>NC_139006.1:80853550-81575987 GCF_964374135.1 Grampus griseus | reverse complement strand
GCCGTGCCTTTGGAGCGTCTGCGTCCCATTTGGTTCATTCCTCTGGGCAGCAATGCTTGGTGTTCTGGTAGCAGATTGCTTGCAGTTCTGGAAACATGACTTCCTCAGATACTCTGTTAGAACATTCTTCCCTTGGCTTACCCTGGGAAGAGACAGATTATAAAGCGGAAAACTATTTTTAATCGTTTTCTGGTGTTATTTGTAAAGATTGGATCGCAAAGAATCAGTATATGGATATGATACCTCTTATAAAAAGTTACCTCTTATATCTCTTAGGAAAAGCCATGATTGCAGAGTAGAAAGTCCAAAATAATAATGGCTTCAGTGAGAGAAGAGTTTCTTTTTCTGTTTTTTGTTTTTTTCCACAGCCAGCAAGCTCCCCACCGCCACCCTGGGGTGGGGTGCAGTCCCTGGCTGACAGTGTCCTCAGGGGCTCAAGTGCCCATCCTTCTTTGATGCATTCTTCCTTCGGCAAGTTGCCACGTGGCCATCTGGAAGGAAAAGAACTCCCCCAGCTGTCTGTTGCCCCTTTCAGGAGGCTTCCCAAAAGAGCAGTCTAACAACTTGCCCTTAGGTCATTGGACAGAACAGTGTGTTGACTACAAGGGAAGCGAAGGGTTGTAGTCCTGCAGCGGGGCTCACTGCACGTTTAGTAACACAGGCCTCTGCCGGGCAGAAAGGAACAAGGGGTTCGGTTAGGCAACCACCAATCCCTGCCCCACTGGCCAACGTTCTAGCTGATTTAAGAGAAAAACATGATACAACTAGAAGTTAAAGTATTATGTTCCCAAATTAAAAATAAGAGGTTAGATGCTTACTGAATTTATTCGATCTGCGTTTAGACTTTGTGATTAAGTCTAGTTGCGTTTAGAACTGGAAATAGTACTGTCAGAGAATAAAGTAAGATCACTTCCTGGTGTGGGTTTATTCCCATGACATGAAAGCCTTCAGTTGTCAGAACCCACCTGCTTATCATAGAGAAATATGGCTGTGAAGACAGAGTAGTTGGTCTGAGCAGATACCAGCATTCTCAATGATAGTTTAATTAATCAAAAAATTAATTGGAAGATTAAAAAATATATGTACTTTTACCATTTATTTCAAATATGTAAATATGTGTTCATTACCCAGTCTCTTAATAAGGACTGAGGCCTTTTTTGAAGGTAGTTCCTTCACTGATGTTATGTTTTGGGGCATAAATCACATCTCTGGACAATTTCCAGTTTCAGTTTCTGGAAGTGGAGCAAAAACTAAGACACTTACTAAGCGATCTAAACCTCAACCTCTTCCAGATTTTTCTTTACCATTTTATCCAAGAATTCTTCCAAAGTTCTATTATTTCTGACTTTCTTTTGTAGTTAACTCACCTCATCAGATTCAATAGCAATTTGTAACTCTTGTTTCTAATTCTTTGCAAAGCATCCAACTTAGCTCTTATAGAAATAATTATTTTTCATCTTACCGCTGTCCTTAGTATTTAACCAAATTCTATAATTACAGTAAGGAGTCCAAGCGGTACAGATGTTTTAGGAACAAGTACAGCCAGATCCTGGTCAGTATGAAACTCGCCGAGTGGAAGCCAGAGAAGCCTGTGCTGGAGGGAGGTCCACTCGCCCCTGTGCTCATGTGCTCTGGCGTTGGTTGGCCGGTATGTTTATTGAGAAAATGGAGAGAATTGTTTAAGCTTAGCAAATCCGTTCTCTGGTGGCCAATAAAGAGAGGTTATACTGTGAGCTTCTAAGGTTTCTTGAAACTTTGAACATCCTCTTGTTTGTTTTTGTGGCTAATCCTTGCCTGGCTCCCTGTATTAGACACAAAGAAGGCCAGAGGATAAAGGACACGGGTCCTTGTTGGACATTATTCTCAACTTACCTTGTACCTTCTTCACATTCTCTGGCTTGCTTATCCGTGCCCTTTCTTCTCCTGCCTCTTTGATTGAATTCTCTAACTTTCCTCCACCTGTGTGCCTCCACCCACCTTTACGTTTCCATTTCTGCCTGCTTTAAAAGGCTAAGATCAAATGTCACGTCTCCCGTGAAGCTGTGTCAGATTCCCCAGCTGGCAGGAAAGTCTTTACTCTTTGAGTTTCCACACCAATTTTAGTCGTGTTTTTTTTTTTTCTTTTCACTTTTATATCACTTAGCGCTTTTCACCTTGTATTATACTCACTTGCATAAAGTCATTGTTCCCACTGTCTGCTTCAAAACAGGACTTCTGACTCAGCTTGTGACTCCATGCCTCCCACAATGCCTCACAAAGCAGGTGTTCAGTTTATATTTATTTACATGAATGAATGAATGAGTGGATGAATATGGAAAATACTTTATTAACAAAAGCTACAGAATTTCATAATGTAAATTAGGCTAAAATTCTGTGGACTTTGTCAAAATGCCACTACTATAAGTAGTTTTTTATGAGAATAGATTTTTGTTAGGTTCTAAAAATAAAGAATGAAACCAAAAAGCACTGCTTAAAAACACTTTAAAATCCTTAGAATATTTTTTTAGTTGAGCAGAGTAGGAATAAAACCGCAGTGTTTTAGATGTGATTTGAAAATGTAACCAGCACTGACATGGAACAAAGATTCTAGCCTAAACTTGCAAGATCCATTGCTTACTAAGAACCTTATTTGGGCTATTCTTTTTGGGAGGCAGGATGTAGCTTTTTGCAAATAGGACCTTAAATTCTGAAAGTTATATAAGCTGCAACCCCAGCAGTGTGGAACAAACAGAAGAAGCCAGTTTGCATTACCCATCCTGTGTAAAAAGCACAAATCAACAGATAACCTGTCAGCTTCCTTCCAGTTCCTGTTTCTCAGTGCCCACATTTGGCAGCAGCAGGCACTGTGAGAACCTGACTAAAATAAACATGACACTGCTTTGCACAGAAAGAGAGGAGGGGCAGCAGTAAAGGCCGAAAGGAAGCTTTTAATACTTTGACTTAAAATTGGGGAAAATGCTTAATCTCTTGGTACCATTGCAATAGGGAAAGAAGTGTGTGATTGTATCACTTTACATTTTTCATGCATATTTCCTATCCACAGTTGATAATACACAGTTCCATTTGCAAGGTGAGGATAATACTACAGCTCCTGCACAGTGATTTTGAGTTTTGACCCAAACGGGGAAGCTTTAAGTGTACAGAGTCTGATTCAAAACTGGTAGATCCGGGCTTCGCTGATGGCGCAGTGGTTGAGAGTCCGCCTGCCGATGCAGGGGACACGGGTTCGTGCCCCGGTCCGGGAAGATCCCACATGCTGCAGAGCGGCTGGGCCCGTGAGCCATGGCTGCTGAGCCTGCACGTCCGGAGCCTGTGCTCCGCAACGGGAGAGCCCACAACAGTGAGAGGCCCGCGTAAAAAAAAAAAAGCTGGTAGATCCAATGTATATGGCATTTGCTCTGTCTGATTTAAAGATTTGAAGTTGTCAAGGAGACTGGGGCTGGTACTAACAATGATGCTGAACCATCAGGACTGCTGGTCCCTCCTCCCAAATTCACTCCCAGGATGGAGAGAGAGAACGGTGAGCAAACCCTGGTGTCATGGGGCAGCTGTTGGAGCTGCTGTGTGTAGGGGGAGGCCGTGTCTTTGGTCATGGGCAGCAGACAGCCCCACAAGGCTGTGTGAGGGAAAGCACACACGGTGGGTCTGTTCTCACTCCCACCAGCCATTGCCTTGAGGGAACCAGTGCCTGCCCCTCCGTTCACATCTCTGGGCCTAGGGTGCGCATGAGCAAACTCAAGGCCACAACACAGAACCCCTGCAGTGACGAGGGGCTGAGAAAACAGGTGGAGCTCACTGATCTCCATCAGGCCCTGCTGTGCCCTGCCGCTTCAGAGCCCCAGGCCTGGGCACTGCAGTGGAAAAGTGTCTCTTCCTAACGCGGCTTCTCACCAAGCAGGGGTGGTTTTTGGAGTGTGGAAGTGACTGATCGATGGGTGCCCTGGACCCGCACTCTCCACCCCTTGAGCTGACGTGGCCCCTACAGATGAGCGCACCGCCTTTCACGGTACTTGTCTGACATTCCCACAGGAAGTGAGCTCACTGGTCAAAATAACAAGACATTAGAGGAATATGACCACTTCAAAAGGAAAATCACATGCTGGAAATACATTTTCCAAAGAAGCAGAAATGTTAAAACAGATGAACCAGGAATTTTAAATTAGCCAAATTTAAAGAGATAAGGAAAGAAATTAAAACTATAAGACCCAAATGAGAAAACATTTAAAATGTACAAAAAAGTATGTACAACAAATATAAAGGTTGAAAGAAAGACAACAATAGGTAGGACAAGTAGAATGGATCCAGCTGAGTTATGAATTAATGACTCAGGAAACACGATTGAGGAAATCTTTGAGAAGGAAGAAAACAACAGTAAGTAGGAAATACAAAATAAAAATATAAAAACTAGGAGAATAGAAGTAGAAGTGCTCACATCTGGATGGCAGAAGTCTCAGAAATGGAAAAGAATAAAAAGAAAATAAGTACTTGAAGAAATGTGGCGGTAAATTTCCTAATACTAAAAAGAGAAGATAAAGTTTACACTTAAACAGCTCATAGAAAGCCGAAGAAGAGAGGGAAGAAAAAATATATATATACACTCATTGCAAAAATCTAAGAATATCAAAGACAAAAGCACCCCAAACAACCCAATAAAAATGATAATAACCCCAATCTGGAAACAACCTAAATGCCCATCAACAAGAGAAGCTAAAAACTATTGTGCTATATTTATGCAATGAAGTATTGCTCGGCAATAAAAACAAACAAAATACTGATAAACACAACATCATGAATAAACGTCAGAAACATTAAGCTGGGCAAAAGAAGCCTGACACAAAAGAGAACATACTGGTTGATTCCACTTATATGAAGTTAAATAACAGGTAGAACTAACCTCTGGTGACAGGAGTTTATAATAACGATAGTCTTTTGGGGTGTGTTAACTGCAAAGGCACAAAGCAAGCATCTGGCTTCTGTGTCTTGATCTATAACATTTTATTCCTTGATCCAGGGTGTGGTAACACAGGTGTATGCATATGTAAAAAACCTTAAGAGTGTACCTGTTATTATATGTATATTATACTTCAATAAGACACCTGAAAGAAAAAAAGTTTAGATAATATCAACATGATGGACATTAGTGAGGAGAAGAACAAAGCAAGTAAAAGAATGCTATATTGTTATTGAGAGGGGAATGCAGGCTCTAGAGCGCAGGCTCAGTAGTTGTGGCGCGCGGGCTTAGTTGCTCTGCAGCATGTGGGATCTTCTGGGACCAGGGATCGAACCCGTGTCCCCTGCATTGGCAGGCAGATTCTCAACCACTGCACCACCAGGGAAACCCTGAAGATGTGGCAATTTTAATACATGTATCTAACAAAATAACCTCAAAATACTTGAACCCCAGGGTGGCAGAACTATAAGGATAAAATGGTTACCTGGTATTGCAGAAGTAGCTTTCAACCCATGCTCTTGATTTTCGATAAGTCGGCAATAACTCAGAAAAGATATAGAAAATCTGAATAACGAAATTGATAACCTTAATCTAATTGATATATACAGAATTCTGCAACCGAGAATTAGAAAAGACACATTTTTTCCTCAGTCCATGTGAAGCATTTACAGTTGACTCAAGTATCAGGCAAAAAAGCCTCAATAAATTTCAAAGAATAGGTCCATATAGAAGGGACTCTTGCCACTGTGTAACTGAGTTAAAATTTAATAACAAAAAGACAAGGATGATATCTTTGTGTATTTGGAAATTAAAAGACAAACTTCTAAATAACTCACAATGAAAAGAAACCACAATGGAAAGTTACTGAATGATAATGAAAACTACACAAAAAAGACCTGTGAGATGCAGCAAAAGGGAAAGTTCTCTCACTTTTTTAATCCTTGAGAAATTTTTAGCTTTAAATCTGTCTAAAAGAAGGCCTCAAAATGAATAAGCCATGTGTATATCTTAAGAATTAGAAAAATAATGACAGAATAAACCTAAATTAAGTTGAAGAGATAGTAAAAAGAGCAGAAGTTAATGAAATAGAATCAAAGGTATTACAATGTAGAAAATCAACAAAGCAAAAACTGGATCTTTGAAAAGAAATAGTAGACAAATTTCTGCCATAAATGATCAACTGAAAGAGCAGAAGAACACAAATGCTATAATGAATATAAAGGGGGACATAAGTACAGATAAAGTAGAATAAAGAGTTACTACTGGAATATTATCAACAATTCTATGCTAGCAAATTAAAAGCATAAATGGACAAATTCTTGGAAAAATGTTTACTAGAATTGACCTGAAAAATAATAGACTTCAATAGCCCTATAGCTATTAAAGAAACTGAAGTAGTGATTATCATCTTCCCACAAAGAAAACACAAGACAAATGGTTTTATAGGCAAGTTTTAATAAACATTCCAAGGACAATCCCAATTTTATTCAAACTCTTAGCAAGAGTTATAGGAAAAGAAGGAAGAATACCAATTCATTCTAAAAAGCCAGTATAACTATGCTACCAAAACCAAAACAGAACAGTATGAGAATGGAAAAGTATAGGCCACTTATCTCATGAACAGAGACAAAAATCCTAAACAATATTACTAGCAAATCAAGTAGACATTGTATATAAAAAAAGAAAAATATCTATATGTTTCTCTTAGTACATGTAGAAAAAGTACTTGATCGTATTCTAATTAATGTCAAAATCTCTTAGTGAATCAGAAGTAGAAGGCAATACCTTAAACAATAAAGAGTATGTTTAAAAACCAGAGCACCAGCATTCTAAATGTGGAAACAGTAGAAGTACAGTTGGCCTGCCGTATCTGCAGTTCTGCATTCTCAGATTCAACCAACTGCAGATCAAAAATATTAGGAAAAAGAATTCCAGAAAATTCCAAAAGCAGAACTTGATTTGCTACACACCAGCAACTAATTACATTGTATTTACAGTTATTTACATAGCATTAGGTGTCGTAAGTAATCCAGAGATGATTTAAATTGTGAGGGAGTATGTCCATATGTAAATACTAAGCCATTTTATATGAGACTTGTGTATCTGTGGATTTTTGGTATCCGTGTGGGTCCTGTAACCAATACCCTGTGGATATCGAGGGATGACTGTATTTATTCCCTTACAATTAAAAAATGCCACAAGGAGTCTTGCTATTATCACTTCTACTGAAATTTTATTGGAAGTTCTATGCAGTGTAATGAGGTTAAAAAAATACTGACTGGAATCATAAAGATTAGGAAGGAGAAATAAAAGTATCATTATTTGCAGATGATATAATCACATTAAAAAGTCAAAACAATTTTAAATAAATTATTTTAGGAGTTGGGAGTTTAGCAAGGTGGCTGGATTCAAAAGCAGTTGCATTTCTTTACATCACAAGCAACTAAAAACATTTAATAAGAAGCCATCATTAACAATAGTTATGGAGCATATAATGTACTGAGTAGTAAATCTAGCTAAACATGCACTATCTCTACAGGGAAAATTAGAAATGTTTATTAAGTCATAATTAAAAACACATAAAAATGAGCGATACCATGTGAATAGACAGGGAGACTTATGCGGCAGACTGTGTTTTCCAAAGATAGCCACAGCAGTATTTACTATCCCATCTACTTTCTTAGAAAGTGACTGGTATTTCTCCCTCCAGAAATGGGTTTATGATTCTAGGCTGGAAGTGATACTATGTAACTTCCCAGGTTAGACCGTGAAAGGTGATACAGCTTCCTCTTGGTTCTCCGGGAACCAAGCCACTGTGCTGTGAGAAAGCCAGGCAGCCGCATGGAGAGGCCATAAATGGATGCTCTGAATGACAGCCACAGCTGAGTTTCCAACAGACAGCCGGCTTCAACAGCCAGACATGTGAATGAAGGAGCCTTCAGACGAGTCCTGCTGTGAGCTACTGAGTCCCCTTCAGTCTTTCCATCTTCCCACCTGAGGCCAGATGTCACGGTAGGTGAAGAACCGTCTCTGCTGTGCTTCCTCGGAATCCTGACCCACGTATTTCTGACCAACAAAATGGTGGTGGTTTTATATCATTAAATGTCAATTCTTCTCAAATTAACGGATAGATTTAATACAATTCCACCCAAAATTTCTACAGGGTATTCCTGGTAGAATTTGGTGAGATTATTCTGAAGTCTACATGAAACAATAATGAGATAGCCCGGACATTTTTGAAGAACGATAGCAGGAGGAGGGGATTTACCTTACCAAGCAGCAGGATTTCTCATGAAATTATGGTAATTAAAACTGTCTGACATGGTGCAGAGGTAAGCAAAACATGTTTATGGAAGTTTGGTATATGACCAAAGTGGCATGACAGATAATGGAGAAAGGAGAGACAATTTGATTAATAGGAGAAGAGAAAATGTTGTCCATATGGGAAAAGATGAAGTTGTATTCCTTCTTCACAACATATGTAAAAATCAATTCCAAATGATTAAGGACTAATATGTAAAAGCCAAAACATGAACATGGTTAGGAAAAATTTTTTTGACTAAATTTTAAAAAGCATTGAATATAATGATAAGATTGATAAATTTTAATATATAAAAATTAAGAACTTTAAGGAAAGAACTACAAAACAACCAGAAAATAAGTGACAAAATGACAATAAGTACATGCTTATCAATAATCATTTTAAAGGTAAATCCTTTTACCTTTAAAATCGTTTTAAAGGTAACTCTACAATTAAAAGATGTAGAGTGAATGAATAATAACAAACAAACAAACAAGAACAAGACCCATATATATGCTGCCTACAAGAGACACACTTTAGAGCTAGAGATACACACAGATGAAAATGAAAGGATGGAGAAAGATGTTCCATGCAAATGGAAATGAAAACTGGGGTAGCAATACTCCTATCAAACAAAATAGACTTTAAAACAAAGTCTATGACAAAAGACAAAGCAGGGGGCTTCCCTGGTGGCGCAGTGGTTGAGAGTCCGCCTGCCGATGCAGGGGACACGGGTTCGTGCCCTGGTCTGGGAAGATCCCACATGCCGCAGACCGGCTGGGCCCGTGAGCCATGGCTGCTGAGCCTGCGCGTCCGGAGCCTGTGCTCCGCAATGGGAGAGGCCACAACAGTGAGAGGCCTGATTACCACAAAAAATTTAAAAAAAAAGACAAAGCAGGGCATTACATAATGATAAAGGAGTCAATGCAAGAAGAAGATATATAATGTTCATAAACATATGCACCTAACACAGGAGCATCTAATATATAAAGCAAATATTAACAGACATAAAGGGAGAGATTGGTAGTAATACATTAATAATAGGGGACTTTAATACCCCACTTACATCAATGAATGTTGATAGATCAGACAGAAAATCAATAAGGAAAGAGTGGCCTTAAATGACACGTTAGACCATTTGGAATTCACAGATAGTTACAGAACGTTCCATACAAAAACAATACACATTCTTTTCAAGTGCACATGGAACTTTCTCCAGGTCACATGCCAGGCCACAAAAGAAGTCTCAATAAATTTGAGAAAATTGAAATTATATCAAGTATCATTTTCCGACCACAAGGTATGAAACTAGAAATCAATTACAAGAACACTGGAATAAAACACAAACATGTGGAGACTAACCAACATGCTACTAAAAATCCAATGGGTCAACAAAGAAATCAAAGAGAAAAATTTTAAAATACCTTGAGACAAATGAAAATACAAGTGTAACTTTCCAAAATCTATGGGACAGAGCAAAAGCAATTCTAAGAGGAAGGTTTATAGTGATACAAGCCTACTCAAGAAACAAGAAAAATCCCAAATAAACAACCTAAATTTCCACCTAAGGGAATTAGAAAAAGAACAAACAGAGCCCAAAGTTAGCAGAAGGAAGGAAAGAAAGAAAGTAGAAATAAATGAGAGACCACCACCACCACCATCAATAATAATAGAAAAGGTCAATGAAAAGATCTGTTTAAAAGGTAAACCAAATTGATAAACCTTAACCCAGACTCATCAAGAAAAAAAGAGACAGGGACCCAAATAAATAAAACTAGAAATGAAAGAGAAGTTACAACCAATGTCACAGAAGTACAATCTTAAGAGAATACTATGAACAGTTACATGCCAATAAATTGAACAACCTAGAAGAAATGAATAAATTCCTAGAAACATATAATCTTCCAAGACTGAATCAGGAAGAAATAGAAAATCTAAACAGACCAATTACTAGCAATGAAATTGAATCATTAATCAAAAAACTTTCCATAAACGAAAGACCAGGATCAGATGGCTTCACAGGGGGAGTCTACCAAACATTTAAAGAAGAGTTAATACCTAGCCTTCTCAAACTATTCCAAAACATTGAAAAGGAGGGAACATTTCCAGACTCATTCTATATAAGACCAGCATAACCGTGAAACCAAAACAGGACAAAGACACTACAAAGGAAGAAAATTACAGGCAATATCCCTGATGAACATAGATGTGAAAATCTTCAACAAAATATTAGCAAACCAAATTCAGCAATACATTAAAAGGATCGTACATTGTGATCAAGTGAGATTTATTCCAGGGATGCAATGATGGTTTAGTATCTGCAAATCAATCAACATGATACAACACATTAACGAAAAGAAGGATTAAAAAATCACATGATCATCTTAATAGATGCAGAAGCAGCTCTTGGCAAAATCCAGCATCCGTTCATGATAAAAACTCAACAAAGGTAGTATAGAGGGAACATAGTTTGCATGTGGATATCTAGTTTTCCCAACCTCCTTTGCTGAAAGCAATATTGATTCTGGTGGTTATAGGAGGCATGACTCAAACTTTGCTGATCATGTACCCCTTCCCCTTCTCCACATGGGCTGCCCAGGATTTTGGGGTGAGATTTGATGTGTGCACTGAGAGTGGAAGTTTTTCTTATTCTTTTAAACTGTCAACTGTAAAAGTAGTCACTTGGAGCTTTTTATTTCATTGATTTTGTAGAATCGATCCCTCAGTTTACGTTTCAAGCTATATAATGTTGTATGATGGGTTTTTAAAAGTTCATGTCACAAATGCACAGAACGAAACTTGATAATATACATTCATAAGTTTTGCAAGTCTGTTTGGTACACTATTCAACTTAAGACTGCTCTATCTCTTATTCTGGTTATGTATGAATAACATAGGAGAAAAGCATCATTTGATGCAGGACTTGGAAACAAACTGAGAAATAAATTGGTAGAACAAGAAAAATGGAAATTGTATGCTTCTTAAAGAAGGGCTCTAATTGCCAACATTTTTTAATTGAAAAGTTTAAAAATGCCTTTAACCTATTGCCGAAATTTAGAAAGAACCTTTCAGATTTCGCTGTTATGAAAGCATACCTGGAATTCTGAGCATCATTATCTAAAATCTCAAAAAAGAAAAATGCTATGTACTAGGCCGCTGTACATTTCCCCCGGTGTAGACTTGTATTAACTCACATTTATCCAACACTTACTATGTTCCAGGCCTGGATACCCTGATATGAAACACAGAGCTTCTGGTTAAGCAGCTCCCAGCCCTCAGGGCAGAGACAAACATATACACACATGAACTGCCAGGTGACATGACCAAATAAGAGCACAGTGCTCCTCGAGTCCAGCGGATGAGGCAGCTAACTTCACCTGCCCCAGACCACTGGTGCTGAAGATGGCACCTATAGTCAGTGCTGATCTCGTGGGGCACCTTAAAACTAGCTCAGCTCATGGTTGCCTTCTGGTTACTTCTGAAATTAGAAAAGTAGTATAATTTGAACTCGTATTCAGACACAATCCACAAAAGTCCTAAAAGTACTTCAATCCCAAAGGAGAGGAGTAGATAAGAAAGAGGTTTGCTCTGGATGGACTTGGAAATATGTGGATTTGACCCCCAGTATCCTCTAGGGCAGGAGAAAGTAGAGCTCTGCCTTGCACAACACAACACACACACACACACACACACACACACACACACACACACACACACATCATGGGCATATATATTAGAGTTTGGAGAAGATACCTAGAAACAGAGAGAGAGTGATACCAAGCAACACAAACATCTTCAAATTGACTACTTAACACCCTGTTCAGGCTCCAGCATTGCTTGGGCTTGGATACCCTGCGCTGGGCGGGGCTGTGCTACTGTGCAAACGCTACCCCACGTGGCTCGGGCTCCAAGGCCACAGGCAGGGCTGCCCTGATCTCGGGTCCTGTCACCTTGCTCTGGGCGGTGCTCCACCCACCTCCAGCTTGAATGTCCACTGGCTCCCACACGTGGGTATTTCTGATTATACAGTGATCCTTCACCTAATTTTACATTTGGATGCCAAACAGTAATCACCAACCTCACTCCCTGAAGCATTTGAATTATGTGTTATTGTTCTCCAATCCAGTGAAGTTAAAGGTCTGTCTCCTCTCTGCTTAGAGCTGATACGAGCACAGATCAATTTAATACACTTATTAAATTGAAAAGAAAACAACTGCTAGTCTGCTTTTATTCCATACTTAGAGAATCGTATATCCCAAGTTCTCGGGCAACAGCCACTAATTTCCTTCCCTCTGCTCGATTAGTAGGTAAGACATTTCATATATCTGAATTCAGTATGTGTGCCTGTGTCTTGGGGACCCCTAATATTCTTCTTCTAGCATCTTAAGATGGCTAAACTTTTCTTATTTAGTCTTCAGACCTCCTTCTTATTTAGCACACCTTGTTGGTGCTCTATTTTATAGAATAGAAATGTTATTATTTATTGTTAGCTATAGGATGATCACTAAATTGAAAACACTTGTGGCAAGGACTTATGTTTCACTTTTACCTCTACTCAGTGATGAGCTAGTTCTCACTTCTGAGAATTTGAACCCACAATAAGATCTGTCTTCTGATCTTTCAAGGACCCTTTAGAAATGTAAGGTTTAGGGTTTGATTGGTGTTATTTTTGCTTTAGTTTTACTATAAACATTCTTCAGCTCTTTCTCCTGTGTACTTTCCCCAAGATGTCATATCACCCCTCTAACTTCAGTTATTACCTCTACTGGGAAGACCCTGGCTCTGCTTGTAAACCCTCGTCTCATTCTTACTGTTCCTTCTCACTATCCATATGCCTCCCTATCGGCCTGATTTCTCAGGTCCTTTTAGATCTAAGTGGCCGCCCGTCCAAGAGGAATTAAAGTTTCCTCCACATTCCATGCACTACATTGTGGAATCATCCAGTGGTTAACAGTTCCTCTTTGTCACTGTAACTGCAGTTTGTTCAAGCTGACATGACAGCAGTCACACAACCAAGGTTATTGACAGTCTCGGCAGGACATGTGCAGACTGCAGAGGATCGTGAAATGTAATATGGGGAAATTTTTGGTGTTCTTATACAAAAAATTTTATAATTATGGTAATTAAGGAATAATAAAGAGATAAATGATTGGCTTTGAAAAAGAATAAAATATCCTACTAGAAACTCATATTTATCTCTTCTAAAAATGTTTCCAAATTTTCAACAGACTACAGTTTTGCTCTTTCATATCCACTGACCTTGTCAAAATTACAGCATAACTGAGTGTGCTTTGTGATGGCTCCAACTACAACACTCTCAGAAGTGGTCCCTTCTTTACTTTCCACTCCCACTTCCTCTTCAAGGGCCTTAGATCATTAGATTCAGAAAACTGACCTGACCTCATTCTGCTGGTGGCTAAAATAAAAGGCATCTCAGTGCCCAATTGTGTCATCAGATCTATAATGTTGCTAGTATATTCATAGCTGTCCAAAATACTATAGGGAATGAGATCTAGAAACCAAGCTGACGGGGGTAGATAGGCTTGTGCTTGGCCACTCAGCTGTCACTGCTTCTAGACCCTTTCGGTGGACAGAGCCAGAAAACTTATTTTTAAATTTCATGAGTTTACACTGATAACTTTAATATTAGCTTAGGAACACAGAGTTCTTCTCCTTTTCCCATTCCATATTTGTATATCTCTTTTTCACAGTGAGAGCCCTGGTTCCCTACAACATCAGAATGAATATATCTACTCAGTTCCTCTATCCTCCAACCCCAGCAAAATAGTTTCAGAATCACTACATGAGTGATACCACCACCAACAAGTTGGTCCTACTTTACTGCTAAGTAAAGTTCAAATATTTTTGGGTTTTTTTTGCAACTGCAATTATTTTGTGTTTAGAATATAGCCTTAGTATTAAAGTTTATAGTCAGAGAACTGAGTTCCAAAGTGGCTGGAATTAATTCTTCTTCTTCTGTGTGGTTATATATTAGATGTACACTTAGGTTAATTTTTTTGTAGTCAATTTTAGTTTGATTTTTTAATCCTTTCATTTAATTGTTTTCTTTTGAATATGTAAAACATACATAACTCAAAAGTCAAAATCATATAAAGAGGAATAGCCAGAGAGGTCTCATTCCTATCCGTTTGCCTCCACCTGCTTCCCACCAACCCTACATATAACTATCATCCCTGGTTTATAACTTATCCCTTCTGTATTTCTTTTTGCAGTATATATATATATAATTATTCCTTCTTTCTTACAGAAAGGACAGCATGCTGTACACACTCTTTTGTACTTTTTTTTCATTTAAAATATATCCTGGAAGTCACTCTGCATGAGTTCAGAGGGCTCTTCCTCATTCTTGGTACTCCAGTATATAGATGTACCATACTTTATTCAACCAGTTTCCCATGAATGAGTATCAAGTTGTTCCCGATGTTTTGCTCTTATAAATAATGCCACAATTATTAAAAACCTGTTCCTATGTTGTTTTGTACTTGTAGAGGTGTCTGTTCAGAGCAAACTCCTAGAAGTAGAATTTCCAGATCAAAGCGTAAATGCAGACACAGTTTGTTGGCTCCTTCTAAATTCCTTTGTTGGGGTACCGCCTTGTCCTCCGCCCCACCCCACCGGTCCCAGGAGTGTATGTGAGGCCTTTCTCCCCAGAGCTGCTGTAGGAGATGCCTAATTTCTGGCCCACGTCCCCCCAGCTCCCCTGAGTCCTGCAGCTGCGATAGACAGTTTCCAGATCACTGACAGCTGCCCACTTCCAGCACCTGTGTCTCTCTCCTCATCCTGAGGGAGAAGCAGTTCACTAAACCCAGAGGGGAGGCCCGTTTCAATGTAAAAGCACAGAGGTTGAAAGAGAATGCTTTGTGTGAAGAACAGCTTGAAATTAACTGCTATGAATGTGACTGGAGTGTGTAATTTGGAAATTCATAAAGATCCATTGTGGACAAATTGTGAACGACACCGTATGCCATTTGCAGAGCACAGACTCAAATGAGAGTGTCTGCTCTGTGTGGGACCTGTGTTCAGAGTCCCATGGTCTAAATAAACTGCTTTCAATGCATTTTTATCTCTCTCAAATTGACTTTAGCAATGACTTTCTCTTCCTAAGAATCAAGCACATTCATATACTTTTTGTGCTCACCTATTTTCATTCAGAACATATTCAGGTCAATCAATACTTATTGAAGAGTTTGTCCGTATTTTCGTGGATTGTTTTACTGTAGTGGCTTATACAAGATTTGACTGCAGCACTTATTAATCCATTCAATAAATAATCATTCATTGCCTTTTTCATTTAAAACGTTCTTGTCTAATAATAATAATAATACGTTTTCATATGAAATATGTAAAATAAAGAGGTTCATGAATAAAAATATAAAGATTGCCTTTAAGGCACCAACCCACATAACCACTGCCATTTACATTGTGGTATCATTTTCATTTATTTTATCCCCCAATAAAGTAATTCCCTAGTGACAGGAACAATGGCACATTCATTAAAAAAATAATTCCTCCTTTATCAAATGAAGCCATGCTCATATTGTAGAGAAAAAAGAAAATATCACTCCTGTTCTACCTCCTACTCTATTCTTTCTAAGCATAAAGGAAGAAAATAAGACCCTTGCCACTGTTGTACAACCTGGTGTGGCGTCTTCTTTCACCTGTTAGTATTACCTAAGCTCCTGTATGCTGCCTAGATAATTCCCCTGCTTACCTTAAAGTTATGGGGAAGAGGGAGCTGCAATGTTTAGTATTTCCTATGCTACTTTATATCTATATCACAGTCTGTTAGAGGTGGGAAAATCACAGGCAGTGCATGAAATGTAACTGTCAAAAACCAAGTTAAATACCCTTTTTAAAAAAAAATTTATATTGTTTTTTTATACAGCAGGTTCTTATTAGTCATCAGTTTTATACACATCAGTGTATACATGTCAATCCCAATCGCCCAATTCATCACACCACCACCACCACCCCGCTGCTTTTCCCCCTTGGTGTCCATATGTTTGTTCTATGCATCTGTGTCTCAATTTCTGCCCTGCAAACCAGTTCATCTGTACTATTTTTCTAGATTCCACATATATGCTTTAATATACAATATTTGTTTTTCTTTTTCTGACTTACTTCACTCGGTATGACAGTCTCTAGATCCATCCACGTCTCTACAAATGACCCAATTTCGTTCCTTTTTATGGCTGAGTAATATTCCACTGTATATATGTACCACATCTTCTTTATCCATTCATCTTTCGATGGGCATTTAGGTTGCTTCCATGACCTTGACATTGTAAGTAGTGCTGCAATGAACATTGGGGTGCTTGTGTTTTTTTGAATTATGGTTTTCTCTGGGTAAATGCCCAATAATGGGATTGCTGGGTCATATGGTAATTCTATTTTTAGTTTTTTAAGGAACCTCCATATGTTCTCTATAGTGGTTATATCAATTTACATTCCCACCAACAGTGCAAGAGGGTTCCCTTTTCTCCACACCCTCTACAGCATTTGTTGTTTGTAGATTTTGTGATGATGCCCATTCTAACTGGTGTGAGGTGATACCTCATTGTAGTTTTGATTTGTATTTCTCTAATAATTAGTGATGTTGAGCAGTTTTTCATGTGCTTCTTGGCCATCTGTATGTCTTCTTTGGAGAAATGTCTATTTAGGTCTTCTGCCCTTTTTGCATTGGGTTGTTTGTTTTTTTAATATTGAACTTCATGAGCTGTGTATATATTTTGGAGATTAATCCTTTGTCTGTTGATTCATTTCCAAATATTTTCTCCCATTCTGAGGGTTGTCTTTTCATCTTGTTTATGGTTTCCTTTGCTGTGCAAAAGCTTTTTAAGTTTCATTAGGTCCCATTTGTTTATTTTTGTTTTTATTTCGATTACTCTAGGAGGTGGATCAAAAAAGATCTTGCTGTGATTTATGTCAGAGTGTCCTTCCTATGTTTTCCTCTAAGAGTTTTATAGTGTCCGGTCTTACATTTAGATCTCTAATCCATTGTGAGTTATTTTTGTGTATGGTGTTAGGGAGTGTTCTAATATCATACTTTTCCATGTAGCTGTCCAGTTTTTCCAGCACCACTTATTGAAGAGACTGTCTTTTCTCCATTGTATATCCTTGCCTCCTTTGTCATAGATTAGTTGACCATAGGTGCATGGGCTTATCTCTGGGCTTTCTATCCTGTGCCATTGATCTATATTTCTGTTTTTGTGCCAGTACCATATTGTCTTGATTACTGTAGCTTTGTCGTATAGTCTGAAGTCAGAGAGTCTGATTCCTCCAGCTCCTTTTTTTTCCCTCAAGACTGCTTTGGCTATTCAGGGTCTTTTGTGTCTCCATACAAATTTTAAGATTTTTTTGTTCTAATTCTGTAAAAAATGCCATTGGTAATTTGATAGGGATTGCATTGAATCTGTAGATTGCTTTGGGTAGTATAGTCATTTTCATAATATTGATTCTTCCACTCCAAGAACATGGTATATCTCTCCATCTGTTTGTATCTTCTTTAATTTCTTTCATCAGTGTCTTATAGTTTTCTGCCTACAGGTCTTTTGTCTCCCTAGGTAGGTTTATTCCTAGGTATTTTATTCTTTTTGTTGCATTGGTAAATGGCAGTATTTCCTTAATTTCTTTTTCAGATTTTTCATTGTTAGTGTATAGGAATGCAAGAGATTTCTGTGCATTAATTTTGTATCCTGCAACTTTACCAAATTCATAGATTAGCTCTAGTAGTTTTCTGGTGGCATCTTTAGGATTCTCTATGCATAGTATCATGTCCTCTGCAAACAGTGACAATTTTACTTCTTGTCTTCCAATTTCTATTCCTTTTTTTTCTTTTTCTTGTCTGATTGCCATGGCTAGGACTTCCAAAACTATGTTGAATAAGAGTGGTGAGAGTGGACATCCTTGTCTTGCTCCTGATCTTAGAGGAAATGCTTTCAGTTTTTCACCATTGAGAATGATGTTTGCTGTGGGTTTGTCGTATGTGACCTTTATTATGTTGAGGTAGTTTCCCTCTATGCCCACTTTCTGGAGAGCTTTTATCATAAATTGGTGTTGAATTCTGTCGAAAGCTTTTTCTGCAACTATTGAGATGATCATATGGTTTTTATTCTTCAATTTGTTAATATGGTGTATCACATTGATTGATTTGCATATATTGAAGAATCCTTGCTTCCCTGAGATAAATCCCACTTGATCATGGTGTATGATCCTTTTAATGTGTTGTTGAATTCTGTTTGCTAGTATTTTGTTGAGGATTTTTGCACCTATATTCATCAGTGATATTGGTCTGTAATTTTCTTTTTTTGTAGTATCTTTGTCTGGCTTTGGTATCAGGGTGATGGTGGCCTCATGGAGTGAGTTTGGGACTATTCCGTCCTCTGCAATTTTTTGGAAGACTTTGAGAAGGATGGGTTTTAGCTCTTCTCTAAATGTTTGATAGAATTCACCTGTGAAGGCATCTAGTCCTGGACATTTTTTTGTTGGATGATTTTTAATCACAATTTCAATTTCCTTACTTGTGATTGGTCTGTTGATGTTTTCTATTTCTGCCTGGTTCAGTCTTTGGAAGGCTATACATTTCTAAGAATTTGTCCACTTCTTCCAGGTTGTCCATTTTATTGGCATAGAGTTGCTTGTAGTAGTCTGTTAGGATGCTTCCTATTTCTGTGGTGTCTGTTGTAACTTCTTTTTCATTTCTGATTTCATTGATTTGAGTCCTCTCCTTGTTTTTTATGATGAGTCTGGCTAATGGTTTATCAATTTTGTTTATCTTCTCAAAGAATCAGATTTTAGTTTTATTCATCTTTGCTATTGTTTTCTTTGTTTCTATTTCATTTATTTCTGCTTTGATCTTTCTGATTTCCCTCCTTTTAGTAACTTTGAGTTTTGTTTGTTCTTCTTTCTCTACTTCTTCTAGGTTTAAGGTTAGATTGTTTATCTGAGATGTTTGTTGTTTCTTGAGGTAGGATTGTATTGCTATAAACTTCCCTCTTACAGCTGCTTTTGCTGCATCTGATAGGTTTTGGATTGTCGTGTTTTCATTGTCATTTGTCTCTAGGTATTTTTTGACTTCCTCTTTGATTTCTTCAGTGATCTCTTGGTTATTTAGTAATGTATTGTTTTTCCTCACTGTGTTTGTGTTCTTTACGTTTTTTTCCCTGTAATTGATTTCTAATCTCATAGCGTTTTGGTCAGAAAAGATGCTTGATATGATTTCAATTTTCTTAAATTTACTGAGGTTTGATTTGTGACCCAAGATGTGATCTATCCTGTAGAATGTCCCGTGCGCACTTGAGAAGAAAATGTAAGCTGCTGTTTTTGGATCGAATGTCCTATAAATATCAATTAAATCTATCTGGTCTATTGTGTCATTTAAAGCTTGTGTTTCCTTATTAATTTTCTGTTTGGATGATCTGTCCATTAGTGTAAGTGAGGTGTTAAAGTTCCCCACTATTATTGTGTCGATTTCCTCTTTTAGAGCTGTTAGCAGTTGCCTTATGTATTGAGGTGCTCCTATGTTGGGTGCATATATATTTATAATTGTTATATCTTCTTCTTGGATTGATCCCTTGATCATTATGCAGTGTCCTTCCTTGTCTCTTGTAACATTCTTTATTTTAAAGTCTATTTTATCTGATATGAGATTTGCTACTCCAGGTTTCTTTTGATTTCCATTTGCATGGAACATCTTTTTCCATCCCCTCACTTTCAGTCTGTATGTGTCCCTAGGTCTGAAGTGCGTCTCTTGTAGACAGCCTATATATGGGTCTTGTTTTTATATCCATTCAGCAAGCCTGTGTCTTTTGGTTGGAGCATTTAATCCATTCACATTTAAGGTAATTATTGATATGTATGTTCCTATGACCATTTTCTTAATTGTTTTGGGTTTGTTTTTGTAGGTCCTTTTCTTCTCTTGTGTTTCCCACTTAGAGAAGTTCCTTTAGCATTTGTTATAGAGCTGGTTTGGTGGTGCTGAATTCTCTTAGCTTTTGCTTGTCTGTAATGCTTTTGATTTCTGCATTGAAACTGAATGAGATTGGTAGAGTAATCCTTGCTTGGTAGAGTAATCTTGGCTGTAGGTTATTCCCTTTCATCACTTTAAATATGTCCTGCCACTCCCTTCTGGCTTGTAGAGTTTCTGTTGAGAAATCAGCTGTTAACCTTCTGGGAGTTCCCTTGTATGTTATTTGTCATTTTTCCCTTGCTGCTTTCAATAATTTTTCTTTGTCTTTAATTTTTGCCAGTTTGATTAGTATGTGTCTTAGCATAGCATGTTTCCTCTTGAGTTTATCCTGTATGGGACTCTCTGTGCTTCCTGTACTTGGCTGGCTATTTCCTTTCCCATGTTAGGAAAGTTTTCAACTATAATCTCTTCAAATATTTTCTTGAGTGCTTTCTCTCTCTCTCCTCCTTCTGGGACCCCTATAATATGAACGTTGTTGCATTTAAGGTTGTCCCAGAGGTCTCTTAGGCTGTCTTCATTTCTTTTCATTCTTTTTTCTTTAGTCTGTTCCGCCACAGTGAATTCCACCATTCTGTCTTCCAGGTCACTTATCCGTTCTTCTGCCTCAGTTATTCTGCTATTGATTCCTTCTAGTGTATTTTTCATTTCAATCATTGTATTGTTCATCTCTGTTTGTTTGTTCTTTAATTCTTCTAGGTCTTTGTTAAACATTTCTTGCATCTTCTCGATCTTTGTCTCCATTCTATTTCCTAGGCCCTGGATCATCTTCACTATCATTATTCTGAATTCTCTTTCTGGAAAGTTGCGTATCTCCACTTCATTTAGTTGTTTTTCTGGGGTTTTATCTTGTTCCTTCATCTGGTACATAGCCCTCTGCCTTTTCATCTTGTCTACCTTTCTATGAATGTGGTTTTTGTTCCACAGGCTGCAGGATTGTTGTTCTTGCTTCTGCTGTCTGCCCTCTGGTGGATGAGGCTATCTAAGAGGCAAGCTTCCTGATGGGAGGGATTTGTTGTCGATAGAGCTAGGTGTTTCTCTACTGGGCAGAGCTCAGTAAAACTTTAATCCACTTGTGTGCTGATTGATGGCACTGGGTTCCCTCCCTGTTTGTTGTTTCACCTGAGGCAACCCAGCACTGGAGCCTACAGGCTGTTTTATGGGCTAATGGTGGACTCTGGGAGGACTCACGCCACAGAGTACTTCCCAGAATTTCTGCTGCCAGTGTCGTTGTCCTCACGGTGAGACACAGCCAACCCCTGCCTCTGCTGGAGACCCTCCAACACTAGCAGGTAAGTCTGGTTCTGTCTCCTATGGGGGTCACTGCTCCTTCCCCTGGGTCCTGATGCACACACTACTTTGTGTGTGCCCTCCAAGAATGGAGTCTCTGTTTCCCCCAGTCCTGTCGAAGCCCTGCAATCAAATCCAGCTAGCCTTCAAAGTCTTATTTTCCAGGAATTCCTCCTCCCTTTTGCCAGACCCCCAGGTTGGGAAGCCTGAAGTGGGGCTCAGAACCTTCACTCCAGTGGGTGGACTTCTGTGGTATAAGTTTTCTCCAGTTTGTGAGTCACCCACTCAGCAGTTATGGGATTTGATTTTATTGTGATTGTGCCCCTCCTACCATCTCACTGTGATTCTCCTTTGTCTTTGGATGTGGTGTATCTTCTTTGGTGAGTTCCAGTGTCTTCCTGTCTATGATTGTTCAGCAGTTAGTTTTGATTCCGCTGCTTTCGCAAGAGGGAGTGAGAGCATGTCCTTCTACTCTGCCATCTTGAACCAATCTAAATACCCTTCTTGATGGCACCTAAAAGGTGAATGAGTCCCCAGTTCTGACTCTTCACAGAAGATTCCTGGCAGTGGGGCACCAAAGAACCATAAATGTTATGTTATTGCCTTCTCTCTTTATTTTCATTGAAATTTCATTGAGATAATTGTAGATTCACATGCAATTGTAAGAAATAATACAGAGAGACTCCATATATTTTTACCCAGTTTCCCCCAATGGTAGCATCTTACAAAATAGAGTACAATATCACAGCCAGGACATTGACATTGGTGCAATCCACCTACAGTATTCAGCTTTCCTCAGTTTTACTTGTACTCATTTGTGTGTGGGTGCATGTGTGTTTTAAGTTCTATTGTATTAAGCTGTATAAGATGCATAAGTATATCATGTTAATACAAGAATAATTGCATTAATTATATTAAGATCTCTACAGTGTTGTCCCCTGTGTAAATCTGCATATCTCCCACCACAGTCAAGATACAAAACAGTTCCAACATCATGAGGATCCTCTGTGTTGCCTGTTATGACAAATATTTCTTTCCCACATCACTCCCCATTTTTAACCCCTGGCAACTTCTAAGCTTTTCTAAAATTTCTAAATTTAAAAAAATTTGTCATTTCAAGAATGTTGTATAAATGGAATACATTCACTATGAAACCTTTGAGACTGGCTTTTTTTTTTTTTTTTTTTTACTCAGCATGATTCCCTGCAGATTTATCCAAGTTTTTGCATGTATCAATAGTTTGATCTTTTTTATTGTTGAGTAGTATCCCATGGTAGAAGTATACCAGACACCTAAGTCTTTTATTTTATTTGGAGTGATTATAAATGGTATTATGTTTTAAATTTTAGTTTCCCTATGATTATTATTAGTATATAGAAATACAGTTGATTTTGGGGTGTTGATCTTGTATACTGCAAACTTACTGAACTCACTTATTAGTTCTAGAAGATTTTGTAGATTTCTTGAGTTTGCTACATAAACAATCATGTCCTCTGCAGTTTGGCCTAGTTTTATGTCTTCCTTCCCTATCTGTGTGCCTTTTATTTCTTTTTCTTGCTTTTTTACAGTGGCTGGAACATCTAGTACTATGTTGTACAGCAATGGTTCAAGCAGACCTCCTTACTTTTTCCCCAGTCTTAAGAGGAGAGCATTCAGTCCTGGCTGTGGGTTCTTTGCAGATGATCTTGATCAAGTTGAGGTAATTCCCCTCCATTTCTAACTCATGGCTTTTATTGTGAGTGGGTGTTACATTTTTTTATCAAATGGTTTTTCTGTGTCCATCAATATGATCACATAATTTTTCTTCTTTAACTTGTTGATATATTGAATTACATTTATTTTTGATTCTCAAATGAGAAGTGACTTTGGACAGGTGAAGAAGGGAGTACACTATGTAAGACTTTGAAAATGAAGCCAAGGTGTTTAGATGTGAATCTATTGCACACCATTTTCCACAGTATGTTCTGATACGTATGCTAATAGAGGATACATAAAGATGTAATTTCACAGTCAAACTAGTTTGAGAAACAGTGGTTTAAACTAAATTCAGTAGGCTTCTTCGTTCCTGATTTTCTCAGAACCTTTAATATGCTGCATTGAATGATATCTGTATTTCCAAAAGGGGATTAAAGAGTGTAAAGTTTCCAAATCCAGTTTATCCACAAAATGCACATTTTCCATAATGTCTATGATAATTGGAAGATGCACTTTGGGAAACATTGCCATACGAAATAATTTTTTCTAATGAAAATTTCTGACCTGGGGAGTACCATAGAAGAAAGGCAGTGTGCTGCATTGGCTCACACATGGAACTTCAGGAAGGTTTCCTACCTGCTGAAAGTCCACTTCATTATCTGTTGAGTGGGGAAAAAACATGACTCCATGCGGGGGCAGTAGGATGTTGAGGTAAAGAGTGTGTGCTCTACAGTCAAACATCTGAGTCCAAATCCTGGTTTTGCTACCTAAAAGGTGTGGGGAACATTGGGAAAGTTACTTAATCACTCTGTGCCTGTTTCCTCACATGTAATGTAAGAATAGTAACAATTCCTACTTTCTAAGATTTTTAAAAGGTTTAATGAATAAAACATGTAAAGCCTTAGAGAAGTGTCAGGCAACTGGTAACCATTTAATAGTCATTACCTGTGCTGTTTATAGTTGAAGGATTAAGTGAGATGATCAGAAAAATACCTATCAATTTTATTACTCAGAAAGTAGTTATTAGGAAAGTAGATCCAAGGGCAGTTGTAGGATAAGTTAGAAGCAAGTGAATCTATGCTCCCATGTTGGATGCTTTGAGGACTAGGCCAGTGAGAGCACAGATGTAGAGATTGCTTTTTTAAATACTTTCTTTAACTCTGTAGCATTTGGTGATTGAATATGAGGGGTTGAAAAAGATGATCCAAAGGTGACACCAGTTTTCAGCCTCGGCATTAGGGAAATGGATATTGTACCCCCCATGAATGAAGAGTGTCCCGGGTATTAACATGTCAGCCAGATAATTTTAGCATTCTCATTAAAAAATAATAGATATTTTAATTTCTGGTTTTAATAAATGCAGGAAACTAAAGAGTTTCAGCCTGTTTATGCTAAACTATGAAATCTGATCCATGTTGGTAAAGGAACAATTTGATTACATAGCTATACTACAAGGAAAATTATGCCCGTGATGCAACTTTGAACTTTGAGGACATCTCAGCTTTTTATTTAGAGCACTGAAGTGGCAGAATGGTTCCTCAGAGGAAATTAAGAGAGAGAAAGGCATGCTGGTGCTCAGAATAGCAGAGAAGATTGAAATAAATGGGAAACGTGGTAAAATGACTGAAAATAAGCCAAATATATAAGATAAAGTTAGATCATAGTTATTGTTTATTGAACACCTGCTACATACTGGCCATCGCTTTTGGATTGGCCATCGCTTTTGGGTACAGTTAGTTACAACTGCCGAAGCCTACCTGGAACTGTCCTGGTTTTAGCACTGAAATCCCATGTCCTGGGAAACTGCTTGGCCTCAGGCAAACCAGGACAGTGGGTCACACTCAGCACAGCAGTGAACAAGGCAGTCTTTGCACTCAAGGAACTCACATTCAAGCTGGGGGATCCAGAGACAGACGCAAAGCAGATAAAAATAAGACAAAAGGCACAGTTTTATATATAGTGCAGCATCAGGTTAGAAGGAATGTAAACTATTTATATATTGGTTCATCTATTCATTTTGAAAAAGGAGCTGGCTCCTTCTATATCTAGTGTGGGAAAGAGAGGGTCACCGCAGGTCATAATTTGACTTTCAGAAGGATCACTGCTTACCCCCTCAGAGTGGATACACATGAAGTGGGTAGGCTCCCATTGCCCTGAGGGAAGGGAATAGAAGGACTGTTTTTCTGTCTGACCCAGCTTGCCCTTCACAGGACCTGGTGGAAAGTTTTCAAAGAGGCCACATGCACCGGGGAGAGGAGGATGGAGACTCTGGCCCTGCCTCCTTGAGAGCCAGCAGTGTTAGAAGCTTTATGATGGATAAGGGTAATCCTGATTGAGGGCTGGGTAGAAAAGACACCATAGCCTCCCAAGGTGACCAGGAGCTGACCAGGAATGAAGATGGGCTGGACCCAGCACCAGGACCCAGGTGGTCTTTGTTACTGCTGTATAAGTGGAGACCAACTATCCTGATTTGTCCAGGACTGAAGGGTTTCCTTGCTCATGGGACTTCAAACCCACAGCTAACTGAGGTGGCTTTTAAGATGACCTATTATCCAAACCAAGACACTTTTTTTTTTTTTTTTTTTTTTTTTTGCGGTATGCGGGCCTCTCACCGCTGCGGCCTCTCCCGTCGCGGAGCACAGGCTCCGGACGCGCAGGCCCAGCGGCCATGGCTCACAGGCGCAGCCGCTCCACGGCATGTGGGATCCTCCCGGACCGGGGCACGAACCCGCGTCCCCTGCACCGGCAGGCGGACTCTCAACCACTGCGCCACCAGGGAAGCCCCCAAGACACTTTTGATAATGAAATGGGAGGCTGTTAATAAACACACCAGTTCAACCAGGTGTATGTTGGAGCCATTCTGGGGAGCTCCAGAGAGAGATGGGACCCTATCTACATTAGACTACATTTATTCTGGATTCAAATTACAGGCAGATGTGGGGCCTTGTGTAGCTGAGGCAGCAAACCTTCCCTTATCTAGTTACCCTGCCATGGTGACAGGCTATGGGGACAATGACCTTGGTGTAATTGTTAACCAAACAGCTCAAATATAAGCTCCATTACTCGACTGCAGACAAAACTGTCCTCAGGGCACCAGCAAAGAAGAGGGACAACTATGACAACAAAAATAAAAGTTCAGAAATTTGCGATAACAATATCTATCAAGGACCTAATTTAAGTATGTATATGGTTTTTTAAATTGAGGTGTAGGTGATGTACAATATTACATAAGTTTCAGGTGTACAAGGTAGTAATCCACAATTTTTAAAGACTAGATTCCATTTACAGTTATTATAAAATATTGGCTATATTACCCATGTTGTACAATATATCGTTGTAGCTTATTTATTTTATACATACTAGTTTGTAACTCTTAATCCCCTACCCCTATCTTGCCCCTTCCTCCTTTCCTCTCCCCACTGGTAGTCATTAGTTTGTTTTCTGTTTCTTTTTTGTTACATTCACCAGTTTGTTTTATTTTTTACATTCCACATATAAGTGATAATCATACAGTATTTGTCTTTCTCTGACTTATTTCACTTAACATAATATCCTCCAAGTCCATCCATGTTGTTGCAGATGGAAATATTTCGTTCCTTTTTATGGCTGAGTAGTATTATAGTGTATTTATTTATACTACGTCTTCTTTATCCATTCATCTTTTGATGGACACTTAGGTTGCTTCCATATGTTGGCAATTGTAAATAATGCTGCCACGAACACTGGGGTGCATGTATCTTTTTGAATGAAGGTTTTGGGGGTTTGTTTTTGAATACCAAGGAGTGGAATTGCTGGGTCATATAGCAATTCTATTTTTAGTTTTTTGAGAAACCTCCATACTGTTTTCCACAGCGGCTGCACCAATCTACATTCCCACCAACAGTGTGCAAGGGTTCCCTTTTTTCCACATCCTTGCCAACCTTTGTTATTTATGTTCTTTTGATGATGGCCATTCTGACAGGTGTGAGGTAACATCTCATTGTGGTTTTGATTTGCATTTCCCTGATGATTAGCAATGTTGAGCATTGTATTCTTTGGAGAAACATCTATTCAAGTCTTCTGCCCATTTTTTAAAATTCAGGTTGTTTGTTTTCTTGAGTTATATAAACTGTTTATATATGCTGGATATTAATCCCTTATTGGTCATATCATTAGCAAATATTTTCTCCTAGTCTGTAGATTGTCTTTTCTTTTTGTGGATGGTTTCCTTTGCTGTACAAAAGCTTTTAAGTCTAATTAGGTCCCATTTGTTTATTTTTGCTTTTATTTCCTTTGCTTTAGGAGGCAGATCCCCAAAAATATTGCTACAATTTATATCAAAGAGTGTTCTGCATATGTTTTCCTCATATATTTAGGTCTTTAATCCATTTTTAGTTTATTTTTGTGTATGGTGTTCTGATTTCATTCTTTTACATGTAGCTATCCAGATTTCCCAGCACCACTTATTGAAGAGACTGTCTCTTCTCCATTGAATATTCTTGTCTCCTTGTCGTAGATTAAATGACCATAAGTGCATGGGTTTATTTCTGGGCTCTCTATTTTGTTCCATTGAGCTATGTGTCTGTTTCTGTGCCAGTATCATACTGTTTTGATTACTGTAGCTTTAGTAGTATACTGTAGTATAGTCTGAAGTCAGGGAGTGTAATACCTCCAGCTCTATTCTTCTTTCTCAAGATTGTTTTGGCTATTTGGGGTCTTTTGTGTTTCTATACAAATTGTAGGATTATTTCTTCTTGTTCTGAGAAAAGTACGCTTGGTATTTTTTTTTAATTTATTTTTTTTGGCAGTACATGCGCCTCTCACTGTTGTGGCCTCTCCCATTGTGGAGCACAGGCTCCGGACGCGCAGGCTCAGCGGCCATGGCTCACGGGCCCAGCTGCTCCGTGGCATGTGGGATCTTCCTGGACTGGGACACGAACCCATGTCCCCTGCATCGGCAGGCGGACTCTCAACCGCTGCGCCACCAGGGAAGCCCTATGCTTAGTATTTTGATATGGATTAGATTGAATCTGTAGATTTCCTTGAATAGTATGGTCATTTTAACAATATTATTATTCCAATCCACAAACACAGTATATCTTTCTATCTGTTTGTGACATCTTCAATTTCTTTCATCAGGGTCTTATCATTTTCTGAGTACAGATATTTTACCTCCTTAGGTAGGTTTATTCCTAGGTACTTTATTCTTTTCTATGCGATTGTAAATGGGTTTGTTTTCTTAATTTCTCTTTCTGATAGTTCATTATTAGTGTAAAGAAATGCAACATATTTCTGTATATTAATTTTGTATCCTAGCACATGTATGTTTTGTGCTGTTTTGGAAAGTAAAAAATTTCTTTAAAGTACCTGGGATGCAGCAGTATTGAGAGTATAAGAGGCCGAATAAAATATTCAGAGCTTTGTGTCTGAAATTCCCCATCTGGGTGGAGGGCACTTGGCTGGGATAACATGAGGGTGGGGTTTGCCAGCCTGGGTGCTCCACTGGGGCTGGCAGGGTCTTTGCTGTCATCAAAGTCCTGGGAGCTGGAGACCCCACGGCTAGTCCAAGATGGATCAGGATTTGAACATAAGTCTCTTTGCAAAGCCCATACTCTTGTTTATAGGGGAGTAACTCTCACTCTCTCTCACTGACTAACCATAATGCAGGGGGAGTGTTATCACATAGCAGCAGCACAGAGTAATGTGGGATGCAGAGGAGAAAGGAATGAGCTCTGTCAGGGGATGGCTGCAGAGAAGAGATAGTGAATATCTGCAAGTGCCCATCCGTCCATGGACAGTGGCTGTCTGCTGCTTCCTGGGGTCTTTAGAACCAATTCCCAAAGAAGAACTTAGTACTTACCCGGGCCTGATACTCAGGGCAGGAGTCCTGAAAGTGTGTGTGCAAGTATTTATTTCCTTGAAACCTTGAGACCATCAGGAGAGGGAAGGTTGATAAACAGAGGAGGAAGAAGAAGACAGTGGCCAGTGGAGTCCTGGGTGCTGCCTGCTGGGCCCAGCAATGCCACACCAGGTGAGGAGAGGGTGAGGGCTCCCAGTCTGGGTAGAACTTTTCAGAATGGCTCATTTGCTGTCTTATTTTTATGAGTGGACGTGTGTTGAAAAAAGTTCTTCACTTGGTATATTACAGACATTTTGCATGTCTAAATATAGATCTGCGTAACCATTAAAGAGCCGCAGAGCATCCCAGCCTATGGACTTAGTACAATTAATTGAGCCAGTCCACTAGAGAAAGGCATGCAGATTGTATCCTGTTTTCATTAATAGAAATAATGCTGTAATAAACATTTCCATTTTTAAACACAGATCTTTGCTAAATTTATTATTCTTTAAGATAACTATCTTGTGGTGACCGTGCTGGGTCAGAGGATACAATAAGTCAGATCTCAACTCTTCTGCATAGAAAATGTGTACCTGTGTGCATTTGCACTCACAGCATATGGCATTTGTGTTTCCATCTGCTCTTGTTAACAGTGGTCACTATCATTCTTTTCATTTCTATATTTACATATTTGACATGCAAAAATTAATTTGTCATTGTTTTCATTTTTATTTATTCATTCATTTCATTTATTACAACTGGTGAGATCAAATAGCTTTTTACATTTTTCTATCTCTAGTGCTTCTTATGTGAATTGATGTTTAGCATCCATTGCCTGTTTTCTATTGGGACATTTGTGGGATTTCTTTCTGTCACTGATATTTAAGTACTTTGTACTTAGAAAATACTGTACTTCTATGTCATCCCTCTCCCGACTGTCCTGCCTTTTGCTTTGTTAGTGTGTGATATTTGTCACGCCAGAGTTTTAAGTTTTTATGTAGGAAAAGCTGTCACATTTTCCCTGGCTTTGGCATTTTATATGTATGTGTGTATATATATATATATATATATATATATATATATATATATATATATATATATATATACACACACACACACATATATATATGCACATCTTAAAATGTGTACCTTAATATATTTATATATATACATTCTGTATGTATTTAATCTCAAAACCAAAAATCCATCTCTACCCTCAAGCTTATAAAATATATTCTCCCCTTGTTTAGAATATTTTTCTTTTTCAAATTATTAATACCTTTGAAATGTGTGCTGCTGTGACAGTTGAGTGTAGTGATCAGGGTCCTTAGTTGTACCTTTCCAAAGTACTTCTGTCTAAGGTGAGAAGGAAGCAACTTGAAGGGACGGGGACGCGGAGCAGGTCACAGAACGAATGGGTGTGAGTTGGGGGGCACCGGCTCCGTGCCACTAGGCCGGCCACAGTTCCCCCAGGGCCACCCCCGCAGGCCTGCGAAGACACCCCTGCAGCCGGCACAGGCCCTGCCGCCACTCCACGGGGACACCCAGCTCCCCTGCTGCTGGCAGAGCCTGTGTGCTGCTGTCTTGGGCATTGGTAGGGCCGCAGCCCTGCTGCCGTCTGGCCAGAATGGGCCCTGGGGCCCTGCTGATCCCCTGCTTTGACTCCTCAAGCTTTGGATTTGGATTCCGATGGAATAATGTGTTGGCAAGAGTCTAGGTCCCCCACCCAGGCACTAGCTGTGCGGGCCCTCTGGTGGGCGTGGGGAGGTCCTGCTGCCCAGGGGGTGGATGCCGACTGCAGCTTTTCCCAATAGGCAGTCACTTTCACTAACACCCTACAGTAGACAACGAGTTCTTTCCCTGCTGTGCTGAAGTGTCACTGTTGTCATATGCTGAACATCGGTAATTCTGTTTTTTAAACCCAAATTAATTCTGGGTTTATTAAAAAGAGGCTGACAACCTGACTTGCAGAGCCACCATTCACTGTCTACTCATTTCTGAAAAACCATTTTCCATGAGACCTGATTACACTTTATTTGATGCAACTTAATTACGGGAAAACATTTTACACGTATGTGAAACATCTACCCAATCCTGACCGACTAGAGCATTGGGTGACACAGGAGTTTAGATGTTAGTGTTGAAAAGATGGTAAACCATTCCCATAAGACAAAGAAAGCCCTTTTAGTGAAGTAAGAGAGTATTTCATGTCTCACAGTTGCTCAGAGCATCTTCTTCTCCTCCAGGAGGCCTCTTCCCTTTGCTCAGCCATATCCTTGATATTATTCCTCAGTGAGGTTGACTGACTTCTTGCATGAGCCGAGCTTCCGCCACAGATCTGGTTACTTCTTTCACTAACTCACTCTTTAGCCAGAGGGAACTCTGATGAAAAAGTTCTGTATTGGTTTCCTGCATGGTTTGTTGCTTATTATTATTTCAAGCCTGATTGTATCAGAATGGCAATGCCTGTGCAGATATTCTTGCTGTTACGAAGGAACGGAGCAGATCCCCCTCTGGTCCCAGCAGAGGTACATTTGTTTTGAAATCTTTGAAGGGATCCTGGTTTCCATTCAGAGCTGCTCTCTGGGCTGCATGAGATCAGTAAACCACCTTCATTTTTTAGGTAAGCAGCACCTTTAAGCCCAAACTATTAGGTGGGTCTGGAGTGAAGGAAGGGAGTGAGCAAAGATGTAAGATGTAAGACAGGAAAAAACAGCAGAGTTCAAGTGTATCTGGCCTCGTAAGTCAGTAAGAAGTTGGATATTCTTTTGAGGATGGTGAGGCCTTGAAGAGAGTGACACAAGTCAAGCAGGTGTTTTAGGAAGCTTCCTCTGTCCCACAATTAAGTGCTCAAAAGATATTTGTGTGATGCAAGGCAGCACTTCAAGGTCTTTTGCATGCTTTCAGGCATACACAGTGTGCAGAAGAGGCCAGCCCGAGTGTGTGACCTGTCATTCAGTGTTTGGGGCAGGTTAGCCCCCAGCAAGTGGCTTCTCTTCTGTCAGATGCCATCTTTTCTCCCCAGTATTTCCACGAATTGCATGAACTCAACTTCAGCCACAGCCCTTCATGGTGGTTTAACCTCCATTCCCTAGTACATCAAAAGGATGAGTAAAACTAACTCTGCTGTCCTCTGGAACAACCTAGAAACTATTTCATGTCTGGGACAAAGAAGCTGATAGACTTGCGGGGACGGTTCTTAGGAAACCACCAACTTTGTGTGCTTTTTGTGTCAGAGAATCAGAGAGTCAGAAAACAACACCGTATCTAGGAGGTAGGATTCAAATGCCCTGAGATATGGGCAGAGATAAGCTTCCTGCACTTCAGAGACTTCTGACTCTGAAGTGCTTTGATTGGCAGGAAAGCAGATGGGGAAGAAAAGGCAAAGTAACCAATTTCAAGTTTTTTGTGTGTAGTTTCAGTTCAGAGTTAGAACATTCACAGTGAAAGTATATCCTTTCAGACTGTAGAAGCTTAGGTGGGGCAAAGAGAAGGACAGAAGTATATCTGAGTTGGGAATGAGTCTGAGAAGCTAAAACGGTAAAGATGCTTCCAGAAGCAGGGACACTTCTTGACTGGTTTTAATCCTCCTTAGTGAAATATTAGTGATTTACTTCAGCTCCAACCTGAGGGAGCTCTGGTGGAGAGGGCATAGGACGAACGCCCCCAGCTGCTCCCAAGATGCAAACTAGGGGATGAGCACAGCCGGGGAGATGGCCTTGACCAAAAGGGGGTGAGGCCAAGAGGCCATGGTAAACAGGAAGCCCTTAACCAAGACACATACCGGGAAAGAAGAGTCAGAGCGAGCAGGGCGCTCACATCTCAAGGTCAGTAACCTTCTAGAAAAAAGACTGGGTGTGACCACGTTCACACTTTTAAAATTATTAGTGGGCAGGGAGTCGGGCTGTGGATACAGGAGGATGACCAGTAGGGAAAGCAGGAGGAGAGCTGCGGGGAATAGCTTTAATTAATTCGCAGAATGGTTGATCTCTGTGAACCTGTACGTTTACTGATGGGCATAGTATAGTAAAAGGGTGTTGCATAAAGTCCTTTTTCTCAGTCTGTTCCTGGGAAAATCTGGTAGTTTGGGTCTTGAGAATAAGAAAATTTAGCTCTTTTACCAGTGTCGGGCTATCAGGCTTAAACTACCTTCCTTCAAGTAAGCCTGAGCAGGGATGAACTTCAATAATAAAGGTTCGCTCTCCAGGTATAAATAACCCTAAGCAAGGGCTGGTGAACTTTTCTGCAAAGGGCCAGAAAGTTAATACTTGTGGCTCTGCAGGCCACGCGGTCCCTGCTGCAGCTACTCATAGTGGCACGGAAACAGCCACTGTCTACGTAGACACGTAGACAGACGGGCATGTCTGAGTTCCAGCCAAACTATTTCCAGCAATGGGACAGTGGGCTGGCTTTTTCTGGAGGATCCCCCTGAGGCTGAACTAAAATCTCTGCTTTGAATGGAAGTAAGTTTTTATGGCCCCTCAGCGGCAGTGGAACCTGTCCTGGGGGCAGGTCTGTGACTCGCCACAGGCCCTGGTTGGAAAGATTCTCTTAAGAAGATGCTGTGAGGCAGGGAGTGGAAACCTGGACCACCTGCACCCCCTGGAAGCAGGAGCCTCTGAGCAGCCCAGACCTCCCAGCCACGGGCACCATCAGGTCTGCCTCTAAAAACAAGGGAGGGGACTAAGGACCACACAGCTGTGACCCTTCCAGCCCAGCGGCTTGTTCTCAGGGCTTAGCCCAGATTTTCTCTTTCACAGGCCTCGGCTCCCCAGCATGTGGACAGTTGTCCAAGCTAGGGAGGAAAGATGTGGGAGCAGGAGCGGGCTCCCAGACACAGCAGGAGTCTCAGTGCGGGCTGGGGAATGCTGACTTGGGGAACCGAGTGGAGACTAGGATCCTCCGAGTTTCAGAAAGGGCCCCGGCATCCGGGAAAGCAGAACATCTCACAGAGGGCAGAGCAGTGCGTCTGAGGAGGTGGGGAAGGTCTGCAAGGACAGCCAGCAGAGGAAGCAACAGGTCTGAAGAGGGGCACCCAGCCCAGGCCACCTAGGGGCACCCAACCCAGATGAACTTGTGAGCAAAGTCACTTCTGAGGTTTGCTGAGACGTATTAACAGTAGAGAAATCCAGGAATATCTTGATTAATGTCATCCTTGAGGATGAAGCTCTTTTATACAGACAGCTCTAATAGAAGAAAAACCTTGAGCCAAAATCCCTTCATAAATCATGCAAAAAATGTCTGCCTACACAACAAAAATAGCTCCGGGCCAGTCTCTGTTTGCCTTTGGTTAGACGTTGATAAATAGGGCTCATCCTTAGCAAAGTTGTAACAGCTGAACTTTATCTTCAGTCCAGTGTCTTTCTGCACCTTTCGTTCACATCCGAGACCTCTAGGTCCTTTGAGTTTAGACATATCAGAATGCAAGTGCCCTTCTGCTTTCTTCATCCTTTAGCTACGCTGACTTCGGTGCCTTGCGAATGAAGGGGTTACTACTAGTTATTATCAATGAGCACCTGTTTTCCAGTAATCCTCCCACATTCCTGAGTCCTTACTCCCAGTGCGGGGGGCAGGCATTCACTGAGGGTCTTTCTGTCTTTCTGACGTGAAATATAATTTCCTTGACTCTGATTGGATCTACTCAGTCCACGCTTGGCTTCTTCACCTCCAGCCCCTGAATTAGTCATAGTTGTCAGTGGAATAGCTCAGATTTGTCATAATATCCCGGTGGTGTGGGAGAAATGGATGCCCAAACCAAAACAGGTTTTTGTTAGGAGTGAGGAGAGGGAAATGGGTGATGCTCAGCTCTCTAAGAATTTAAATCAGGTCATGTAATTCTGGTGCCTAAAAGCCGCCAACAGCTTCCACTTGCTCTTAGAATTGTATCAGAAAATCTTCATCCTATCTATCTACACAGTCTAATCTCTTGTCATTGTCTGTCCCCATCTCCTCTCAATGGCTCCAGCTACAATGATTTTTAAAAACAAGTTCCTCCTAGAGCTGTTATTGTTTATGCCATAGACACATGTCCCAGGAATCGTGCTTGGTGCTGGAGTGACAGATGTAAGCAAGATGTCAAGTTTCGGGGCTTCCCTGGTGGTGCAGTGGTTGAGAGTCTGCCTGCCGATGCAGGGGACGTGGGTTCGTGCCCCGGTCCAGGAAGATCCCGCATGCCGCGGAGCGGCTGGGCCCGTGAGCCATGGCCGCTGAGCCTGCGCGTCCGGAGCCTGTGCTCCGCAGCGGGAGAGGCCGCAGTAGTGAGAGGCCCGCGTACCGCAAAAAAAAAAAAAAAAAAAAAAAAAAGATGTCAAGTTTGAACTCCCTTATGGATGTTATTCAAGACAATTTCAAACAAGACCCAATTTCATTTTTGTCCCCTCCCACCCACTAGATGGTAATCACATCATTTCCTGAAAATGCCCCGTGTTTTGCACCTTTATCTCCTCTTCTTATTTGTCTGCTTGGAATGTCTCATTCAGGTTGGAAGGCCCAGGATGTGGTACACTTGCCTTTTTTTTTTTTTTTTTACAAAATGTTCCCCAAATCTGTTAGAATGAATTGTTCCTCTCTGGGATGTTGTAAAACTTGATCAAAGAAATGATCTAGTTTTATTATAATGAATTGCTCCTTTAATCTATCTGACCCAATACGTCATGCATGACTAGAGGGCAGAGACTGTGTCTTTCTCATGCTTGTGTCTCCAGGACCTAAGCAGGGTACCTGGTAGAGCTCAGTAAAATTTTCATCAAATTGCTTCATTAAATTACTTACAAGACAGAGATGAGAGTTACTTCATCTGACTATATCACAGAGCTGTTATAGGCACAGATAATATAGATGTGAAAGGTTTTGGAAAATAGAATGTTCTGTAACCATAAGGCAGCACTATATGTTATTATATGGACACATTATAATTTTGTTCTGATTATCATTACATTTTTTATTTCATATTTGATTTCATGTTTCCTGAGAAAGTTCCCACATTAGATACTGATGTTAAGGAGAAGACACCTGCTGGTGAACTTTGGGATGGAATCACATAGGCTCAGAGTCAGCATCAGGCAAAGTTGTCTTTAGTGGTGCCTGCCCCCGCTTTTCTCAATTTTTACCCTCTTTTATTTTGAACCTCTCATCAGGGGTCAGATGCATTCTTACATTGTTGCCTCTTGTTACAGAGGCAATAATATATTTTTATGCTGACGTGGTTATACGTTCCCAGCAAGTTCTTAGGCAACTGAACTGTTATTTTATAAGAGAGGGAAGGGAGCAATGACGTACCTACTAAGATTATATAAGACAGAACCATGGGGGAAATTAGGTGAAGGGTACACAGATCCTCTCTGCAGTATTTCTGCAAATTCCTGTGACTGTACAATTATTTCAAAATAAAAAGTTTTAAAAAATCAACGATAATTGTGGATTTGTATATTCCCTGAGCCACGATACTTTGGAATCTGGAGGGCCTTCAGCGGTCCCTTCATCACTCCCTAAGCAAATGCCTGAGGTCAGCGAAGAGGCAGAGGGGACAGGAAGGCCATGCCCCATGGGCCGTCCATGCTGGTGGAGCTGCAGGCCCCTTCCTGTGCCCTGTAGACTCTGCCCCAATCTCACATTCTCAGTGCAGACTTCCCAGCGCTCCTATCCATGGGGGAACACTACCACGCCATCCCGGTCCTGCTTTGTTTTTCTTCATGCACTTACCACCTAACTCTATTTTGTCCTTCTCTATTTTATTTTCTGCCTCCTCCCACTAGAATGTAAGTTCCATTATGGCAAGGATATATTTTTTTAATTAATTGCTGTATCCTCATCACCTAGAGCAGAGTTGGGCCCAGAGCAGGCACTCAGAGAATGTTTGTTCGAATGAATGAATCTTTGTAGAAAATGAAAGCTTGAAAATAAGCTATTTCCCCGAGAGAGAAGTAACTCAAATCTGCCCATCTTTGTACGAGAGCAAACCTGACTTTGAAGCTAAGACCTTTTTCCTGTGTTCATACTTCAGATAAAGAAGACACTGCTGATAGGATCTGAGAGGAAGGAAACAGTGCATCGTGCTGGGGCTCTCAATGTGACATTATAAATTGTCTTTCTGTAGACTGGCCTCCCAAACAGGTTCCAGAGATGGATTACCTTACTTTCCTCTTGGCTATTCTTTATGTATACAAAGGTAAAGATAATGTCTTCATTTAAAGAATTTACTCCTTTTTTAGTCTTATAGTGTGACATGTTCAGAATTTATAATGCCCTTAGTTGGCTTAGATAATTTCTCACTTGTTCAGAAAAGCTACAAGTTGTAAATACCAATTATCAGCAGTGGAAACCTTTTTAGACTAAGGTAGAAACTGTTAGCCTCAATTTTACTATCTTGCTAGGTCTAGAGTAAGCTTCAGATGTCTGTTTGATGTTTCAATCATCAGGTCTAATTGAATTCACATGATCACATTATGGTGTGTCTTTCAGCTGGATGTGAACAGATATTTTGGGACACAACTGTTAAACTTGCTAAGAATATGGCCCTAGAATGTGTGTATCCATCAAAGGACACTTTAACCCAGATGGAGTGGTTCAAGATCAAGACACTGGAGAGAGAGTCCATAGCCATTTTCAACCCTACTTACCGTGTGATCATAAGAGAGCCGTACGTTGATAGGGTTTACTTTTCAAATTCAACCACGGCCTCTAACGATATGACCTTGTCCTTCCATAATGCCTCTGAGGTGGACATTGGCTTCTATTCCTGCTTTCTTCATACTTTCCCACATGGAACCTGGGAAAAGGTGATACAGGTGGTTCCATCAGGTAAGTGAAATTTTTATTTACCTTTTTACCCATCTACAATATTTGTTTCTGTAAAGACCAAGTAGAAACTGTGAAATGCTTTATCATATTTTTGTGCCATTTTCCAATTCCATTTCTAGATTCTATATTATTGTTTCAAAGAAATTATACTGTGAATCAGTTCCATTTTTCTTAATGTGTTATCATTTCTGGGTAGAAGAAGCGTCTCATGAATTCGAATGTCATGGGAGAAAGCATAGGTTTTATCTTGTCTTAATGAGAACTTGAACCTAGATTAAGCTGATGTTGGCAATGTTTGGGTTCAGAGGTCAGACACCTCCTGTGACGTAGTCCCATTTCCTTTTGTTTCCAACCCTGCTTGTTCAGAGTCCTTTCTGTAACACCAAATCTGGGCTTATTAGTGAATCCTAGGCAGAGTTCAAGCACTGACTCTGTTTTTAGCTTCATCCAAGTTTCACTAGAGAAGATGCTTCAGAAATTGCAAGCTGTCATCTCAGAAAGAATCGAATGATCTCTTGAAGTATTTCCTGCCGTGTCTACCAGTGATTGTAGTTTGAAGCTTAGTTAGTTCTACAAGTAATAGCCACATGGATTGGGTGTGGTATGTTGGAAAAACTTGGGTTTTATAGCCTTTACTTCCTTTATAACCTTATATTAGCTGCTCAGTCCCTCTTAATCTCAGGTTCCTGAATAGTAAATTGAGTTAATAATACCATTCTCTTTGTTGAATGGTTTAGGGATCATATATGTAAGGAACTTGGCCCATGGTAGTCGGGGAATGGTAGGTATTATTATTACTGTCACTGTTATTATTTCCTAGTCTTTTGATACAAAATGACTAGTGATGAAATTTTTAGTTGTCAGAGATAGTCTAGGGAAGGAAATAATTTGGGACTGTGTGTTTCTTGTCTGGTGTCCCTCAAATTATATCCCAAATAGACATCCAGCAGAGCACATCATATACCACCTGATATAGTGCTTTCTTTTTAAGAAATCCATATTATAAAAGAACAATTTAAAGTACTATATAAGGAATATCTAATGGTCAGGAAGTAAGAAAAATTCCCATGTGTTGGTTTTCCCTTTCTGTTTAGGTGTAGCTAAGCTCAATAATAATTCTGTGTATATGGGTGAGGCTTACGGAGTGTCAATTAGCAAAATCTCTTTAGTTAAATACTTACTTATTACAGACTCCATTTTGCCAGGCAAGATCTCATTTGCTGTTGAGTGCAGCCACCTGTTAAATGCTGTTTGCAAGTCTTCAGTGTATAGTCCACTCTGATTAGCCATGCAAGTGACGGAGAGGATAGGAAGGGTCTTAGGGGTGAGCTGTTTGACACATGGCCTGAGCCACCATGGCCAGAAATACATGCCCTTCCCCACCCTGCCTCGTGTGGTGAGCTTTTGTAGTTTCGGTCCCAAATCAGGTTATTCCGATTTCTGTAAAGAACAACCAATTGAAAACAGGTACACCTGAAACTAACACAACATTGTAAATCAACTATACTCCAATAAAATTAAAATATTAAAAAAACAAAAATGTCCATCATGGCTAAAGAAGATATTGTACATATATACATATATACACTAATATGTATAAGATAGATAACTAATAAGAACCTGCTGTATAGCACAAGGAACTGCACTGTACAGTAGAAACTAACAAAACATTGTAAAACAACTATACCCCAATTAAAAAAAAAAAGAAGAAAAAAAGAAAACGGTAGAATGGTGGCTACCAGGGTGGGGAGGTGGGGAACGGGGGAGATAGATGTTGGTCAGAGTACACAGTTGAAGTTATGCGGGATGAACAAGTCTAGAGACCCAACGTACAGCATGAAGACATTAATGATAGTTAATATCATTGTCTTGAACACTGGAAATTTGCTAACAGAGTAGATTTCAGGTGCTCTTATCACCAAAAAATGGTAACTATATGGGGAGAAGATGTGTAAATTAGCTTGACTATAGTAATCATTCCACATATCATTTTGTTGTATATGCCCTAAACATAGGCAATTTTTATTAAAAGCAAAACAAAACAAAAACAGGTAGCTTGACCTCTTGTGAAGATTTAGGATAGAGGGTAGCACTAAATTATTGAGAACTAAATTATGGTTGCCACACCAAAGTAGGATTTTTAGCATCATGTATGAATGATTTTGGCAATATTTTCTTAATTTTATCATCCAGATTTATTTCTCCTGTTATTATTTTGAGGACAGGAAAAGGGAGAGCTCTGCCTCATGGGGCTTTTTCAAAAACAGTGGTGAGATTTTCAGTCAGTCACCAAGAAAGGGGCGGCCAACTCTCCATCTAGTTCAGATTAGAATCTGATGGTATTCAACATATTTTGCTGTTGTTTTTGATCGTTTATATTTTTAAAGAATAGATTGCATTAACCAGCCAGTGAGAGCATTTCATTCACTTTTGAGATTTGGAGAGCTTCATATTTTTTTAAAACTAAGAATGATAGTGAATTTGTAAAATATAGTAGCTGTATTTACATTAAATATACTTAACCTTAAATATACTAAATTAACCTTAAATATACTTAAATTCTTCCATTGTGCTTTATTAACAACATATTAGGATCTACAAATATCACATGCTTGTATAACATAAAGGGGGAGTTGATGATCTATCTAACAGTGAAAGATTGGACTTGGAATCCAGAAATCTTAATCTGTATAATAGATCGTTAAGATCTTCAAAAAGGTGAAGGAATTGAGCCACATGCTCTCTAAATATACTGATTTCTCCTGTGCACTGAAAGCTGATGATGTGTGAGGAACTTGATCAGTACCTTATCCAGGTCTTCTCGTTTAACGCCCCCTGCACACTTGACTGTGGACGTAACCTTGATTTTCGAGTGAGAACACTGAAGGGACGTAAGGTCCCGTAATCCGCTCAAGTTCTCAGACTTCGTTTGTGTCCACTGGACAGAGCTGCGATTACAGGATGGAAAGTGCCGGCCTGGGGGCATAGGAGCCGGCGGGGGCCTTGAATGAGGAAGCATCCATCATTGCTTGTCCTTTTGGCCTCCCTCCCCCTTGAGCTTTCAGCCCAGAGTTGAAGAGCAAATTGGATGTCTTATTCTGGATAAATGATACTGTTAATGCAAAATTATGGTAAAACATGAGTTACCTTCAGAACAGGCATTTCTTAATCAGTAGCTGATTTAGAGCATTTAATGGCAAGAATGGCTGCATTTATTTCACTGCCTCATGGAAAAATAGCTGAGGCGACTCGAGAGGTGACATTTCAAAGGCAGCCCTTTCATGGCAGAGTTTGTGGTGGAAGTGGGGTTGTGGAGAAAATTACCGTAACCCATGTGTCTCTGGCTTTACTAGTCACTTATGGCAAACGTAGTTATATTTATGGAAATGTCCCCCCAGATGTATGACGCACCCCCAAGACTCTGCTAGCTAACTCTGATTAGGTGCCTACTGTGTGTGAAGTAAATGCCTGTCCTCTCGTTTAATGCTTGTGAAACACCAGGCGGGAGATGAGCGTGCTCACATTATATAGCTGAGGAAACTGAAGTTCAGGGTCATTAATCAACTGAAGGTTGCTGAGCTGCTGAGCTGCTGAGCCGCGGCACCAGGATGACACCAGCTGGTGTTTCCAAAGAGCCAGAAATGAGAGGGAGGGGAGCTTGACACCAGCAGGGTGAACGTGAACAATTAAAAAAAAAAAATGAAGTAGAGTTGCTGTGCAGTATTATATAAGTTACGGGTGTACAATGTGGCGATTCACAATTTTTAAAGCTTATACTCCATTTATGGTCATTATTGAATATTGGCTATATTCCCTGTGTTGTACAATATATCCTTGTAGCTTATTTAATACATAATAGTTTGTACCAAGAATTTTTTAGCATCGAGAGACGGGTGTGAGGGAAGAAGAGAAAAGGGCGTCTCCAGGGGTACTGGTGGTGTGGAGAAGGCATGAGGAAGTTGGTTCACGCAGGGGACAGAGACTGGATGGTGTGCCTGGAGCACGGAGCTCTAGGAGGGGTAGGTCTCACCCGGGCTCCTGGGCCCCTCACTGCCTGAGAGGCAGCCTTGAGGGTGAGGAAGAAACTGTGACAGTGGGACCCTCTCTCTGCTCTTACAGCAGAGGTGCTCTGGGGCCCCAAGTAAGGTTTTATACAGTAGATCCTATGTTTAAAAAAGAAGCCGAAGCCCATGGGGCAAGAGAATGTCGGAGAAGAACTTGGAAAGATGGGACGGCCCCATGTTGCTGAGCCCAATGGGGTTGGAACTTGACCCTGCAGTGTAGACTGTGGGAAGTCTCTGAATGTTTTCAGATGCAGACACATAATGACCACTTTTTTTCACCACCTAGAAGCTTAAACTAGTTGCATCCTTACAGAAGGGGAAGAGTTTAAGGGGCAGGGTGAACAACTATTATTTTATGGATTGGAACACTTACCCACTGCTAGTAGGAGTGTACGTTGGTGGGTCTACTGTATTATTGGTATTGGTAATATTCAGAGTTCTCCAGAGAAACAGAACCAATAGGATGTGTCTGTGTATAGAAAGACATCTATCATGAGGAACTGGCTTATGTGATCATGGAGACTGCCGTATGGGCCAGCAGGCTGCAGACCCAGGAAAACCAGTGATGGTGTCGATGCAGGCGGAAAGGAGGCCAGGGAGGCCAGTCTTTTTGTTGTATTCAGACCTTCAGCTGATTGGATGAGGCCCACCCACCTTATGTAGGCCAGTCTGCTTACTCAAAATTCACCATTTTAAATGTTAATCTTATCCCAAACCACCCTCCAAATTAATACCTAAAATTAACCATCACATCTATTTTGGAAAATGACACTGCATTCGCTAGCTAAAGAACCCCATTCCTAAGACCTAATCATTCTCTCTATTGTATATTCTGGGGATTGCCCACATGTAGGAGAAATGCCTGAGAATGTTTAAGGCAGCAGATCACTGTGTTAAGGCAGCAGATCCAACAAATGAATGACTGCTCGCGAGGCTCATCAACAGGGATGAATTTGGGGAACGTTGTGTGAAAGAAAAAAGCAAGTTTCAAAACAACACGTAGGGGATGATTCCTTTCCTTTAAAGTTTAGAGACATGCAACTAAACAATATGCTATTTATAGATACAAACGTGTGGTAAAACTAAGGAAAGCAGATCTCCGAAGCACAGGCAGGAAGGAGATAGAACCAGGAAGGAATACAAGGGTCTTCCAAGTTCACAATCAGGTGTTTTTCTTATACAGGTGTTTTATTTCCCATCTGTCTTAAAAATGTTTTATGAAACTTCTCTCAAGTCTGTTAAATTTCTAATAAAAACAGTGAAGAAGGATACAGTTGCAATTTTGAGCAGTTCACAGGTAATTATCTAAGTTAAGGGTAAGATCTTCATTCTGATTTGGCTTGGAGGTCTGGAGGAGGGAAAACAAGGATTCCAAATTTTTATGATTCAGGGACTGAAAAATGATGGTTTCACTTAAAAAGATGGGAAATTAAGAGACCGGTTTGGCTTGGAAGAGAGTAAATAAGTTCAGTTTCAGATGCATTGAGTTGTAAGGTAGCCTTTGACCAGCTCACGGCTGAAATTATGGAATGACAAACGATAATGAGGTTCAGGACTGAAAATACCAATTCTGGAGTCATCTGGATGATCACCCAGCACACGTGAAGAAGATGGTTAACTAAGAAAGTACATGTACAGGGGACAGAAGCTGAGGCCGTGGCATTGAAGGGTGGTCACATCGAAGTGGGGGGAGCATTCGTGTTAAAGACTGGAGAGGGCATAGCGAGGGGAGGGAGGGAAGAAGCGGGGGAGACTCGAGATGCAGGACGGATGCGTAACTGGTGTAGGAGCCAGATGGGTTTCCTCCTAGCTCGTGTGTACAGGAGAGGGTTAGATGGTCCCCTCCACACATTCTGGTGCTCTGTGTTGCTGTATCACATAGATTTCTCACTCTGTGATCTTCCACACTCCAACCCCCTCATCTCAACTTTGACACGGGATGTTCCTCACTGTCTCCTTTTTAAGGTTTCATTCTTTCCTGGATGGGATGGGGCTCCCTGTGTGTCATCCATGCTCGGTCTTAGATGGGTCTTATCTCTATTCCCGTCAACGTCAGTATTTGCTTTTCTCTTGCCAGTTACTTTTTTTTTTTTCTGATGTTGGGGCGATCTCAGGATTTAAATTTTATTTAAATCTGGAAATGGGGGAGTGGCCCAGATCTGGCTGTAGAAATGGGTGTGCTGATTTGTGGGACCGAATTCACTTATCCATTAATTCACTCATCCAGTCTTATTGAGAACCTACTATATTCAAGATAATGTCTGTGGTGGGGAAGCTAGAAAGACATGATCTTAGCTCTAAACAGAATGCAGAGCTTTAGGGGAGGTAAAAGTTGTATATCACAAATTATAATGTAAAGCAAAGAGTAAGTGCTATTGTAGTTCAGAGGATAGAATTTACTTTCAACCGGGAAACTCAGGATAGATTCCCTGAAAGGGGGGAATTTGAAGTTTACCTTGAAGGAGGTAAGTCAGAATATTTGGACCTGGAGCTGGGCGGAGTAGCATTCAGGAGACTTGCTTTAAATATTATCTAAGAAATAGATAACTTTGGCTCTGCTTTAACGTACTGTGCAAGCCAACACATAGGACTGATCAGCAATGAATGCAGTTTATTCGGGTTTAAAATTCATGGTTTATTTCAACATGTTGACTTAATGCTTCAAAGGCATAGGGACCCAGATGGGTTATGCAATTATATTCTGCAACGTATCTTGAGAATATTTTCATACTCTCATTTCAGCTTGTGTGTTATCTATCCCAAATTCAGAAGGAAAGAAGAAAACTGCACTACCTTATATATTAGTGAAAGGTGCAAAAAGATGGAGGGGAAGCCTTTGTCTAAAAGCCTTCTTTGCCTGTCAGTGGAAATTCCAAACAGGGCTAAGAGGCCGTGGAAAAAGAGTCTTTCCTACTCTCCTGTTACATGGGTCACCAATACATACCAGCATGTTTCGTCCCTGCTGGATTCTTTCAGCTTTGCCCGTCAGATGCTTCTCTTTTGCTTTGAGGTTGGGTTTGTTTTTTGGGTTTTTTGCGGTTTTTTTGGCGGTACGTGGGCCTCTCACTGTTGTGGCCTCTCCCGTTGCGGAGCACAGGCTCCGGACGCACAGGCTCAGCGGCCATGGCTCACGGGCCCAGCCGCTCCGCGGCATGTGGGATCTTCCCGGACCGGGGCACGAACCCGTGTCCCCTGCATCGGCAGGCGGACTCTCAACCACTGCGCCACCAGGGAAGCCCTGTTTGTTTGTTTTTAAGTGAGGTAGAAGAATAAGAAAAAAATTCTTTCATATCTACTGTTTGAAGAATTAATAAATAATTATTAATAGATAACAATAGGTAATATTAATAAATAATAAACTCTCTTAAGGTCCATTCTTACAAGCTTAGAAATAAGTCATGAAAGTTTCCCCATCTGTATAACTGTGTTATACACATACATATATGAGAATAAAAAAGGGTTCTGTGAAATGTTACATTTCAGCAGTTTTTCATTTAAGGAAGAGAAAAGATATTAAGTAGTATCAATAAGAAATAGCCAACTGATGAAAACAAAAACAATTTTTTTTTTTTTTTTTTGCGGTACGCGGGCCTCTCTCTGTTGTGGCCTCTCCCGTTGCGGAGCACAGGCTGCGGACGCGCAGGCTCAGCGGCCATGGCTCATGGGCCCAGCCGCTCCGCGGCATGTGGGATCTTCCCGGACCGGGGCACGAACCCGTGTCCCCTAGCATCGGCAGGCGGACTCTCAACCACTGCGCCACCAGGGAAGCCCCAAAAACATTTTAAAGGCTGAGAAATCTCACTCCTTAATTAAATAAAATAGTACATAGAGAAGGCAAATGATAAAGAGCATTTTAAGACTCGTGGAAAGCAAGGTTATGGTCACTGCACTTCTCAAGGGTGAAATTTATGGGAATCTGAAAGTGGACTAGTTACCAGAACCCGGGCCAAGGTTGTTTTTATTGACTTGCTTTTCGTTTGCTAAGCCAGGGAGGAGATGCATGAGAGCACATATCACCACGAGATTCAGTGCTCAGGCTTTGGGGTAAAGCTCTGTAATAAAAAATCAGAAAGGGAGACATAAAAAACAGCTCTGAAACAAGGCAATACTGGATTGATATACAAAATTAGATTCAACAATTGAATGGCAGGTAAAGTTTAACGTACAGGAACAAATACCCATTTGGGTTTGGTGAGAATAGTTTTTTCTGCTTGTCCACCTGAGGGCACAGGCCTGTGTCCGCTGTGCTACCTCCATGCCCTGCGAGGCCGCCCAGGCTTTCCCACTTCTCAGCCGGGTCAACATCCAGAAGAGGACATTTTCCCTAGACCTGTTGGGAAATCCACTCAGGCGGTCCAGAGCAGGGGAGGCACCTGGCTGTGATCTTTGCCTGTGGTGGTTTTGTTTACTTCCACAAGCCCTACCCTTCCTTGAGCAGCTATTGTTATTTCCAAGATGACCATAGCGTAAGGGTGGCTTTGGCTCGAGGATGAATTACAGCTGAAGCAGGAGCCCCGGCTCCCCTGTGGCCCTCGGAGATGGTCTTCGTGCAGCGGAGACACACAGTTCTTGGGTTTTCCTCCTCCAGCCCTCAGCGATCAAGACAACACTTGTGACCACAAGTGTTCTATCACTGGTGACCACAACCCCCCTCTCCCCAGCACTCGGGCGGCTGCCAACCGCGGGCTCTGGAACATGCTTCCTCTGCAGAGTGGGTGCTGCTGGCCTGTGGTGTGAGTGCAGGGTGGGGATCGTGGCTTTGTGAGTAAGAACCCCTCCGGGTAATCGGAACCTGCTGGGCCCACGCACACTGAGACCCTCCCCTGGACCATCTCGGCTTCTAGATTCTTTAAAAAAAAATTCCTCTCATCAAAGGTTGAGAACAGCCCCGATGGAGCTGTGTTCACCACATCTTCTCTCAGAAACTTCTCGTAGGATTAGGGAGAGGCGTCAGGGACCTTCAAAGAGACCTTACGGGGATGTGCATCCTGACAGATCACAGTTCTGATGGAGGGTAAAAATGATAAAAAATTTTGTGAGTTAAAAATGCTGGATTTGGGAAATTTAAAAACGAAGAAGCGAAAGGAAAATAAATAACTGAAGAAAGAAGGAAAAAGGTCAAGCTCTCAGGACCAGAAGCTTAGGGCTGTGCAGCCCGCTTTCTCTTTGAGCCAATGCTGTCCAGGGGCAGCTGGTTTAGCGTTTATAGAAAGAAGACTTGTCTCTAAGCTCTGCTCTTGGTTGCTGGTTTTTGTTTTTGTTTGGTTTTTATAGGGAGTAGAGGTTGCAAACAGGATAGCTTTTCTGTTCCTTCGAGAACATTTCTGAAGACATTTAAGATTTTGAAACCGTTAAGAATTTTAAGACTATCAAGCCCATCCTTCAGGGATCAATGAGAAATCATTCCCCTGCGCACCATCTCTCCTACTTACTCCACGATAGTTTTAATTAAATAACTCAGCTGATGGGGCTTCTGGCACTTCCCTTGAGAGATTACTCACAATCCAATAAATCTCAATGTGAGAAAATTTTCCCTGACTTAAGCTATTTAACCAACCTACATTAAAAAAAAAAAAGTCTTCCGCATAATCTGCCCAGAGAGAAAGACCTATGTTCTGTAGAAGATTGATATAGAAAGCTTTCTAAGGATGGAGATGTGAGATGCAATATTCACATTTAATAGCACTGTAAATAGCTATACACGTCATACCTGCTGGGTTTAGTAGGGCCAATAAGGATGATGTCTGGGCATGAATTCTGTGAGCATTTATGTGCATTTAACTAGCAGAATACTTAAGAAACTTAATATTCTCATTTCAGCAAATTACCCCTTAAGAACATATTTGTTCCATTTCTTGACAGGCTACATGAAATCCTATATGCTACCAGCACTGACGTTTCCAGAACAGCTTACTGAAGGTGTATGCATATGTTTAGGATATTTCCTTCTTGACATATAAAGAACCCAAAACTTCAGAAAATTTTAAGTCATCCACCTAATTCATTCCACTAATGGAGAGAGGACATTTATTTCTCTTTACAAACTGGGTGCTACAATTGAAAGTATGTATACCATTTTTCATTTGAGAAACAGCCAGGGAATTCAATACTTGTCTCTGAGGCAGAGCTCAGTAACATTAGTGTATGTCCCCAAATGAGACCGTTTTGTGTCCCATTAGCTTGTGGCACCACAATTCTCAAATTATGTCCCTGTTATCTTTTAAAAAGCATAGTTGCTCATTTAAATAAGTCAGTAAATATAAATAAAGAGTATTTATTGAGCATAGGACTTGTTACTTCTTCCTCTTATTTTCCTTAAATCCTACAAATGGTTCCTAAAAGAATGAACATTTAATAAGATGGAAACATTTCCAATTACTGGTATTGTGTTTCTTTGAGCTGACAGTGTTTGAACTTTTATTCTTAACACAGTCTGACTATTATGTTTTCAGTGAAAATAGCAGAACTGAACCAAAGAGCAAATTATTATACCTTATTGTTCAAATGACACTTGGAGATGTTCTAGTCTTTTATTGGATGAATGTTGATAACAGTAATTAAAGAATTGTAAGCCCTTTCTAAATACATTGAATAGACATTTACAGTTTGCTATGAGGAGAAGAAGAAATGAGTAAGAAGGTCACTGTTTTTGAGACGTTTATAATCTAAGAGGGGAGGTACGTACTATACATTATGTAAACATGAGGACTGAGTAACCGTGATGTACAGTGGAACTTGATAAGTAGCATAGAACAATGTCTGGGGAGTTGAGAGTGGCAGAGGTTACTTCCGGTTTGGGGGACATTGAAAGGTGCCTGCACCAGGCTGGAAATCTAGGTATGATTCCAGAAAAAAAATGCTTCATGGAAAAAATCCCATGAAAGGGAAATGCTCTTTGCATTTGGGGCAAATGAAAAATACATTTGGTCACAAGCTTAGAGGAAGGGCAGTGGTGGAAGGTCTAGTTTTGAACTTCCTTGGTGGTTAGTAAAGTTTTCAAACAGCGGAAGTCACATGGTCATGTTTGCAGCCATTATTTGGAGCCATTACTCTAGCAGCTGCGTGTGGGATGATTTCGAGGTGGGGAAAAAGAAAGATGGGAGACTAGGAAACAAGGAAGAGGGAGCCTGCAGCCCTGAAATGCAGCCGGGGCACTGCCTCCAGGGCATGGCCCACCAATGCAATCTTCACAAAGTCTCTGCTTATCTTGCTAAATCACAGCCAAATGAAGCTTCCCCCTCCTCAAGGGCTTCCTTCCCATCCACTCCTAGCTTTCATTCAATAAACAGTTAATGAATGCTGGCTGTGTGCCAGGGGGCTGTGTGAGGTTGCGGGTACGTAGACACGTTCCAGTCTCTGATCTCAAGCTGAGGTCTCATTTATAATGCCATTCAATGCATGGGACAGTTGCTGGTTGCGATAGGATGGTGGTGGCGGCAGTGCGTGTGCGCGCGCGCCTATATGTGTGTGTTGGAAGAATGATTGTTTGGAGCGGGGGGGAGGTCATTACGGAAGCTTCAGAGAATAAAAGATGCTTGAGCTTACTCATAGAGGGAGATGCCAAACCTCCTGGGTTGAAGGATGATCATGCTGTTGGCGGGATGGCATGCCTGCTAGAGGGAACTCATGCTAATGCTACAGAAGCAAAGTGAGTCTGGTGTGCTTAGGAGCTAGCCTGCTGGGTAAAGCCTGAATGTAAATTAGTTTAAGTGGCTAGTGGTGCCAGGTGGCGAATCTGGAGGGTGGAGAGCAGAAAAGAACTTCATTATGCTTTCTACAGGGGCTCCAGATTTTTGCTGGGGAAGGGTGGGGTCAGTTTTCGGAATACTCGACTTGGAATTGTGTTTGCGTAGCAAGGCCTTATTCTGACTTAGATCGCATTTTCTTTGCAGTGGGGTGGGAGCTAATGTCCCCTCTAGTTCCATTTTGTGTCACAACCGTACACCATTCTGAGGTGATTTTACTTTATTTTAGGCAATGGGGAGCCATTAAGAATTTGGATTAGGTGAATGGTTTGCAATTTAGAAAGAGCAGTCAGACAAGACTCTACAAGGGGATTAGAGGTGAGGGACAAGTGACGGAAGTCCAGAGGCTGTTATGGGCTGAGTTGTGTCCTCCCAAAATTCATATGTTGAAGTCCTAGACCCCAGTACCTCAGAATGTGACTGTATTTGGAAATAGAGTCTTTAAAGATATAACTGAGTTAAGATGAGGTCATTAGAGTGGACCTTAATCCAATATGACTGGTGTCCTTATGAGAAGAGGACATAAGGACACAGACGTATACAAAGATAAGACCATGTGAAGACACAAGGAAGAGGTGGCCATCCAGAAGCCAAGGAGAGCGGCCTCAGAAGGAATCAACCCTGCTGGTACCCTGACTTTCTGCCTCCGGAATTGTGAGAAAATAAATTTCTGTTGTTTAAGCCACTCAGCCTATGGTACTTTGCTATGCCAGCCCTAGCAAAGTAATACAAAGGCTATAGTAGTGGGTCAGACAAGACAGGCAAAAGAATTAAACTGAGGCAGCACAGTGGGGATAAAGTAGAGAGGGGGTATATTCAAGATAGAATCTCTTTCTAGCGTACTTTTCATTATTTTGATTTCCTCTCCCCCCCCCCCCACAGATTCAGAAATTATATAAAAAACCAGTACAGTTGCCAGCACTTTGGCTCAGAAATTGCTGGAGCACGGCTCCCCCTGCCTTCCTGCTTTGTTGGGACTTTGTTCACAGCCACTCCTGGCTCTCATTGTCTCTCTATCCTAATTTACTCTTTTCAATGCACACCCTCTCCTCTCCCCAGACTAGGTACACATCGTTGTTTTATAATCTATGTCTGACATTCTAATATCAAAAGGCTCATTTCTAATATCTGTTTTCCTGCTGCTGATTCTTCCTCTTACTGCTTTATTTCCTTATGTTCTTGGCTTTTTTTTTTTTTTTTTTTTTTTTTGCGGTACGCGGGCCTCTCACCGCCGTGGCCTCCCCTGCCGCGGAGCACAGGCTCCGGACACGCAGGCCCAGCCGCTCCGCGGCACGCGGGATCCCCCCAGACCGGGGCACGAACCCGCGTCCCCCGCATTGGCAGGCGGATGCCCAACCACTGCGCCACCAGGGAAGCCCCATGTTCTTGGCTATTTTTGACTGTGTGCTGCACATCCCTCTTCATAAAGCATTTCTGGTTGTTCTTTGAGGCCCAGAATAAATGGACCTTCATTCACAGAGGCGTTGTCTTGGATTACTTTAAACTTAGGCTTTATGGAGCACCCCTGCTCTGGGAATTTAGACTGTAAATTCACATGAGAACTGACTTGTTCTTACAGCTACTCAAGGATTTTCTTTCTTTCCATGGTCTCCTAGGGATGTGAATGAGGGCAGGTTTACTTCCATTTCATCCTTACCATGAAGGTGTACCCCCAGATGTCTCAACAGGAAGAGGGTCTTCTCCTCCATTACCTATCGCAGGGAGGCCCTGGGCCTTGACACCCATGTCACTTGTGCTGTGTGAGGCTCAGAATCAGAGTTCAAGTTTGCTGAGATTGGCCAGGTGTGCTCAGGGCAAAAGTGGCTTCCCTCCATGTTCTCACCTCCCGAGTTTGTCACTTTCTCTTAGATTTCTCCTGGTGACTCCTATGTTGTCTGAAATTTGATGCTTTTAAATTGCTTTTAAGATATTTTAAATTGTTTAACATACATATTTAGTTGTTTTCTTTTAAACATCTTTATTGGAGTATAATTGCTTTACAATAGTGTGTTAGTTTCTGCTGTACAACAAAGTGAATCAGCCATATATATACATATAACCCCATATCCCCGCCCTCTTGCGTCTCCCTCACACCCTCCCCATCCCACCCCTCTAGATGGTCGCAAAGCACCGAGCTGATCTCCCTGTGCTATGAGGCTGCTTCCCACTAGCTATCTATTTTATGTTTGGTAGTATATATGGCCATGCCACTCTCTCACTTCATCCCAGCATATTTAGTTTTTAATAGGAGGTTTAGTGCTAATAACGGAGCCTGGTATTTTACTAGAAATGCAAATATCTACATTTCTAAACGATAAATCCACCCCCGCACACAATCTGTTCTGCGCCCAGTCTCTCTCATTTGAGTCAATATCCCTGCTTCTCAAAACCATAGAAGTCATTCTTTATACCTTGTTTTCTCTCATTCTTCCCATTTAAGTGGCTAGACTTTCAAAATAAATATCTCATCCATGTTATCTCAGCCTATATTGCAAAGCACTATTGTTTCTTACCTCTATGTATTTTTTAAAAAAGTTTATTCATAATCTAGATGCTTTTACGTGAAAGTTTGATCTGAGTAACATAGCCCATCAACCACCCAGAAAGACAACATCTGTTGCTCCGGTTTTTGGACTCTGGACCTGGTAGGACTATGTTTCTAGTTGTCTGTGTTCTACGTGCCGATAATAGGTGCCTGATTTCCTTCATTGTTGATCATCCCCTGATAAGGCAGGCAGTCTGCTCAGCTTCCACATTTCTGGGAATGGGCTCCAACAGTGATTATACAGCAGGAGAGTTGAGAGAGAAGATTTCATTTTGTATTGGGTGTTGGGTGTGAAGTAGAAGGAGGATTCAAGAGTGGTATCAGGTTTTTACCTGGGATCCTGGGCAGATGGTGCTATCATTTCCTGAACTGGGGTGTATGAGGTGAGAGGAAGGTCTAGGGTGGAGCTGAGTGGTTTAGTTCTGGACATCCACATGGAGCTCTCTCATAGGCAGGAGGATTTTTGAGTCTGAGCCCAAGAGGGAAATTGGGGTGGAGTGTAAACGTGCAGTCGTGAGTGTGCACTCAGAGCTTTGGCTGGTGGTCTTTTTTTTTTTTTTTTTTTTGTGGTACGCGGGCCTCTCACTGCTGTGGCCTCTCCTGTTGCGGAGCACAGGCTCCGGACGCGCAGGCTCAGTGGCCATGGCTCACGGGCCCAGCCGCTCCGCGGCATGTGGGATCTTCCCAGACCGGGGCACGAACCCGCGTCCCCTGCATCGGCAGGCGGACTCTCAACCACTGCGCCACCAGGGAAGCCCTGGCTGGTGATCTTTTGCATCAATAACTGTGGTTTATTGAACGTTTATTATGTGGCAGCCTCTGGGCAGGATCTTAAAGGCTTTACATGGATTCTTTTATTTATTCCTCGCAATACCCATATGAAGTAGTCTTATTAATACAGAATTTCGAAAATACATTCAAACAGAAAGTGAAGGACAAACCATGAGAGTGGAGGGAGAAAAAGAACTTAGCACATAAGGGTGACTTGATAAAACAGTGTTTAGTGGGCATGAAAAAACCAAGATGAAAGAGATGCTATTGGACCAGGAGAAGCCTCACTACCTAAACCAGCATTGGCAGGCCAGTTCTGGCCCCTAAGGACCACTCCACTTGAGCAGCCCATTTTCAGAACATTGGAAGGACTGTCGACATGGACCTGACCTTTCTGTTTGGCAGCCTTTTCTAGGCTGAGTAGCTGCTGCTTTTCCGTGAATGATACATTCGGAAGTTCTCCACAGTTCCCACTATTCCCTCTCGTTCCACCTTCTGGCTTCTGTAATTTCTGTTATCTTCCTGGAACCTCTGGGAATCTGACATTTCAATCCTTATCTACTCAATTCAGCCTAAATCTTGAAAAGTGCTTTTCCAGGCCTTCTAAGATTTGGTCCTTGTGTACATTCCAAGCTCGTCCCTTTGTGCATCCTTCTTTCAGCCAAAGCAGGTTAAGTTTTAATTCCCTAAACATCCTCTGTATTTCTGAATTTCATGTCTTTGTGCCTTTTCTTTCCCTTAAATATTCTTTCACTCCATACACTACTCATCCTTCAGGGCACGTCTAAGGAAACGTTGGCCCGTCTCTAAAATGGAAAACAGTGTCTCCTTCTCCACTCCCCAGACGTTGTTTGTGACTACTTTTAAATTGACTATAGGCTGGGACTTCCCTGGTGGTGCAGTGGTTAAGAATCTGCCTGCCATTGCAGGGGACACGGGTTCGAGCCCCGATCCGGGAAGATCCCACATGCCATGGAGCAGCTAAGCCCATGCGCCACAACTACTGAGCCTGTGCTCTAGAGCGCGCGAGCCACAACTACTGGTTCCACGTGCCCCAATTACTGAAGCCCGCGCACCCTAGAGCCCATGCTCTGCAACAGGAGAAGCCACTGCAATGAGAAGCCCGCACACCGCAACTGAAGAGTAGCCCCCGCTCGCCGCAACTAGAGAAAGCCCGTGTGCAGCAACAAAAACCCAACGCAGCCAAAAATAAAAATAAATTTTTTAAAAAAAGAAAAGAAACTTAAAAAAAGTTGACTCTATGTCATTTTCTTTGTATTCCACCTAGTGGGTACCATGCCAGTTTCTTCACTGCCTCCCCCATCAAAACCCTCAGATCCCTCCATTGAGGACCATCCCCCATCCCCCTCCCCACGATCCCAGCACACTTGGACACTGTGCTTTGCGCTTAGGAGTCATGACTCAATAAAACAGCAAAAAGGTGGGGGTGAAGGGAGGGGGGTGAATCTTCCATAGAAAATCGTCAGCATCAACCCCTGATCGGTACATAGGAAAGGTGTTATTTCCAAACACAATTAAGTGGAACAGAACAACCTCTTCTGATACCTTCCAGGAAGTGTAAAGTACTTTCCTGGGTGGTAAACAGAGATTTATAGCACATTATATACAAAATATAGTTTGAAGTATTTTTTGGTGTAGTTTTTTCCCCTAAATAATTTAATTATTTATACCTAACTTCATTCTAAAAGATAAGTAGAGGAGATTTTTTTTATCCCCTAAATATATTCCTTCCATTGGGCATTTATTAAAATGTACCTAACCACTTTTCTGCATACTTCACAGGTTGCTGAGATACCTTGGTAATTCACCCCACTGGTTTGTTATTTCACCACACAGAATGGTTTAGTGGCATTTGCAAGGTTTTGCTATGGATGTCTATTAGCACATTATTTGGGAATATATTGTGAGCTTAGTACACCAAGTTCACAGAATCATTATTCATAACAGCCAAAAAGATGGAAGCAATGCAGGTTTCCACTGAGGGATGAATGGATAAACAAAATGTGGTAAAGACACAGTAAATACTATTCAGCCTTAAAAAAGGAAGGAAATTCTTACACATGATATTATATGGATGAACCTTGAGGACATGATTCTAAGTGAAATGAGCCAGTCACAAAAAGACAAATACTGCACGATTCCTCTTATATGAGGTCCCTAGAGCAGTCAGATTCGTAGAAGCAGAAAGTAGAATGTTGGTTGTCTTGGGGCGAGGCCAGGGGATGGGGGGTGTTTAATGGGTATAGTATAGAGTTTCAGTTTTGCAAGATGAAAAGTTTTGAGGATTGGTTGCACAATGATGTGGCTGTACTAACACTACAGAACTGTACCATTTAAAAATGGTGAAGGTGGTCAATTGTATGTTAAATAAATTTTTCCACAATTAAATATAAATATAGAAAAAATATATATTAAATATATAATAGTGAGCTTAGTTACAGGATTAATTCATGGGAGATTTACACTGTTAACAATTTTCTTTTCAGAGAAGTTCTTGCTATCTATTGTGTTGCTTTTTGTCGTCATGACACTGAGAACAAAAATGGATTTGTTGGCAGAGAACTTTGAGTTCTGGTTCTGCCCTTCTTCCTAATAGTCTTGTGACATTTGGAAAGTTCCTTCATTTTTATCGAGCTTCAGTTTACTCATCTATAGAATGGGAATAATAATACACACCTTATGGGCAGGCTTGAGGATTAATGAGATAATGTATTCAAGACCCTATGAGGTCATAGCAGGTGCTGGGTACATGGTAGCTGCATTGGATTCCCTTTCCACGCTCCCTAAAAAATTGGATCTTCTTGTTCTGTGTCGAGAGTATTTCCACAAACACCAAGTAAGCAGTTACTAGTTGCCAGGCAGTCTATCAGGAACCTGAGATATTATGATGAGTGAGAAGATAGAGCTCCTGCCCTCATCCCTGTTATATACTAGTAGGGGAGAGAAATAGGTGGTACTATATCACAGTATGATAGGTGCTCTGAAGGGGATAAACGCCAAAGGGGGCCATCAGAGCCCTTAGGGTGACCCTTGTCTTTCCTTATTGTGCAACTTGTGGGCAGAGTGTCTGACAACTAAAGGAGGGCTAAGAGTTGGCCAAAGAAGGAGCCGAGTAGATGTATCTTCCACAGTAGGACCAGCACGTGCAGAGGTCCAGAGAACAAAGAGAGTGTGAGGTGCTTGAGGTGGGAGCCCATGAACCTGGAAGGTAAAACATGAGGTAGGGATGGGGACAGGTAAAAGGGAGAGGCAAGCAGGGGCCGTGCACTAAGTGGTTCTGTGTGCCATGCCAGGGACAGGGAGGTGATTGAAGGGCTTGGCCAGAGGAGAGAGAGTAGACTGACTGTGTCGTGGAGAGTAGTTTGCGTGGGACCAAGACTGGAGGGAGCTTGGGCCGGAGGCTATTTCAGGAACACAGGCTGGAGGGGGTGTGACTGGACTAGAACAGAGCAATGGGGATGGAGAGCAGGAGACATGTTTGACAGATATTTAGAAGGTACAACTGACAGGATCTAGCCACTGATTGCGTGAGCGTGTAAGGGAAGAGAAATTCAGCATGACACCGGGGCTCTGAACAGTGGGGAGAGTGGGATGGAGCCTTCTTGGAAAGGGGAACGTGGCTTTGCAATATCTGTGAATAGAAAGTGGAGAAAGAAGTTCTGGAAATCTAGATAAGTGTATCCATTGGCTCTCCTTTTCCACATCACTGTCTACTTAAGAAATTCTAGGAGGTGAGTTAGGTGTTGTTTCTCTTTGCAGATATCATGATGTAGTGTCCTTTCCCGTTTATAGCTGGTTAGGAACTAAGTGCTGTTCCAGCATATCCTCCCAGTTTTCTGGACAAGAGTGAGCCTCAGTGTAGTTAATTTTGTGACCTATCTAGAGCCCCCCTGTTGGATGGTGCCCACTGGAAAGATACTTGTTCTGAAGCATGGCCGCCATTCGTAAATATAAGATGCACGTTTTGTCAAACAAGCCTTCATCGAGCATCTGCAGAGAAACTTGAGTGGAGTTTCCCTATTCTTGGGGAGGTCATTTTTGTCCAGTTCCTGCGTTTGGTCAAGTGCTCATCATTTCTTTAGAGTAACATGTTACCTCTCTGTTCTAATGGGAAAATTTGGGAATTCCCTAATAGCTTCCATAAAGATGGAATCAGATCATTCCTTAAGTGTCCTTATTCTCGTTCTCTTTTTGTTCTCTGAAAAACTTGTTGGGGGTGCTATTTTCAAATGCTATCAAGTTTCTCTCACTCACTTTCTCTCTGATGTATTTTAAAACTTTTTGACATTTATTTTGCGGTCTTTTGCAAGATGGTTTTCAAATACTCTTTTGGCCTCATTTGTGCCTCTGGGCTTCAGCACTCTCTCAGTTGAATGATCTTTTGTTTTTTGGTGAGGCCTTCATCCTACAATGGTGCTTTCACTTTGCCAGTCTAACCATGAGTGGTTTTGTTTTAAACACCCAGACCTTTAGATCTGTAGCACTTACTTTCCCTGGACTTTCAAAAAGGTGTTTTTCAGTAGTTTTGGGGTTTCTTCTGGGATTTTTACTCTTTCAACTATATCTCTTATTTTTTTAACCAGAAAACATGCATTTTATTATCCTTTCTACATGTCATTATACAAAATTTCCAATTTTATTTTTTTACTTTGCTTTCTAGTTAGAATTGCCTTTAGTCATTTGGATCATGACAGGTGCTTCAAAGCACATAACATGTATCTATTCCATTTCACAATGTGATATAAATTTCAATGTATCTTTATTTCTTGTGGACTCACGGAACAGTTACATGTACAACCAAAGTGCAGGGGGTCAATAGTGTTTTCAGAGGGGGAATTCAAGATACAGTGTAGATAAATTTGAGTTCACCAGTTTAATTTTTCAGTCTGCTCCATTTTGCATAATATTTTCCTCAGAGTTTTATAATATTGGCTAGAAGGTCTAAAGAACAACCCAAGCTAGTGCCCACTTTGTAAAAATTTTAAGTTTCTGTAGCACTTGTCTATTTAGACAGTTTCTGTGTATGCTGTCCTTTTATACATGATGCTGTATCTATCTTCTAGAAACATTTTCTTTTGTCCAAAGGCACAAGACTCCATTGATTTTTATTGATTAACCTATTTCCACCCTGAATCAGATGTGTCACTTATATCAAGCTTGTCACTTTCTTGAAAGTTTCCCATTAACCCACTTAATTGTTTTAGGCCTCCAGGTTACATGGAGATAAAGTGATGGATTCCTATTGGTCAGTTCCCAGATAAGGGGGATAGAGATTTCACTAGGCAACAGCACATTTTAAGAAAGGCCAGAGTTGATGGGGCAAGGCAGGGATAAAGGAGAACATGTTGGCAGTTGCTGCTAAGAGACTTGAAAAATCAAGTGTTTGGTGGGGTTTGAATCAGTCAAAGCTGAGGTCCTCCTGTATCTACCAGCCCCTCATCCTCCAATCTTGTCTTCCTGCAACTTGACCCAGCTTCTCCAACATTATGCTGTATTTTGCCATTTTGCTACCATATTTCTGTTTCAAAACTACTCTCAATGCCTCTAACTTAAAACTGCTTGGAGGTGGAGGTGGAGCTGGGGGATGGGGCCGAGAGGGGCTCCCTTCCCAGGCTTTGGTTTTCAGCACTGCGTGTCCTAGTTTGGCCTAGGTCTGAGTTTTCTGACTTCATGAGATTAGTGCAGAGAAGAGTGTGAGGTTCTGTTGAAGTCTAACGTTTCTACGTTGGGTCTTGGGCTCTTTGACACCAATTGTTCCTTTGACCCTAGTCTATGTTTAGTGTAAAAACATGATAGACACTCAGCAAACACGCAAGGACTTTCATCTTGACAATGAAATGATTTCTCAATGAAATGATCCTTATTAGGCCTCTATTAATATTTGAAAAAGACTATCCTTTTTAGTTAGAACAAATGTTAAATTTTGCAATATATTTGCCGCATCTCCAATGTTGTTATTAAAAACCTTCTGAATGTTTACTTTTCCAGCTTTGTATACACCTTAGTGCTTCATTTAGTAAATGATAACTTGTTATTTTTCATGGGGAATTTCTTTTGTTTGATGGACCTGGTAATGATGGGTACTAAAAACAGTAAGGATTCTTAGTACTCTCTTAAGTGTAGTCATCCAAAGATGGAAATAGGATCTTGTTTTTAATTTACACACACACACACACACACACACACACACACACACACACACACACACCACCCAAACCAAACCAAAACCAAAAACCTGAAGAAAAGAAGTCTCTACGGTAATAAGAATAAAGAACATCATGGAGACAAATTATTCCAAACGGCACTGGGTACAATGTAGAGTGTGCAGGACATCTAATGTTTGTGTCCTTCACTTTGATGTACAGTTACATTGACTAATGAGCAGACAGGTCATGTGAGGTCATACTCAAAGATAAGGTAAAGCGAGGAAGACCTCATGAGTCTCCCCACCAGGCACACGTTGAACTTGACGTTTTCACAGGGGCTCAGCCTGGAGGGTGGGGTCGCTGGCATATTAAGGAGATTGGGTGGGTCGGTGAAAAGGCTGGTGCCCTCTGGTCTCACTGGACCGGAGTGGCTGAGGCCATTCCTGCCCTGGAGGTGCTCACAGTGTAGTGCACAAGAAGGTGTGTTAATTTCTGACAGCAATGTCTAGACGGGTGAGATACCAAGGTGAAAACTACCTGTGCAGTGAAGGCGGAGAAGGCTTTACAGAAGATCACCGTGGAAGAGGTATTCAGGAGGGTTCCAGCGGACAGAGCAGCCTGCACGAGGTCGCAGGGGAGTGGCTGAGAGCGTGGGCACAGAGGCCTCGAGTGGCGTGGTGAGGACGGAGATTACAGCCGCGGGTGGACTTGGTGACGAGGCGCTGAGGGCAGAAGAGGGACGACAGACTCTGCTGGCCCCGGGGGGGCTGAAACTGTGGGTTCGTGTGGCAGAGATGGTCGCGATCAGACTGACAATTGGGAAAGACTGCACTCTCGGGAGAAAGATGCATGTACGTCTCCATAGCCTCCGCGTGAAAAGCAAACGCATCTGAAGACGACGGTGACTGAAGATAGGAGGAGGGCACGTACAGCTGATTTCCACTGTGCACGGGGGCTGACGTTTTTATTTAAAAGAGCTCCAGAATCAGTAGTTTGTATAGGTCAAAGGAGGAACTATGGGACTCCCCTGGCAGTCCAGTGATTAGGACTCAGTGCTTCCACTGCGGGGGGCACGGATTCGATTCCTGGTGGGGGAATGAAAATCCCAGAGGCCGCACAGCCTGGCCAAAAAAAAAAAACAAAAAACGTAGGAGCTATGATGTGCTGTAAGATACACACCTACTATTCTGGTCCATAATGAGCCTTTGGTTCTTTCTGTTAAGAAATTGAATCACGTTTCAGATTCAAATACTGACTGTAGATTCAGTAGCCGCGACTTTGTTACCACACCTTTAAAATGAGGATAATAATAGTACCTTTAAAATGTAGGGTGGCTTTGAGATTCAGTGAAACACTCCGCAGAAAGTGTCACGTCTCAGGTCAAATTGTAAGTACTGAGTACCTGTTAAATATTATGATCATTAATTGGCCAAATGTACCACATCAAAAAGAATGCACCAAAGTTGTTTTCTTTTGAAGAAGAGTTACGGGTAGTGCTGTGTAGAGTGAGAGATACAGAGAACATATGTTCATGAAAGTAAAAGAGAGAAGGGTCAAGATTTTTCAAATAATATAATAAAAAAAGAAAGGGATGCATTCGTAGGACAATAAGGGCTGATATTCTTTTATCTCCTATCTGAATTGACATTTGAAAGTAACAGGGGTGTGTTTCCTGTGGGACATTCCTGTGTTTCAAAACGCAGGAAGTGAAGGTTCACAAATATGAAGGACAAGGAGACCAGGCCGCCTTTAGTCAGAACCAGTGGGGGGAGAGAGATAAGTTCACTCGCTGTATCTTTCCTAAGGCAAGGGAGACAGTGAAGATCACATTCCACGTTTGCCCGTTTGGGGTTAGAGTCTATGAGGGAAGAGTGAGAACAGAGCAGCTGAAGGTAAGGGGATAGTTCATGGTTCTCAAGATAACGAGTTGGATCTTTTCTGAAAGAACTTCATTTTTAAAATCCTCATGCAGTGTCTGCTACTACTCTGCAAATTACACATCTTGTTACTAGTACTGACCTATCAGTCATGATAAAACAGTTCTTTGCTGTTAGACTTGATGGTCCTGCCTTGCATTGTTCAGCAAAATAAGATAAAAATATGCTTTGCAGAATGCCATTTACTTCACACAGAGATAATATGCTTTGTTTCTTCACCATCTGTTTATTCCTAAAGTTTAACCTTCTTGCCTTCAGTTCTTTCAAAAAGTAGAGTCATGACTTTTCTTTTGCTACCAGACATTGGTTGAAGGGTTTTATCTACCTTCCAAATGGCCCTTTCAATTATTGTGGTGAAAATGAAATGTTTTTTCCTATGTGATAAAATTTCCTGGTTCATGGCTTCTTTTGTAATATTTTAGATATTCTACTTTAGTCATATAAAAGGTCAAGTTTTTTTCTTCTGTGTTTGAAAAACTTTCCCCAGCAGCTTTTCTGGAATGTTTGAATTACTCAAGTTTCTCCAGTATTCTTTCTCACCTTGAGCATGATGGAAGCAGAGAGGCCACAGCCAGTGTTGGGTCAGCCCTTGAGAAATGAAGCGGCAGACTGGCTGAGATAATATCCAGTACTCATTCGGTGCAGTGGTCGCAGCCTCTCCCGTCAAAACATTTACTATGTAAAGTTTCAGCCTTTTTGTGTGTTTGACATTTCTCTCCCCGTTGCTCTTTTCTCTCGTTTTGGTTGCCAGATCTTCCTGAAGCTACATGATTCCCAAGTCCTCCTTCATCTTTCAATTTCTAAGCCCTGGACAGGCTCTCCACCACCTCCTGCCTCCTCTGATGGCTTCCTGTGTCCAGAGAACGGCATCCAACTCACTCTCCTGCAGTATCACTACTTTGCCCCAAACATTCCATCTACAAAATTCAGCGTAAGCACACATCCAACATCCCAGGCCATTTTCAAGGTTTGAATCCAGGGCCTCCCGGCAATTATCAAGCTCTTTTGCTCCTTTTCAGAGTGTATCCAAACTACTCATTTTTTTTTTTCTTTCACTAAACCTTTCACCTGTGATCTCAAAGCATAGTGAGCAGTGGATGAATTATTACACTGGAGCCTCAGTCTTGGATAATTTTCAGTGACATTTTTTTTTTTTTTTTTTTTTGCCAACAAGTTGTATAAGGAATCAAAGATATGTTTATACGCAAAACTCAGGGCTTACCTGATGTTCTGAATGATGATAGAGAGGTAAAAGCCACAATTTGGGAAAGTGTACTCAAACTATCAAGACAAAATTGGGTAAGAAAACATGTAAGTCCTTCTGTTTTATTTTTAAAAGCCAACAGCTATAGCAGAAGCGTATCTGAGAAGCAGCACTGTGAATAGAGAGATAAATGTAGGTTAAAATATGGGCATAAACTGAGGGAGGGTGGTCTAATCTAGCGAGAGGAGTGCTACAGAAAAGCTTAACGGAAGGCTCCGCACCTGACTCCCAAGGCGGAGGCACAGGCAGGGCAGGAGGGGAAGGAAGGATGGAGCTGAGGGAGGGGCTGACCTCGTGTGTGCGGGGGATGGGAGGACCCAGAGCGAGCTCAGGGACAGGTGGGCAGTGGACCAAAGTTGAAGGTTGGCAAAACCAGGCCCATAAAGACTATGGGGATGCATTCAAGACTTTTAAACTGAGATCTACAGGGCCAACTTTGTGTTTTACCAAGATTGCTCTGACTCTATGATAAGGGATGGATGGATAGAAGTGGGCATGAATAGGGAGAGTCAGTATCAGGCTATTGCTACAACCCAGGGCAGTGGGGACGATAAGAACATGTAAGAGTGGGATGCAGGGAAGGGGCAGACTGAAGGCTTTTAGGGAGCATGAGTGACTGAACTTGGAGGTGAGTTAGATGAGAGGAGTAGGCAGGGGGATATTAAGGCTGGCTTCTACTCAGGTAACATGGCATGTGGTGATGCACGTACCAAGACAGAGACCATCAGGAGGATACCATGTCACAAAGGTTCAGAAGTTACATGCAGGAAGTAGGACTGCTCTTTTAACATCTCTTAAAGCAAAACTGAGACTATAATGAATGGTCATTAGGGACACATATTGAGTATAAAAATCTTCCCTGGTGTTCTCTTATACACAGATGGCATACACATCGTTCATGCCCTTAGGAAGTTTATACTTCAGTTGATGAACCATTTATTCATTCCAGAAGATGAAGCTAGATCTCTAGTTCCCCAGAAATGACTCATTACAAAATATTATTTTGTGGTTTGACTTTTGTCTAAAAATCAAGAAAATATACTTTTTGTATTATGCAATGAATCAAACATATGATGACTGTTTCTGGTTGAGATGATAAATGCTTCGAGTCATAGCTTTCTGGAAAACATTTTATTTCATACAGATTAGTCTGACAACCTAATTTTTTACCTTCTATTTTTAATTTTTTCAGAAGATATATTTCATTTTCAGAGTTGAAATAATATTTGGGGAGAGGGCAAGTGGAGAGGGTCAATGCCATACTAAATTATTCCCTAGGGCTAGCATATTCTTAAATTCTATTATTTAAAATTGGTTTTGGTTTACTTATCCTATATGATTTTATAAGTAACTATGCACTAAATCAATCTTTTCCTGAAATCCGCAGTGAAGGTTTTGGTTTTATTTGTGGTGTATTGCAAATAGCTCACAAATCATCGTCTTGGTGGTTATTTCTAGTTGCTTAAGCCACCAGCAATTTATTTATGTGCATCACTTAGATGCCTAATTTAAGCCCATGAGTAAATTATTTTTGCAGCTGAATACTACTGAATCTATTGACAGGCAAAAAAAGATGCTTTATTCTCCTATCTGTTACTCTACCTGATATACCTGTGAAATGAAATAACACGACTGTGATAAACCTCACCTTGATCGCAACACATTAGGGTATATTAGTAATCACCACCACTGGCTCTGACACATCCTGTGATTAGACTCAGATCCCCCAAGTTTACAGCTTTTTGTTTTGTTTTTAAAAGGCAAACCCGTAAATGTGATCAATGTAATTCCAAGATAATGGAGTTAGGAAGGCATCACTGAAGGCAATTTTAGAGGAAAATGGGAAGTGTAAAATGATGACTTTAAAAGATTTAAAGTTACAGAAGTAGAAATTAAATTGCAGACTTTGGAGGGAAATGTGTACTGTGCGGGGAAAAGGGAAGTCACCCCTAACTTAGAGGAAGAGTTTACAGCAAGACAGAAAAGCCAGGGAGATGGCAAACACGGAGTTCAGATATAACCATTTCAATTAGTTTCTGCTTTTAAAAAGTGACATGTAGCAATAGGACATACACATTCATAAGAGGCGTATTTATATGAGCTCTTTATGACCTTGTTTCAAACAGTGTGTTTGAGAACTAATGGTAATCTGAAAAAGAATTCTGGTTTTTTTTTTCTAGTTCATCTCTGCTTCCAGTGTTTACAAGTTTAATGTAGCTTTTAGATGAATTCTAGTAAGTGGAGAGTCACGGCACAACAGAAGGCACCCAGGGTCTTTGGTTAGTGACATTAACAGTGGATTCACTTATTAGACTGAAAAATACATCACACAGGCTCTTTGGTCACTTACTAACATGCCTATATGTGTCTATATATTTCCACATATTCTACTAATAAATTAAAGCAAGTAGCAGTGATTCTAAACCCTATTAGAGCCAATCTTCTCTTTCATAATCAATACTTTATAAATCCCTTTAACTATTTTGAAATCATATTCACAGATAATAAAACCTACCTACACATACAATTTCAAAAGAATAAACATAATGCTTTAAGTATAATTTCAAGGAGAAGTAACAAGAAATTAATTTATTATAAGTCTACATTTAAACATGTAAGTGTTCAGGCTTTGTTATGTGAAAAGACAAAAAGTGGTCAAATGTGTCCACTCCATCTAGAATCACTGTGAACCATGACAACATGTGCCATTGAAGATGCAATTACCCTGAGTGGTACTGTCACCAATGATGCTGTTTTCAAAATGAACAACTCCTGGTGAAGTTTTGATACTTCAAGGTGAAATCCTCCCCCATTTAAACTGACCAGGAATAGAATTCCTAAAACAAGTCAGGATATGCTAAAAGAGTTCAGAAATATTTTGTGGGCCTTTTCTTGTACCAAATTACTTTCAGATGAGTCAGGACCTCTTGCATTATTAATTGTAATTCCTTTGAAGATTGTTAGGTTTTGCCTCAGAACTCAAAAAACATCGTATTAAATATAGTAAGTCCTCAATTGATGGTTATTTGTGTGTTAGTTACTTTAGAGTGTGAACATTCCTATTTTATTGGGAGTAACAATGACAGCTGAATGCAACTGAAATGGTTTTGGTTGTCATTCTCAATTAGAAGAAGGGCCAAAAGTCTGTTCTGTCTTGCCCTTCCTTCTTTTTTCCAATTTCTTTGGGTAGAAATATTTTTCTAAAGGAGTGATGTATAGGACCTGGCACAAATATTGAACTGTACAGCTCTTCAGTGAGAAAATTGGAGACTGAAAGAGCCATTGCAAGGAATTGCCAATTACAGGTTCAAATCAAAATTGGAAAAGAAATCTTTTGCCCTGGGTCCATGGACACGATGAATATATTGATGTAGGATGTACACTGTGAGTTTCATTTCTTGTAGTGGTAATGAATTGGAACTAAGCTCCACTGGTTCTTCCTCTCATTGCCAATGGCACTAATATAAGGTGGTCAGAAACAGTTCAGGAAGATCTCATCAAACTCCTCGGAAGGCTCAGCAATGCAGTTGCTCTCAAGGCTTCTTAGCACATGCTCACCTAACACACTAAGGGCCACGGAGCTGTTTGAAATGTGTTGTATGGAATATTTTTGTGGAAAGGTAGGATTTCAGAGCCAGAAAAATTCTACTTCCTGATATATTTACAAACCCAACTCTTGGACAGTATTATAAATAATAGACACTTTGGATCATTGCTCTGAAATAACGCTAAGAAAATATGATCACCATAAGACAGATTTCCAGATTTTGGAACTGTCTCTAATAACAGTGATGTATTTTCCCCAACTTACTTTGTTTTCGGAAGCTTCATTAGGAACACTAGGGATTATAGAGAAGGCATGGGATGCCAGTTTTTTCCTCGCACACTTTGATAAGGAGCATCTTCTTTCCTTCCCTCTCCTTCCTACGGGTGGTCTATAACCCTCAGTTCTCTTAGCCTGTCTGAGGTTTCTCCTGTGTCCCTGGGGACAGTTCTTTGTTTAATGACAAGTATTTGACTAGGACACCTGAGCCGTGGGAGAAGCATTCTCTATCCACAGTGCCTCCTTCTGCCTCTGAGACCTGAGCTGGCAAAGGGATCATAACCACAGAGCAAGACAGGTAGAGGTTTACCAGTTTAGCTCTAAGGTGATCTTTTTTGTTGAATATTTACACTTTAATGCACAAGCATAGATTAATGAAATTCTGAATTTGCTTCTGGAAGTTTTCCATTTTAGAAAATAAAAAAAATTTTTGTTTGTTTTCCCGTTGTGGCCAAGCTAGTCCTTCTGCCACTTTGAGAAATGAGAAACTTAAATGGCAAAATAATCTGATCTGTGATCTATGACAATATCAAATCCTTTACGCATCTTCATCTCAATTAAGGCCTTGTTCTGTGGTCAAAACTCTGCCACTCTACTTTATAAAACGTCCTTATGTTCCTTTTTCTTTCTGTGATATCCTTGATATTCTCCAGATCTCTCTCTCTCTCTCATTTCTCTACTGCTTTTGAAAAGGTCATGAGGTGGAGGCTGGGAAGATGATTCTGTGGGTCCAGATAAGATGTTAGTGGTGAAGCTGGGCCAACCTTAAAGGCACGTCTGCAGAGGCAGCATGTACCACCTGCTGTGTGAGGGGCCTTTACCCATCAGATGTGATCTTTTCTACTGCTTCTCCTCTTAAGAAGCAGAGTGTCACTGAAGCCTGGGAGTACCTTATTCTAGTTATAAGAAGCCAGTGAATGTGACTCTTTGTTGAGATTGGTTTCTGAGACGCTCTCCATCTCCTAGCCTCTTCTTGTGCTGTATATGGTGACTTGGGAATATATTGCATTTATTACGAGTGGTAAGTTCAAATCCTGCCTCTTTCCCTTACTTTTCTGGCCTTAGTTTCATCATCTATAAGATGATGCTAATAATAAGGTATGTATATACCTTATTGGATTATTGTAAACACTAAAATGAAATACTATATGAAAAGCATTTAGCATAGTGACAAGCCAATAAGAAGTACTCTAGAAAGTATGGCTATTATTATTATTATTAGCTCAGATCCAGAGATTACATTATTATCAACCTTCTTGACAGGGATCAGGAAACATAGCCGAAATGCTCAGCAAATCAGGGTGACAATTGTAGCTCCAGTGGGGAGGATTTTTTATCCCAAATTTTAAACAATTTTATACACTAGCTATCTCAGTTTCAAAATTTATAGAGTTTTATTTACCCTTTCTCCAGACTAAGAAAGAAAGAGACATGTGGGTAGAAACAAAGAAAAAGTATAGAATGGGCACTGTTTTAAAAGTAGGCCGTTATGTCTGTCACGTCATGGTAACACCTCTGATTTTTGGGGGTCTGCTGGGTTTGCACAATATCCTTCCCATAACAGGGCTTGGCCATTTTATGTTGAAATGAAGAAGCTCCAAAAACACTTTGAATAAGCATAAGGAAATGAAGAATTTACTGCATTCAACTGAACAAAAACTTAAGAAGTTCACAGCTAAGAAATATGATTAAGAGATATCCTAATTAATATACTGGGCAAAAATTATTTGTTCAGTATATTCCTGAATAATTTCTATTTTATTTTGAGAAAAGAATAAAAGACACAGAAATTTTCAAATGTATGCCAAAGTAGTTACCTCTTTATCTTGATATAGTGATTTGGAAATAAATGAAAAACCAGACTGAGCAGTATGAGGAGTAGGTGAGTAAGGCGTGAAGAGCAGATGCCCAGGAGGAGATGGATCTGAGGCTCGTGGCTGCACTTCGAGTGGCAGCAGGTGATTTCCCAAACCCGGGTGGATGTCCTCATCTATGATGTTGGAGACACAGTGACTTGAAGGAATAGGTGCGATCATGACTGGTGGGCTGACAGCTCTGCCTCTCTCTACAAGCACTGATTTTAAGGCTGTCCTGGCACTGGGTTGGGAGAGACACTTATTTAGGGGTTATTTCCAGTTTGTTTTGGTCCCCGCTTCCGAAAAGGGCAGGCTCTAGCACGTGGTGAGCTAATTGGCTTCTAATAACTCATTATTTTAGTTGGATAAATGTCAGTATTTGGGCGAAAGATACTGGAGCTCAGCTGATTTCACTAATCTGCTCTGTCCTGCAGAGCCCAAACCTATCTCACTGAAGCTCTCTCTGAATTTTGACATTTATTACTTACTTTAAAAATTAGGACTAGCCCATCCTCAATGTGGTCATGTCTCAGAAGAAACAGAGAAACTTGTATTCTTAGTTAACAAAATGTTGGGCAGTTTTATTTTTTTTAATTTTTATTTTTTATCGCGGTATAGTTGATTTACAATGTTGTGTTAGTTTCAGGTGTACAGCAAAGTGATTCATATATATCCATATATATATCCATTCTTTTTCAGATTCTTTCTCCGTTTAGGTTATTACAGAATATTGAGTAGAGTTCCCTGTGCTATACAATAGGTCCTTTTAATATAATGTTGCTTTGTGTATACCAGCTTGTTGTGCTGACTCACTTCACCAACACCCAGTTTATTTCTGTCTGTGGGTCCACCTGTATCTCGTCATCATCCCTCTTTCTGAACCCCCTGAAGTGCAGCCCCAGTGCTCCCACTGTATTTACTCAGTTTTCCTTGTCTCACTCTAGATGATATTGGAAAAATATTCCTCTGCTCCACCATCAGTCTTGTCTCCCTTTCCTCTTCTAGGTTCCCAAATCCCACCCCTCTCTTTCTAATAAACTTTGATTTGGGAGTATTTTGGGGTTTACGGGAAAGTTGCAGAGATAGTCCAGAGCGTTCCCATGTGCTCCTTACCCAGTTTCTCCTTGCTAGCATCTCACATTACCGTGATATATTTGTTAAAATAAAGAAAATGAAATTAGTTTATTACTCTTAGCAACGCTCCAGATTTTACTGGGGTTTCCTCACTTTTACAACAAAGTCCTCCTTCTGTTCCAGGGTCCAATCCAGGGCACCATACTGCATTTAGCCGTCACGTCTCCCCAGCCTACTCTGCTCTGTGGCAATTTCTGTCTCTCCTTGGTTTTCATGACCTTGACAGTCTTGAGGAGTACTAGCCACGTATCCTGCAGAGTGTCCCCCATTTGGGCTTTGATGTTTTTCTCATAATTATCCTGGGATTTTCGGATTTTGGAAAGAATACAAAGAGGTGAGGTGCCCTTCGCATCAGATCATATCAGGGGTATCGGATATCCACACACTACTGGGAATGTTACCCCCATCCCTTGGTTGAGGTGTGTTTGCCACATTTCTCCACCAAAAAGTTAATCTTCTCCCTTTCTATGTTCTAGTCTTTGGACATGAGTCACCAAGGTTAGCCCACCTTCAAAAGGGCTCCCCTTCCTTTGAAAATAATTCCTTACACAACTCACCAAAACGATCAAAACAATATTTACAGAGGTTTTAGAGCATGAAAAATAAATAAATAAGAGAGCTCAAGATCCCATTCTCCTGTTTCATCTTTCCATTTCCTGTTCAATTCTTATTCATTGGCACACATATTTTATAATTTTCAGCAAAGTGCAGATGGCGTTAATACATTTTTTCTCTTTACATTATATCATAAACATTCCAACATGGATGCACTGACATCTTTATTTTTTATAACGCACTTAACCTTATTATGTTGCTGGATATTTAGACTTTTTCCAATACCCACTATTTTTTTTAACATCTTTATTGGAGTGTAATTGCTTTACAATGTTGTGTTAATTTCTGCTGAATAACAAAGTGAATCAGCTATACGTATACATATATCCCCGTATCTCCTCCCTCTTGCATCTCCCTCCCACCCTCCCTATCCCCCGCCTCTAGGTGGTCATAAAGCACCGAGCTGATCTCGCCGTGTGATGCAGCTGTTTCCCACTAGCTGCCTATTTTACACTTGGTAGTGTGGATATGTCCATGCCACTCCCTCACTTCGTCCCAGATTCTCCTTCCCCCTCCCCGTGTCCTCAAGTCCATTCTCTACGTCTGCATCTTTATTCCTGTCCTGCCCCTAGGTTCTTCAGAACCTTTTTTTTTTTTTGATTCCATATATATGTGTTATCATGCAGTATTTGTTTTTCTCTTTCTGACTTACTTTACTATGTATGACAGACTCTAGGTCCATCCACCTCACTACAAATAACTCAATTTTGTTTCTTTTTATGGCTGAGTAATATTCCATTGTATATATGTGCCACATCTTCTTTATCCATTCATCTGTCAGTGGACACTTAGGTTGCTTCCGGGTCCTGGCTATTGTAAATAGAACTGCAATGAGCATTGTGGTACATGAGTCTTTTTGAATTATGGTTTTCTCAGGGTATATGCCCAGTAGTGGGATTGCTGGGTCATATTTAGTTTTTTAAGGAACTTCCATACTGTTCTCCATAGTGGCTGTATCAATTTACATTCACACCAACAGTGCAAGAGGGTTTCCCTTTTCTCCACACCCTCTCCAGCATTTATTGTTTGTAGATTTTTTGATGATGGCCATTCTGACTGGTGTGAGGTGATACCTCATTGTAGTTTTGATTTGCATTTCTCTAATGATTAGTGGTATTGAGCATCCTTTCATGTGTTTGTTGGCAATCTGTGTATCTTTGGATAAATGTCTGTTTAGATCTTCTGCCCATTTTTGGATTGGGTTGTTTGTTTTTTTGATATTGAGCTGCATGAGCTGCTTATATATTTTGGAGATTAATCCTTTGTCAGGTGCTTCGTTTGCAAATATTTTCTCCCATTCTGAGGGTTGCCTTTTCATCTTGTTTATGGTTTTCTTGGCTGTGCAAAAGCTTTTAAATTTCATTAGGTCCCATTTGTTTATTTTTGTTTTATTTCCCTTTCTCTAGGGGGTGGGTCAAAAAGAATCTTGCTGTGATTTACGTCAAAGTGTGTTCTTCCTATGTTTTCCTCTAAGAGTTTTCTAGTGTCTGGGCTTACATTTAGGTCTTTAATCCATTTTGAGTTTATTTTTGTGTATGGTGTTAGGAAGTGTTCTAATTTCATTCTTTTACATATAGCTTTCCAGTTTTCCCAGCATCACTTATTGAAGAGGCTGTCTTTTCTCCATGTATATTCTTGCCTCCTTTATCAAAAATAAGGTGACCATATATGCGTGGGTTTATCTCTGGGCTTTCTATCCTGTACCATTTATCTATATTTCTGTTTTTGTGCCAGTACCATACTGTCTTGATTGCTGTAGCTTTAGCACAGTCTGATGTCAGGGAGCCTGATTCCTCCAGCTCTGTTTTTCTTACTCAAGATTGCTTTGGCTATTCGGGGTCTCTTGTGTTTCCATACAAATTGTGAAATTTTTTGTTCTAGTTCTGTGAAAAATGCCATTGGTAGTTTGTTATGGATTGCAGTGAATCTCTAGATTGCTTAGGGTAGTATAGTCATTTTCACCATGCTGATTCTTCCAGTCCAAGGACATGGTATATCTCTCCATCTGTTTGTATCATCTTTAATTTCTTTCATCAGTGTCTTATAGTTTTCTGCATACATGTCTTTTGTCTCCCTAGGTAGGTTTATTCCTAGATGTTTATTCTTTTTGTTGCAATGGTAAATGGGAGTGTTTCCTTAATTTCTCTTTCATATTTTTCATCATTAGTGTATAGAAATGCAAGAGATTTCTGTGCCTTAATTTTGTATCCTGCCACTTTACCAAATTCATTGATTAGCTCTAGTAGTTTTCTGGTAACATCTTTAGGATTCTATATGTATAGTATCATGTCATGTGCAAACAGTGACAGCTTTACTTCTTCTTTTCCAATTTGGATTCCTTTTATTTCTTTTTCTTCTCTGATTGCCGTGGCTAAAACTTCCAAAACTATATTGAAAAATAGTGGTGAGAGTGATCAGCCTTGTCTTGTTCCTGATCTTAGAGGAAATGGTTTCGTTTTTTCACCATTGAGAACGATGTTGGCTGTGGGTTTGTCATATGTGGCCTTTATTATGTTGAGGTAAGTTCCCTCTGTGCCTAGTTTCTGCAGGGTTTTTATCATAAATGGGTGTTGAATTTTGTCAAAATCTTTTTCTACATCTATTGAGATGATCATATGGTTTTTCTCCTTCAGTTTGTTACTATGGTGTATCACATTGATTGATTTGCGTATGTTGAAGAATTCTTGCATTCCTGGGATCAACCCCACTTGATCATGGTGTATGATCCTTTTAATGTGCTGTTGGATTCTGTTTGCTAGTATTTTGTTCAGTATTTTTGCATCTATGTTCATCAGTGGTATTGGCCTCTATTATTCTTTCTGTATGATATCTTTGGTTTTGGTATCAGGGTGATGGTGGCCTTGTAGAATGAGTTTAGGAGTGTTCCTCCCTGTGCTATATTTTGAAAGAATTTGAGAAGGATAGGTTTTAGCTCTTCTCTAATTGTTTGATAGAATTTGCCTGTGAAGCCATCTGGTCCTGGGCTTTTGTTTTTTGGAAGTTTTTTAATCACATTCTCAATTTCTGTGCTTGTGATTGGTCTGTTTATATTTTCTATTTCTTCCTGGTTCAGTCTCAGAAGGTTGTGCTTTGTCCATTTCTTCCAGGTTGTCCATTTTATTGGCATAGAGTTGCTTGTAGTAATCTCTCATGGTCCTTTGTATTTCTGCAGTGTCAGTTGTTACTTCTCCTTTTTCATTTCTAATCCTATTGATTTGAGTCTTCTCTCTTTTCTTCTTGATGACTCTGGCTAATGATTTATCAATTTTGTTTATCGTCTCAAAGAACCAGCTTTTACTTTTATTGACCTCTGCTATTGTTTCCTTCATTTCTTTTTCATTTAGTTCTGATCTGGTCTTTATGATTTCTTTCCTTCTGCTAAATTTGGTCTTTATGATTTCTTTCCTTCTGCTTTAGGTGTAAGGTTATGTTCTTTATTTGAGATGTTTCTTGTTTCTTGAAGTAGGATTGTATTGCTATAAACTTCCCTCTTAGAACTGCTTTTGCTGCATCCCATAGGTTGCACTGAAACCATAGGTTTTGGGTAGTCGTGTTTTCATTGTCATTTGTTTCTAGGTATTTTTTGATTTCCTCTTTGATTTCTTCCGTGATCTCTTGGTTATTAAGTAGTGTATTGTTTAGCCTCCATGTGTTTGTATTTTTTACAGATTTTTTCCTGTAATTGATATCTAGTCTCATAGTGATGTGGTCATAAAAGATACTTGATATGATTTCAATTTTCTTAAATTTACCAAGGCTTGATTTGTGACCCAAGATATGATCTATCCTGGAGAATGTTCCATGAGCACTTGAGAAGAAAGTGTATTCTCTTGCTTTTGGATGGAATGTCCTATAAATATCAATTAAGTCCATCTTGTTTAATGTGTCATTTAAAGCTTGTGTCTCCTTATTTATTTTCATTTTGGATGATCTGTCCATTGGTGAAAGTGGGATGTTAAAGTCCCCTAGTATGATTGTGTTACTGTCGATTTCCCCTTTTACGGCTGTTAGCGTTTACCTTATGTATTGAGGTGCTCCTATGTTCGGTGCATAAATATTTACAATTGTTATATCTTCTTCTTGTATTGATCCCTTGATCATTATGTAGTGTCCTTCTTTGTCTCTTGTGATAGTCTTTATTTTAAAGTCTTTTTTGTCTGATATGAGAATTGCTACTCCAACTTTCTTTTGATTTCCATATGCATGGAATATCTTTTTCCATCCCCTGACTTTCAGTCTGTATGTGTCCCTAGGTCTGAAGTGGGTCTCTTATAGGCAGCATATATATGGGTCTTGTTTTTGCATCCATTCAGCCAGTCTGTGACTTTTGGTTGGAGCATTCAATCCATTTACATTTAAGGTAGTTATTGATATGTATGTTCCTATTACCATTTTCTTAATTGTTATGGGTTTTTTATTGTAGGTCTTTTCCTTCTCTTGTGTTTCCCGTCTAGAAAAGTTCCTTTAGCATTTGTTGTAAAGCTGGTTTGGTGGTGCTGAATTCTCTTAGCTTTTGCTTTTCTGTAAAGGTTTTAATTTCTCTATCAAATCTGAATGAGGTCCTTGCTGGGTAGAGTAATCTTGGTTGTAGGTTTTTCCCTTTCATCACTTTAAATATGTCGTGCCACTCCCTTCTGGCTTGCAGAGTTTCTGCTGAAAGATCAGCTGTTAACCTTATGGGGATTCCCTTGTGTGTTATTTGTTGTTTTTCCCTTGCTGCTTTTAATACTTTTTCTTTGTATTTAATTTTTGATTGTTTGATTAATATGTGTCATGGCGTGTTTCTCCTTGGACTGATCCTGTATGGGACTCTCTGTGCTTCCTCGACTTGATTGACTATTTCCTTTCCCATATTAAGGAAGTTTTCAGCTATAATGTCTTCAAATATTTTCTCAGTCCCTTTCTTTTTCTCTTCTTCTTCTGGGACCCCTATAATTTGAATGTTGGTGTGTTTAATGTTGTCCCAGAGGTCTCTGAGACTGTCCTCAATTCTTTTCCTTCTTTTCTCTTTATTCTGCTCTGTGGTAGCTATTTCCACTATTTTATCTTCCAGGTCACTTATCTGTTTTTCTCCGTCAGTTATTCTACTATTGATTCCTTCTAGAGAATTTTTAATTTCATTTATTGTGTTGTTCGTCATCGTTTGTTTGCTCTTTAGTTCTTCTAGGTCCTTGTTAAACTTTTCTTGTATTTTCTCCATTCTATTTCCACGATTTTGGATCATCTTGACTATCATTACTCTGAATTCTTTTTCAGGTAGACTGCCTATTTCCTCTTCATTTGTTTGGTCTGGTTGGTGTTTACCTTGCTCCTTCATCTGCTGTGTGTTTCTCTGTCTTCTCATTTTGCTTAACTTACTGTGTTTGGGGTCTCCTTTTCGCAGGCTGCAGGTTCGTAGTTCCTGTTGTTTTTGGTGTCTGCCCCCAGTGTGTCAGGTTGGTTCTTTGGGTTGTGTAGGCTTCCTGGTGGAGGGGACAGGTGTCTGTGTTCTGGTAGGTGGGGCTGCATCTTGTTTTTCTGCTGGGCAGGGCTGTGTCTGGTGGGGCAATGCTTTTTTGAATAGGACACCAAAAGCACCAGCTGGCTAGCAATTTGGTGCTGGTTGTTGGTTGGAATCCTCAGTTCATGTACATATAAGCCTCTCCTAAGGCTGCTTGAATGTCCTCATGACATGGCATCCGATTCCTCTGTAAGCCTTGGGAGACCAAGGTAACGAAACAGGGAGAGCACAGAAGCACAGCAGCAGCCCTTCAGAGCTTTAGGAGGACCCCAGTATTTTAACTAATGCTTGATAGCCATCTTCATACATATACTTCTTTTAAAAGATTACTGCTTCCTAGGATTGATTTGTATATATTTTCTCTGACTTAGAAAGAACAGAAATTAAATGCTGAATACATATATTATTATCTCCTTTTACTACTAAACTTATCTTTTATACACATCCCAAATTCCCTTTTAAATCCCAAATAAATGACATAGGAACTCCTTGTTTCCCTCGTGCTCCAGTTCTCTCTGTCTCTTTCCTGGCTTCTTTCTTTTCTGGACAGATCTGGTGACTATAGCCACACTCACACTGTCTTTTCAATATTGTTAAGTCTTTAATTGTGGCTTGAATGACATAATTTCAGCCTCTCCTACCTTAACGGGTTGTGAGGAATACTGTTGCTCTTGCTGTGGTTGGAAAAGCACATGCAGCCCTTTGGTGAGAAGGTATTAAAGCTGTAAATACTGTGGTGCTGCTTGGTCTCAGTGATGTGCCAGGAGGCACGGCTCCTGTGTGTTCTTCCACTTGGCAAATCTGGGAATGAAGAGCCAAACTCATGGAGGACCTGGACTGGAAGATATTACCTTAGGTTCCTGGGATCTTCTGCTAAATTTATAATGTGTTGCCATCCTCAGAGATGGTTTCACACCCGTTTATTCTACAGCATTTATTGAGCAAGTTCACATGCCTGGCATTGTGCTGAGTGGGTGTGTTGAAGACACACTGTCTAAGGCCTTGATGGTTTCATATGGCAGGGTGAAAGAACAACAAATAAAAGACGGCACAATAGCAGGTAGAGAAGTAAAACAGAGGAGGGTGTGCTTTGTCTATCTTATGATGATCCTCCAAGAAGCTCGTGTCACTGTTGAGTTTTTCAGGGTAAATAGCGATTTTCCTCGAATGGGTGGAAGGAGTGTATTAAGCCATTTCAGGAGACGAGGTAGCTGGTGCAAGATCATTAAAGTGAATGCTGTTCTTGGGGGAAACTAGAGAGTTTGACAGATTCTAGCAGGAGATGAGACTGGAGATAAGAGCAGAGGGAAAATCATAAAGGATTTTGCTAGAGAATATGTTTTTGTCCTATAGTAGCAACAGGAAACATCTGAACCTTTCAAAGCAGAGATGTGGCATAATTTGCATTTTTAGCTATTGCACAGATTTCTCCAAGAACATGCTTAACTGCTACTGATGAAGTAAATGAATTAGCAAGTGTTTATTGATCATCATATATGTGTAAGATATTATGTGAGGTGTTTCCAGAGATTAAAATAAGTACAATTCATGGTGCAATTATGTTGAAAACTCTTGGAACCTGGTGGAGAAACAAGCAACAAACAAATATTCGAAAGATGATTTTTGCTTCCAAAGAACTCAGCCTAACCGAGAAAAGCAAGGTATAGCCACAAAAACAGGAAGCACAGCAGTTTCTATTTTGCACATGTAGTAATTTGTTACTAGTTAAATAGACGTGTGGAGTGAGAGTGGAAGCTGTTGGACTCTGTGGTGGAGAGGTTGCTGTGGGGAGTGGTGAGCAGGCCCTTCAAAAGGAATAAGACGAGCAGGGCCGTGAAGGGGTGATGGAATCAAACAGTGAAACAGTTTTCATCAGCTCCAGCCACGTTCCCGAAGAAGTCTTTTCGGTGGCCTCCTCTCCTCACACTGGTATAAGCTCAAATTCTAGGCTCCAAGTAAAATTTTGTAAAGTTCTGAAACCGTGCGGGCCTCAGTGCAACCCCTGAGGAGGACAGTGAGTGTGAAAGAAACCTGTTAGGAAGTGTTCCCAGGGAGAACACCCAGGGGTTGGTGTGCCCTCAAAGGGCAGAGGGGTCCCAGGGGATCTGCATGGAGTGCTGAAATCATGTGCCAGTGTCCATGTCAACCACCGCCCCTTCTCAAGTTTATAGAGCTCCCTGCATTGCAGGGGCTGTTCAGAACTCATTGCTTGGAGAGACCCAAGCAAGCAACCAGATCTTTCAATTCTCCCCCTTCATCATTTGCTTTTATCCCTTATGGAGGACACAAATGTCTGAAAGTCTAAGCTCCCCCAGAAACCCTAGCCTTTCTCAGTGATGGCCAGATACAGCATACGATAGTTTTCCTAAGTAAAATAGACTTATATTCAGATTTTCAAAAGAGAGCTGTAAGAGTGAACTTTCAGCTTGCTTTTCTTCAAATGCTGTTGCTATTATTAACTGGAGATTTTTGCAATGCCGAGGGAGACAAAAGGGCAGCAAGTTCCCCTTTCCTTATTTAAAATGTCTTCTGTTTCATAGATCAAGTCTTCTGGCTGTGGAATTTTGCAGAAATTGCTTCCACTTTCTCAGAGAAATTCTAATTGGATAGGAATCACGTTGGCAAAAACTGTGAACTCCCAATTTTCTGAGCAGTGTGTTTTAAAACTTAGTTGTGCAATTCAGTTAATTTTATTACATCTTTTCTTTCTGTGGCAGTTGAAGTAGGTGAGCCCTCAAACACGTGTTTATGTGATGTGTGTGTGATGGGTTGTGGGGATGTGCGTGTGTCATTTCTTCTTTCCCCCCTTTTAACATTATATCAATCGCTCCTTAGCCATTTTTCATATGTCATTCAACAGAAATCCTTTTTATTTGTTCTCCACAAAAACAACCGGAAATATTAAAGAAATGTAATGAAGTAGATACTAAACTAAATACTGTAAATAGTGATGTGCCAGAAAATGTGCAGTGAGGAAGGAAATTGAACTTGGGGTAGATGCTCTAAATGCATGAAGCTTAGTTAATCAAGCATCTTCCCTTTCACGTCCTCAGCAGATTTTCTTAGGGCAAATAACTTTGCATTTGGTCAAAGAAACTTTGACACATCTTGGTGAGTCCAGAGTCAGCCTACAGAATGGCTTTTAGTTGGCTGGGAACCAAAATCACACCTTTCCATCCCAGGGTTTCTGCAGACACAGAGCTTCAACGGACAATTTCCAGAGGCTCTGCTTGTGCAGTGACCTAGTTATGTGTTTCTCCACCCACTCAGAACTGTACCTTATTTGTCTTTTTTTTTAATCGAAGTATAGTTGACTTATAATGTTGTGTTAGTTTCAGGTGTACAGCAAAGTGATTCAGTTATACATATTTATCGATATATATTATTTTTCAGATTTTTTCCATTATAGGTTATTACAGGATATTGAATATAATTTCCTGTGCTGTACAGTAGGTCCTTGTTGTTTATTTATTTTATGCATAGTGTGTATCTGTTAATCCCAAACTTCTAATTTATCCCTCCCCCTTTCCTTTTCCCTTTTGGTAACCATAAGTTTGTTTTCTATGTCTGTGATCTGTTTCTGTTTTGTAAAATAAGTTCATTTGTATCATTTTTTTAGATTCTACATATAAGTGATTTCATGTGATATTTGTCTTTCTCTGTCTGACTTACTTATGTATGTCACTTAGTATGATAATCTCTAGATCCATCCATGTTGCTGCAAATGATAATATTTCATTCTTTTTTATGGCTGAGCTATATATATGTGTGTATATATACACATACATACATATACCACATCTTCTTTATCTATTCATCTGTCGATGGACACTTAGGTTGCTTCCATGTCTTGGCTATTGTAAATAGTGCTGCTATAAACATTGGGGGTGCATGTATCTTTTTGAATTAGAGTTTTCATCTTTTCCAGATATTTTCCCAGGAGTGGGATTGCTGGATCATATGGTAACTCTATTTTTAGATTTTTAAGGAACCTCCATTCTGTTCTCCACAGTGATTGAACCAATTTACATTCCCATCAACAGTGTAGGAGGGTTCCCTTTTCTCCACACCCTCTCCAGCATTTATTATTTGTAGACTTTCTGATGATGGCCATTCTGACTGGTGTGAGGTGATACCTCATTGTAGTTTTGATTTGCATTTCTCTAATGATTAGTGATGCTAAGTATCTTTTCATGTGCCTGTTGGCCATCTGTATGTCTTCCTTGGAGAAATGTCTATTTAGATCTTCTGCCCATTTTTTGACTGGGTTGTTTTTTTGATATTGAGTTGTATGAGCTCTTTGTATATTTTGGAAATTAAGCCCTTGTTGGTCGCATCATTTGCAAATATTTTCTCCCATTCCACAGGTTGTCTTTTCATTTTGTTTATGGTTTCCTTTGCTGCACAAAAGCTTATAAGTTTGATTAGGTCCCATTTGTTTATTTTTGCTTTTATTTCTTTTGCCTTGTGAGACTGACCTAAGAAAACACTGGTATGATTTATATCGGAGAATGTTTTGCCTATATTCTCTTCTAGGAGTTTTACAGTGTCGTGTCTTATGTTTACGTCTTTAAGCCATTTTCAGTTTATTTTTGTGCATGGTGTGAGGGAACATTCTAACATCATCGATTTATGTGTGGCTTATTTATCTTTATGTGAATAGTCAGTAATCTTTGTTGAATGAATGAATGACAAAATAGGTAAAATACCGTTGCCTCCCATTTGTTTTGTTTGTTTGTTTTTTGCGGTATGTGGGCCTCTCACTGTCGTGGCCTCTCCCGTTGCGGAGCACAGGCTCCGGACGCACAGGCTCAGCGGCCATGGCTTACGGGCCCAGCCGCTCCGTGGCATGTGGGATCTTCCCGGACCGGGGCACGAACCCGTGTCCCCTGCATCGGCTGGCGGACTCTCAACCACTGTGCCACCAGGGAAGCCCATTTGTAATCTGTCTCCCTGCTTATGTCTCCACCCGCCCCTTCCCTGCACTCACAGGTGCACCCTCTCCGCTGCCCTTTGCCCCCCCGGGAACATCATGGCCTGTGCCAGGCTGGCTCCTACCTCTTCTCAGTGTCCTTTGCTACAGCCTGCCTGTTTCAGGCCACTCACCTGCTTTCCTTCCACTCAGAAAGCAATCTAATGGACGATTTCACACCGTGTGTTGGCGCCTGCCAAGAGCTGAGGTTGTTATGTGCATTTTAACAAGGACAAGTAAAGAAACTGATTTCTAATTATAGGGTTTAAGGCATCATAAAATAAGATATTTAGAAAGAAGGGCTTCCTGGGAGCCTATTTTGCGTCTGTGCAATCTAGCCCAGTTGCAGGGTGGAGAGGAAAACTCTGAGTATCACATGTAGACCCTTCCCAGAGATGAGGGCCAGGGCGGCTCCATAAACCCCTGCCCGGGGGTCGGGGGGGACTCCCTTCTGCGCTGTCAGCCAGCTGGGAGACTCACCTCTGATGGCTGGTCTGAGGATTAAATGTGTTAGCACATGTCATGCATTTAGTGTGGACACATAATAAGGACTCATTCAAGGTTTATTATTTTGCTTTTAAAATATGTTAAAAATGTTTAAAGTATCTGAGACCAAATGCTTTAATGTAGTCTAGACAATTCACTAACGTGACATGTTCTCTAGTAAGGGATGATTAGGGTTAGTGTTAATCTCTGATTCTTTTTCTGTGAAACTCTGCCATGCAGAAACTCTACGTTAAATTTCCAAATCTGGGAGGTCAATTGCTAACATTTTAGCAGAAAACAAGCCAATACTCCTGGGAAGTATTGCCATCTATTGGTTTTATAAGACCTTAGAACTAGACTGTTTAAAATTCTTATATCCCATGAGTCATTTCTTTTTCTAGTCGGTAGAAATTGCAGAGTTGCCCAAATTTTAAACTTTTTCAACAAACCTTGTGCTACTGCCTTAAATAAAAAGCATCATTCTCATTGTACCATGACAGAGAGATTGCAGTGTTGTTCTTTCAACAATTAAGACCCATGAGGGTTAATTGGGAGATTGGGATTGACATATACACACTATTATATATAAACTAGGTAACTAAGAACCTGCTGTATAGCACAGGGAATTCTACTAAGTACTCTGTAATGGCCTCTGTGGGAAAAGACTCTAAAAAAAAAATAAAGAGTGGGCATATGTATATGTATAACTGATTCACTTTGCTATATACCTGAAACAACACAACATTGCAAATCAACTATACTCCAATTAAAAAAAAAAAAAAAAACATGAGGAAAATTTACAGTGTGAGAAGGCATGGTCACCCTTCCCACAGACCTCCTGGAGCATCTAGGAGCTCCATGAGACTTCTGGGGGCAGCTGGGCTCTGGACTGGGTGCTACAGCCACAGCAGCTGCTTTGAATCACAGGGAATTTTAATCACAAGTCCTTCCAGGCTGAGTTGCAAGCCTTTTACTCTTCGATGCCCAGAGTGGGTCATTGCATTTTGGACATGTTGCAAACCTTGTCTTACTGTATATTTTTTGGGCCGAATCTCTGACTTGCTATCCAGGACACACCTGCCTCATTCTAGTTACTTCTTTTGTTTAAACAAATGGCCTCGCTGGGCCTGCCTCCGTGATGACTTTGTTGGCCTGTGTTTTTATCTCTTGACGCAGCTCTCATTCTTCCCACTTTATCTGTGCTTTTCCATCAAGCAATCTATTAGCTTATTTTTATCTTGTTTGGCTCCTTTACCTCTTATTTGCACTTTAAATGAAAGACACAAAACACATGGGGAGAGGAGTTGTGAAGACTGCCCATGTCCCTAACCTGACGGCCTTGCTGCTTCTGATCAGTTCTGGCAAGATCAAGATTGTACTGGAAATTCAGCCAGTGAAGTCCTCACCCCCAGCATTAGTCTGCTAGGGCTGCTAGAACAAGATAACTGGCTGGGTGGCTTAGACAACAGCAGTGTATTACCTTGCAGCTCTGGAGGTTGGATGCCTGAGATGAAGGTGTTGCAGGATTGGTCCCTCCTGAGGCCAGGAGGGAGAATCTGTTCCATCCTCTCTCCCAGCTTCTGGTGGTTTCTGGCAATCGTTGGCATTCCTTGGCTTGTGGACACGTCACCCTGATCTCTGCCTTCATCTTCACACAACATGCTCCCTGTGTGCAAGTCTGTGTCTCAATTTCCATCTTTTATAAGGATACCAGTCCTGTTGGATCAGGGCCCATCCTACTTCAGCATGACCTCATCTTAACTAATTACATCTTCAACAACCCGTTTCCAATAAGGTCACATTCTGAGGTGCTGGAGCTTAGGGCTTCAACTTAGGAATCTTGGGGGATACAGTTCAGCCCACACCACCTGCAAACATCACCTGGGAGGATTCCAGCTTTTTGGAGAAATGCCGTCACTACTTTCATTGCTTTCTACATTTGAAATGGTGACTTCACAGGAGTCTGTGGGGTGGTCGGAGTGTGTAGTCCATACAGCTCACTGTGGGTGCTCTATTTCTGTTCTGCTTGAAGCTGCTCGACACCTCAGTTCTGTGTCACTCTGTGCCTGTCGCAGGCGGAGCTGGGGGGAGGCAAAGTCATACGTGGCAATTCGGCCTTCGAGTCTGTGTTCCTCCTTCCACCCGCAGCTTCCTCCCCACGCTGCCTGTGCCCTTTGAGCCCCACAAGGGCCACTGCTCTTCTTTCTGAACCTTGTGGCCTGCTTGTGATCAGGAATTTGTGTTTCTGTTTCTTTTGCTTGCCTTTTTCGCCTTTAATGAATTGATTTAGTATTGAGGTATAATTGACATATAACATTGTTAACTTCAGGTGTACAGCATAATGATTTGATATTTGTATACATTGCAAAATGGTCACCACAGTAAATCTAGTTCACCTCCGTCACCCTATGTATATAGATAGAGAATTTTAAATTTTCTTGTGCTGAGAAATTTTAAGATGTACTCTCTTAGCAATTGCTTGCTATTTTTGAGAGCTTCATCTCAGGTCACTTTCGAATACTTCCACAGTCCCATGCAGCCAACATTTTATTTTGCATTTGTAGGGAACACCTTATATTAACGAGTTTCTAGAAAAGTTCTCACCTGAGCACATACATAGTCTAGGCACAGCTGGGAGTGTGCAAAGCTACTGCTCCGATCACTTCTCATTAGCTGGTGTAAAAGCAGTGCTCCTGCAGAAAGCTTCAGGCAACTCTGGCTGCTTAATTTTTAGCCTGTTTTAAACATCAGAAGAAGAAGGTGTTGTCTCAGGCTTTACCCTGGGGAGAGGTCGCACTGAGCAGGGGCTGTTGACTTGGCCTTCCTCTGGAGAGCAGGTGGGATGACCAGGGATGGGGAGTGGAGTGGGGGGGAGCAGTGGAGTCCTGGCGGAACGACGGCATTTTAAAAGACCAGCAAAGAAAGAGGGACCCCTAAAGGAGACCGGGGCAGGTCAGGAAGGACGGCGGACAAGCAGGAAAGTGCAGTGTCACAGAAGCCAAGGCGTTTCCAGGAGGGCAAGATCCAGTTCTGAATGTCAAGAACATTGGTGACGTTTGCAGTGCTGGATTTGGCGGAAATGGTGCTCATTGCACTGAAGCTCATGTAAGAATTGATTAGGCACATTCAGGGGAGCAATGGGTTCCCTGCAGAATTATGAACGGATGGGGAAGAAGAGAGAGAGTCAGTGCCTGAAGTTGGTTTTCAGGCCTGGGAGAGATCCTATTCAGTGCTGAGGTGTTTTGAGTCTTCCATATCCCCAGGGACTGCTTGCCAGGGTGTCATCTGACATATTTCTCTGCTCTTGGTACTTCTGCAAATTGGTCACTAGATTTTGAGGCTTGATCCAAGTCAGGTTTGATGATTTGGGCAAGGCTACTACTTCCAATGTGGTGCTGTGGAGACATGAGTGCCTTTTTTTGTGAATTTGCTGGCATTGATGATTGTTGCCCGGAAACGTTAATTCGTTTAGGCATTACAAATGTGATTCTAAACACATTTCTTAATATTATCAATGGATACACATTGCATATTGTCTGCCAAGTGAAACTGCAAATTAATTTTTTATTAGAAAAATAGTGATTGATGTTTTACTATATGTCAAGCACTGTTCTAAGTCCTAAGGATAGAATGATATATAAACATCTATACCAAGGTCTGGGTTTATGAAGTTTATAGTAAAAAAAATCTCAGGGTTTTGTGAATTTGATGACTTTTGTTGCAGAGCTGCTCAAACTGCATGCAGAGCCAATGACCAGTGAGGACTGTGAAGGAGGAAGTGTGAGCAGCTGGGATGTGACGGTGGGCTGGGGCAGTGGCGTGATGCACAGGGTACCCAGGAATGTTTGTAGTAACCAGGGACTGAATGATGCTTGGAAAAGGTGATGAAGCACTGAAATAATTTTCAAAAATGATCTATTATCTTGCCAGAAAAATCACATTCAAAGTACAGAGGATTTCGTCATGTTATTCTACAACAAAATATCATGTGAAAACAACACACAGACAAACCTATTAGAATGGCCAGAATCCAGAACACTGACAACACCCAATGCTGGTGAGAAAGGGGAGCGACAGGAACCCTCATTCATTGCTGCTGAGAATGCAAAGTGGTGCAGCCACTTTGGAAGACAGTTTGTCAGTTCCTTACACAACTAAACAACCTCTTGCCATTCAATCCAACAATCATGCTTCTTGGCATTTGCCCAAAGGAATTGAACATTTATATCCACACAAAAACCTGCACATGGTTGTTTATAGCAGCTTTATTCGTAAGTTCCCAAACTTGGAAGCAACTAAGATGTCCTTCAGTAGGTGAATGGTACTGTGTTACATCAGATGATGAAATATTACTTAATGCTAAAAAGAAACAAGCTATCAAACATGCAAACACAGGAGAATCTTAAATCTATATTACTAAGTGAAAGAAGACAATATGAAAAGGCTACGTACTGTATGATTCCAACTATATGACACTCTGGAAAAGGTAAAACTATGGAGGCAATAAAAAAATCAATGGTTGCCAGGGATTGAGCGGAGGGAGGGATGATTAGGCAGGGCCCAGAGGATTTTAGGGTAGGGAAACTCCTTTGTATGACATTGTAGTGATGGATACATGTCATTGTACATCTGTCCAAACGCATAGAATGTACAACACCAAGAGTAATCCCTAAGGTAAATTATGAATTTTGTGTGGTTATGATGTGTTAGTTCACCCTTGGTAAAAAATGTATCATTCTGGCGTATGATGTTGATAATGGGGGAGGCTGTGTGTGTGTGTGCGTGCGTGTGTGCGCAAGGGCAGGGAGGTATTAAGTAAATTTCTGTACCTTCCTCTCAGCTTTGTTGTAAACCTGAAACTGTTCTAAAAAATAGTCTTTCAAACAAAACACAGCACAGACTATTCTATGTATGTGCTGTGAATTAATATATAACTAAATAGAAATATAAAATTAACTGCTTTTTATTATTTTTGTTTCTGTTTTTACAATTAAATCCTAATCAAACTTTTCCTTCCCTATTAACGATGACATTTTGATCCCTATTTTAAGTAGATTCCCTTTCCAATTCCAAGCACCTCCAGATGCCGGGTCTTCTTGTGACATGCGGTCTCTCTGGTTGTTGTTTTTGGGGTCATTTCATGTCACTTTACACGTGCCCAGCAGGGGGATCAGGTGGCCTGAGCATCAACGAGCATGCAAGGCGAGGCAGGTACTGCAGACCTCAGCTGAGTCTGGATTTTCCTCTGACACCAGTCGGCTATTCTGTTCATCAGGAGAGGTTAAGTGGGGTTACTCTGTGCTTCTCAGCCACCTGCTCCTGGGGCAGGGCCTGCGGCCTTCAGGTCCAGTCTTCGTCTGTTGACAGGTGGCTCGGGTCCTTACACAGAGCCTGTGCTGTGAAAGCCTCCCCGTACTTGCTCCGCAAGGGACAGCTCCACCTGAGACCCCCGAGCAAGACCCACAGAGGAAAACCAAACCAAACAAAACGAAACAGGTGCGTTGGCCCTGAAGACAGACAGCAAAACTGGGGCAAGGGCAAGCCTGCCTCTTATTTTCCAGGGTCCAGCATGGCTCACAGAAAATTTTGTTTCTCCTTCTTGTTAAAATTCTGTTTATGTTCTTTCATTTTCCCAACACAGTGTCCCGTATCTGATTTCGCCTTTTATTTATATTGTCCCACAGTTTCCTTCTCTTTTCTCATACCTTCCTTTCCCTGTATGAATTTTAATTTCTCATTCGTTTCCTTTAAGCTTTTATTTTCTTACTTTTTCCATTTCTTATGAGTGTTCTCCCTTTTCTTCTTCTTTTGCCCTGGTCTTGTCTCACCTTACTTAGAGATGAAATGTTTTCTGTGTGCTTGTTATGTGGGTGAAGTGTTAACTTTGGTAAATAGCTGTAAGGTTTCGGGTTGTAAACTGGAGAGCTGTGGTTTCTCTTTCCAGCATTTTGTCACATGGAACCACTTGCTGAAGAAAGGAAGCTAGTTTTTGGTAGATATGAGACTCATAGACACAATATTGTAGTTTAACACAGATAGCACGTCTTATCGTATTTTAAAATAAATTTTTTTCAAGGATGGTTTCCCTTCTCTTCTCCTCTCCTGTCCTCTCTTCTCTACTCTTTTTTTTTCTTTTTTTGAAGTATAGTTTACAAGCAACATTATATTAGTTTCAGGTGTACGACACAGTGGTTCCACATTTATATTCATTACGAATTGATCACCACGATGAGTCTAGTTCATCTGTCACCATACAAAATTAATACAATATTATTATTATTTTTTTGACTGCACCACGTGGCTTGCAGGGATCTTAGTTCCCGACCAGGGATTAAACCTGGACCCATGGCAGTGAAAGCACTGTGTCCTAACCCCTGGACCACCAGGGAATTCCCAGTACAGTATTATTAACTATAGTCCCCATGCTGTACATTACATCCCCGATATTTATTTTATAACTGGAAATTTGTATTTCTTAATCCCTTTCACCTGTTTCACCTAACCTCCCATTCCCTTCCCCACTGGCAACCGCCAGCTTGTTCTCTGTATCTATAAGTCTGCTTCTGTTTTGTTTTGTTTGTTCATTTGTTTTATTTTTTTTAGATTACTCATACAAATGAAATCATATGGTATTTCTTTCTCTATATGACTTATTTCACTTAGCAAAATACCCTCTAGGTCCATCCATGATGTTTCAAAGAGCAAGATTTCATTATCTTTTAATGGCTGAGTAATAGTCCATTGTGTATATATGTACCACATCTTCTTTATCCATTCATCTGTTGATGGACACTTAGGTTGCTTCCATACCTTGGCCATTGTAAATAATGCTGCAGTGAATATAGGGGTGCATGTATCTTTTCAAATTAGTGTTTTCATTTTCTTTGGATAAATACCCAAAAGTGAAATTGCTGGATCATACTGTAGTTACATTTTTAATTTTTTGAGGAACATCCATACTGTTTTCCACAGTGGCTGTACCAATTTATTATGTTCCCACCAATAGTGCACAAGGGTTCCCTTCTTTCCTCATCCTCGCCAGTACTTGTTATGTCTTGTCTTTTTGATAATAGCCGTTTTGACAAGTGTGAGGTGGTATCTTATTGTGGTTTTGATTTGCATTTCCCTGATGATTAGTGATGTTGAGCATCTTTTCATGTGTCTGTTGGCCATCTGTATATGTCTTCTTTAGAAAAATGTCTATTCAGGTCCTCTGCCCATTTTTATTTATTTTTTTTGCGGTACACACGCCTCTCACTGCTGTGGCCTCTCCCGTTGCGGAGCACAGGCTCCGGACGTGCAGGCTTAGCGGCCATGGCTCACGGGCCCAGCCGCTCCGCGGCACGTGGGATCTTCCCGGACCGGGGCACGAACCCGTGTCCCCTGCATCGGCAGGCGGACTCTCAACCACTGCACCACCAGGGAAGCCCTCTGCCCATTTTTAAATTGAGTTATTTGCTTTTGTGAAATTGAGTTGTGTGAGTTCTTTAAATATTTTGGATATCAGCCCCTTATCAGATATATCACTTGCAAATATCTTCTCCCATTCAGTGGTTGCCTTTTTGTTTTGTTGATGGCTCCCTTTGCTGTGCAAAAGCTTTTTAGTTTAATATGGTCCCATTGTTTATATTTGCTTTTGTTGCCCTTCTTTGCTTTTTTAATTGGAAGACAAGAAAGTGGCTCCCAGACAAGCCCTGAACAAATTTGTGACACAGGTAGAGGCTGTGACAGACGCTCTCACCTTCCTGCATTTCTTATGTGGAGTCTCTGTGCTTTATGACACCGTTACTGTTCTTTTTACTTAGACACTAGGTCAGAATTCCTTGTTGGCAACTGTGAAGCTATCAAATTAAAAAGGTGTTAATAACTACTATATAGATAGACATGTTACCATTCTGGGCTATTGTAATTTTGAAAAATAATTCCTGAAGTTTATTCTCTAGATCAAGTTCTTAAACTGCTTGCTCTCAGGATCCCTTTATACTCTTAACATTTTTTTTATTGTGGTAAGACCATTTAATATGTGATCTAAATTCTTAACAGGTTTTTTAGTATACAAGCAGTATTGTTACCTACATGCACTATGTTGTACAGCACATCTTGAGAGCTTATTTATCTTGCATAACTGAAATTTAATACCCATTGATTAGCAACTCCTCATTTCTTCCTTCTCCCAGACCCTGGAAACCACTGTTCTATTCTTTGCTTCTATGACTTGACTATTTTAGATACTTCATATAAGTGAAATCATGCAGTATTTGTCCTTCTGTGATGGGCTTATTTCACTTAGCATAGAGTCCTCCAGGTTCATCCCTGTTGTCTCATATTGCACAGTTTTCTTCTCTTTAAGGCTGAATAATATCTCATTGTATGTATATTCCACATTTTCTTTATCCACTTATCCATCGATGGACATTTAGGTTGCTTCCATGTCTTGGCTGTTTGAATAGTGCTGCAATAAATATAGGAGTGCTGCTTCTGGATGAATACCCATAAGTGGTATTGCTGAATCACGTGGTAGTCCTATTTTTAATTTTTTAAAGTAACCTCCATAATGTTTTCCATAGAGGCTGTACCATTTTACCTTCCTACAAACAATATACAAAATTTCCAATTTCTCCACATCGTCACCAACAACTAATTTCTTTCTTCCTTCCTCTCCCTCCCCTCTCTCCCTCCATTCCTTCCTTCCTTCCTTTTATATTAGTCATCCTAACAGATGTAAGGTGATATCTCATTGTGGTTTTGGTTTGCCTTTCCCCAGTGATTAGTGACATTGAGCATCTTTTCATGTATCTGTTGACCATTTATATGTCTTATTATGTAAATCAAGTCTTTAGTCCATTTTTTAAATTGGGCAATTAGTTTATTTTGCTGTTGAGCTATAGGAATTCCTTATATATTTTGGAAATTAACCCTTATCAGATATAAGGTTTACAAATATTTCTCTTGTTCTTTAGGTGTTTTTTTTCTCTCTGTTGATTTTTTCCTTTGCAGTTCAGAAGCCTTTTAGTTTGATGTAGTCCCACTGGCCTATTTTTGCTCTATTGCCTGTGCTTTTGGTGTCATATCCAGGAGATCATTACCAAGGCCAAAGTCATAATATGTTTTCTTCAGGAGTTTTGGAGTATCAGATACTACGTTTAAGTCTTTAATCCATTTTGAGTTGATTTTTATGTATGGTGTAAGATAATGGTCCAATTTCATTCTTTCACAAAGTGTATATCCAGTTTTTCCAACTACATTTGTTGAAGAGACAGTCCTTTTCCCATTGTGTATTCTTGATACTCTTGTTGAAGATCAGTTGACCATGCATGTGTGGATTTACTTATGGGCTTTCTAGTCTCTTTCATTGGTCTGTATTTATGTCTTTATGCCAGTACCACACTATTTTAATTATTGGAGCTTTGTAATATAGTTTGAGATCATGAAGTGTGATGCCTCCAGCTTTGTTCTTTTCTGAGATTGTTTTGGCTATTTGTGGTCTTTTGTGGTTCCATATGAATTTTATAATTATTTTTTCCCTTTACTCTCTTAAAGTTATTGAGGACCCCAAAGAGTTTTTTGTTTATGTGTGTTATAACCATCAATATTTACTGTATTAGAAATTAAAATTAAGTAAAACTGAAAAGACCAGAATTTATAAGCACATACCCATTAGCCATCAGAGCCTCTGAAAACATCAGTATCTTCTTATATGAGTGAATTTCTAAGAATATATATATATATTCTTGTATGATAAGAGTTAAAAAGGTAAATTAAATCTTAATATAACTATTAAAATAAGTTTGATTTTGCAGGTCTCAGAGGGAGATACAGAAACTCCCTGGGGTCTTCAGACCACACTATATGAACTACTGACTTACTTAGCTAGTGAATATTTACTGAGTGCTCTGTGCTGGGTATTCTAGCTGTGGTGGTAGGAAGGTAGGAGAATACTGGATGACCTTCTTAGTATCCAGGAATTCATATCACATGTGGGTCCCTACCCTATCTCTGCATAAGACAACTCATATATCTGAAAAATAAGTTTATGTATATATTCAATGAAAATGATTTTCTCTCTCTTTTACGACCATTGAAATCTTAGTCGGTATGATAAAAAGCTGGATATTTGATACTTAAACACTCAGTGTTTGAGTCACCAGCCCAGCATTACCACAGAACAGTACTGTGAAATTCAGCCTCTTGATATGATCACTACCAAGAAAAGCTCCAGGGGGTTCAATTATGTTTCTTATTATACAGTTAACAGAGTAAAAATTGAAGGAATATGGGTGAACAGTCATATCCTCTTCTCTATTTATGTTCTAGCCTCTTTCAAAAGCCTTTTTCTTACATAAAATGTGATATAAAGATATTTACAATTAGTGAAACTATGTGAAATAACATCACCAATCATTTTTTTAAATTAATTAATTTTTTTAACATCTTTATTGGAGTATAATTGCTTTACAATGGTGTGTTAGTTTCTGCTTTATAACAAAGTGAATCAGCTATACATATACATATATCCCCATATCTCCACCCTCTTGCGTCTCCCTCCCACTCTCCCTATCCCACCCCTCTAGGTGGTCACAAAGCACCGAGTTGATCTCCCTGTGCTATGCGGCTACCTCCCACTAGCTATCTATTCTGCATTTGGTAGTATATATAAGTCCCTGCCACTATCTCACTTCGTCCCAGCTAACCCTTCCCCCACCCCGTGTCCTCAAGTCCATTCTCTGTGTCTGCATCTTTATTCCTGTCCTGCCCTAGGTTCTTCAGAACATTGTTTTTGGTTTGTTTTTTGTATTTAGATTCCATATATATATGTGTTAGCATACAGTATTTGTTTTTGTCTTTCTGACTTACTTCACTCTGTATGACAGACTCTAGGTCCATCCACTTCACTACAAATAACTCAATTTCGTTTCTTTTTATGGCTAAGTAATATTCCATTATATATATGTGCCACATCTTCTTTATCCATTCATCTGTCGCTGGAGGTTGCTTCCATGTCCTGGCTATTGTAAATAGAGCTGCATTGTACATTATGGTACATGACTCTTTTTAAATTATGGTTTTCTCAGGGTATATGTCCAGGAGTGGTATTCCTGGGTTGTAGGGTAGTTCTATTTTTAGTTTGTTAAGGAACCTCCATACTGTTCTCCATAGTGGCTGTATCAATTTACACTCCCACCAACAGTGCAAGAGGGTTCCCTTTTCTCCACACCCTCTCCAGCATTTATTGTTTGTAGATTTTTTGATGATGGCCATTCTGACTGGTGTGAGGTGATATCTCATTGTAGTTTTGATTTGCATTTCTCTAATGATTAATGATGTTGAGCATTCTTTCATGTGTTTGTTGGCAGTCTGTATATCTTCTTTGGAGAAATGGCTATTTAGGTCTTCTGCCCATTTTTGGATTGGGTTGTTTGTTTTATTGATATTGAGCTGTATGAGCTGCTTATAAATTTTGGAGATTAATCCTTTGTCAGTTACTTCATTTGCAGATATTTTCTCCCATTCAGAAAGTTGTCTTTTCATCTTGTTTACGTTTTCCTTTGCTGTGTGAAAGCTTTTAAGTTTCATTAGGTCCCATTTGTTTATTTTTGTTTTTATTTCCATTTCTGTAGGAGATGGGTCAAAAAGGATCTTGCTGTGATTTATGTCATAGAGTGTTCTGCCTATGTTTTCCGCTAAGACTTTTCTAGTGTCTGGCCTTACATTTAGGTCTTTAATCCATTTTGAGTTTATTTTTGTCTATGGTATTAGGGAGTGTTCTAATTTCATTCTTTTACATGTAGCTGTACAGGTTTTCCAGCATCATTTATTGAAGAGGCTGTTTTTCTCCATTGTATATTCTTGCCTCCTGTATCAAAAATAAGGTGACCATATGTGTTTGGTTTATCTCTGGGATTTCTATCCTGTTCCACTGATCTATATTTCTGTTTTTGTGCCAGTACCATACTGTCTTGATTACTGTAACTTTGTTGTATAGTGTGAAGTCCAGGAGCCTGATTCCTCCAGCTCCGTTTTTCTTTCTCCAGATTGCTTTGAATATTTGGGGTCTTTTGTGTTTCCATACAAATTGTGAAATTTTTTGTTCCAGTTCTGTGAAAAAAGCCATTGGTAGTTTGATAGGGATTGAATTGAATCTGTAGATTGCTTATGGTAGTATAGTCATTTTCACAATGTTGATTCTTCCAATCCAAGAACATGGTATATCTCTCCTTCTGTATCATCTTTACTTTCTTTCATCAGTGTCTTATAGTTTTCTGCATACAGGTCTTTTGTCTCCTTAGGTAGGTTTATTCCTAGGTATTTTATTCTTCTTGTTGCAATGGTAAATGTGAGTGTTTCCTTAACTTATCTTTCAGATTTTTCATCATTAGTGTATAAGAATGCAAGAGACTTCTGTGCCTTAATTTTGCATCCTGCTACTTTGCCAAATTCATTGATTACCTCTAATAGTTTTCTGGTAGCATCTTTAGGATTCTCTATATATAGCATCATGTCATCTGTAAACAGCAACAGCTTAACTTCTTCTTTTCCTATTTGGATTCCTTTTATTTCCTTTTCTTCTCTGATTGCTGTGGCTAAAACTTCCAAAACTATGTTGAATAAGAGTGGTGAGAGTGGACATCCTTGTCTTGTTCCTGAACTTAGAACAATGCTTTAAGTTTTTTACCATTGAGAATGATGTTTGCTGTGGGTTTGTCGTATATGGCCTTTATTATGTTGAAATAGGTTCCCTCTATGCCCACTTTCTGGAGAGTTTTTATCATAAATGGGTGTTGAATTTTGTCAAAAGCTTTTTCTGCATCTACTGAGATGATCGTATGGTTTTTATTTTTCAATTTGTTAATATGGTGTATCACACTGATTGATTTGCATATATTGAAGAAACCTTACATCTCTGGGATAAATCCCACTTGATCATGGGATCCGTTTAATGTGTTGTTGGATTCTGTTTGCTACTATTTTGTTGAGGAATTTTGCACCTATATTCATCAGTGATATTGGTCTGTAACTTTCTTTTTTTGTAGTATCTTTGTCTGGTTTTGGTATCAGGGGGATGGGGGCCTCATAGAATGAAATTGGGAGTTTTCCTTCCTCTGCAATTTTTTGGAAGAGTTTGGGAATGATGAGTGTTAACTCTTCTCTAAATGTTTGATAGAATTCACCTGTGAAACCATCTGGTCCTGGATTTTGTTCCTTGGACGATTTTTAATCACATTTTCAATTTCATTACTTGTGATTGGTCTGTTCGTATTTTCTCTTTCTTCCTGGTTTAGTCTTGGAGGGTTATACCTGTCTAAGAACTTGTCCATTTCTTCCAGGTTGTCCATTATTGCCATAGACTTGCTTGTAGCAGTCTCTTAAGATGCTTTGTATTTCTGCGGTGTCTGTTGTAACTTCTCCTTTTTAATTTCTAATTTTATTGATTTGAGTCCTGTCCCTCTTTTTCTTGATGAGTCTGGCTAATGGTTTATCAACATTTTTTATGTTCTCAAACAACCAGCTTTTAGTTTTATTGATCTTTGCTGTTGTTTTCTTTGTTTCTATTTCATTTATTTCGGCTCTGATCTTTATGATTTCTTTCCTTCTGCTATCTTTGGATTTTGTTTGTTCTTCTTTCTCTAGTTCCTTTAGATGTAACCTTAGATTGTTTATTTGAGATTTTTCTTTTTTCTTGAGGTAGGCTTGTATAGCCATAAACTTCTCTCTTAGAACTGCTTTTGCTGCATCTCAAAAGTTTTGGATCATTGTGTTTTCATTGTCTTTTGTCTCTAGGTGTTTTTTGACTTCCTCTTTGATTTCTTCAGTGATCTCTTGGTTATTTAGTAACATATTGTTTGGCCTCCATGTGTTTCTGTGTTTTACATTTTTTTCCCTGTAATTGATTCCTAATCTCATAGCGTTGTGGTTAGAAAAGATGCTTGATATGATTTCATTTTTCTTAAATTTACTGAGGCTTGATTTGTGACCCAAGATGTGATCTATCCTGTAGAATGTTCCATGTGCACTTGAGAAGAAAGTGTAATCTGCTGTTTTTGGATCGAATGTCATATAAATATCAATTAAATATATCTGGTCTATTGTGTCATTTAAAGCTTGTGTTTCCTTATTAATTTTCTGTTTGGATGATCTCTCCATTGGTGTAAGTGAATTGTTAAAGTCCCCCACTATTATTGTGTTACTGTCGATTTCCTCTTGTATAGCTGTTAGCAGTTGCCTTATGTATTGAGGTGCTCCGATGTTGGGTGCATGTATATTTATAATTGTTATATCTTCTTCTTGGATTGATCCCTTGATCATTACATAGTGTCCTTCCTTGTCTCTTGTAACATTCTTTATTTGAAAGTCTATTTGATCTGATATGAGTATTGCTACCCCAGCTTTCTTTTGATTTCCATTTGTGTGGAATATTTTCTTCCATCCCCTCACTTTCAGTCTGTGTGTGTCCCTAGGTCTGAAGTGGGTCTCTTGTAGACAGCATATATATGGGTCTTTTTTTATATCCATTCAGCCAGTCTATGTCTTTTGGTTGGAGCATTTAATCCATTTACATTTAAGGTAATTGTCGATACGTATGTTCCTATTACCATTTTCTTAGTGGTTTTGGGTTTGTTGTTGTAGATCTTTTCCTTCTCTTGTGTTTCCTGCCTTCAGAAGTTCCTTTAGTATTTGTTGTAAAGCTGGTTTGGTGGTGCTGAATTCTCTTAATTTTTGCCTATCTGTAAATGTTTTAATTTCTCCGTCATATCTGAATGAGATCCTTGCTGGGTAGAGTAATCTTGGTTGTAGGTTTTTCCCCTTCATCACTTTAAATATGTCCTGCCACTCCCTTCTGGCCTGTAGAGTTTCTGCTGAAAGATCAGCTGTTACCCTTATGGGGATTCCCTTTTATATTATTTGTTGTTTTTCCCTTGCTGCTTTTAATATTTTTTCTTTGTATTTAATTTTTGACAGTTTGATTAATATGTGTCTTGCATGTTTCTCCTTGGATTTATCCTGTTGGGACTCCCTGTGCTTCCTGGACTTGATTAACTATTTCCTTTCCCATATTAGGGAAGTTTTCAACTATAATCTCTTCAAATATTTTCTCAGTCCCTTTCTTTTTCTCTTCTTCTTCTGCGACCCCTTTAAATTGAATGTTCGTGTGTTTAATGTTGTCCCTGAGGTCTCTGAGACTGTCCTCAATTCTTTCATTTTTTTTTCTTTATTCTGCTCTGCAGTAGTAATTTTCACTATTTTATCTTCCAGGTCACTTATCTGTTCTTCTCTGTCAGTTATTCTGCTATTGATCCCTTCTAGAGAATTTTTAATTTCATTTATCGTGTTGTTCATCACTGTTTGCTCTTTAGTTCTTCTAGGTCCTTGTTAAACATTTCTTGTATTTTCTCCATTCTATTTCCAAGATTTTGGATCGTCTTTACTATCATTACTCTGAATTCTTTTTCAGGTAGACTGCCTATTTTCTCTTCATTTGTTTGGTCTGGTGGGTTTTTACCTTGCTCCTTCATCTGCTGTGTGTTTTTCTGTCTTCTCATTTTGCTTAACTTACTGTGTTTGGGGTCTCCTTTTCACAGGCTGGAGGTTCATAGTTCCCATTGTTTTTGGTGTCTTCCCCCAGTGGCTAAGGTTGGTTCTTTGGGTTGTGTAGGCTTCCTGGTGGAGGGGACTAGTGCCTATGTTCTGGTGGATGAGGCTGGATCTTGTCTTTCTGGTGGGCAGGACCACGTCCGGTGGTGTGTTTTGGAGTGTCTGTGACCTTGTTATGATTTTAGGCAGTCTCTCTGCTAATGGGTGGGGTTGTGTTCCTATCTTACTGGTTGTTTGGTTAGGGTGTCCAGCACTGTAGCTTGCTGGTTGTTGAGTGGAGCTGGGTCTTAGCATTGAGACGGAGATCTCTGGGAGAGCTTTTGCTGTTTGATGTTACGTGGAGCCAGGAGGTCTCTGGTGGACCAATGTCCTGAACTCGGCTCTCCCACCTTAGAGGCACAGGCCTGACACCTGGGCAGAGCACCAAGACCCTGTCAGCCACCGGACTCAGAGAAAAGGGAGCAAAAAAGAAAGAAAGAAAGAAAAGAAATAAATAAAATAAAATGAAGTTATTAAAATGAAAAATCATTATTAAAAAGTAATTAATAAAAGAAAGTAAAAAGAGAGCAATGAAACCAAAAATGAAATCCACCAATGATACACGTGCTAAAAACGATACTAAACAAACAAACAAATAAAAAATAGACAGACAGATCCTAGGACAAATGGTAAAATCAAAGCTATACTGACAAAAGCACAAAGAAGCATACATACACACACTCACAAAAAGAGAAGGAAAAAAATATTATATCTATATATAAAGAAAAAGGAGGAAGAGAGCAACCAAATCAATAAACAAATCTACCAATGATAATATGCTCTAAGTACTAAACTAACATAAACATAAAACCAGAAACAAATTAGATGCAGAAAGAAAACCCCAAGTCTGCAGTTGCTCCCAAAGTCCACCGCCTCAATTTTGGGATGATTCGTTATCTATTCAGGTATTCCACAGATGCAGGTACATCAAGTTGATTGTGGAGCTTTAATCCGCTGCTCCTGAGGCTGCTGGGAGATATTTCCCTTTCTCTTCTTTGTTCACACAGCTCCTGGGGTTCAGCTTTGGATTTGGCCCCGCCTCTGTGTGTAGGTCACCTGAGGGCATCTGTTCTTTGCTCAGACAGGACGGGGTTAAAGTAGCAGCTGATTAGGGGGCTGTGGCTCACTCAGGTCAGAGGGAGGGAGGGGTATGGAATGCAGACCACGTAACGTTGCACCAGCCTGAGGCTCGCTGCATGTTCTCCTGGTGAAGTTGTCCCTGGATCACGGGACCCTGGTGGTGGCGGGCTGCATAGGCTTCCGGGAGGGGAGATATAGATAGTGACCTGTGCTTGCACACAGGCTTCTTGGTGGCAGCAGCAGTAGCCTTAGCGTCTCATGCCCGTTTCTGGGGTCCACGCTGATAGCCGTGGCTTGCGCCTGTCTCTGGAGCTCATTTAGGCGGTGCTCTGAATCCCGTCTCCTCACGCACCCTGAAACAATGGTCTCCTACCTCTTAGGCAGGTCCAGACCTTTTCCCGGACTCCCTCCCGGCTAGCCATGGTGCACTAGCCCCCTTCAGGCTGTGTTCACGCCGCCAACCCCAGTCCTCTCCCTGGGATCCAACCGAAGCCCGAGCCTCAGCTCCCAACCCCGCCCGCCCCAGCGGGTGAGCAGACAAGCCTCTCGGGCTGGTGAGTGCCGGTCGGCACTGATCCTCTGTGCGGGAATCTCTCCGCTGTGCCCTCTGCACCCCTGTGGCTGTGCTCTCCTCTGTGGCTCCGAAGCTTTCCCCCTCTGCCACCCGCAGTCTCCACCGGCAAAGGGGCTTCTGGTGTGTGGAAACGTTTCCTCCTTTCCTCCTTCACGGCTCCCTCCCACTGGTGCAGGTCCTGTCCCTATTCTCTTGTCTCTGTTGTTTCTTTCTTAATTTGCCCTACCCAGGTACATAGGGAGTTTCTTGCCTTTTGGGAGGTCTGAGGTCCTCTGCCAGCATTCAGTAGGTGTTCTGTAGGAGCTGTTCCACGTGTAGACGTATTTCTGATGTATTTGTTGGGAGGAAGGTGATCTCCACGTCTTACTCTTTCTCCATCTTGAAGGTCTCCTCTCCATCACCAACCATTTTGATAGAACTTTCTGGGTGGCTTCCGCCTTAGCATCCAAGAATTCGAGGACCGAAGTATAATCATTTGCTTCTTCTTTTCAGACGGTTTTGAGACAGCTGTGCCATCAAATAGCCAGACAGTCTCAGAACCTGGAAAAAACGTCACACTCACCTGCCAGCCTCGAGCGAAATGGCTGTTACAAGAAGTTACATGGGAGAAGATCCAGCCCCATCAGATTGACCTCTTAACTAGCTGCAACTTGTCCCAAGGAAGAAGTTACACTTCAAAGTACCCAAGACAGATACTGAGCAACTGCACCCAGGGAATGAGGAGGGCCTTCATCACCATGCCCCACATTAGGACCTCTGACTCAGGACTCTACCGCTGTGGCTTCAAAGCCAGCACAGGAGAAACTGAAACCTTCATGACGAAACTGATCGTAACTGATGGTGAGTAGGTGACAGATGCCTTAATGTGTCAAAAATGGAAAAAGCCAGCCACTGTGGATTGGTTTATTTTGTCCTTTTCATGACTTTATTATTCAAAATATCTTTAATGATTGAATTTTGTAAGTTGTCAGTTAACGAATGTTAGTGTTTATCTTGCTAATCCATCAATCACAGATTTAACAATAATAGATGTTTCCCATTTTTTTGATCTGCCACTTTCCTAAAATTAAAAAGAAAGATTCAGTCAGTCTGAAAACTACATGGTATCAACAGCCTATAAGTTTCAGCTGTATAATTTCTTTTTTTTTCAGCTGTATAATTTTTAGTTTTCCAATTACTTTAAAACTTTTTGATGGTGGTAACTAGGTTTTATAATCCTCGTGTATCCTCAGTAACAATAAGGTGTTAGATTGGTATTTGCTGAATCAGCATTGAGTAAAGGGTAATAAATGTTTAATAGTGTGGTTGCTACTTTGTCAGATCAGAGCTTTGGTTCCCTCAGTTTTCTCCAGAGCTGGGAGCAGGAACAGACTGGCCTTGAAGCTTTGAAACTGACCTTCAGGGCCTCTCACCTGAGCTGGCTCCTTCCAAGGCCCGGTACTCACTTTGTATTAGTTATTTGTCTCCTGTGTCATGATGAAGCCCTAAATTGTGTAAGCTTCAGGCTCCACAAAACCTGTGTGAGTGTAAGGAAAAGTGGTATTTCAGCGACTGATGGGCAGATACAGAGAGGCCTGTGTAGACCTGCATTCCAGTTGAGTGGGAGGAAGTCTGTCTCAGACTGCCAGCTCTGCTTCCAGGCAAGTTTTCTCACTGCAGAGGGACCTGTCAGAGAAAAGAATCTATATTTACTGATGACAGAAATTTTATTTCACTTTACTCTCACCCTCTTCTTCCCTCCCTCTTTTCCTTCCTCCCTTCCTTCCTTCCTTCCATCCTTCCATCTATCCATCTACCCATCCATCCATCTTTCCTTCTGCCTTTCTTCTATATGCTTCTAGCCAACTCATGTGCCTTGGCCTGTGTGTAGACTTTTAGAGGCAAGGCTTCCTAGGATGTGGCTGCCCGTTCACAGACTCTGCTTATACCGCAGGCTGAGATTCCCTCCTGCATCAGGAAGGAAGAAGAGGAGGTTTTGTATGTAGGGCAGCCTCCACTGCTGCCACTGTAGCAGCTGTGTGTGCTAAGGAGGCCCTTTGCCAGAGGTTAGCAGCTTTTGTACATAGTCACCTCTCACAGCATCAAAGCTTTCTCTACTCCTCTTGATGACAGAGGGAGCTTAGAACTTGATGAAAAAGAGGGTTGATGGAATATTGGGGGAGAGATATTAAGAGGTTCTTCATGTTGACTCCATTCCTTCAGACACATCGAGAAAATATTTCTCACCTTTAAAAAAAAATACTCTTGCATTATAGAAGTGTTTTTAAAACCTGGCAGGAAAAAAAGAGAGAATAAAGGTAGTCGCTAATCTTCTCTCAGAGACCAAGGCAAGAAAAAGTTCTATTCAGAAAATGTCATAAAGAACCATTTTCAAACACTTCTGAAATAAAATCTTGTCCATTATATGTTGAAAAAGTTATTAAAAACACCTTAAATCATAGAGGAAATGGATTCTTGGAAATATAATTATTTAGCTCTTACTAATTAATAAAAATGTCTTTCAGTTACCCAAACATGGCTAAGTTCCTTGCACAAAGCTGTTTCTTTTCCTTGTACATAAGCTATAAACAGTGTCCAAAATGAAGGTGACAGTGTAATGGTCAGCATTCTTAGTGTTCAAGTGTTTTGAATTCTTGAAAAATGGCTTTTTGACATTCAACTGACAGGTTGAAAGAATATCAACTCGGCCCATTAGTAAAAAGTTATATTTGATAGAAGATGACAGCTGTTTACTGTATGTTTTGGTTTAATTCCTTTTTAAAATAATTATAAGTAAAGATTGAAGATAAAAAATCAGATGGAAAGCAAAAATAGATCACTTGTGTTTCCCTGATGTGGTTCGATTATTTCAAGTCCTGAAGCTGTTTGGTCAAAAATCAATGTAGGGATTAAAGCAGAGAGACAGGTATAAGATGTAGAGCTGATTTAATTTATTTCAACTATCAAGGGAAAGGTGACTGTGACACAGGTTTTATAAACCGCTGTGCATCCTTTTGTTAGCTCCCATCAACTTCTTTTACGGGATCCAAAAGCAAGATTTTCAGGACTATCGTATTCTACACACACACACGTGCGCGTGCACACACACACACACACACACACACACACACACACACACGTTCTTCCCCTGATTTTGCCTGCCTGTGTTCATCTTCAGACAAGTACCAGGTACTGGGAGGCCACTGAAAAGACGACACGATGTCAACCAATACATCGTATATCCAGGCCTTGACTTATTTTGAACAGAGGGAGAAAGTGGCAGAAGCATGAGTTGAACACAAGTTTACTATTGACTTTCTTTGCTGAATGAAAAGAAATACTTGACTCCCCCTGTTTGCACTCAAGACCTGGAAGTAGTGTAAAATGGTTCCAGACTGAGTTTTCTGAATTTGAAGGTTGTCTAGACCGCAGGGACCAGGAACAGGGGAAAAATGCATGCATACTGACAGTGACCAAAATTAGTTTTGGCCCTTAATATCCTCTGGATTTTCATTACTTATGAGAAAAGTATTTTAAGTTCTACCAAAATAATTTGTGAAGTCTTTTAATATTAATTTAATGATGTGCAAACTACAATTGTTCAACTGAGTTTATTAATTATAAAAATAGTGAGGATCAGAGAAATGAAATCAGTCCCTCAGAAAGTTTCTGGAGAAGACTAGTTTTTAACTATATTAAGAAGTATAGGGCTTCCCTGGTGGCGCAGTGGTTGAGAGTCCACCTGCCGATGCAGGGGACACGGGTTCGTGCCCCGGTCCGGGAAGATTCCACATACTGCGGAGCGGCTGGGCCCGTGAGCCATGGCCGCTGAGCCTGTGCATCCGGAGCCTGTGCTCCGCAACGGGAGAGGCCACAACAGTGAGAGGCCCGCGTACCGCAAAAAAAAAAAAAAAAAAAAAAAGAAGTATAGTTACTCATGTCTTTCCCCAGTCATCTTCCACCAACGAGGCCACTCATCTGAACCATCAAGTTTCAAATACAGCTTTGATGATCAGAGCAGAGCAAAGGGACAAAACAGAGTCCGGGGATGTAAACAGTAAGCACGGGGTGGGGCAGGGGAGTTGTGCATGGGTGATTGCACTCAAATGACTAGGTTGGTACAGAGATTCTGAGTTATGGATTAATATAGAAGGAGGTAGGCTCAATTAAGTGATAACTTGGTGAAATACTAGATCTCATGTAAGAGCAATGAAAGCCACTATCAGTTCTTGATCAAAGATGGCACAAAGTAGTATTTAAGGAAGTAAGTCAAATAGTAGAAAAAGAAATTTGAGGCAGAGGAAATTAACTAAGAGTCAGTTGCAATAATCAGTACATGAATGACTGAGCTCTCAAACTAGGCTACCACTGTCACATACTGGGTCTTTCGGCCACAAAAAAGGAGCCCACTTCAGGGAGACAAATGACAAATGGCAGATAAATTAGAAAAAAGGTGCCCCTTCCTCCACACTGATGCAGACCCAAGCTGATGCACAGGCTTGGTGATGGGCTACAGGTCCCCTACCCACTTGGCTGGACACACAGGTGGCCTGGAGAAGGGGTAGGTGTCGTTGGTCAGATTGGAACGTCAGCTTGTGCTTGTCACCAATGCCACGTTCCTACTTTCTCCTATTCCCAACCAACTTACTAATTTTCACCACAGTTACCTTCTTTCCTTTAGGGTTTCAGTCTGATCTTACCATCTTCACAATCTTTTCACATTAGCTCAAACTGCTTCCCTGACATCGAACCATCAAGCATCTTGAATTTCTCAAATTTTTATAACTAGGAAACTGATACCCTTGAGTCATTTAATAACTGCGCCTATTTGCAGTGGTCCTGACTCTTATATTAGAAATTACTTGAGATTAAGGATTATGACGTCTCTGCTTAGAGCTGTCAATATATCTTTCCAGAATGTGCTTAATAAGTGTTCTTGACCGATTCTGTGTATGTTAATATTTCTGTATGTTCTAGTAGGGACTGTGTCCATTTTATTTCCCAGTTTTCTAGCTGGATTATTTCTAGATTTTCTTCATCAACACAACATTTGAGGTTTAGTGATTGCTGATCAAAGAAACCTGAACTCTCAGAACATCCACCACAATGTTTGGGGAGAAAATTTTCATGAACTTTGTTCACATATGTATCTTTCGAAAAGGTGATTTCCTTTTTTTAGTTCTCTTGTTTTGCATATTCTATATAAATGGTGTATAATTGCTAGTCAATAGACGCGGAGGATGGAAATTATAAATGGAGATTGCAGAAGTTTTCACTAGGAAATCATGGGGCCACAACCAAGAGAATCTTCCCATATCTTTCTTCTGTCAGGTATGGGGTCGACCAAGGGGTAACATTGAGGAATAGATGCTATAGGTTCTAAATCTTGCCTGTGCTGGCTTGGTAGAGATTACCGCCTCTGGACTCTGTGCTCCTGAGTTAGACCATGAGAATATTATGGAGGAGAAATAAACTTCATTTCTTTCTTTGGCCTTAGTTTCTGCTAAAATTCACTCATTTTTCTCCCAGGTGATTTGGATTCCTAAACATTTTGAAGTTGTCGACAAAATGTATATTTTTAGGGATTTATTAATCCAGAACCTTCTGTCCCACTCCTCTGAATTTATAATAGATGCAACTATTGTAGGCATGGCAGTTTTCTGAGCTGGTATGTGCTGGGCTGCCAGATACGTACATTTCCATGACCCGGTGTGATGAACCTCAGCCTTTTATCATCTCTTCCTACATAGAAAATAATGTCCATGACAGTTAACTTATATGATAGAACCGTAGGACCGGAATCCCAGAGCACTGGTGTCACTGTCTGGAGGCTCAAATAGCCTCTACCGATATGGATCAAGTACAATTTTTAGCCCAATTTAGTTATGTTATTAAAATTCTGGATGATAACTGGGTATCCAGATGAAACATACTGTTTCCAACATCACAAGTGAGTTGATTGCTCAATCAGGGCCTATTATGTCGTCGTAGTTTTACAGTTGCCTCTGCCCACATCAGTTCTTTTATGAGACATCTAATTAAAAAAAAAAAAAGCAAGCAGTCAGTCATTCTGTTTGTTTTGTGAGCCCACATGTTGATTTATTCATCTTTCCTAAGGCACACAATCCTGGAATGTTTGCCTGCAGTCATTGTTTATACGTTACCATATTTGTGCAGATAAACAAGGTATTGGATTGACAAGTTATTAACAGAGAGAAGGAAATGTTGAAAATCTAATGTTAAGTGGATTTGATGGTGCTCTTACATAAGGGACACTGATGAATGTGTATTGCTATCACTACTATAAACAAAGTAAGCTGGTGGTATTAGAAAGCAGCTAATCCAGGGAACTACTTTTCTTCAAGTGGATCTTTCTCCTCAGCCCGAATTTCAAGTAATTTTCATGACACTTTCCTCTCCTTAGGAACTTAGAGTACAGGTAGGAGTTCAAATTCAGAAAAATGTACTGATTTTCTTCCCACTTAAAATCCATGACCACACTTGTGTGAGAGACCTGCCTAATGACTCCAAAGGCAAAATAGCCCTTTGGACTCCTTTGTCGTGTGTGTGCTTTTTTCGTTTTAAAGCATCTGGGAATTGTTAACATCTTGTAATTGTCTCTGAGAGCCTTATTAGAAACTGAACGTAGATGACTGTGTGAAGTTTTCCCCAAAGGCAAGTAGAAAATTACTTAAAATTAAAAAAAAATTAGTTCTTCATATAAGATTAATGGCATTTCATTCTTAATAGCAATTCTAGCTTTAAGTATTGCAATTCAATCAGTCAGACAACTACTTCCAACTTCAACTGAGGTATTTCAAACAGGTACTGACCTGACCCTTGACAAATATTCAAAGGTGACCTAGTAGGTTTGCAGAGGGCTATGTTATTTAAAAGAACAAGAAATGAAGAATAAACACGGATCTGTCATTTGTAGAGATACATCTTTGAACCCCCATTTGTATCTTAAAGTTATTTACACTGAAACGATTCAGGGGTTTTTAAGAGTTATTTATTTAACAGAGGAGTATGCTTGGATAATTTAATAAAATAAATATTTTGTAATTCTCATTGGTCACTCTAAACTTCATTTCCAGAGTTAATTTGATGTATTTCACTTTGCCTAAAACTCAAAAATAACTATGATGTTCATAATCTTTTAAGTATAAGAGTAGTGTTTTATTTAATTAACCCACAGGAAGAGATTCTTCCTTTCACGGATGTAAGGTTGAACTGTTTAAAGCTCTCCATTGCACTGGTGAGGAGAAATGGCTTTAGCTAAGGTGAATAGTGAGTGAAATGAAAAATCCTTATCAACACAGTGATAGACACGGGCAAGTAAAGAGTAAATATTGAGATGAGAAACTACGTTAACAAAGGATGGGATATTTTCTGTGGCTTCAAATCAAAGAAGCTCAAGGACATGATGGATGTACAAATGACCCCCAAATTGGGGCCACATAAGAGGTGACTTTACAAATATAAAAAAAATACAGGCTTGCAAAGTATAACCATTATTCTGATTTTTTCATGTTTTATATAGAGCACTGAGATAAATTCTTCACTCTTTTAATTTGTATGTGTATATACACAAATTTTGTGAATTAAGATTACTGTGAATATTGTTAGGTGGGACAATCTGCCATATGGTAAACATTCAGTAAATACATGTGCTTGTGGGCAATTTTACACTCACAAGAAACACGCAAATCCCACTTTAATCAAAACAGGTTGCTTTGCTTTTATGCTGGCTACCGTCTCCTCTTCCTGGTCTAATAAGTGAAGATATCAGCTTTGAAATCCAATCGTGCAATTCCTTTTTTGTAATCACTGGCTATTTTAAAAGTGGAGAGATCAGATGGATAATTAAACTCTAGAGCATAAAGCTGCAGGTTTTGCAATTATTACCAGAGTGCTTATTTCTTATAGCCAGGCATTAGGTTTCACATGTTTTGTAGAGCACTTACTTTTTTAATTAAAATGTCTTAAGTTGGATAGAATATTTGGAGGTAAATATTCAGCCCAAAGCTTGCTGTCTGTTTCATATTCTGAAAATATCTGTATGACATTTATAGCACATTTATATATAGGCCTTTATAAATGCCATATAGTTTGCAGTATAAAGTTTTCTAAGGACCCAAGGGAAAAGTTATAGATAGCAGTTATAAGAACTAAGTGTCACAGGGCTTTGTCTTGGCCACTATATGACAAACTCACACACTATACTTATGTTTGTGCCAGTCACTCTAAGAATCTACTGGTAATTACTCAGTTGTCACAACAGCTCTATTATTATCTACATTTTATGGATGAGGAAAGTGAGGCATGGAGAGGTTAAGTGAGGCATGAAGCCTTATCCAAGGCGTCACAGCTAGTAGGGAGAGGGGCTGGGATTCAAAGCCATGCAGACTGGCTTCAGGGTTCTTTTTCTTAACTGTGGCACTATATTGCTTCTCCAAGTGGAAGGAAAAAATCATTACTGCCGTCAACAGCAATATCACAAGGGAAGCTGGCTACTGTGGAGTTCCACGACCTTGTGTCCATCCTTTTAGGAGGTTCATAGGTGCAATGGGTTACCTACTGAACCAGCACATAGAGCATCTGTAGGCAAAGGAGCGGGAGTTTGATCACCCGCTAGTTTCTTCCAGCTCCACCTGCTGAGGTCGCCCCAGGTGCTGTGTCTGTGGGTTCCCCACTGACTCGTCCCCTTTTCTGGGGTTTGCAGGCATCCTGAAGTCACGTGAGGGAGGGTGTTCACACAGTCACATGAGGCACAAGCAAAATCAGGTAGTAGATGTTAGGGTCTGGAGGGGAGTGCTGGTTGCTCATAAGTCATGTCCATACCAGGCACAGGCTAGGGCAACCTTAGGAGTAGCCTCCAGGCAAAGGCGAATTAAGGTCCTTGCTGGAGAGAACCGGTGAGAGCTCAGCTCTCACGTGACTCATTGGCTTTGCCAACACCTGCCCCCAAGGTCTTCACCAGACCCGCCCAGCAGAATCTCCCTGTGAGCAAGCTTGCTCCCTTGAGCAACTGCCCTGAAACTGGCTCAGAGTTCCCGAACACGCCCTCCTTCCGCCTTAAGTCCCTCCTCCTTCCTCTCGAATCCGGCTCTGCCTCCAGTTCTGGTAGTTGACTAATGACCATTGGACACAGAGCTGCAGTTATTAGCCCTCAGAGTAAGGACAGCAAGGACTTAGCCTTCACAATCTACCACGAAAAAACAGAAGTCTATTTTCTATATTAAATATCCTGAAGAGTTATATTCTCTCACATTTATGGACCTTTATCTTGAACAGCTAAATAAATAAATAATTTAAATGGTATGTTAGGCCTACTTATGTTTTATTGCATGGGTAAAATGTTCATCTTGATTTTAGCGGAACATTTGAAAAATTTCCCATTATATCCTCATGGATAAGCATGATAGTGACACAGTAATGTAGAGTTACACTTGGTTAAACAACAGTAATAACAACAATGTGTTGGGGAATTAGAATGGGAAACAAAATCTCCTCCCTACCCAGAAAACTGCTCCACCAAGGAAGAAGGGAAAGAAAACAATTTTATTGTTGAATAAGCATGAAACCAGAATTGTGATACGCATCACAGGCAGTCCACTGAGACACTGCAAAGACAGAAGGAAATCTTAACCTTTTGTAAAGCCTGGCAGATACAACCCATTATATGCATGTTCTCAAGGTAAACAGTAACTAGTCCTCAAGTAGGAGGACTTGATAGCATCATTTGTCACACACAGCTCATCCTAAATTCACCTGGTATGACCATCTATGTTAGCTAATTGGCTTCATCCAAAGGAAAAATGAGCTGCTTACATCTTTACGCCAGGAGGTAGTTTTGCACCTCGGAGCAAGGTGCCTTTGGAAGTTAGGCTTCTACCTTCCCACAGAATTGGAAGATACAGGCTCTCTCTTCTTTGATGATTACATTCCAAAGATATGGCTTTGATTTATTACAGCAAAAGGATACAAAGCAAAATCAGCAAAGGGAAAAGATGCATGCGGCAAAGTCAGAAGGACTAATTCCCAGAAGGAAAGCAGGTGTTTAGCATAAACCACATTGTTTGTATCAACAGTTTAGACTCAATAAACCACCCTAACAGTTAAGAAATGGTGAGAACACTCTCCAAATCCAAGTTCCCACACACTAGCCAGGAGCCAACCTTGTAAGCAGGCCTTTCTAAGGCCAGCAGTCTTCGGGCTGCTACATTAACTCTTTTCTGCACACTAATTCACCACAGAAGTGAGTAGGAAGTGTGCAGGCCTTGACATTCTGACTTGTGATGCATAAATTACAATCTCCTTTAACAAATAATATCTCTTTATGAAAATGGAGAAATATTTTAAGAAATAGAACGTAAGACTAAGGAATACTTGGGTAGAAAGGTGAGACATCTAATATGATGGAGTCAGCCTTGAAAATTTTCTCAACAAATTACCAAATCAGAACGTTCACCATCCTTGTGCCACATATGCTGACATGGGTACCCTTACCGTACTTCAGTCGCTGTAGAGCACTATGGTCCAGAGTACAGCCAGTGCACATAGTGACACCAGAAAATGTAGCTACTGCAGTCAGCCTATTGAGTAGTAGACTTTACAGCCTATCTTAGACTATGTGTTTCTCAACTGATGTAAAGTTTTAAAGTGTTTAAGTCACTTGGGAAACTATTTTCCATCAAGAGAGGCAAAACCATTGCAGCAAAATGTGTACATAAGATTAGAAACTCGCTTCCTCATTGGCTTGCTCTGTAATTACAGGACAATTATTTAGATTCTCTGCACCTTATGTTTCTCAGTTAAAATCTAATAATACTTTTATTTTTTTAATTTTATTGAAGTATAGTTGATTTACAATATTGTGTTAGTTTCTGCTGTACAGCAAAGTGATTCAGTTATACATGTATATATATACTTTTTTATATTCGTTTCATTATGGTTTATTACAGAATATTGAATAGAGTTCCCTGTGCTATACAGTAGGACCTTGTTGTTTATCAATTCTGTACATAATAGCTTGCATCTGCTGACCTCAAACTCCCAACCCACACCTCCCCCACCCCCCTCCCCCTTGGCAACCAGAAGTCTGTTCTCTATATCTGTGAATCTGTTTCTGTTTCATAGATAAGTTCATTTGTGTCATATTTTAGACTCCACATATACGATAATACTTTCATTTTGAGTAGGAATAGTTACTATTCACTCAGAAGAAAAATTAGAGGTTGATGTCATGGCCCTTTAATTCTCTGAAAATGATTTATTCCCTAGGACCTTCTTGCTATAAAACAGGGAAAGGTTTCTGAACTGCAAAGGATATAAAATCGGTCTGCACAAAGAAAGTCGACCTTTGAAAACTTGGGATCATATTACCATGCCTGTATTTCAGGCATACAGGAACGTTCAACAGACTTCAGACTACCATTTCTTCCAGTGGTCCTCCAAAGCTACAACCATTTCATACATGTTTATCAACAGCACTTCCGCCTTTCCCCAGAAAGGTGAATCTAGTTACAGGAACAAGCATCCTCTGTTATACATGACTAGTGCAACGTGGAATGTCAACGTGAAAAGAATAGAAATTAGTTATTTAACTCTAATTTTGAATGTGTGCGGACAAAACCTAAGTTCACTCTTAACAGCTTACATTATGTGGTGCTTAAATATGTAAATAAAGCCCCCCTACATGTTTTATCTCGAGCCACTCCCATGGCCACCCTTAGATTGATTGCATCATCATTTTGCAGTTGCCAAAAAAGTGTCCAGAAGATCAAGTGATCTCACGCCGGGGTCTTCCAGGGAAAAGAATTAGAAGATAGGACTTAGAACTGAAGGCTTCTCTCCTCCCTCTATTTTTTTCAGCAAATCAGTGTCTAATGTGGGACGAAGATTGGATATTTGCATTATACAGTGAGTCAAAAATTGGAATCAACCTGATAGTGCTGAGTCTGTCACCTAACACACATCTATCCTGTGGGAACATACACAGTGTGTATCCCATCTGTACATAGAGCGAAATCAAATATTTCTCTTCTTTTTAATGAGGTAAGACAGCAAGAATAACTTTTACTGGTATCTACCATGACTGCCCAGGGCTGGGTAGAGGGTCAGGATCTCTGAGTTTTTCTCAGCATGTTTTTTGGTCCAGATATGTAGGTTCTAAGTTGCTTGGTTTCCCCAGTCCCTAACCCCACCCCAGACTCTAATAAAAGATAAATAGTAAACATCAATGCCTGCTCTTACCCGCCTGGCTCTGAGGCAAGGACCTGGAAGCATTTATATCCCAAGCCTTTCTAAGGGTTTATAACTCAGCTGTAAATACTTGTCATTGGCAGAACGTAGCCTGGAGGTTTGCAGTCCTCAAGTAAGTTACTCATTTATATATCTCATTGATGTGCTTTAAATTGTTTTAACTGTATTTACCTTTCTTTCCTTTTTTAAAATAAATTTATTTATTTTATGTATTTATTTTTGGCTGCATTTGGTCTTCGTTGCTGCACACAGGCTTTCTCTAGTTGCAGTAAGAGGGGGCTACTCTTCCTTGCGGTGCGCGGGCTTCTTATTGCGGTGGCTTCCCTTGTTGCGGAGCACGGGCTCTAGGCGCACGGGCTCCAGGAGTTGTGGCACGTGGGCTCAGTAGTTGTGGCTCACAGGCTCTAGAGCACGGGCTCAGTAGTTGTGCACGGGCTTTGTTGCTTCATGGCATGTGGGATCTTCCTGGACCAGGACTCGAACCCATGTCCCCTGCATTGGCAGGTGGTTTCTTAACCACTGTGCCACCAGGGGAGTCCTATTTATCTTTCTTGATGGGAGGGAAAATAATGGCTTTATGGTTCACGACACTTTTGTCCTCCTATGAACCAACACCGCATTGGGATGAAGGTTGAAAAAAAATCGGCAAAAAAATGGCTGCCGAGAAGAGACAGTAATTCTTTCTTTAAGAGAGGGGCTTGAGGGCTGACGTCACTCAAGCTAAGATCTGTCAAAAGAATTTAGGAAAAAGTGAAGGTTAGAAACTATTGATTAACTCCCTAAAGCACCCACACCCATTTGCTTTTCCATTTTTTTTGGTTTTAGCCGTACAGGGCCCAGCAAGTTGGGTGCTTACACCAGCCTGGTCCAAGTACTGCTGGTTCACAATAACGCAGCAGAGGGGTGGGAAGCTGAGAAGGAGGTAACAAGTAGGATTGGCTATAGGCTGGGATACTCTGGATTGTAAGTGAATCTCTACCAGACTCCCATGCTTTTTTGCGGTGCCCACCATTTCATCTCTAATGCCAGGTACACAGTCTGCCTCAACACTATGTGTTAAAAGATGAGTGAAGAAGATGGATGAGTCCAGCAGGTCACCCATTGCTAGAAGAGGTTAAAAAGAGGCAACATATGTCACATTAAGGAATGCATCTGAAATTTAGATTTTAAAAGTGAGCAGTGTGAAACAAATGAAGATACTTTTCAGTGGTTTCTACTTAATTCATATAACTGAGAGCTTAGCAAAGAATGCCATCTTAATTCTTAAGGATTCTGAGTACACTTCTGCAAAGATGCTCTCTACATCCTGCACTTTAAATATAACCACGAAAAACTGGTAGAGTATTCTGCTTTAAGCATGCAGACCTTTAAATTTGTGTACTATTTTTTTCCGATTATTAAAAGCAATACATCATTTAGTACATCTGGAAAATAGCAAAAAGCTTAAAGAAACAATTGCTTTTAATTCTATTCCCTGAAGATCATCACTTTAAAAATTTGGCATGTTGCTGCCTGGCAGGCTTTTTCCTCCTAAGTTCTGTACTTGATTGAGATATCATAGCATGCACAACTGTGAGTTCCGGCTTTGAAATTTTACTTAACTTTCTATCTGGAGTCAGCAGTTTTCCATTTCATTGGGATTCTTTACACCCATGATCCTAATGTCTATAGCTGTGATTCTCTAGGAGGTGGCCCCAGACCAGCATCACACAGGAGCTGCAAATTCTGGGACCCACACAAACCTCCTGAGTCAGAAATTCTGAGGGGGGAGCTCAGCCATCTGTGGTTTCACGAGCCTCCCCCCATCCCCCTGCCCTGTGATTCTAATTACATTTGAGACCCTCAGCTGTGTCGTCTTACTTTAGAGTGCTGCTGGGAAAGAAGGATTTTCTTTTTGCTCTTATAAATGTTCCACAAAACTCTTTGTTCACATTTCTGAGCATTTCTTTAGGAAAAAAGTAATTAATCAAATGTACAAGAAGCTCGTGAAAAGGTCTGACGCACAGAGAGCGATTTCTTCCCAGAGGCAGGTTGCGGCAGATTTCTCTCCCCAAATGGAGCCTGAGGTCGTCCATCTTGCCACCTTCTTCCTTTCATGCAAACTTGCCTTTAAGCACTTTTGGTTAATAAGTTGTTTTTTATCTTACTTATTCTCTTAACATAGGTTTTTCTTGACAGCAAAGGTATGTTAAAGATACTAATTTTTTGCCTTTACCTGTGATGATTTTGACCTACAGATATTTTTCATTTTGACCCAGTCAATCCTATGTGTTTGCTTATTTGTATAAATTGGAAAGTCGTTTCTCATTACAGAGATTAAATAATACTCACTTATAGTTTCTTCTCATGTTTACATTTAAACATTTAGATCTCTGCAGTCCACCCAGATTGGCTTTTTTTTACTGTAATTTTTTACTGTAATTAAGATCTAAATTTCAAAAAACAGGTAAATAATTTCCCCAAAATACTGTCAATGAATTTTTTGATCATAACTTTCATTTTTTTCCACCATGCCTATTTAATTTAACCTTAGCATCTACTGTATTCAAATTATGTCAGCATAGCAACTGCGGTCCTTTTATAGGCCTGTGTTATAATGCAAATACTTTCAGGTATTTTGTTTGCTTTTAATAATGTGCCAAGAGCTTAAAAACATTAATTTCATATTTGACGGGGAAAAAATATCCTTGTTCCTTTTGCAGTGGTGGTTCAATATATTTTTGTTGTTGTTGTTCAATGTATTTTTGTTCTGAATAAGTTTCGCTTTCCTTCTCCCCATCGTATTTGGACAAAACCCTATCTTAGACACTACATACAAGGTCTTTAAAAGTGTTCATATATTTTTTCTATCTTTATTCACCTTATAGGTTAACAAATTTAAAACATAAAAATAATGTTTATTTTTTGACTTAGTTTCTTTTTGCAGTAAAGCTTGCAAAAGAATGAGTGGAGTAGACTTTGAGCTCTTATCATGAAAAAACTCTCAGCTATAGTGGGTCAGGAAGGAAGAAATCGATTCTGAGTGAAGGATTGGGAAGAATGCTGTGAAAAGTATGGTTTACAGGTTGCTGTGGGATTCCAGATAGCCTGGGAGTCAGGGTACAAGCGTTCGAGCTTTTATTTCAAGAGAGAGGGAAGCTGTGCTGTTCTCTGCCATAGCTGCCCCTTTCCTACAAATTTCCTGGGAAATTTGCTGCCTAAAGATATAGAGATGGCCATAAAGATGGCGCCTCGGGGCTTCCCTCGTGGCGCAGTGGTTGAGAGTCCGCCTGCCGATGCAGGGGACATGCGTTCGTGCCCCGGGACGGGAAGATCCCACATCTTCCCGTCCCACGCGGAGCAGCTGGGCCCGTGAGCCATGGCCGCTGAGCCTGCGCGTCCGGAGCCTATGCTCCGCAACGGGAGAGGCCGCAACACTGAGAGGCCCGCGTACCGCAAAAGAAGAAGAAGAAAAAAAAAGAGGGCGCCTCGGTTTCAATTCAATCCTGTTTCCATCAACAACACATACTGATGAGTTTCTTCTTCTTGTAAGGAGCTCTGTGGGTGGCGGTGGGTGAGGTGTGCAGTGGGCAGGAGGACATTTGAAAGAGGAAATGGTCTCTGGCCTCATGGGATCTGGCTCCAGAGGTGAGCAAATATTTGAATATTGCCTTATTAGCCTCTTATCACAGCTCTGTGATGTAATTAGAAGTGTTGTCATCACTTGACAGTTGAAGGAAGGCTGGCAGAGAAGGTTAGGAATTTGCTGGAGGTCAAACAGCTAAACAGTGAAAGAACCAGGATGAGAATTTTAGATTCCCTGGCCATAGCCCTTTCCAGTTAATCGCTGAGTTGGAAAAGTAACATGCTTTTCCTGATTATTTTTATCATTAACCGTAATTGAGTAGACAATATTTCTTGAACAAAATTCCACTTATAAACATCAGAGTTACATACTGTTGTGTCTTGGATGTACTTAATGCAATAGAACTAAGAAGTAATCTTCATTTATATACTATTTTGATGTGTTTTTTTCCTACAAAAGATTTCGTGTATGTGATCAGGAGCTCATTAGAATGAAGTGATATCTGTCTTGAATGCTTTCTATTCTTGGTCTCAATAAGGTGTCAAACCCACCATTAGATCCAGGAACTAGTGAAAATCTGTGAGGAGTCAGAAGTATTTAGGAGACTGGAAGAAAAATCTTTTTCCCCTATCTCATCCTATTTTTTATTGGAATCTTTGTTTTACATTGTTACCCTATGATGATTAATATACCCTTTCCTAATTTTCCCACTTCCCTTTCTTTTCTGGCTTTAGCTGAATTTCTAATTCCTCCTATAACTTTGTTTCCTCCTAGGTAAAACCAATAACCAGTCCATCCTCTTCGTGGCCGCAGGGACAGCTTTGTTGTTGCTGTTGATTATCCTAATTACCACCGTCATTGCCATTCCTTATAAGAGGTGAGTATTGCTGCTCCTCCTGGATCTAGTTTTCCCTGAGTAATTCTGATGCTGGAGTTTCTCCATTAATAACCCAGTAGTTGGTCAAGCTGTCTTACGACTCAGGTACTGAGTCCATGTACTTTGAGCGCTGCTCTTGTACGTAGCAGAGAAGGAGTTAAAGTTGGAGGAGGAGGCTAGAATGACTCATTTCGGAATTAGTAGGAGTGGGCACTGCACCCCTGCACTAACAAAGCCAGCCGCCTGGTGCCTCTGCTCTGTCTGCTACCCCGTCTCTCCTCTCCTCCTGCAAAGGAAAACGGCTGTCAGGTGAGGGGGAGGTATGTGTGTGTAACAGAGAGAGAGAGAGAGAGAGAGAGAGAGAGATGGATTCTGAGAGAAGATCAGGGTTGAACAGTAATAATGCCTTCATTCATTCATTCATTAAATATTTATTGTGGCAGTGGTGACTGAGATATAGTGGCATGCATATTCTAATAAGCAAGCAACGTGATTTTAAATGGTTCTATATTCTCTGAAACAATCAGTGTAGGTGCCTTTATTACAAACCATTGAGAAGAAAGGAGTTGGGAGGAGCTGCCCTAGAGAGAGCAGGTGGCCATTGGCCTCTTCTAAAGTTTCCTACCTTTTACCGCCTGTGGCACACTTGGCAATTTTCTAGGCTGTTCTTGGTTAACTCTTCCCTTCTTAGCTGCCCTATGTTCATCAACTCACCAGTCTAGGTATTTGTTGCAATCTTAACTGTAGTCATATTGGGTTGGAATCATTCCTTATACTTGTGATCCAACTAAAGTATTAAATTCTTAAGGAAAGAAGGAACCAAACTTTTGATGTCTACGTTTTGAATGTCCGACACATGGTAGGCACTTACTGTATGTTTGTTGAGTGAAGGAATACATCCATCTCCACTCTTCTCCCCCAGTAATGTTACCACTCACGCATGTGCGCGCGCGCGCACACACACACACACACACGCACACAGTCCTGCGTGCTTATTGACGGGGTTTCCCATCGGTTTCCCCATCTCATCGCCATATCCTCTTCGAAGGCTCCCCTCACTGCTCGCCTGACTTCAGCGGTACTCCCCCTTTCTAACCCATCTGCTATTTTCCTGGTTCCCCTTCTAAAAGCTAGACTGGCCACGTCGTCTCCCTGTTTAAGACCTGTTTATTGTCTTTCCACTGGCACCAGGATAACGCTAAGCTCATTAACCTTGTGGCACAGGTGCCCTTTGTTCTGACCCCAGCCCAATTAATCTGACCCCAACCTAATATTCATTCATATTTTCTACTCTACTTACTCCCCTGATATTGACAAAATGTATTAAAACTACAGCTTTTATTCTGTGAACACGCCTGACTCTTCCCATTTGTTATGACACCAAAATGCTGATTTCCCCCATATTTGGCCTTAGAATGATCTGGTCCTGCAGACCATTCAAGGTGTGGGATGCGTGTCCCCTCTGGGAGGGCTGTCCTGCTTCTCCCTCCCTACAAGTAGACATGATGTCACCATCCAGAATCGTGTTGCACTTCTTAACCACCACACCTCGCAGCCTGCTTTGTAGTTTAATCACTTCCATGCTTGGCTTCCCTTCTATTCATAATGGCAGGGATTACGTTTTACTCATTTTTTAGTGTTCGATAGCATTTAGCGCTAATCTTTCCAAATAAGGATGGTCCATAAGCATTTGTCTAATTAAATTGAAACATGAAACTGTCGTCGTTCCTTTCTGTCCATCATGGGCTGCCCTCCAGTCTTTCCCTGGTCAGAAATTAGCAAATTGAGGTAAGGATGTTAGTGACACTGAGGATCTCTCTCTTGCTTCACCTTGGTTGATTAAAAAATGCACCGAGGGCAGATACGACAGCAGGAGCACATGGGAACACAAGGAATATGGCTAGGAGAGAGTGAGTGACAGGACAGACCTCGAGAGGGTCACAGATATTGGACAGAAAGGATTTAGCTTCATGAAAATGCATCAATTTTACATGAATAGCTAAATTGAACTGTAGAATATCTTGTCCCACTTGGTTAAATGTGATAAAAAGAAGATCAGTGGACTTGAATGCATAACCATGGCCAAACACCACACAGCAAAAAGCACTTGTTCTTTCTACCTTGTCATTGGTATTGATTTGTGGTCGTTACTTAGAATGGAAACGTCTTGAAAAATGTCCCAAGGGACTAAACAATGACCTTCTGAACTCTGTCTTAGCAACTGTTTAAAATAATCCTGCCGCTTCAGCTTCAGATGTGCTGACCTAGAGAGAAGCCAAAATACATCACAGGGTGCCTGAAGGAGACTGAATTCTTCCTTCACGCCCAGCACCGGGGAGCCTGTGAGCACGAGGCCTTTGGAGCACAGTTGGTGTCATTTCCAGTTAGAGACCAGAATAGTGACCGTATTCAGTGAGCATGCCTAGGGGAAGGCATAGCACCAGTAAGCGTGACAGGAGCCGAGATACAGTCTAGGGATTGACACCTGAGTCTGTAGGAAGAAATGTAATATTTAGCGAGCAAATGTTAGGCACTTTTACCTCTGTTGTCAGCTTCGAGGTTCACAGCAAATAGGGTGTCTTGGTTTGCCTGGGACTTTCCCGGTTTCAGCGCTGATCATTCCTCATCCCAGGGAAACTCCTTAGAATCAAGCAAGCCAGAATGGGAATATGTTTACTGTCTTTATTCTACAGGTGAGAGGACTGACCTTTAGAGATGCAAATCACTAGTCAATTGCAGAGCACAAGTTAGACGCAGATCATCCCACTCTAAACTTCGTGTTCTCGTTGTATGATAAATAAGTGCTAGGGATGCAATCTACGACGTGGTAAATATCAAATTCTAAGGGTTCTCGTCACAAGGAAAATGTTTTTTCTATTTCTTTACTTTTGTGTCTATATGAGATGGTGGATGTTCACCAAACTTACTGTGGAAATTGTTTCGTCATATATGTAAGTCAGATTATTATGCTGTACACCTTAAACTTACACAATGCTGTATTGTATCAATTGTATCTCAATAAAACTGGAGAAAAAAATCATCTTCTCTTTTCCTCATCACATTGTATATGCTAAGCTTATGTTAAAAGTATATTTGTTGGGGTAGGATAGGGAGGGTGGGAGGGAGACGCAAGAGGGAGGAGATATGGGGATGTGTGTATACATATAGCTGATTCACTTTGTTATAAAGCAGAAACTAACACACCATTGTAAAGCAATTATACTCCAATAAAGATGTTAAAAAATATATTTGTTTATATATATAACACACATGTATATATATATATATATATTTGGACCTACTTGGGAAAGTTAATTCTATATTATGATTGTGAAGGATAATTTAACAAAGGATCAAAAGTCATAAATCTGTGTCTGTTTCTTCACTTGCGAAAAGAGGATAATAATAGTGTCTGTATCATAGATTTCTTATGAGGAATAAATAATTTATATAAAAGATCTTAGAAATATGACTTGCACATAGTAAATTTACACATAAAGTAAGTAAATAATTTGTTTAAATAGTACTTAATAAGTAAATACATAAATGCACATAGTCTGTGATTCTGTTGACATGGTAGGAGGATTTCATAGCAACTAGAAGAGACCATCAGAGTCAACATTGATTATCTGAACAACCTTTCCATGGAGAGAGACTATCTTGCCAGGTTTTCAAAATTTCTGTGAAGTAATTATAACCTCATCTTTAAAAAAAAACTCTACATTTTTGTATTTGACCCGTCCCCTCTGTGGTTCAATAAGAATCTTTTCTGTAGGGGGATGAAAAGAAATAGTCACCATCTCCCCATGATAACAATTTCCATACACTTGGATATAGTTATTTCATCTTTGCATTCAATTACATTACTCTCTTCTCTTGTATTTTCTTTTCAAAGATTCCTCCTGAAGTTAGGCTTTTATAAGTTTTGTTGAAACTGTGGAGAGTTTATTGAATATATGGTTTCGGATGGCCCGTTTTCAGCTGCAGCAATGTGACTGTAGAAGCAGTGAGCCTGGTAGTCAGGAAGGAGGGCTGTGAATTCAAATCCCGATTCTACTGATTACCAACCATGTGATTTGGGGCAAATTACTCTTCCTCACAGTGCCTCAGTTCCCCAGTTCGTTAAATAGAGAGTTTTTGATGAAATCGGAATAAAGTAATCCATACAGGTCGTTTAGTAAAACACCCGGAAGATTCCATAAAGCTTAGTTATATTGTCATTGTCATCCAAGAAGTTGCACTGTTAGCATTTAAAAGGAAGTTTTAATTGTGGGAAATCTCTAAGTCATTTATGTATCAATAATAACCCACTCTGCACCATTCTTTAGTAAACTCACTGAGATTAATTACTAAGTAACTGGCTGCATATCCGTTTAGTTGCCTTCACCATCTGTGAGCACACTGGAGAAGGTACGAAAAATGAAAAAATTTAGGACAGTGGAATTTTGGGTGAGTATGTATAAAACCGCTGTGGACAGCTGCTTTAACATAATCACTAAGGGCATGTGGGCTGCGGGTACAGGTGAGGTATTATAGAGCGTCTGAAATAATGCTGGTGCTGGAGTGTCATTCTTATTACCTCTCTTGTACATGTTTTCCCAGAAGGAGAAGGAGACAGAAAAGAGGCCTATTTAAAGAGTACTGGGACACACAGAATAGGGTAAGTTTTCTCAGAATTGTCATTCCCCCCCCGCCCCGTTTTGTGCATCATAAATGTAAAGTCAGTCCATCTGCAGTTAGCAATCTTCTTTTTTATTCTCCTTTCAATAACCTAACCAGTGCAGTTGCCTGTTTTTCCAGTATCAGCTATTTGATGAAATGGTTATTTTCTGAACTAGTCTCCTATTATTAATACCTTTTGAAACTGTTTGTTTTACATTCACATAAATAAAGGAGCAATTACACTAGATAATAATAATCAACATTGCACATTACCAAAATCTGTATTAGTTTCCTAGGGCTGCAGCAACAAAATTACCACAAAGAGGGTGACTAGAAACAACAGAAATCTAGTCTCTCACAGTTCTGGAGGATTAGAGTCCAAAATCAAGGTCTCAGCAGGATCAGTTCCCTCTTGGGACGAGACTCTGTTCTGTGCTTCTCTCCTGGCTTCCGGTGGTTGTTGGCATTCCTTGGCTTGTAGACACGTCACTCCAGTCTGTTCCTCTGTCTTCACATGGCGTCCTTCTGTGTGTGTGTGTGTGTGTGTGTGTGTCTGTGTGTCTGTGTGTCTGTGTGTGTGTCTGTGTCTGTATCTCTTCTCCTTTTATAAGGGAACCAGTCATATTGGGCTAAGAGCCTACCTTACTTCAGTATGACCTCATTTTAACTAATTACATCTGCAGCAACCCTATTTCCAAATAAGGTCACATTAATGAAGGTCTGGGAAGGACAAAAATTTAGGGGGGATGATATCTGACCCAGTACAGGGCATGATAATATTTTTATGTCGTGAGGTTATTGTGAGGATTAAATTAAATGTAACTAAAAGCATAGCAAGCACGTAGAAAGATGCAATGCAGGATATTCGTTATTGTTACGATGTTTGGATTAATTTATTAATTAACGGACGTTCAGATTATAAAGCTAAAGACCTTTTTGTTGGGCTGCAGGAATCGAGTGAACTTGACATTGTCCTCCTTATTCTACGTGCCCCTGCCCCTTAATGTTTAATTGACAGAGGAGAAATTCCCTTCTGGGTGTGAAGATAAGAGGGACACTTATTTTCGTGCTCATTGTCTCCACTATAGGTCAGATAGTCTCTTTAACACATACTATTGTGTTTACAAAATTTTACAATAAAACATTTCCCTGAGTGTTATCTAAAATTACATCCATATCTCTTCAATTTAATTATTTGCCATTGAATGCTACATGGCCCAAACCTCAAGTACTAAAAAGTTTCCGACAATCCAATGTGTGTGCTTCAAACTTCTTAATAATCTATCAGTCTAACTTTCTTCTTTCTGTTAGGTAGTTACTTTTTTGCAAAACAAAAAAAATTTTTTTTCTGAATATCTCATGGTTTGCTTTTGGGCACCAGGTGCGAAGGCTGGAGAAGTCTGGCCTTGTCTGACCTGCCATGGCTGCACGCGAGGAAACCGTGTTCTGTCACATGCAATTTCCGGATCCCTTCTCTGTCCTTAGCTGTTGTCCATTCAAGCCAATCCAAAGCCACATTTATTGCTGTGAATTTCAGAGGAGGAAAGGCGCTTTGCAACTTCCTCACTAGGTATTCAACTCTTCCAGGCTTTTGCAGAATAATGATAATTTGAGTGGTGATTAGAAAGTTAGACAGTAAGCTGGTCTGTGAAGTTAGACCTACTTGATTCTGCGGGGTATGTTTTTAGACAAACTACGTAGAAAACAATAGCACTTGAATTTTCCTTTTACTTTCTCCTCGCAAACACTGAAACCACACTAAATTTTCAGACTACTCACCGAAAGACCCCTCTCTCTCCTTCTCTTCTCCTCCCTTCAATTCTGCCCGGCCCCCGCTCTCTCTCCTCCTCTGTCAATTATGCTTACGTATTTTCTGTCACACACATACATACAGGTGGTCAAAGTGACCCAATTAAGGTAGAGAAGATTAATGATTGTATAACATCATCTTGAAAGTGAATGTGCATTTATTTTTGTAATTTTAAAAAAATTTATTTATTTTATTTTATTATTTATTTTTGGCTGTGTTGGGTCTTCATTGTGGGCTTTCTCTAGTTGCGGCGAGCAGGGGCGATTCTTTGTTGTTGTGCACGGGCTTCTCATTGCGGTGGCTTCTCTTGTTGCAGAGCACGGGCTCTAGGCGTGTGGGCTTCAGTAGTTGTGGTATGCGGGCTCATTAGTTGTGGCTCACGGGCTGTAGAGCGTAGGCTCAGTAGTTGTGGCTCATGGGCTTAGTTGCTCCGGGGCATGTGGGATCTTCCCGGGCCAGGGCTCAAACCCGTTTCCCCTCCATTGGCAGGTAGATTCTTAACCACTGTGCCACCAGGGGAGTCCCTGTAATTTTTTAATTGTGTTCAGTTGCTTATTTTTAAGCCAGCACACTGTGTACTTTAAAAATATTTATTTTTCCATTCAACAGAAATTAATGATTATCCACTGTGGGAAAATACTGTACTAGACTTTCCATATAAAAAATACAAATAATGGTTCTCTTCGAAATAGCCTAACATCAGGAGAGGGAGTTTTACATTTAAACAGGTAATTTATATCACAATATATCAAGTGATAATCCAGGCTAGGTCTCTGTTGTATCTCACTCACCACCCTACAAATCAAGAATGTGATTTCTCACAGAAGTTCAATACAGTGAAGAGAATGTTTTATAAAATTAACTGTAATAGAAATTTGACCTGTATCATGGTTGAACTGAGGAGAGATTTATGTTTTGAGTGTCTTTATTAAGTGCTGAAATGCAGTGAATTATTAACATCCTTTGTGTTTGTCTTTCTAGGCAACCAACAACTACAGAAGTCCTGTCTCTGCCAATCAACCTTCAGATGGTGCAGGAGAGGATATTTATGTCAACTACCCAACCTTCTCTCGTAGACCAAAGACTAGAGTCTAAGCTTTTCCCTTAATCTGAGCATATTAATGATGACTGTTATGCACGTGGATCTTTATACAATTTCTTCCCACTATTTAGTGTCTACCTTGGATACTGGTTGACCAAATTTATTTCATTTGACAGGAAAAATACTGCCTTAACTAGAGAGCATTCTTAACAGAAATGTTTTAGAAAACCTGACTCTAATTAGCTTACACATAAGAGGAAACTTATTGAATCCTGTAAGGGAACAATGAAGGGGAGATCAAGCGTCAGGCAAGGGTTATTTACCAGGGCTTAAATATTATGTCTAGAATTAAGTATGGATATAAGACAGTTTCTGCATGCCCTTTCACAGTGCTGGATCCACTTCCGTGGTGTTAGCCTAACTCTCATTCAGGCTTTTCCCTTGTGTTTCCAAGATGACTGCCAACAACTCTTGGCAATTCATAATCCTTGTTTCTGTCTGGTAAAGAGTTTGCTCTGATAGAGCAAACACATTTGGTTACTTGTCCATCATAAAACAGTCCTTATGACCAGAAAGGATGAAATGGCTTAAGTCAGTTAAGGGCTCACCTCTAGAGCTAGGTAGGAGGGGGACCAAAGCACACTACTGGGAAATTCAGAGTTTTATTAGAAGAAGTAAAGGGGAGCCTGGAAGCTGGGCTGGTTGCCAACAAATGCGGACTCTAATGACCTTCCAAGACATCTTCTGTTAGCCAGCTAAAAAGAGTAGGAGGGCAGGTCTAGGTTAGCTCTCTCCCTCTTCCCACTTCTAGAACCTACTCTGCCAGCTTGGTCCAGAAGAGTACTTGGCAGTAGAATGACTAAATGGTCAAGAGGAAGATAAATGTGGCAGGGAAATCTCTTCCTTTGCTACTCTCAAATAAATTCATTTCTGATTTCATATAGAATTTCACTATCCCTGGTTTAACCTTATGAGCAAGAGTAGTAGATGATCCAACAATAACTTAATTTTTTTATATTGAAGTTGTTATACTTTTGAGAATTATTATTATTATTTTATTTTTTTGCGGTATGCGGGCCTGTCACTGTTGTGGCCTTTCCCGTTGCGGAGCACAGGCTCCGGACGCACAGGCTCAGCAGCCATGGCTCACGGGCCCAGCCGCTCCGCGGCATGTGGGACCTTCCCGGACCGGGGCACGAACCCACGTCCCCTGCATCAGCAGGCGGACTCTCAACCACTGCGCCACCAGGGAAGCCTGAGAAGTATTTTTAATATATAATTTCTCTCAAAAGAGTCAGGTACCTAGGCATTATTAGTTTTTTTAAAAATAATTATGTGAAATTTAAATACGAGAAAAAGAATGATAGTTGGAAGTGGTGGTATAGGGTGGTAGGGTAGAAAAAAGAGGGGGCAAAGCACTGGGAGGGAGGGTTAGGGAAGGAGGAAAAGGGATCAAAGAATAGGAAGGTACAAAGAAACTTCTGTTGCTTCAAAGTTTGGCCAAAGACACAGTTTGGCCTAATGTTATGACTAACAGGGCAATTAGAGACCGTGCCTGCCATTATCCAAATTCTAGATGCAGGCAACAATGAAAAGTATTTGTGAAACTCAATAATGGTCATGGTCACCTTGAAACCATAATGGTTTGGTAATGACCAAATATAATGATCGTTTGTGTCTCTAATACTTATCTTTAAAAGATTCTTATTTCTAGGCAGTTCCCTGGTGGCCTAGTGGTTAGGATTCTGGGCTTTCACTGCCATAGCACAGGTTCAACCCCTACTTGGGGAACTGAGAACCTGCAAGTTGTGTGGCACAGCCAAAAAAAAAAAAAGAAAGAAAGAAAAAAAAGATCCTCATTTCTAAAAGGTTCATCACAATAGCTGCATTTAGGTTTCAAAGTTGCAGACTTTTCATGATAATCTAAAGCAATCCCAAACCAAATTCTCATACTGTCTAGATAGATTCTTAAGCTGTAACTGACAGTTTTAGCAGGCCAGTGGATATTTTATGGTTTTATCTTTAAATACATGCACGCCACATAGTGAAGTTATCTGTGAATTACAGAAATTGTGAATGCCCCTACCTATTTCAGAAGGGAAAATGTAAAACCGACCACTCCCAGTTGTACTTACGTACATGCAATGAGAGTTAGCTCTCATTTTTATTTTGTTTGCTTATAGATCTTTACATCTGGATTCAAGAAGTGTTTCCACAAATATATTTGTAACAAAGTTGGAAGGCAGTTTTACAAGAAAACCATCTACTGTTTTGTTGACTATATCAGATCAATGAAAGTTTCCATGGCTGAATCTATCAATTTGCATGGTGAAGCAAACTTAACATCCTTTAAAAGATAAATGACTTCTTTTCCCTAAAAGTTAATAAAAATATTACTTTCTAGAAGATTCTGATAACCAAATCCTCAATGACTAATGTAGGTAAGAAGTAAAACATTTCTACCATTACAATATGGTTTCAGGGAAGATTTTTGTGGCAAACCCCTTACGTGTTGCAAAGCCTCCAGAACACTTGAAACTCATCTCTTTTTCCGTGGGTGTTTTAACCTTTTATAAAAATCTCTCACTCAAAATACTTATGAGAACTATTTACTCTGTCCCTTCTTTTCTATAAATTCTTCCTCTGCAGGGCTCAGAATATTTTCGGGGATTTGGAACCTTCCTAAGTCCTGCTGAAATTTCTCTGATCTCCTCTACTGATCCTGCTACACTGTCAGCTGTTATGCTGATGAAATTCCATTCATTCATTTTCTTTCTTTGGATAGTCTATTTAACAAATCACTTTCATTGTAGTCTCTTTAATATTATACCTAACTTGCTGGAGTTATGAACTCTACCTAATATATATAAAAGACTATGCTTGCTCTCTCTCTCTCTCTCTCTCTCTCTCTCTCTCTCTGTGTATATATATATATATATATATATATATATATACACACACACACTATGTATGGTATCTATAGTAGGTATATGGTGTATATATAGTATATGTGTATATATATATGTACCTACAAACACACATGTATATATTTTTTCCCTAATCTGTTGTACCTACTATTCCAGTTGTTACTAAGGAAACAGATCAAAACACATCCACTGAATGAAAGGTCAGACTTGAATTAAATTATGTTTTAAATCTTTTTTGCAAGGTGTTATTTAGGAAACAAGATGCTTCCTAAGATTCTTTTTTACATATATAATTTATACTGATACATAATACATTAAATAACAATCTGTGTTTCCTTTGAATGCCCTTATTTTAGTATTTACATTAAAGTAACCAGTTACAAGGAATGCTGTGTGATGACAAGGTAGGTAAGTTTGTTGAATGTCATTATAGAGTACACAGTTTTGTCAGGGAAAGAATACATCTTATTAACCTACAATGATTAGGGTATTGATTATATTATCATCAGAGAGCCCTTGGAACATTATTTAAAAGCCTTTATGCATGCTGAGAAAATCGCATAGGAATTTCATTAGCTTGTAATCATGCTTATATGGGTGGGAGGCAGGTGGATGAGGTTAGCGTTTTCAGTTAGTAAATATTCACATTTATTCACAGTTTATTACTAAAATATTATACATATAAATTTAAAATACTTTGATTATCAATTTACAAGATAAAGTAAAATAAAAATAATTTAAATAGGTTTACTTTTATTGTAAACATACAAGTTATGTTTGTTTGTATAGAACTATGTTAAAAAATAACTACAGCTACATTACAGTAATTTTCCAAATTGGTAGAGTCCACATCGTAATTAGAAATCACTGTAATCAAAATGCTTCTCCTTGATTTTTTTTTTCTTCTCCTTGATTTTTAATAACATGCTGTATTTTGTACTGCTGGTGTGAATGTCAACAAGATTGAAGATAATGTAGAATACAGATGCTTATATAGTGAGAATGAAGGTGCTAAACAGTGAGTACAAAGTTTAGCTTCTTTCCACAGTAGAGTTAAGAAAATATCTTTGAAAAATATAAAACAATAGAAACATGTAATACCATTATTTTATTCTCATCATTAGTTAGGCCACTATTAGAATGTAGTGTCTAGAAAGTATTGACCTTCACATGCAGGTTTTTGCATAAATTAATACACTTTTCCACTGGTTTGTTCATTGGATTATTCTAAGTCAAGTCTCTAGGCTCTTATACATTTATGAAGTAAAAATAAGCATTTTTTTAAACTTTTCTATTGCTAGTGATCCGATAGGTAGAACTATGGCTTCTAGAATTAACTGCAATGCTTTCTTAAAAAATTTTACAAGTCTTCAAGGTTGGATTACATATTATGTTTTTCGAGATTTAAAGCACTATGTTGTAAGGTGTTGTAAGAAAAGATCTAATTTGGGGGTATGGGTGATAAATGTCTGGAATAATCCCCATTTATTGCCTATTGTCCCTGTTTGAATGATAAGTAACATAGTCACCCTCTTTAGAACATTTTTTTCCGGCTTTATATGTAATTTCAGACTTGGGTTTTGTAAGGCATGCAAATGTTTACCTTGATATACTGTATTCTGTTGTTTGAATGAATAAAATGTAGAGCTCCACGACTGTTAGTTTCACTTGTTATCAAAGAATATTAGGGGAAAATTCCTACAGAATAATATTAACACGAAGAGTTAAATGCAGAAAAAAATCAAACCAGTGATCCTTTGTAGCTTCTATCTCAATGCAACATTCAGTTCATTTTATAAGTGCATGTAGTTCAAAGAGTCAAAGTGTGCTGTTCAAGGGTTTTTTTTTTTTTTTGCAAAAAAATAGTACCCTGTCCTTCACATTTTCCCTCCATTGAGACAACAAATTTCACTTCTGACTATTTTTTCTACTTTTCTGAATAGTATACATATATCATTACTAGATTTTTAAAAATTTTAGACATTCTTTATTGATTTAGTTGTCTTGCTCTCCACGAACTCACCACACATGTATACCTTTCCCATGTACCCATCCTTCCAAAATATTTATATTAAAATTTTGATTATTTCAGTATTTGGTGTTTATTTTTAATGATCTTGCCAATACTCTTAGTTGAATCCCATGGTAAAAATGATTATGCATTCTCTCCTACATAACTTTTTTTCCTACCTAGAGTTAATAATTGTCTCTTTTTGTAGTTTACTATTTTTGTATTTACCATAAATTTATCTCAGACTCTTCACCAATGGTCTAAGGGATCTTTCCAGATCCTCTGACATGCAATAGATATTTAGTCAATCTCCTCCTCCTAAAAAATTACCCTAGAACATTGACTTGGGCTGATAAACAGTGATTCTTTCTGCATAGCTGTCATCCTGATGTCTCTCTTCATCCAGAAAAAAGCAAGAGAGGACAGTACATCCTGGAGTCAATTCGAGAAAAGTTCCCAGTATAAAAGGATACGAGGTGCCAGATTACAAGTATTTAAGCAGTACCCAGAAAACGGCACAATAAGAAGCCTGTTTTATTTGGGTTTGTGTCTGTAAAAGTTGAGGGTACTGGTTTTAAGCATTAGAAGCAGATGCTGACTATGTTATAGAAAAAACAGTTAATTTATTTGAGTGATATGGGTGGCTCATAGCAGTTCCAGGACACTGATGGAACAAGTTTAGAAAACAGAGAAAAAGTGGCAACTCCAGTGGTCCACAAGCAGGAAACCACTTTGAGCTCTGATAACTTTCTTTCTTCACTCTTCAAAATTTAACCTCAGCTGATTTTATATTTTTCTGCTAGTTCATTCTTTTTTTTTTTAACATCTTTATTGGAGTATAATTGCTTTACAATGGTGTGTTAGTTTCTGCTTTACAACAAAATGAATCAGTTAATTGTTAATTGTTTTGGGTTTGTTATTGTAGGTCCTTTCCTTCTCTTGTGTTTCTTGCCTAGATAAGTTCCTTTAGCATTTGTTGTAAAGCTGGTTTGGTGGTGCTGTACTACTTAGGTGTATTTTTAACTAAATATGTACAGGACCTGTATGCTTTGTATCCTATTAACTTGTTGTATTCGCTTGTTAGTTTCAGGGGTTTTTTTTGGTGGATTCTTTGGAGTTCTCTGCATAGACAACTATGTCTTCTGCAAATAAAGATAGTTTCATTTATTGCTTCCCAATCTTTATGCATTTTATTTCTTTTCCTTGTCTTATTGTGGCAGCTTGGACTTCTAGCAAAATGTTGAATAGGGGTGATAAGATAGTCCATTCCTGCCTTCTCTCACCATTAAGTATGATGTTAGCTGTGGGTGTTTTGTAGATGTTCTTTATCAAGTTGAGAACGTTTTTCTCTGAATTTGCTGAGAGTTTTTAAAAAATCATGAATGCACGTGGTATTTTGTCAAATGCCTTTTCTGCTTCAATTGATATGATTATATTACTTTTCTTTGTTAGCCTGTTGATGTGGTAGATTACATTTCTGAATTTTGAATGTTGAACCAGTCTTGCATAACTGTAATAAATCCTAGCTGATAACAATAATTATTTTTAGACATTGTTGGATTTGTTTTGCTAATATTTTGTTGATTTTTTTTTATCTAAGTTTATGGGAGATATTTATCTTTTTTTTTTTGGCAATGTTTTATCTGGTTTGATATTAGGATAATTCTGACTTCATAGAATGAGTTAGACATGATTTCTCTGCTTCTGTTTTTTGGAAGAGTTGTAGAGAATTAATTGGTATTATTTTTTTCCATAAATGTTTGGTAGGATGGTACCTTCACTTTGGAAGTTTATTAATTTTTGATTCAATTTCTTTAATAGATGTAGCGCTATACAGTTCGTCTATTTTTCCTTGTGTGAGGTTTGGTAGTTTATGCCTTTCAAGGAATTGGCCCATTTTATCTGTTATCAAGTTGTTAGCATAGAGTTGTTCCCAATATTCCCTTATTACCCTTTAACATCCAATTGTTTCTTCAATTGGCTATCCATAATTATGATCCTTCTTTATTTATGATAGTGGTAATTTTTGTCTTCTCTCTTTTTTTCTTGACTACCTTTGCTTGACCTTACTAATTTTTTTTTTTATCTTTTCAAAGAATCAGATTTTGGTTTCATTGATTTTATTCTGTTATTTTCAATTTCATTGATTTCTGCTCTAATTTTTATTATTTTCTTTCTTCTGCTTGCTTTAGATTTATTTTGCTCTTCTTTCTCTAGTTACCTAAGGTGTAAGCTTTGATTATTGATTTTAGATTTCTCTTCCTTTCCATTCTTGGCATTTAATGCTTTAAATATCACTGCATCCCACAAATTCTGGTAAGCTGTATTTTTATTTTTATCTAATTAAAATATTTTTGGATTTTTCTTGAGGCTTCTTTGACTCATGGGTTATTTTAAAATGCTTTTTAAACCTCTCTATATTTTTGGATTTGTCTTACAGAGTTCTAATTTAATTTTGTTGTAGTCTGAAAACATTATTTGTATGATTTCTATTCTTTTAAATGTATTAAGGTGTGTTTTATGGCCCAGAATATGGTCTACCTCGGAGAATATTTCATGTGAGCTTGAGAAGAGTGTGCATTCTGCTGCTGGATGTAATATCCTACAAATGTTCAGTAGATCAAACTGACTGACAGTGCTGTTCAGGTCACCCTTATTCTTTCTGATTTCCTCCCTGCTTGTTCTATCACATGCTGATAGAGACATGCTGCAGTCTCCAGGTACAGTTATGGATTTTACTATGTCATTTGCAGTTTTATCAGCTTTTGCCTCGTGTATTTTGGTATTCTATTATTAGGAACATACACTTTTAGGACTGTCAGTGTTTCTTGGAGAATTGACCACTTTGTCACATGTAATGCCCTTTTTATCCCTGATAACATTCCTTGTCCTGAAGTCTGCTTTGTCTAAAATTAAACAGGTGCTCCAGCTTTCTTTTGAATTGTGTTAGCGTGTCCTATATATCTCCAGCTATGGGCTTGGACCATGGCAGACATTGGATTGGCCCCCAGGAGTCCTCACTGTGGCCCAGAATGCTCTGGAAGTGTACACACTCTCGGCCCACACATGTGCAGTACATACCCCCGCCCTGGCTTTGGTCAGTCCTGCCCCTGTGTGTCCTTTGGCCCAGAGCCTGGTCCCCACAGCTGGCTGTGCCTTTGGGGTGAGACTTCAGCACACTGTGATTCTGACTGAGGGTTGGGAGGCCTTGACAATGATTGGGGTTTGCTTGAAAGATGGCATGGACCAGACTGCATACTGACAAGTCTGGAATAAGGGCCTCTGGCAACTGGGGCGCCCAGGTGTTTCCCATCCAAGGACTCTCCATCCTCTCCCCCACCCCAGGAACTCCTGAGATCAGAAGACATCGGGCTCGTTCTGGAATGAATGCTCCCGGCAGCATCTTGGGCATTTTCTGCTGTCCTCTTAGCTGCTCCTGCCACTGAGCACATCCCAGCCGATTCTCTGCCTGAGCCTTTACCTGGACCTGCACTTTACTCCCCACCCGTACACAGCCACATTCACAAAGTGCATCCTGAGAGCTTCGCATGTGCCCCCTTCCCTTCCTGGGAGACTTCACAAAGAGCAAAAAAGAAAAAAGTGTACCAAGTACTCCTAGGTACTCCTCAGAGAGATTTTCCCTCTTGAGCTCTTTTGTCTGCAGTCTGCTGTGATTATACTGGACCCCTACCGGTGTGATGGCAAGTGGCGGGGGAGGAGGGTGTTCTACTACTGTATGATTCAGTCTCAGCCTATGACTTTGTTAAGTTCACAGATGTTTCCCTGGCGGAATTGCTTTCCCTCTTGCCCTCTACCCCAATCCCTGGCTGCAGAGTTTCCAGTCTACTTCCATGACAGCCTGGCCACTGTTAACTATGTTATTATGATTATGATTTTTATTTTTCTTTCTTAGGTGAGACAGGAAGGCTGCAGGAGCTGGGACTAGGTTTGAGAACTGTGCTCTGACAAAAGTCCTTTCCTCTGGAGTGTAGGTCTCTGTTACCGAGAAGGCTCTTGGCTTATTTCACAGTAGTGATGCTGCCCCTTCCCTGGCCAGGTCCATGAGGGAATCTTTCTTGAATCCTCATGGTGAGACTCTGGTGGCTTTCGGGGTCCCTCTTAGACTATGGTTCCCATGAGTTTCTCACGCTTAGTCCTCAGTTATGTTCAGCAATTCATCCAGCTCACCATTTAGGTGTTCCTATTAGTTGATGGCCTCAGAGCTTCTGCTCCAGGTGAGGAGATATTAGTTGCTGTAGCTGTCTGGATGTGTCTGTCTCTGCAGATTTTGCAGTGGAGGTCTGCCTTGTGACCTCAGTTCTCTGATAGATCCAAGGAAAGTCACTGATTTTTAGTCTGTTCAGTTTTTTCTTGTTGTAATCATGGCCACTGCCAAGCTCTTTCTATGTTGGCATTAAACCTGGAAGTCCTTCCCCACATACTTGTAGTATATGTATTTTCTACTGTCTTGGTTTCTGGCCTGTTTCTTTGTCCTGATTTTGTGACGCTTCACTAGGGTGGCCTGACATTGGATTCCGACCCATCTGACTCTCTCTGTTCCATACTTATTTTTTTTTTTTTTTTTTGCGGTACGCGGGTCTCTCACTGTTGCGGCCTCTCCCGTTGCGGAGCACAGGCTCTGGACGCACAGGCTCAGTGGCCATGGCTCATGGGCCCAGCTGCTCCGCGGCATGTGGGATCTTCCCGGACCGGGGCACGAACCCACGTCCCCTGCATCAGCAGGCGGACGCTCAACCACTGCGCCACCAGGGAAGCCCCATACTTATTTTTGTCCCACTTTCACGGGCCACAGATCCACGTGACAAAATATTTATTGTCTATGAAAATTGAGCACAAATAAAATATAGAATACAATCTGAAGATTCGTATGAGGTCATATGATCATACTCAGTTTCCCTGACTGTTCAGATCAACATCAGGCCTTATCAAATTTTTAGTCCAAAAAGAAGCAAACGGTAGTAAAGAGACATACCATCTCAAGCCACAAGAAGAAAATAATGTGTCAAGTCTACACAGTCAGCACAAACTAAGTCAGAGGAACTGTCAGTTACACCCATCCATCCCAGAATACAGTCTGAGGCACCAGACTTCATGACTTTTTTTGGATGATGCTAAAATGGAATAAATGCAAGTCAAAGGAAAGTGTTTCCCTGGCTACATGTATTCAGTATAAATTTATTTTAAAGATTAGTTGCACAGGAGGTAAATGAGAATCAGAAGAATGCATGGGTAAGAGGAAACAAGGCACTAACAGCATGATCAGGGTGTATATATACATACGAATGTTAGGCTTCAGTGGAAGAAAACACAATGCAAAGCAAGATAAACAAAACAGAATGGCAACTTGAGAAAGGAGGTCCACACATCCTGAGGGCCCGTTACACCGTGCTAGTTATATGCTTTCATAAATGTGTGAAAGAGTCACTTTAACATGAACAATGGATCCAAGTCAGAGTAGCCCTATAGCTTCTTCACTCCATATGGCCATAAACCAGAACATTGCAAAGCTTTTCTGAATAGATCGTTGAACAATTTCTTCTCAAACTCTAAACTCTTTCTCTTTACATGTTAATAGAAGCAGTGTTGAAGTTGAACATTTCTATTAAGTTAGACTAAGAAACAATCCATTACTGCCCGAGACCTGTTACCATCACTTCCAGATTAGGGAACATCGTTAATAATAATCACCAGTTATTATTGTAAGAATCCCATGTCATTTAAGCTTCAAGAAAAGATGGTGTCTAGACAGGAACCAAAAAAGACAGATATGATCTCTTTTACTCGAGTTCTCAGCAGTGACCTGAATTATTTGAGAGCTCATAATGTTCTGATACATTAAAAATAATGCCCCAAACTCTACAACACACAGTTAAGTATAGCATAAAAATGTTATTGTTTAAAATGTCAAACATAATGATATAACATCTCTTTTGGGGAATAGTGCCTCTTGGATATGTATACATTTTACATCTCTGTTGAAGAGTTGGAAAGGACAAATGTCACACGAAGGATGGAATAATTACATTTTGTTCATGTATGTAGTGAATAGTTTGTACTATATGCAATGTTGATTTTACCTGAGATATCCAATATCACCCCCAATCAGTCTAAGTTGTGCACAATATTAAAAGTAGCTGTGGACAATCTTTCCTATATAATACCTAGTCATCCCACTTACAATTTCTAAATTTATGATGATTCATTTTAGTTACATTTCTTAGCTCTCTCAATGGTCCATGCAATTTAGGATTTAGAATGCCAGCCTCTCTCAGTATTGAGAAAGAGGGCCAGGTGGTGGGGAAGGAGGGTGGGGGATGCGGAGCTGAGCAGAACGTTCACAGTATATCCTTTGCGGCATTTTTACTTTAGATTATTTTGCTGACAGTGAAGTGGCTGTAGTTAGAGTGAGTGAAATGGATTAGTTCTGCTAATGGCCTTAATATTTATTGTTTTGGACATCAAGCTCTATCTATTTAGGTCTCTGAAATAGAATTACATTTGTTAAAAAACTATAAACTTCAGAAACAGCAGGCTACCTAAAACATATGTTTTAATGGATATTGGAACAAGAAAGGAATTTATTAAGTCAAGCAACATTGGCTGAACAGCGCTAGACTGGATATACCTACTTCATGACTTGAAATGCATACTTTTCCTTAAATGGTGAGTTCCTTAAAGGAGAATCTAAGTCTTACTCACTTTTGAATTCCCAGCTCTTAGAAGATTCAATTAATGTTTTTTAAATTGAATTTTGAAATAGTATTTTTTTTTCTTTCAGCTACCTTATAATCAAAGTTTGCAAATATTCAGAAGAGTATAAGAGATGTAGAACAGGTTTCTGTAATTCACACGTACATAGACAGTGATGGCGAGTCCATATTCGTCTTATGTACACGTTTGTGTCGAGAGGAATAGGGAATTTTAGAAAAACGGGTTTAACAAAATTTATACAATAGAAATAGCAAGAGGTAATTTTGGAGTTATGTTAGACTATGCTGCCTAATAATTTCCTGTGATGAAAAAAAGTGAGGCCTAGCTATTCAGAAAGAGAGAGAGAGAAAAAGCGAGGGATTGAGAAAGAAGAAGAAGGAGGAGGAGGGGAAGGGGTGGGAAGGGGGGAAGGAGGAAGAGAGAAATGCAGAGACAGCTTCGAGAAAGGGATTTAGGAAGCTCAGGAGGTTGGTCTCTCTTCCCTCCCTCACTCCTTTATTTTTGCCATCTCAGGTCTTCTGTGGAAAGCCACACAGCCTTTTGCCATCAGAGTGCCCTCCTGGCACTGCTGTGTATCCAAAGTAATTAAAAGGAGGCCAGAACAAGGGCCAAGAGATACCGGGTGCCCTCTACTCGCGTCTTGAAAATATCAAGCATTCAGTAAGTATTCAGCCACTGACTAGCCTTTGAGATCATATACATCAGCAGCCCGGTTTCCTAAAACACCTAGATACTAGGATAATTCATGTTTCCATGAATATTTAGGTACTGTATCCAGTTCTTGCTCAAACATTGATTTAAAATTTTACCATATGGATATCAAAATTAGGTATATTTGCCTACTATTTTTCTTGAATAACTTAGAAATAAAGATAGTAGTTTTGCCATTTTGGGGACTTATTTGATTTTGCTTTTCTTTGTATATTACAAAAATAGCATAGTAATTGCTATTGGGCCGTGCCCTCTGACATGCATTTATTAAATATCTTCTCTTATGTCAGCTCTAAACTTACACAAACCTTGCACTTTTCTTAAGGACCCTTTGCCCGGTAAATATAATCCCTGTGATTTTAACAGTGACAGAAAGGAAAAGAAAAATCCATCAAGTTCACATCACCAATTTGTTATGAAATTAGCACAAAAATGTCATATCCAGAATAAGCTGTATTTCATTCAGCAGTTAGAAAGAATGAGTGTTTGCATCATCATTGCCACTCCCTAAGTATTTTCCAACCTTCTACCTTCTGCACAGAATTGAAAGCACTCATACATTTTTCATTGCTTTCTTCAAATTCATGACCTTGTCCAGACCTGGTTGGAGCAGGACATTTTAGCACTAGGACTGACTGCTTGACCCTCACCCGTTTTGATTTCTCTGATATTATGGAAGCCTCACCCTTTCTTTAAAGATATGACTCTCTAAAAGGAAAAATACTCCCAACTAATTTGGTAAAGTAATAAGATATATCCAGCTAATATTTAAAGATTAAGTTTCAGGAACAGATTCTGTGGTCTAAATCCAAGTGACAAAGGTTCTATATCATGGGATGGAAAATAATAAAGAAGCTACTGGTATCTAGTACAGTCATGACCACACACATTTCACTTTGGATATTAAACCTTTGTCTACCAAATGTTCATTTTTAATAATTTTCTTTTTTTTATTAAAGGGTGAGCATAGTTCCAGAGGAAAAACTTTTTTCTAGTTGTGTGACACTGAGAAAGCCACTTAAAAACTTTGGGTGTGACTTCACTAGAAAATGTGTTAACCACCAATGTCATTTTCAGTATTAATATTCTATGATTCCACCAAACCAGAGTCAACCTAATAAAAATTATATTCTATTATCATAAGGAAAACACTGAAAATGCATAATAAATTCTCAGTAACCTTACATTTAATAAAGGGCCTTCTTTTACTTTATTTTAAAAATAGCAAGCCAATAAGTAAAGGAATAATTGACATTTTAAAGGTTAGCAGAATATGATTGCCAGAATTCTGTTTAATTATATAGTTACAATTCATCATTCAATAACAGAAATTAAGGAAATCATATAATATTACAGTGCCAACAATATTAAACAACCCTTGAGTAAAAAACCATCAAGTTAGATATTCAAAGTCTCAATCATGCAAAGTTGTCATGTAAAGTAGTAGTTTTGAACGGCTTTACCTTTTTTTAAGTGATGGGGGAAACTTACTCTTGCACAGTATAAATTTTCCTCCTGGTAGCAATATCATTTGTAAATTTCTTAGAATTATGAGTAAGACATTAATAAGTTTTATCTATTAAGGATTGAGATATAGAAACTATGAATTCAGAAAAAGGTAATTCTTGAACTATGCATTTCATGTATTTTACCAAGGGGGATAATCACACAGACAGATTTTAAAATAATTTAATTTCCTAATTTTATTATTGCCACATTATAATAATATTTTCTGTTCTGCCAGAAATTCACATTTAGTTTCCAGGGGCAGCTATTTCTTTGCATTCCCTTCCCAAAGGTGGCCCAATGAGTATTTAAGTCCAGACGTCCCCCAACTATTATTTATCTGGGATAGATTGTGATTAAAAATAAAGAATGTCAAATCACATATTTTCCAATAGAAGCAAGTTTGCAATGGGTATTTTATTTCTTAACAGGGGCCTAGCATCCAAAGTTATTTTTATCAAAGTACTCATAAACAATAAATTTAATCAATGACAATTGACATTTGTTTACAATGTACAGTATAAGACTTCACAAAGTATATATAAATTAATTTAAAAGAATTTATGGAAAGTAGACATACAGCACATAATTTTAATATATTTTGAAGATTCATAGGGATAAGGATTTTACAAGATGGGATAATTCTATGTGGACCTAGGAAAAAGAGTATTACAGTGGAATATATAGTGTAGGTAAATAGTCAAAAGTGTGTGTGTGTGTGTGTGTGTGTGTGTGTGTGTGTGTGTGTGTGTGTGTTAGGGCTTGTGTGGAGAGAGTAATTGAGGCCCCTGCAGACCCTGGGAGGTCTCCTGTCATCTTCAGTAAAGGTGATTCTGGCTTTCATGTTCATTTATTGTCAAAGGGTAGACTGATTTGTTGCTGTGATTTATACATTGCTTACTATAACTAAAATTATAGTGTCTTATACTGGGAAAGAATCTTCTACTTCAGGTCATCACAAAAATTTGGAGTTCCATCTCCCCCAACTCCACCCACTTATATATATATTTTCTTTTAGATAAGAAAAAGCATTGTTCTTTGAATTATGCAATATATATGTAAATCTCAATTTTATTAATCAAATTATTTCATATTGACCTATATCATATTAATTTCTGATTCATACTTAATATCAAGATACTTCTGTCATTTTCTTCTTCATTTTCCCTGCCTTTCAGCCTCAAAGAGTTAACGATATTGAAACGCCATAAAAAGCCTCTCATAACTCATAATGTTTTCTTTGAGAGAAATCATGTGGTGACTTAAAAAAAATTATTTTTAAATCATCATCTCAATTTTGTTTTTCTCCTTAATTTGGGTTTTTAAATTTCTGATTCCTGAAAATAAGCGACTCTTACAAGGCTGTGGATCACTTGAGTGTTAAGATAACAATCAAATTCCAACATGAACACAACTACAGGGACAGTGTGGAGACCTTGCTCCATTTGACCCATGATTCTGTGTCTACAAAAAGGATTGATTTTATGTTCTCATTAAGTCTCAAATTGTCCTAAAATCAGGGAGCAGACTGAGGAAGTTACCTGCATCAACTACTAAACTTCCCAAAATAACTATTAGAAAATTTTAATCCACTCATTCTTCTTAAAACCAGAATATGGAATATGGACTAGGGTAGCAGACATAGAAGATGAGGTAAAATAAAAACTTATTAAGCTGAATTATTAGAAGGAAGTTGGTATATTTCAATTAAAAATGTATTTTTCCTCTCCTTTAAATCTTAACAAGACGTTAAAATCTTCAACTGGGAAAAATGTCCTAAAATCGCAAGTAAAATGTGGTTTTCATATTATTTAGTAATTTTAACTTATTTATCTAAAGTTCATTTAAATAATTTTCTACTGAAGTGTGTAAGAAAAAACTTGATGTGTAAGGTATTTTAATGTAAAAAATGCCATTTCCCAAATTTCGATTGAAAATGAAAGCTTTTTGAGTTCACATGGAAAAAAATGTAGCTTGGATATTATTATCTAAGTTGTGACAAATGCCATAGATAATTAAACGAAAGTGCTACAGAATGATAAAGATCCTCAAAATAATAATCACAATTATAATATGATGAACTAGCAGGAATACAAAACATAGACATCTACTTAATTTTTTTAAAGTTGTTCAACTATCGCTTCAGGATAAATAAATTTGAATTTCCAACAAAGAACTCGAAGACAGTGTAGGAGTAATAAAACTTATCCTAATCATTCATGACCTACAGCCAGTCTAATGAATTGCCTTATCAAGCCTTTCTATTGATATCGTGGTGATGAATCCAGGAAGAGTGAGGAACATCTAAAAAACTGGAAGAAACCCTTAAATGTACAAGGGCCTATTTATTTAGAGACCATGTGGTATTTCTCGCTCCCACCATGCCTAACTGGGAGATGACATGGAGTCAAGGAAACATTCTTGGATTAGAAGCCTGGAATGAGGCAAAACTATTCCTGACCATTTTCTTTGCCTTTGAATAAATTACAATACCCACGGGTTTTGGTTTTCTCCTGAGCAGAACATAAAGCGGAAATTTTCTTGTACGTGACTGCTTTCAGAGCTAGCTAGCATTCCATCTATTTAGAAAATGTGTCCAACATCTCATGATACTTCCCCGAGAGTCTGTGAACTATCCCATGCCTCACCTAGTTGTAATAATTGTAGAAATGATACAACAAAGATTTACATTCTTGAGTAAAAATGGAAGCATTTGTGGTCGTTTCAGAGAAGAAAAGTGGGTGAATCTTTCGAATACATTGATAGAGAATTCACATGTGAGGCTGTTGACCTCTTATTTAGTCCCCAGCCAGTGTCACAGTGTCAACATCATGTTGAAACTCAGATGAGGTTGACCATACGAAACTGATGCTCGTGTCACTGAAGAGACATTTAACCATGGGTGTTTTGTGATGATACATTCTTTTGTGTGCAATAATTTTCACTAAACTGAAGGAAGCATACTTGATATGTGTTGTCTTTCTGTGGTAACTTCAAAACCTGATACAACCTATGTCTTCTTTCAATTGCATACTTAGTACGAGGTGAAACTAGTAAAGAAGGCCATGTCTGTGACATAGAACTGAGGTCAGAATATGAAGACAGCAGAGTCCCAGTGTAACACTGGACACTTCATTGGAGTTTTTGTAATTTTATCTAAACTGTTGCCCTAATGACTAGTTCCCTTCCTCTTGCTCTACCCCCTCCATGGGAAGTTGCACTCCATAAATTTCATAGGCTAGAAATTCATTTGTGTGGTGTATCACCTACTATAATTATTAACACAGGTCTAGTGGCAAAGTTCTATCTATTTTGAGAAGGCCAAGTTTCCGGGATTATAAAGTATAGTTAATGATTGATAAAGCAGTTTGAAATTGCAAGGTATTGACAGACATGATAGATTTGGAGAAAATGTATAATTTTCACTTTGAGCAGTTTTTAGTATAATGTTTGCTATAAAACACAAAGTGTTAAAGGCCTAAGCTCAGCCCCACTGAGTGTATACTGCCCATTTATTGTGCTGTATGTATTGTAAAAATCAAATCTGGACTACAATGTTTTTACAAGAATATAATTTTCTTAGCTTGTTTTCACTGTAGCATTAATGGTCCATTTTAGTAAGTGGCTCAAATAATCAAGGGAGTAGTGTAATCATGCTTTTTTACAGAGTTTTCTGAGATATTGGCCAAAGAATGAGGGGCAGACATCAATTTTTATGAAGTTTTTAATATCTACTATAAAGATACCACATGCAATAAATTGGATTTATAGAAACTACTTACAGTGTAAAGTTATTTATCAGTCCACTGCTTCTATACTGGACAGAAAGAATAAGTGGTTAACCATTTTATAGGTGATAAATTATTTTCAAACATAATTGCCCAATGAAGACAGAGGAAAATTGTACAAGATACAATGACTAGTACTATAGTTACTACTTGTTGGAAAAGGTGAGGTTTACTTTTAATAAATACGTTTCACTTTATTTCACATGCTCTATCAAACCACATCTTCCTTAATATATAAGTAAATATATATTTCTTATTTCATTAAGTTCAAATTGTGGCAGTGGCCAAAACCTATTGATTCATAAATATTTATTGCATAAACAAATTAGTTCTGAGTGCTAATCATCATCATTGTTTGATGACTAAGAGAAAGAAGTGTTTTCTTTTCCCTCCCACCAGAATAGTAAACCATTGGGTCAAAGTTATTTTGTACTTTTCTACATAAATATAATGTCACGTGTACAACAATTAATATTATCAGAACAAAAAATCGGGGACATAAAAAATAAACCCCTTCAGGTAATCTTTCCATGAAATGTGTACGTCTTCCAGGCTTTCTCTGCTCTCAGAAGATCCTTTATGACTTGTGTTGGGTTCCTTGACCACTGCTTTCTTCCAACCTGATATGGAAACTGTGACCATCATCGTCCGCCGGTCTAAATCTGGATGGAAAGCTGACTGGGTCAGTTTCAGAAGGAGCCGGAAGATGTCTTTGGTTCATAGCAGTCACTCCCTCACAATGAAAAAGTCACATGTATATTAAAGAAGAACACAATTTCTGAAGGGAGAAAAATGCTTGCAAAGCGTAGAGGCATCTTCAGTCAAAAACCTACAAGCTCGAGTGAGTTGGATACACGCCTATGACCACTCTACTTACTCCACTGGTGCTGGTTTTATGACCTTCCAGCAGACCGGTTCAGTAAGTTTTCATCTTTGGTTTTTGCAGAATATTTATCTGCTTGTCACTGATTACAGTGTGCATTGCCTTATGCCAAGTATATTAGGTTAATGTAAATTCTATCTGGTCATTTAGCAATTTTGACTTAGCTGCAATTTTAAGTATAGTTAGAGGAGTATGCTAGAATAAATCTCCAAAAATTTATCATGAAATCTTTTACAGCATTATTCTCATTGTGATGAGATTGGGTTAAGGACATGGGAAGGAAATTTCTCTCTGACTCTTTTTTATGACATTATTTTCTGAATGAACCGGCCCAAGGTTATGCCTGATCTTTGGGACCCCGTCAGTTACCCTCACTGGTAATGATCACAAGCAAACAGTGTTCTGGAAACTACTTCATGCGGGAATCGTGTCTCCCACCAAACAGACACAAGAGCAGACTCGTCCAATTAGCAGAATCCGCCCCTGGACCCGCTGTCTGTGCTTGGGCACATTAATAAAGCTGAGACATATACCAGGACCCCTGAGGATCTGTCCCCCTAAGTTCCATGTAGAAACTTGTGGTCTGTAAGCAACAACTCGACCGAGTGAGCCACAAGAGGCTTGCTTTGAGCGTGGCACCACTGGGAGCTGTGCTCAAATGGTCTCAGCTGGGAGTTGCTCTGGTGTGTTTCACTAGCGGCATTTCAAAAGCAAATGCCATGTGCTAAAGTAATTCAGAGGTGTTCAACCCCGAAAGCTGGGATTTCAGGGAAGGCTGTATCGTCGTCAGGAACCAGTCGTCTGCTATTCTGCTGTGTCAGCAAAATTCACAGTGCAGAGCATTTGAGTAATTTTCTTTTTATCCCTGAAAGCTTAGGATAATTATTTTTCACAGCCACGTTAACTCTTATGATTAGCATCTTGAGGGCATTTTCAGACTTATCTGATGTGTGGAAAATCTAGGCAGTTGATATAAGTGCAAATTTATCACGGAGGGACTGAATACCTCTTTTACCACTAGTAACTCTCCACAATGAATTGTGACTCTGCATTCAAGCTATGGACATGGATGAAAAAAAATCCTTATCACAGATCAGCAAAAAAGGTACCCTTTCAACAGACTAACTTTGAAAGCTTAAAAAAATTTTGATATTGAAAAAAAAAAATCAGGCTTTCATCTTACATGACCTGGGCTCGCCGTTCTTTAAATCCACCTTTGGAGTCTTTATGAGCTGACCGTCTTAGGCACGTGGCATCAGATAATTCGGGCAGAATGATTTTTATTTTTACTTGAGTAAACTCCAAAACTAAGGGCAAAAATATCTATGTTGACCCAAATTAGCCAAACTTCCCCAGTTCACGTGGAAATCACCACGTCCCTTTAAATCTAGTAGGTTTGTCATTAGTCTCAGGAATGAAAAAAACTTTTTTTTGGGGGGGTCTATTTTCTCTTATAATCCCAGCCAACCCATATCCAGTAAAAGGGAAGTAAAGCCCAGCCAATTCTGGTTACACAGTAAATTACAAGCCCCTGATGGCTCTCTGGGAACAGCATCTGTGACACATAAAATGATACCTACAGTCCTGTCCCTATTGTTGGTCTCCTGACAGCAAAATGTCTGATTTCATTTAAAGTGTACTTTTATCTCTTTCTTAAACAGATTGTCATTTAGAGTGCTTCTTTTCCTTGAGGTTAAAGGAAAGCCAATCGAGGATCACACCCAATCTTCCCCACGTAGCTCAGAGGGGGCCAAAGGGAGAAACATCGTCACCAACAAGGGATTACTGAACAGAAAGACAGTGCAGTGACGTGACGTGCAGGACAGCCAGACTGGTTCCTTCGCTTCTGAAGTGGTCCCCCTTTTCACATCGTCACCTACGTTTCTCACAGGAGCAGACATGACTACATAAATACTTTACTAATAAGAAGCCTTTTTTTTTTTTTACAGCACTATTTTAAAAATAGCTATTCAACTTAACAATCTTAATTTTAATGCACCAAATAACAGTTTTCAACAATTTAAGTGAGCATATGCTGTCACTCTCAGCACACATTGATATATACTTGTTATAGATGGATACAGCAATATCCATATCTATATTTGTCTACAGACACACACACACACACACAACACACACACACAGAGCACACACACAGAATAGAGCTACAGGGCCCTGCTTAAGAGTGTGTTCTAAATTTCGTGGGCGTGTTCCCTTGTCACTGGGCTTATTTATATGGAAAGTTGTGATGCCATTTGTAGAGCTTACTGGATTTGTCCCTGTCGAAACCCTCCAAGCCACAGAACTTGTGGTGGGTCACCTTTCTGTCTAAGGACAGACCTCTCCTCAGGTGGGACGACTGAGCCAGGAGGACAGGGGCAATGCCTTCACCCAGGTATAGTCCAGCGTGGGCGACTTCTCACCCTGCCCAGGCTTCTGCTACTGTCAGACTCAAAGGATTTTGTTTAAATGACTGTTCAGACGATTTGGATTCTATTTTTGTAAAACATAGACTCCCCTGCAAGAAATTCAATAAATAAAGGACTTAGCCACGGAATCAAGGAAGCAGAACTCCAGTTTTTAACCTTCCACTGGGAGCGGGGATAGACCCAACCCATTTCAATGTTCCCTGCAATTGGTCCTCCGCGAGGCAGAGGGCGTGATGGCCCCCAGGCAGGTCCGGAGACTGTCTCTCTGGTCTCAGCATCTCTCTGGGTGTCATTGGATGAGGCTGGAGCTGTAGCTGAAGCCGTAGCTGCTGGACCGGGACAAGGACGGCTGTGTCTCTTCGCTCTGCTCCGAGGCGTAGCTGGGAAACGTCTGTGCGCGTGACATCTTCGAGGACCCGAACCCGTGACCTGGAGAGAGAAAAAGGAAGGAGAGCTGTACCAAGAAACTGACTCCGAAAAGCACAAGGTGAGTAGGTAAAAATGGAGAAACGGCGCTTGGTTCCTTGGTGAGTTAAAAATGTATGCAGGGCTCGATAGTTTCCTTAGTGTGTCTTCTCAAAAATTCTGGATGCCAGAGAGCTAGGGATCTCAGACTTGTACTCTACTTCAACCTTTGGAACAAAAGCACAAAAAGCTTTTCCAAAAAAAAAAAAAAAAGCTGTTTTTGCTGGAGAGCCTGTAAGCGCTTTCTTTTCTTTGAGACTCACTTTTCAGCGTACAGAAGCAAATGACATACTTATAAAAACCTTTTGAGCAGGCAGACTACATTTTATCCTAACCCGTCGCCATCAATTATCAGGAAGAATCTTTCACAATGATTGCGTTCCAGGCCCTGGCTTCACCTGGAGGGTTTGTGAGTAACTGAGCCCACTTCATGATATGGTTAACCCAAACGATAAACCTTCATGGTTACTAAAATAGCCTCAAAGTTAAGTCTTATAGGAAATTTATTTTTGTGATTTTATAGTTCAGATGCACCCCTGCGACGAGAAATTTGTTTAATGCAAAATCCAGAAATGATTACTGGAAAACTAGCAGAATGCTAACAACGTAGGGAGAAAGGATGCCTTCTAGGGCTTCAGGTGAACTTCCCAGGGGTCTCCCCATCCTTCTTAATCAGTCAGTAATTGTTCTTCACACGTGAGAATGATTATCTAATGGATGAGCTCAGTGGGGAGAGAAGAAAAAATAGATACGGTGTGCTCTGCCCTCTCAGAGCTATTTCACTCAAAGCAAGAGACTATTGAGTTTGGTTTATATTTTTTCTCGTCTCTGTGGTGAGGAATCCAGGGAAGATGATTAACACAGAAACATCAAACATCTCCTCAGGCTCCTCAGGTGGGGCTGGCGTTCGCAAGGTCATGCACTAAGCCACTTTTCATCGTCAGGTGTGTTTGGTGACTCGGAATCTATCCGGGTCGAGTCTGAAGCTTGGGATCCAGGGAGGAAATGCAAATGCATTGGGCAATAAAAAGGTAATTAAAGTGGTAGAACCTCAGTGTTAAAAAGTCGTGAGAGCAAACTCTTGCTTTCGAGATAAAAATCATGTTAGTTTCACTGTTGGCCTGGTTCTTTCATTAAGACTCAGCGGGAGGTCAGGGAGGAGCGGCCCTTTCCTACTGAGGCCGTGCTGTCTGCTCCTGTGCTTGGGAGGAGAGGCCTGGGCATCTCCTACTGAGGCCGTCCCAGTCTGCTCCTGCGCTTCTGCCACCCAGCCTCCTGCTTCTGAGTTTCCAGACCTTTCTGCTCCCTTCCCTCCCTCTCCCAGGGTCCAGAAACCCCATTTCCTCTCTGTGCTCCTTCAGGCCTGAGGGGGGCAGGGCTGCCTTGCCGTTGCCATCTCTCACATCTCCTTACTGATTCAGTAATTGGACCGACAGCTGATTCAAAGGTCCAGGTGAATTCCATCATCAAACTCTCATAAAATCTCAGCTAAGTGTGTCTTCTCTTTGCTGTAGGACCCTGAGGAGGCAATGAGGAAGACGAAGCTGGGGGTAGGCAGGAGGGTTCGGCCGTTAGAGGCGAGATCAGCTTGGGGACTTAGGAGTTAGAGCTCTGGGCACACGTGCTGCCCCTGTGGCTAACTCGTTGTAACTGATCTTGAGAGACTTATTTGGTCTCTGGGTTTCGCAGTTTCCTTATCTGCACATTCTGGATGACAATGATGGTATAATATGGTGCTTTTGAGTATTAAATCAATGTGTATCCATTAAATTCATACATGTTAAATGCATCCCCACAGCAAGAGACAGATGCCATGAGGGACTCTCTCCAGCACGGCCATCCATAGGGGGCAGTCCATGAAGGCTTCCCTAAGGAGGTGGCCTTTTGACATGATGCTTATGTGACAGGATTGTGATACACTAATCCGATATGGGGAACATCACTTCAAATTTTAACAGTTTGCCTCCTTATCTCACCATTGACTTGCTGAATGATAGTTCAGTTCCCGTAAGAGGAGAGACTGGCGTTCATGAGCACAAACCAGTTGGAAATACTAATATTAAGACCATGTTCCTGGCCTGGGTTTTATCCTGTCATTTTAAAAAATGTTAGAAATATCTGAAAGAGAGCAATGCGAGAGCACACCTTTCATTCACATGACTTGTGGTCTAAAGGCTAAGGTTTGAGTCGTGAATATAGAAGAGTCCTTGTCTTTGCACACAGAATCTAGAATCTTGGGGGTAAAACTTCAATCATGCAACTAAAATTTGCCAAGCATCTACTAAAATAGTTCAGGACTCCACAGGGAAGACAAAGTAATAGAAGCCTTGGTTCCTGAGTTTCCAGAGTTCACAGGCTGCTTTGGGAATGATCATCAGACAAGGATAGATAACAGTAAACATCAAATGAAGGGTCCACACAGCCAGTGCTGTATGGGATCAGAGCAGGACGCCAGCGGAGCTTAGAAGAGCTGGTTACAGAGCTGTACACTTCAGTTCAACAGTCACCAGAGACCTCTGCTCCACGGAGTGTGTAGACACCACCACCAAAGACTCTGAAATTGCTGAGTCCAAAATCCAGCTCTACCGTCCCTTTCTGAGCCTCATTTTTTTGCATGGAAAGAACATACTTTCCTAAGGTATTTTGAGGGTTAAACAAAACAACATACAGGAAGACACCTGGCATGGTAGGTACCTAATAAATGTTAGTTTTTATCCCTTCTCTCTATGCTGAATGTGTCCACACTCTTGTCCATTTTCTTGTTCAATGTCTATACTCTGTATACCCTCGCAGTACGCTGTTCTCACTGTGACAGGTTTGGAATATTATTTTCCTTCAAGGTCATCTTGAAGATTTCTTCATCTCCTCTACAAACAATTTCTAGTCTAATTGGAGATTAAATGATGTTTTTTCTTACCTCAACCATTTCTTTACAGACAGTTCACAAATGATGCTGTTTCTGCTTATCACAAAAATAACATACCTCGATCAGAGCTGAACATATGAAGGCTTAATAAGTGCTGTTTGATTTTGGCAACAATGAGTATGAGAACAAAAGAGAGAAGTAATTAATCATTTTCTCAACATTTATTTGAATTGTGCCCTTAGGCACCGTTGCTGAAAACAAAACAAAACAAATCAACTTTGTGGCTTAAATTAAAAACTCGCTGGACTAGACCTGTTCATTCCACTCAACAGAGACCCTATTTAAATCCTTCCTAAACTTTCCCCTCCGGACCATCCCCTGAAAGACAGACTCTGGGCATCTGGGGAATGCTGCAATTTAAAAGTAACAAATTTGTTCATAGCCATCAGTCTATCTTAAACGTCCTTTTGAATTTTCATTTCTACTCCATTGTATATTCATGTCTGTTTTAATAGAAAATAATATTTTCTACCCATATATTCAGGTAACATTGACAATCTGGGAGAGAAACATATCATATTTACCTGGTGGTTTGAAGTATACTCTGAAATGACACTTCATACCGTCCCCTACCCCCTTCCCTCCATGGCAAGTATATGAGCCCCAGATGGAGAAACATGGGTCCACTCCAAAAGGAAGGACATGTATTGGATACAGAGGCATTTAAGACATTTGTTTATTCTAACAAAATTACATAACTTCTCCTGGAAACTGAAGAGTACCACGTGACAAGAAAGGTGAAGTGACTCTAGCCATAGAAGGAAAACTTCCTGCCACATCATGAAAGATTCAAACCGGGAATAAACTAGATGGAACACAATGCAGTAGAAAATAACTACCAAGTCGGAATGCAGGACTAGAGATTCACATCACACCTCGGAGAAAAAGTGAGGAATGGCAGGCTCTTGTAGGTATCTTCTCTTTCCTGAGGGATAAAGCAGTACTTTGCTGCCTGGTACAGTTACCACTGCTCATCCTCTTTCTGCCAGCTTCTAGTTTTCCATACTTACTAACACCAATTTTATTCTTTACATAAAATATAAAGGAAATTGTTTTGGAAGGAAGTCAGAAGATTCCCAAAGCATAAAACTTGTGGTCATTAATTGGTAAGAGGTGATGCCCCAGTAATGCTACGTGAATTTGTGTGTTTTATTAGTTTGTTAGAATCTGGGGGACAGGAAAGAGTGTCGTCCCTTTAAATAATAAAACAAAACAAAGCAGGAAAAAGCCCCAAATAGAACAGTTGCCTCCTGAGGAAGGGAGCAGCCTGGACCAAGGCATCAGCAACAGTCAGGACTAGGTGGACACAGCGGGGATGCTGATTCCCGAGGCTAGAAACCCCTTGTTAGGAGAGGGCAGATGGCAGATCAGGCCCGGATGCTGGAGGAGGGAATGGAAGAATAAGTTGGGGTACAAAGCAGAGGGCTTAAGGGCTCTCACTGCAGTGAATCTGGGGCCAGCAGGTTTTTATGGGATGTTTAAAACTTGTATGTTTACCTTGCAGCCAGGTAAAAGGTGAGACCAGACAGGAGGTAGAAGCAACAAGGGCCATCTCCACTCTCTTAGTGAAAACCTACCATGTATTAGTCATGCTTGGAAATGCTCAGGACCTGTAGTCAGTGGCTCTTCTATAAGCTGTATTTGCATTTTCCTCAGTTCTAATTACAGTCCAAAGCGGACTATGTTTTGGTCGATCTTTGTGCTCTCCTAGGGGTGTGCTCCAGAAATGCCTGTGAGGATTCCAGGGTCCCAGGAGCTCCATGACCCTTGAATAGATTTGCTGGGGGGAATTGAGGCTCGGTTCAGTGCATCTGAACCAGCGGGGAATGAAGACCATGGGTTTCAAAGCAGACAGAAAGTGATTTGGAAACGAAAAGCCATGATGGAATAACTACTGTTCATTGAGCACATATTTCTATGCTAACTACCTTAGAAATACTATTTTTAAAAATCCTCATATCAATTCTTTAAGACTGGGTAGCTTAAACAACAATATGTATTTTCTCATAGTCCCAGAGGCCAGTATGAGGTCAAGGTGCTGGCAGGGTTGGTTCCTGGTGAGAACTCTCTCCTGGGCTGGCAGGGGGTCCTCACTGGTGCTTTCCTCTGTGTGGACTTTCCTGTTAGATCTGGGTCCAACCCATAGGATATTATTTAACCTTAATTGCCTCGTTCAAGGCCCGATTTCCAATACAGTCATATTTGGAGTTAGGGCTACAGCCTGTGAACTTTGGGGGACACAGTTCAGTCCATAGTCCATTCATTTTATAATAACTAAAATTAATCAGGAGACATTAATCAGAAAATGTAGGTGACACCTTTTCTTTTGTTAGGGATTATTATTTTCGTGACCTTTTCTCTGGGAGGTATTTGTACTTGCTAGTGAAATTATGTAATTTGGCTTAAGATTACATAAAATGATTAAACATGACATGTAATTTTTCATCCTTCAAATTGTCAAAAAAAGAAAAATTTTAATGGTGGTTTTATGCCACTGTTTCTGATATAAACTCAATTTGCATTGCACTAGCTTACATTCCCACTTGGAGGGTATAAGAGTACTTTGTGTCTTAACATTAGATGATCTGGATATTAATTAGACTAAAAATTTTGCCAGGTTGAAGGATGAAAAATTGCATCTTATTGTTTAATTTCCTTTTGCTACATAAAGTATTTAAATTTTGTAGTCAAGTGTTGGTGTTCTGATTTTGTGTCTTGAAATAAGTCTTTCTTCATCACAAGATTATTAAAATATTTTCTTGTAAGTTCTTTTTATATTTTCATAAATTTCTTTTGCTATCTTCAGCTTTTTAATTTATTGGGAATCTCTCTTGGTTCATGCCCTAAGTTAAGGATCCTGTATTGTGTGATGGTTAATTGTGCTGGCTCTGAAGGAGGACGACTTGTGTTTGAGTTCCCACTCTGTCCCTTTACTGTTCTGTCCTTCGAGTTCCTCAAGTGTAAAATGGCAATTATGATAGTTTCTACCAATAGGATCATGTGTTCAAAGAGTTATTTCATAATAGCACAGTCTAATGGTGTATTACATTAGTGTTTATACAATACAATATTAATACTAAGAGCAGGGGTACTGTATCGTGGTATATGCACACGAGCGTGTGAGCACTACACACACACAGCCCACTAGTTCATTTAATCTTCACAACCTGCTAGTGAAGTAGAAACAAAGCGTTTGCAATAGTGCCTGGCATTGATCCTTTGTTATGAGGTTCATAATGATGTGTCATGGTGTTAGTATTTTTCCAAATACTTTATGAGATTTTATTTTTCAATCAGGGAACCAAGGTGTCTCATTTCTGGGAAATACTTCTGGATTATTATTATAATTTTTGTTAATTATTTCCCTTCCACCATTTTTCTCTGCTCTCTTTCTCCCACTTCTGTTCTCTTTCTCTAACCATCTATTATTTATATGTTCCAGTGCTGTTCTGATCTTATAATTTTCCAATCTTTTTTATTTTCACTCTCTTTTTTGCTGCTTTATTTTGTGGGAGATTTGAGGTTTGCTTAACCTTCTCTTCCAAGCTTACTAAATTATAAAAAAGATTTTCCTGTTCTAATTTTAATTTGCAAAAGCTTTCTTTTCCCTGTTCCTTTCCCTCTCTTGTTCTCCTTTCTTTAATATACATTCATACATATATTGTTATTAATAATGGCACCTTCACCCCTAAAACTATGGACCTTTTTTGCTTGTTTCATAAGTGGACATCTAAGTATCCTTTACTCATATCTTTAAAAATTAGAAATGTTTGAATGGGAAAATGCATATTATTTAATTCTGTGTAGTACCCAGCCTCCAGTTATAAAGAGCCTGGTGGGTTAGCAACCGCATTCTAATACTGAAAAATATCAAACACAATATAGTTTATAATACTTTAATTTGTTTTAAAGATGGTTTAATTTGATTCACACAGAATTACATTTTTAATACCCATTTCATCAATTCTCTGGACTAAAAATAGCCTTCTATCTATTATTCTGGTTGATGTAGCATTCATTTTTTTCCTGTTGCTTGCATTTCATTTCTCATGTATTTTAATTACCTATTGGGATATTAATTTACTACAACTGTGATATTAATTTTCTATAACTGATCTCTTCACAAAACTTAGCTGAACTCTTCACTGTTAGCAGAATGCATTTGAATAGTTGTGGAAGGTATAAGCAATCTGTGGCAGCTACTAAAATGGTAAATATTAACATGGGATAATCTAAGTTGAAACTGAGTAGAGAATACATGAAATAAAAATTCATCAGTGTTGCTCAACAAGAGGAATGGGAAAATATAAAAATTCAGTTTTTTGAGGAATGGGAAAATCTCATAAAATAAAAATTCAGTTTTTTATTTAGTTTTTGAGCTATAAATTTTTCATTGCTATTTTCAAGGGTTTAGGTATAAAATTTTGAATATAATGTTAATAAAAATAAGTTATATATTGATACATCTTTGTTCCCACTTATGAATATATTATTTATAGAAAGTTTTAGCAATCAAGGAACTATTCAGGATCGTGAAGTAGGGTGTGCCCAGTTCAGGTTGAGATCCCCAGAACTATAATCTGAGGTATTTTAACAAGTTTACTGAAAAGTCACGTTAATCTCCTGCAAATCAATAACAAGAATACTTTCCAGCTGATCGTCCTCAAGATGGTATCTTAGGGAGAAAGTGGCAATTTTTATTTGATATAATTCTTTTCTAAAGATTTTAAACGAATGCATAGAAACACTTTTCCAAGAGCATGGCACTTCCCTATGTAATGTATAGTTAGAGATTTGAGTTACGACAGAAATGTTATAGAAAAAATATTGAACGTCACATAGGTTTACATAGGAGGACGTTTGTAAAAAAGACTATGAGGAAGATTAACAAAATTATTGAAAATTTACTGTCAGGTTTTCATAGAATGTAGCACAGTTTTATTCTGCGGTAGATACAAGGTTAAGCTTGCATTTAGTCTGAGGACCTCTGAAATGAGTTTGAGGATAAGTGTCCAAAAATCTGCTTAGCACTTGACACATCTGATTTCATCTCATTCTCTGTAGAACTTTACCTAGAATTTTTCCTTCTAGTAATGACTAGGTTGATTTTTCAGAGATCTGGGAAACATTCTGATAATCACAAACAAAATTTTGTCTTCTTAGATTTGTAAATATTTTGTTTGTCAGTATAAGACCACAGTGCCCAAATGGTCATGGCTTTCAGACTCTGTATCTCACCATCAGGAATTAGGCCCTCATGATGCCAATGATGAGAGATAAAATTCCAGATGGTGAGTTGCAGCAGATGAGATATGGACGTGGGGAGGGGACACACCCTGGAGAGTCTGTTATATCTTATGAAGCCAATTGGATACTTTTTTAATGGATGATAGAAAACTTTTGAATGATTTAAAGATGAGTGATTGGATCGGATTTGCGGTTCAAAAGCTCGCTCATTCAGTGAGACGACAGAGGAGCTGTAATCAATCTTTTCCCACCATCACACATCTGATAGATTAAATTTAGCCCCAGATAGAACAATTTCTCACAGAAGGCAGTGCAAAGATAAAAAGAAGCCTCTGGTTTTATGTGCATTTCCTAGGGTTTACTTATAATTCTTCCTGATTTTCTCCAACTCATCAGCATTCTTCCAGGTCCAGTGGGAGCGTTGGAAACTGCCAGTACCGACCTAGAGAAGGATGAGGCCAGAATGGTTGGGTGTGGTGAGGAGTTGAGGACATTCATTGTCATTGAGAAAGACCTACAAATATCTCTTACTATAGTTAAATTCAATATTCTGCGTTCTCATTACACAATCAATAAACTGCAGTAATTTCAGAAGCTGGAAATCTGAAGGCTAGATAGTTTCTGGTTAGTAGCACTTCCTGGAAGGTGTCTGTATTGATATTGAAAATATCCAGATAAATAGAGAATAGGAGATCTGAGATTCCTGAAAATGGAGTCCAGGAGTCCAGGACACAGGACGTGTTCTGTGGACATTTCTTCTGTTTTATGAGAAACTGCTGCAAAAAATCCAAATTACTTTTCTAGGCAGGTTGCAAAATCCTTATTAGGCATTTCATCACCGTTGTACCCAGAGACAGCAGTGAAAATCATTTTAACCCCCGGTTAGCTTTTAATTTTTAATTAGTTATCTTTATTTTATTTTTACTCTGAGAGAGATTGAAACATATTTTCATCAGTTATTGTTTAATATTAAGTACTAATGTCTAAAGGCTAGAAAATGTTTGTAGAATTATTGCCATTTTACAATGTCACGTTACCTGTAATGATTTCACTGAAAACAGGCCAGGACAGGGAAGGGTTGAGAGCACAGGCTCTAAGGCGGGTCCTAGCCTCACCAGGTGACCTCGGGTGGGATGCAATCATACATCAAGTATCCGAGTGCTTGACTCATGATATTAGCGTCATTAATACTGAGCACTAACAGTGTACCAGGAAGTGTCAGATGTTTCACTTATGTTGATTTACTTAATCCACCTGGCAGCCCTATAGGATCAGTCCTCTTATACTCTCTCTCCTGGGTGCACAGACACCAGTGTTGGAGTCCAGGCTGCTGGCTTGAAACTCTTCACTCACCCCAGAAGGTTAAGGCTACCCCACAGCACAACAGAGAAAAGGGCATGATTTGGCAAACAAAAACATATTTTAGAGGCAAGGGGGCAAGCAGGCCTCATAACTTTTTCCTCTTTTAATTCCCTCAGTTATATTGATTTTCAGAAGAGCACAGGATAATCTGAATTAACTTTATTTCATGTTACTTGACTGTGAGAATATGGATATTCACTGTTTTTTCCAAGAGTCTTTATTTCTTTATATGTTTTACTTTGATTTTATAATTGTGAAAGTCAGAAATGTTAGTTTCTATCGTTTCTTTTTTTAAAATATTTAACAATCACTTAATAGAATAGAAGGCTAACTCTTAGGAAGTTATGGTCACTAATCCATCTGGATTGTTCTTGGATTATGTCCACGACAGTGAGTTGGCCAGTGTCACCAAATTCACTCAATTTCACTACTGCTGTAGCGTGTAATATTTTTATGGAAACCGTTTATGTTTACATAATTCATAACATTGACTTAAATTGGTAAATCATATAAAAATTAACATTTCCTAATTAACTAAGTCAAAGACAGAAAAGCTTTATGTTTCCTTGAGTCTTTATGCCGCTACATAAGTCTCTAGTTCTATCAAATTTTAAAAATTTCTAGTACTGGGACATTTGGCCAGCTCTCTGAGGAGACATATTAGTTTATATTCTTTCTTACACGATATATAAAGTAGTTCGAATTGGGAGATAGGAATGAAAGCAGCTGAAGTTAAAGGGTCATTTGCCATTTTTTGACACCAAGTCGAAAAGAATCAAATTCTGAGTTTTAACTCCTCTAAAGCCGGACAACATTCAGTCCTGTGGAGCCTCAATTTTCATGTGACCCTGTCAGGAAAGTGTTTATTAGCTACCATTTACATGTTAGAGAACATTTCAGCCTGGACTGATTCACTGAGGGGTCATGACAGTGGTGGTGAGTGGGCTTGAAGTGGTCAGAAAACTATTTTTGTTAAAAATTTTATTATATTTTTACTTAAGACGACTCTGCCCAATGTGAGTACATTTTCTATGTGCTTTGGTTGGATATATCATATATATAGACATATAATACACACATATATACACACACATGCATATGTATATACACACATACGTATACATATATTTCAGGCTGGTAGTACTATCATCTAATGATTGCAACTTTTGATCTTCAGTCATATGTATTTTACTTAAAACATTTTTTTTTGGTAGACAAGTCGTTCCAAACATAAATCCAATGAAATGATAATGAAAGAATCTCTCAGTCAAGATGAGTGTAGCAACTAAGACAAAGAACAGGCATCTCTCAGGAGCTAGAAATTCGGAATTCTAGAGAGAGGACCAGGAGGGCGCTGAGAAAGAGCATTTTTGCTTGACCTGAGAATTTGGTACCAGTGTTATATGAATTCGGCCATAGCAAATAGGCCCTCCTGTTCCTTTCAATCAGGAGATTGGAAATGTAATTCTCAGAAAGAAAATTGGAGGAGTTTAGCTGCGTAAGAAATGTATTCCTCTCAGTTGTGAAAGAAGCGCCTGGTAGACCAGAGATGGGACCTTGAGAACCGCTGATTCTGCCAGACACGCAGGCTTTCCTAGCCTTAAGCCTTGAGCAGTTATAACACAGAGAATTTACATGGTTTCAGCAGGTTTAGAAACAAGACTGAGACGGCAAAATACTCCACCTTTTAGAAGCTTTGAAGTGAAATTGTATGGGGAACACAGGAACGTTAAAGAATATAATTCAGAGTCCTGCCTGTAGCTGAAGCCTGAGGTTCCTCTTTATCTGTGAAATGAGAACAGTCCTAGGGACTCCACCTGAGCGGTGGAGATGCAGTGGGACGGTGTAACTAAACCAGTGCAGGGAGTAGATCCCAATATGTTGTAGTAATGCCTTCGTTTTGCTTCCCTTTTATTTGAAATGGGTTTCTGGATATTGTTGAATTTACTAAATAACTAGGCTCTGATAAATTGAAGAGAGAATTTATTTCTAAAAATGGAGGAGGGAAAGGTGAGTCGTTTTGGGGTTCCCGTTTGGGAAAGCCCAGCAGTTGGAGATCTGATCGCTGCAATGTTCTCTATCACCTACAGACAAAGAATGAGAGGCTTTTAAAATGGGGAAAAGCTTTGTGCCTCTTCAACTTGGCATTCATCAATTAAACAGGAGAGCATGGCCAGAAAACAAAAACCTGTCCATTACTGACAGGTGGTATTTCAACACTGAACCCACCATTCTTCCCTGCCCGATTTCCTGTCCTCCTGTACTTACTATTTCAGTGAATGGTACCCATCAACCCAGCCCAGGTCAGAGCACTGTGAGCCATCCTGGTCTCCGTGCTTTGCTGTTATCTCCCCTCCTGCCATCAGCCACTAAGTCCTGCAGTTTCTACCTCTTCAAAACCTCTTGAATCCACTTATTTTCTTCATGCTCCCTACCTCTGCCCTGAATCTCATCAGGCTTATGGCCATAGCCAGCCAGCTGGTCTTCCTGACCAGTGGTGTCCACCCCGCTGCACACCTGTTCAGGGTAAATGCAAACTCTCCCGCATGGTACTTAAGTACTTAAGGTTCTCAATGGTGGTGACAAGGGTATAATTTGGGGGTTCTTTACTCGACCCTCATGTACAAAATCCATCAGTTCCACTCCTCTCCAGTAAAAAATCCATGTAAAAACATTGCTTTGCTTACAAATACGGTTTCAAGACAAATCCTCCAGGGCTTCCTTTTAACCACATTGTTACCCTTAAACTCTTTCCTATATATATGTGTATAAATATATTGGAACTGCCCCTAAGGACTCTGATTTGAACTGTGCTCACTTCTCCAGCTCCAGCTTTTTCCAGCCTCCACCTCCACGTCTGCTTTCACGGCCTCTTTCTAAAGGACACACAGTTCCCAGCTAAAGAGGCTCCCTGACCTGTGGCATGGGCTTCTTTCTCTGCTTGGAATGTCCACCCTCACGCTCCACTGTGCTCGGCTCTTTCAGGCTAATTCCTGTTTTTCTTGAAGACTCCATCTTGGAAGGCTGGCACCATCTCACCCAGCCTGAGTCTGCTGCGCTTTTTTTTCATTTTTATCTTGTTTATTTTTGGCGGCGTTGGGTGTTTGTTGCCGCACGCAGGCTTTCCCTAGTTGCGGCGAGCGGGGGCTACTCTTCGTTGTGGTGCGCGGGCTTCTCATTGCGGTGGCTTCTCGTTGCGGAGCACGGGCTCCAGGCGCGCGGGCTTCAGTAGTTGTGGCTCGCGGGTTCAGTAGTTGTGGCTCACGGGCTCTAGAGCGCAGGCTCAGTAGCTGTGGTGCACGGGCTTAGTTGCTCCGCGGCACGTGGGATCTTCCTGGACTAGGGCTTGAACCCCTGTCGCCTGCATTGGCAGGCGGATTCTTAACCACTGTGCCACCAGGGAAGCCCCTGCTATACTTTCTTAGCACCTCCTATATACCTCTTGCTCATCTCTTAACGCTTCACCTTGGTGTCTCTTCTGTGAGCTTTTACCCTGAACTTGAGGAAAGGAAGCTTATTTACCTTTGTCTTTGGAAGCTTGTAAAATGCCAGGCTCACAGCAGGAACTCAGTAAATATTAATGAATAAAACTATGAAAAATGCATGCAGCAGCTCACTCTGTGCAGATAGAAGATACAGAGAGGGACCAATATCTCATCGATTGCCTCGCACGTCTTTGATGGTCAATAATTATTTTGTTGAATCAAAATAATTTAATGATGTCTCCTGGTCCGGGCTAATGGGGAAATGACAATCCTTTTTAAAATTAGAATTTTAATAACAATGTAAGGCTAAATGTGATTGTCAAATGTATGCTATAGGTGTAAATAGGAGAATAAGGAAATGATTATTTTTAGTTTCATTATAATACACTGACCCCAACAAATGTACCAATTGAAAACGTTTTAAAAGATCTGAACAGATGCGAGTTTAGTGAAAAAATGAGGAAGTGAAAGTTTGTTGGTAGGCGATCCTCCATGAGCCTCTTGCATCTCTGCATGTTTGGTGAGCACGGATGGCCTTCTTCTGAAAAATGGAGCAAGTGTCTCTGGAGAAAAGGGAAGATTTGCTTATGTCCCATGAAGTAAGGATAGTGTCTCCCTCAGGGACAAAGTTCAGGCTGTATAATCGCCCACTATAAAATACTGGGGTTCCCTATGCTTGTGGTTCCTCCCCTGTAACACAGCCTACTTCATATGTGGGTGTCACCTGACCTTCTTTTCATCTCCCTGTAAGAAATGGGACTCAGGAAACCAACATAAATGCAGATACTCTGGCCAGTGCTATTGCTGTGAGTAATAAAAGGTCCTTAGTCTCTGATCCAGGGGTCTCTTGTGTTCTGCCAGCATCCATGAAACTGCGGCAGGCTTACTGGCTAGCTGGCATGTGGGGTGAAATCTTAGACTGTCCACAGTTCTTGACAATGTTAATAAATAGTGATATTTAATGATTCTCACGATAATGGCAGTGACTTCCAGTTTTTGTTGGATTTTTACAATGACTTATTATTTAGTAAGACTCTGCTAAGTTTCAGTGAAATTCTTCATCATCTGAAATACACATCATATCTTAATGAAATAATTTCATGATAGTGACCAGTAGGACAGTTTCATAGAGAGAGCTGAATAACTCCATGACATGTGAGAAAGAAAGAATGAATACGGACATTCTGGAATTCTTACTAGAGAACAGAAAATTAGGTAAGCAGTTCTCTTACCACTCAAATTCATAGGATGGATATACTTATTAATCAAAATTAATTTCCAGTACAGTTCAGTCACCTGAGAATTATCCAAATTATTTCTTATAAGGCATATAGATTTTTGTTCCTGCTATTGTTTTGATGGGGAGAGTCTCTTCTTCAGATGAGTTTTTTTTTTAAACAATAGCATGCTGTCAACATAAAAATAAAATGGAGAAAAAAATCAGAGCCTTCATTTAATTGTCACAGGGAAGAAAGAAACATTTATTTTAGGACCAACACAACACAGGGAAGATGAATGATTCCTGCGGTTTTAGAATGAAGCTTTCATTCTGTTAGAGCCTGTGTTAAAAACAGTGAAGCATGTTTTAATTCTGAATATGGAAGACTGTGCTCGAAGATTTGCTGCCCTTTAAAATTGCTCTAGAAGATTGCTATACCGCAATAGGGTACTTTAAAGATAGAAAATAAAGAGATTATAGGGTAAATAGCTTACAAGCTGTGATGGTTAACATTCAGGGGATGATTAACTGGTGAATATATCTCTTACCAGAGTTCTTTTGTTAAGATAGTTTCATTTTGTCTCCTGTGACAGACAGTTAAACTGAACTGAGAAGATGCAGTCTTAGTGTATTTTAGAATATCCTGTTACTGCTGTTAGAACGTGGGACGGAAAGCAGAGAAATGTGGCTGACACAGGAAGTATGGTGTGGGGGGTTTTGAGAAGCCAGTTGACAATCGGACACGCTCTGTCTTATTGATAACTTTCAATTACCGACTTGCCTCACTATTCTCAAGCATTTTAACCACTACGTGTAATTTTCACAGGATGGTTGACACGTGAGTCTATTGGGAAAAAAATGTGTGTAGAAAATGAATGGCCAACGATTGTTATTCTGATATTTACAAACTTCTGAATGGTTTGCCTTTTTACTTTAATAAGAATAGGTTCTGGCAGTGTTTACATATTGCAGCTGTATTTTTAAATAAGTGGAAAGAGATAGGATATAAAAACAGTAAATCGAAGGTTTAACATCCTCCTAATCTTCATTGTCTGTGCTAACCTGTGCCTGGTGGAGCTAACCCATGCACAGAGGCAGCTCCCTTATTGCTTGGTGTGTGTTGAAGTGTGTACTGTTGGGAAAAATTCATCAGTGACTTGCATCATTACACGTGTATTCTGCCTTTTGCTTTCTACTGACAATCACAACTTTAGATAGATTCATTAAGTCTGCATCTATCTATATCTATAAATAATATATGTATATATGCTATATTTAAAAAATATTATATATGTTTTCCTTTGTGGCAGAAACTACAAAGCACAATAATTTTTGTCCATTCAGGTACTTGAGACTTGGGAGCTTAGTGTGGGGATGCGTGTGGGACACAGCTGGTGGTTAAGATCATTGTCTGAAATCCCGTTCAGTCTCTGGATATATGGGCTGCACTGGAATGAGAACTGGTCTTGGACAAGCTGCAGAGCTCCTGGGGAAGGGACAGCTCACACGGTCTCACAGCCAGGATCACAGGGTGGTCAGGAGCTGCTCGCTGCTTTGAGGGGCAGCAGGTGCACTGTAGACAGTATGGAAGTCTGCATCAATGGGATAGTTTTGTCTAGACTTTTTTCTTCACTTCATGCATATTCCTCACTCATTGAGAAACATACATGCTGAAATAGATGGCTATCCTCCTGAGACTAAGATAACGATGCAGATTAGATTGAGTGGCACCGGCTAAAATTAAGAAACACGGAAGTCAACAAAAGTAGCAGAGATGCAAGAGTTTGTTCCTGGTGAGATGGTACTGCCTGATGCCCCTGTGTACTTGCAAGAATATTTTTTTTGCTTTTAGAATAACAGGCAGACATCCTCTGATACCAACAGTGCTAAAACCAAGACTCTGTTATATGTGTGTAAAACTTTTCTTTTTAGTATTTTTCACATGCATTGTTTCATGAAGCCCTCGCAGTAGAGAACTACACTCAGATTTCACTGGGGGTTACGCCGTGGTGCCCGACAGCCCTCTATAGGGCGAAGGGGACGCCTGCAGGCTGGGGAGTCTTTCCTGTGTGAACCTGGCCGGGCCACAGACCCGGTTTTTATCAAACACTAACTGAGATGCTGCTCTGAGGTGTTTCGTAGGTGTGGTTAGAGCCCAAAACTAGGGAGATGATCCCAGAGAATCTGGGTGGAGCTGATTCCATCAGGTGAAAGAACAGCACTGAGGACCTCCTGGCGAAGGAGCAGTGCTGCCTGTGGATGGCAGCTTCACGCCCCATCCTGGAGCCCCCGCCTGTGACCTTGAACTTGTCCAGTGAGCCCCCAGAAGTACATAAGCCGATGCCTTGCATTGTCTCCATGTGTCTCTCCAACTGCCTCTGCTTCTCTGCCTGCGCCCTGATGGATGGATGCATGCAGCGGGGTGTCCACTGTAACTAAGTTCTAGTCTCAGAGCACATCCCTCCTGCTTGAGACGCCCTGGGGTACAGGAAACTCTGTTGCAAGTGGCTCCACAAACTGCAGCGGGTCTGGGAAAGCCGTAGCTGCAAAAATGGCCAGTTCACAGGCTGGAAATGCTCCATGACGTGATGGCATTTCAGGCTTCAGGAGGCTCCAAGGTCTTCATAGTTCACTGGTTCTCAGCTTGCAGGGGGGTCTTCAGTAGGTATTTGTGGGGGAGGGCTGTATATGGTGTTTGGTTTTGGATCCCAAGGCCTCTTTCTGAGTTCTCAGTTCTCTAAAAAACTCCAAACCTCAGAATTCTGATTTTGGCAGCCTTTCTTAGCTTAAATATGCTCTTGCTTCGGTCTGGATTTAGAACTCATAATTGAGGTGAGGGTACCCACTGAGTTTCCCTGAGATGCTGACATTGGTGTGGACCAGAGGCGGGATTCTCATGGTGCATCTAGACTGTGATGGTTGGGATCCTGGACTGAACCCAGCGGTTGCAGGACTGCTGTGGACTGAACTGTGTCCCCCCCAGATTCACTTGTTGAGGCTCTAATCCTCAATGTGACTGACTTGGAGATAAGGCTTTTAGGATGTAATTAAGTTAAATGAGGTCATAAGGGTGAGGTCCTAATCAGTGAGCGTTGGTGACTTTATAAGAAGAAGAAGAGAGAGATCTCTCTCTTTCCACACTCACTGAGGAAAGGTATGTGAGCTCACAGCAAGAGGGCAGCCACCTGCAAGCCAGGAAGAAAGCTCTCCCCAATATCTGACCATGCTGACGCCCCGACCTTGGACTTCAGCCTCCAGAAGTGTGAGAAAATAAATTTCTCTTGTTTAAGCCACTCAGTCTATGGTATTTGGTTATGACAGCATCAGTAAATTCTGGAGTGATTGATTTTAGGGCCAAAGATCCTTAAGGACCATTTTTATTATTGTCTTATTTCTTTTCTTTTCTTTTTTTTTTAAACTTATTTATTTATTTATTTTTGGCTGCATTGGGTCTTCGTTGCTGCACGCCGGCTTTCTGTGAGCCGGGGCTACTCTTCGTTGTGGTGCACGCGCGGGCTTCTCATTGCAGTGGCTTCTCTTGTTGTGGAGCACGGGCTCTAGGAGCGGGGGCTTCAGCAGTTGTGGCTCGCGGACTCTAGAGCGCAGGCTCAGTAGTTGTGGCGCACGGGCTTAGCTGCTGTGCGGCATGTGGGATCCTCCTGGACCAGGGATCAAACCCGTGTCCCCTGCATTGGCAGGCAGATTCCTATCCACTGCGCCACCAGGGAAGCCCCTCTTATTTCTTAATTAAGAAGAAAAATGAAGCTTTGTCACTTAATAAAGAGGGAACACATCTGAAATGATCAGCAGTAGTGATCATCGATGATCAGTTCAAGACAAACATTCACTGAATGGAGTTGTATAAGGCATTTCATGAAAGAAAGAAATAGATGAGTTGGGCTCATATTCAAAGAACGAAAACCTACTATGCAGCAACAGTTAAAATGTAACACTTTTAAAAGTTTAATTTGCACGTCCTTTGGTGTCTGTGGAAGCTGTGAGTCTACTGACTACCTCATGGGCAACAGGGACGTGTGAGAATTCTGCTCTCGTAAATACTGTGGCGAATGCAGAATGTTTTCCCTTTGGGGTTTTCTTCAGGAGTGTACTGGTGGACGCAGCTGTAACTTTTGCTGGGATGCAATCCTGCAGCTCTTGCTGAGGGCCTCTGCTGTGGCCCTGGCCTTCTCTGCCCCTCCCCGGTCCTCCTGGCATAGCATTCAAAGGTCAGGAACGGTTCCTAAACCAGCAGCTACAAAGCTGACCTCCTCCAATGTGGACGAGTTCTCAGGATAGAAAGTACAGTCGTATAAGTTTACAACTGTGGCGATTGCTTTTCATGCAAATATATTTAATCAATGAAACTGACAATGAAACCAAAAAAGAATTTTAACCAAATCTTGGAAAGTCTCAGGTTACATTACCTATCTATCCATCTATCCATCTATTCCAAATAGAAAGATACGATTGAACCCTATAATAGTTGTTTTTAGGTCACAAACTGTAAATTATCAGAAATTTCATGGAGTTCAACCTAAAATATACATACAGAACTTTAAAATGTGATGATTACAGTTTTATGTCATCTGTCAGCTTCATTTGCTTTTATTTAAATGACTTATTCCTGTAACTGTATTCTTACGTTTTAATATAGAAAGAGCTGCAGCACGAATCATATGAACTCTGTGATTGCTTCAGACCTTATTCCTAGCCCCAGTTAATGGCTTTGATGCTATTTTTAGCACACAACTCCATAATATCGTATTGTTTTTTATTAAAATTTTTTTCTTTGATGTGTTTCCAATCACAGAAGGAATGCATGTTTGTTGTAGTGAGTGAGACCAGACAATGTGAAGATGAACAAAAGTAAAGTGCATCTTCCCATCTTCCTTCAAACCCGGGCTAAGGCGTGGCTTTCTCTCTGTGTTGTTTTCCCCTGGGGGCCTGAGATCTCACCTGCCGCCCTAGCAGTGTCACACCAGCCCCCAGGTTGTTTCTCTGAGTACCAAGTGGGAATAATACCTGCCCTTTTCTCAGTGCCGTTTTCAGAATTAAAATAAGCAATTACATGTGAAACTATCTGAAGCCTGAAACCAACATATAAACATGGCCTCCCTCCCTCCCTCCCTCCCGGTGCTTTTATTTCCTGCCGCCTCAGCTAGACTTCCCCAGGTGCCCCGAGGCCTGGGATTTGCACGGAGCACATCTCCTTTCTGGTCGCAGCGCCCGGCACACGGAGGCCAGCTCACGTCCACTTTCATTCTTACGGGGAGGGGATCAGACTTTCAGATTTGCCTGCGATGATTGCAGAATTATTAGAGAAGAGAAACTAAAACCCAGCCCCGCCTCCACTTCACCTCCCCCTGTCCGGCCACTCGCCCTGCCGGCCGCGTCCCCGCAAAGGGATTTTGCTTTGTTTACCACGGCGCCACCTTTTGTCCCCTCCCATTTCCCCCCCACTTCAGGGCCAGTGTAGCCTTAAAAACACACACTTGTTGTTGTTGAGCTGCAGCTGTGTGATCAGGAACACCTCATCCAGCCTCTTTCACTTCTCTTTCTGGTTGGTACTGGTTTCTCATTGCCGGCCCCCGTATTTTTATCGTCGTCCTTTACGGGTTTTCTCAAGGTCACCCAGCTCTAGGTCACCGTCTGTCCCTTCCTTTCTCCTGGGGGTCCCTCCTGTCACTCCCCCACCTCTCTGCGGCGGTGCCTCCCTTCCGGGTTATACCCTCTCGGCCGCGGGCCGCATGCTTGCCCAAAGTAGTAACATGTTTATATGTGGCTTTCAGGCTTCAGATAGTTTCACATGTAATTACTTCTTTTAATTCTGAAAACGGCACTGAGAAGTAAGAGGGCAGGTATTATTCCCACTTGGTACTCGGAGAAACCACCTGGGGGCTGGTGTGACACCGCTAGGACCGGCCAGGTGCGCGTGAGGTCTACAACCCAGATTGCCCAGTTCCTGGTTGTGTGTTTGCTTCCTCGCACTGCACCCTGGGTGTCCTCTGGGCTCTGCTTCGTGGCTTCTGGAACATCAGCTGTCTAATGACAAAACTCTTTCTAAGTCCCCCTTCCCCCATTTCACTCCCCAAATGAAGTCCAACTCTGCCACTAAAAAAAATGCAATCATCTGTATGAACGGTGTAGGATATTCTTAGGGAAGTCAGGAGCTCTGAGGTTCCTTCTGACTTTACTGTCTTGTCACTCATAAAATGGAACAAAATGGGGCAGAGTTGCTTGGAATTTAAGCGTTCATCAGAATCACCCCAAGTGTTTCCTAAATACGGACTCCTGGGCTCCGCCCCTAGAATTTCTGATTTTCAGTAGGTCTGGAATTTGCATTTCTAACAAGTTCCCTCATAATGCTGACTTGGGGACCACACTTTAAGAACTGCCGGCCCACATAATTTCTAAATTCTCTTAACTTTTAACCAGTTGTGGTTGGGAGTGACAGTGGTCACCGTCAGTAAGCTGCTGATAAAACCATGTAGCTTGGCACTTTTTTGAAGATGGGAAACTAAGATGGAGGATGCTTGTAACGTACCCACCAGCTTCTCCTGACCAGGTCTGCCTAAAGCTTGATGTGAATCCAATATTGGTTCCCTTTTCCATTTGAACCTATGATGAACTTGAATGGCTAGTGTTTATGTTTTAGAAATTTGTAGAGACATCAAAGCCAATCTGCATGCAATTGGATTTCTGAATGACCTTGTCCTTTAGCATAATAATGTTATATAATAACCTGCCTAGTGGTATGAACCTCCAATGACCTAGCCCGCCTTGTAAAATACTGATCCTTAAGGTTGATGATCATGGGACTACAGTGATTGATGAATGGGATTTTATACTGTAACTCTGGGTCTCACCAAAACGGAATGTATTGGGGCTGTATAGCTAGTTTCTAGTCAGGGCAGCAGCTGCACAATTTATGTTTCTTATCCTTCTGCTAGGTTCATGGGATCTGAGGGAAACAATCCTATTTTCCTGCTTAATAACTATAGGGTTAAACTCATTGATTACACTGAGATTAATCTGGCGTTTAGGGCAGACACTAAAATGCACTGCATTGAGTATCTGACCTTTTACAATATCAACAGGTGGAACGGGCTAAAATTTAACATACAGCACAAGTCCAAATAGATTTAGCAGTATGCTCCTGATAATTTTTATGTTTCATTCAGCTGCCTTCCAATAAGAATTTATAGGCAGCAAGACCATCTAAGAAGACAAAAATAAAACTAATTTTCTAAACTATGTGGATACCATTAAATATATAATTTATTATACTAATTATACTAGAACAAGTAATTTTTTTTTTAAATTTATTTTTGGTTGTGTGCGGGCTTTCTCTAGTTGCGGTGAGCGGGGGCTACTCTTCGTTGCGGTGCGCGGGCTTCTCATTGTGGTGGCTTTTCTTGTTGCGGAGCACGGGCTCTCATGCGCGGACTTCGGTAGTTGTGGCTCACGGGCTTAGTTAGTTGCTCCACGGCATGTGGGATCTTCCGAGACCAGGGAGCGAACCCGTGTCCCCTGCATTGGCAGGCGGATTCTTAACCACTGCGTCACCAGGGAAGCCCCAAGTAATTCTCTTTGATTAGGGCTTTACTAGGTTAGAGAACTAAAAAAAAAGCCCAGATAAGAAAGACATTTAAGTGAATATAAGGCAAATTTCAATCTAAAATTTTGAAATACATCCAAGAAATCTTGAAGGAAAAGTAAACAGTAAAGTACACAACCTTTTTTTTTTTTTAGCACACACACACACAAAACATAAACTCAGTTTCAAAAACCAAATAATAAGTAAGTGAAATTATTATCTCTTCCCTTAATAATAAAATGAAAAACTTGTTTGAAAGGACAGATACAATTAATGACTTTTCTTCAGAGTTTATTCATATGTTTGTACCCTGAGAAGTTTCAGTTAAGCCTGTGAACCTTTGGTCAAAGCTTCAGGAAAATGTGTTATTGCTTGTTAATTGACAGTTCTCAAACATTATCACATATGTGCTTTATGTTAGATCAGAATTTGTTTGGGAGAAGATCTATTTGGAAATACTGTGGCCTATTTGGGTTTCTTCTTTTTTCCTCCCCGTGTGTATGAGCGGTATCTTAACAGTGTTATGGTTCCCTGGAATATTGAAAGAAGATTATTAAACTGTAGAAACAAGTTCAGTCAAAATTATGGCACTGCCTGTTTTGCGTGTGGCTATGTGTATTGAAAAAGGGCTTTGTCTATTTTATTTTGCATCGATTATTTCATCAGTAGTCTTATTTCTTGGATCATTACTTCTCATCACTCATTTCTTCCATGAAATCTTTTCAATGGCCTTCATACTCCCACCTTCATCCTCCCCCAAAGGACATAACAGGTGAAATAAAGCCACCATCTAAGTGCTCATAAGCTTTCCTCCTCTGAGGTGAAAATACTTTCTTCGGTAATGAGTTTAATGTCTCACCAGCACATATGCCTCCCTTAGATTATAAACCACAAGTGCAGGAGCTGTGTCTCTTTATGTGCTGTCCAAGTTCTGACTTTTGACGGCACTTAATCATAAGAATCATTAAATGAGTGAGTGAGAAACTGCTCGACCAAACGCCTCCATTTTGGCAGTAAAAGGATATGAAATAGAGCTTGTTCTGAAGTGCTTCCCTGAAGTGCTTCCAGGATGTAAGGCCTCACCTTCCTTTCTGAGCAGAAATGTATTTTGACCCTCCCCCTGTCGCTAAACTTCTCCATTCTTTATTTTTATCCAACTTTGCAGTTACTCCCTTTGGTAGATACCCTGCACCAAAGTCAGAGTTAGAGAAAATTTATGACACTCGTAGCACCAATGCCAGTTGGCAGTCTGTGTTAATATGTGAGATGGCAGAGCAATCTGTGAGTATGAGAAATCTTGGCTTAAGATTTTCTGAGGAAGCTTAAGAGGTACTTTGGGTTCCAGCTCTAAGATAAATAAGTTGTGGGGATGTGATGTACAGCATGGTGACTATAGTCAACAATACTGGATTGTATATTGGCGAGTTGCTGAGACAGTAGACGTTAAAGGTTCTCATCACAAGAACAATAATTTGGTGTTTAATAGCAAAATAAAAAACCAAACCAAAAAACACAGACAGGAAACAGTCTAAATGTTTGACAGTGGGAGTTGGTTGTATCTATTAAACTATAGACCTACTGCTTAGACTATCATATGGCTATTCTAAATGATGATGTACAAGGATATTAATGATGTGGGAGAATGCCCATGATATACTGTTAAGGAAAAGGCTGATTAAAAAGTATTAAAGATGCACTGAGTAAAACAATCAAACTAAACAAAAAGGCTGCACGTATCTTTATACCTAAATACCAACATGATAGTCTCTGGGAGATGCTTTTAAACATTTTATTCTCATTTCTCACTTTATTCTTAGTTCTTCTTTCTTTCCCCAAATTTTCTTCAATTCCCATACATTATTTTAATCAGAAGTATATGCACTTAAAAGATAGATTTAAAATAGTAACTTGCTTGAATAAATATTCTTGGAGAATTTATAATTTTCTAATTATATTGTCCTAAAATATGCCAGATTCTGTTTATTGCCTTGACAACTGCCCATTTGCCCTTTTGTCCTTGTGATAAGAAGCCCGGGTAGAAATCTTTTGATCTCAGGGAAGTTAGGGTTTTCCCTCAGGCAAGGAGATAAATAATGACTAGTAAGCTCATCACAGCATTTCCTTCCACTTTGCCAGTTACTTACTTTCCCAGCATTTCCCAGTGCAGACAGAGTTACCCATAATGTCAAAATTCTGGCCCATGAAATAGAAGACATCTGTGTGGAAATTTGGAAAGATTTCCTTCACTGATTAAAAATTAATAAGCCTCACAGTGGAGAAACTTTGTCTCTTCCTTCTGATTTGTGTTTTGAAAGTAAATGTGATGCCTGGAGCTCTAGCAGTCATCTTGTGAACAAGAGTTACAAGCATGAAGATGGAAAGGAAGCTTGCTAATAAGCACAATAGAACAGAAGCATAGAAAGACCCTGGATCCCCAGTGACGTCACTGAGCAGCTAAATCAACAAGAGGAGCCAAATGAGGCTTTTTTATATGATAAAGAAATGGACTGTTGGTGTAAACCACTGTCAGTTGGTTTTTAACTTACTTGCAGCAAAAAACATTCCTAATTATTAAATGAGGTCCACTTGCAAAATTAGATGGTGGGATTGTAACTATATTTAAAAAAAAATACTATTAGAACCCCCTTACAAATCGTTTGGAAAAAAGAGAATATTGTAAACAATGTAATTTAACAATATTTGTTGTAGTGCAGTTTGGAGTAGGTTCTCTTTCCTTTTTTTTTAAATTAATTTTTATTGCAGTATAGTTGCTTTACAATGTTGTGTTAGTTTCTGCTGTGCAGCAAAGTGAATCAGTTATACATATATGTATATCCACTCTTTCTTAGATTTCCTTCCCATGTAGGTCACCACAGAGCAAGGAGTAGGTTCTCTTTCCTAATAGTGGTCACTAAGATGTGGTTTCCCTTGAGATCAAGCAAACTTGGGGCTAACCTCTTTTTGCAAGGGGACGGAGGACAGGAGTTGGATTCCTGCTGTCCTCTGGTCCCTGTGTCAGGAGACGCTGACTCGTCCAGCTGTAGCACAGTAAGCCTTAGGGGTGACACTGGCCCTACGTGTGCTGCCCGCGTGAGGCTCAGCTGCTAGCCTCCCCCTCAGGCTTGAACTTTCAACTCGTAAATAATACAAATGTCGGTTTCGAAAAAGTAAAAAGAGAAAACTTGAGTGGCCTTTCTTAAACTATGAAAAAATATTTGTCTTTGATAGTTTCTTGGCAATTCAATTCCCAACTAGGCGGTACTTGAACAAGAGTCCGGTATTCTCTAGCATAGAGGTGACCCCAACTGTGCAGTGTTCTCTATGGATTAGCCCAAAATGTGATGAAAAGTAGAACAGCCAGAGAGTCAGAGATGCGGTAATAGTTCTGGGCACTTCTGTATCTAGTCGGATGGCTGTTTCGGTTTCTTACTGCTGCTGTAACAAATGGCCACAAACTCAACGGCTTAGAACAACACAGATTATCCTCTTGCAGTCCTGGAGGCGGGAGTCTGAAATGAACGTCCCTGGGCAGAATGGTCAGCAGGGTCGCGCCCGCTCCGGACTGTTGCCTTGCTTCTTCCTGCTCCTGGAGGCCGTCCCCATGTTTGGCTCGTGACCCCACCGGCACATCACCTTTGCCCTCTTCTGCAGCCACATCCCGCTCCTGCCTCCCTCTTAGAAGCACACTTGTGATGACTTTTAGGGGCCCTCAAGTGATGGGCGTTGTTGGGGGACCATTATCCAGCTCACCACAAGAGCCTTAGACAGTTAAGTAAAAACCATACTGATACTAGTTGAACCCACATTGTGTTCCACACACTATTTATTCTAAGGCCTGGAAAACAGGAGAAAAAAGTGAATATTTAAGAGGAAAAAACATTAACTCACTTAATATTTGTATCCCTATGTGATAGTACTAAAATTATTCTCATTTGACAGATGAAGATAATAAAGTACAGAGAATTTAGTTTACCTGAGATCATAATGCTTGTAAGGGGAGGAGTCCTAAACAAGAACCCCTCTTCTTCCTCTCCATGCTACATGCCACCTTGACCTCTTGGGACTGGAGTTTCACGGGTTGTTGGGAGGGTATAATAGAACTAGATGCACTCTGTATTTCAAGTTCTAATGGATTCTTTCCAACCCAAGGACGTAAAGGTATTTTGCCCAATGAGAAAAATTCCAAAGGTATGTTAGCTGTAGCAACAAAATCATTAAAATAAATGTTTCAGAGTCATTTATTATGTTGTTTGGAAAGAGTGTAGTGTAGGGGAAAAGTCATATTTCTTAAAATACAAACTTCATCAAGATATTAGTAATGACATTTCTAAGCTGGCCAGAATGACTGAACTATTCAGAGGTTGAGTCTGAGAGGCCAGATCATATAACAGGTACTGTAAAAAAGATACCCCATGTCTTTCAGAGGCCATTTTCATAAATGAATTTTAAAAATCTAGCATTCTGAAACTATTATGATGCCAAAATAGAAAAAAGTCTGGAGAAAAGAAGATATTCATGTGAATATTTTTTTACAAAATTATGAATTCTGACAAAATAAAGTAACAAAGCTTTTTGTGTTAAGCTAGGTCTATTAGACATGTATACAGGCAGAGTGCATGGGATGAATCATGTTCAATAATAGCACTTAATATCTTTCCCAGAACCGTAATGGGTAATTTCTGAAGCATAAGTGATTTCTGAAAAGAGGAACTAAACAGAGGCAAAATAAATGTTGACATAATGTAACTTCCTTGTTATAAGCAATTTGAAAATACAGTGGGGAAGAGTAGAATGTAATTGTAATATAGAATCTATTCTAACATCCCATTTAATGAGAAGCCATTTGGTAGGTAGTGTACCTAAAGAAAAATATTAACATACTTTGAAATTAGGGAAATTCATAGATTAGTGGTTTTAGATTTCATTTACTGTTTCAATGCAATAGAAAAAGGAAGCCAAATTGAATGGCTCCAAATTTTGTGTTTTTATAGCACATGCAGAGATAAAGAAAAACTAAAAATTGTAAAAATAACTCCATAAAGATAAGCTGAACTGTAAATGTTTCTTTCCTGCTGATTTCAATTTGTTGCCTTAAAATTGTATATGCTGGGAACTAACTCCCACCCCTTGAAAGACAGCCATCATAATTACTTCTATTTGCGTTTATATTAAAGTCAAATGGCTTGGAGAATGAAGCTGTGCGGCTAAGTTTAGAGGGTTTCCCAGCTGATGATATCTGAGACCGAACCAGTCAAGTGTGAGAAAAATGTAATAGAGGCTTGGTCATCAGGGCATCGTGGAAATGATGGCCTCTCAGGGCAGAATCACATCTGAGATTTATTATGCTGTGTCTTCCACAAATGACTGAAGCAGCCTGATTATTCAAGACGTGGATTCTACGTGATAAAAACATCACATTTCAATCCCATGGCCAAAACTTGTTGTCAAAGTAGTTTCATTTTAGAGCTAACTAGCTTATTGAGAGCACTTCATGATCTTGGATGCCCGTCAAGCAAATATCGGAGACATTCAGGCAATGCTAAGGAAGTATAGGTAGCTTTCTTTTTATATGGAAATTGATGGAAAAACACTTCATACCTTTTCCGATCTTTTTCAGAATGAACAATTTCAGTGATTTCAGATTAAGTGCTTCTCAAAGCCCATTTGTTGCCTTTTGGGCCATAGGCAAGCCAGAGTTAATGACTTCATTTTTTTACGAAACGAGGTTAGGTGTTCTCAGATTTAAAAATACTTAATTTTTCTCAGCTAGTTTGCAGAATATTGCTGCTGACAAAAAAACTTCTAAAAAAAAATAAAGAGTTTCTAATTTTGTGGTATCTTAATGGATTTTAGATGAACAAGATAAAAGGGTTAAAAATTCAAATGAAGAAATGTTTCCTTTTAGCTCACAACTCCAATTTCTTGCTTGCAGGTCAATATATTAGTAATAATAGTAATAATTAGTAATAGTAATAGTAGTAAATAGTAATAGTAGAAAAATCACAGCATTAATTGTAAGTTTACTATGTACTAGGATTTATGGTTTCTTTAAACACATTAAATTCTGTTTACAAGCCAGTGACTTCCTAGAAAGCTTTTTAGTTCTATTTTGCACATTAGGAAACAGACACTATGGTAGTTAAGTTTTCTGCCCATGATTGCATAGCTAGTACTCCAACAAGGTTGGTTTGGCCTCAGAACCAATGAATGCCCTCATCCCCTCTAGAAGCTAAAAAACATGAAGTGAAAATGGTTCTCTATAACCTAAAAACATAGAAGCAACAGTAAGTGGAATATTTCTCTCTAAATTTTATAACATTAATAATATTAATAATGAATAACATGATACTATTGTTTTAGTTTATTTAAGAGATTCCAAAAGTACACAAAACAGAAAACAAAAAAATTCTGTTCTAAAATCTGGTAAGATCGACTTCTGGCATTTTAGATAACTTGAATTTTCACAAAGATTTGAAGACATATTCTAATGTCCAAGTGTTATGTAATTAATACAGTTAATTTTTAAATTATGATTTTACTCTTTTGAGCAGTTTTAGCTTCGCAGCAAAACTGAAGGGAAGGTGCAGAGATTTCCCATAAACCCGCTGCCCCTACACGTGCACATCCTCTCCCCCATTATCAACATCATCCACCAAAATGTTACATTTGTTAACAACAGATTAACCTACATTCATACATCATAATCACTCAAAGCCCATAGTTCACTTTAGGGTTCATTCATGGTATTGTACATTCTATGGGTTTGGACAAATGTATGAAGATATATATCCATCATTATGGTATCGTACAGAGTATCTTCACTGCCCTAAAAATCCTCCTTGCTCTGCCTATTCATCTTCCCCTTGACCAACTTCTGGCAACTACTGATCTTTTTACTGTCTCTCTAGTTTTGCCTTTTCCAGAATGTCATATAGTTGGAATCATAAGTACATAATCTTTTCAGACTGGCTTCTTTTTCTTGGTAATATGCATTTGAGGTTCTTCCATCTGTTTTTATGGCTTGATAACTCATTTATTTTTAGCCTGCAATAATACTGTATGGCTATACCACAGTTTATTTATCCATTCACTAGGTTGCTTCCACGTTTTGGCAATTATGAATAGAGCTGCTATTAATATCTGTGTGCAGGTTTTTGTGTGCATGTAAATTTCCAATTCTTTTGGGTAAATATCAAGAAGCATGAATGCTGGATTGTACAGTAAGAGGATGCTTAGTATTGTAAGAAACTGACGAACTGTCTTCCAAAGTGGCTGCATCACTTTGCATCCCCAGCAATGAGTGAGGGCTCCTGTCGCTCCACATTCTCACCAGCATTTGCTGTTGTCAGTGTTCTGGATTTTGGCCATTCCAGTGAGTGGAATCCTGTTGTTTTACTTTGCATAACATATAACATGGATCATCTTTTCATGTGCTTACTTTCCATCTGTATATCTTCCTTGGTGAGGTGTCTGCTAAGACTATTGGCTCATTTTTAATCGGGCTGTTTCCTTCTGTTGAGTTTGAGTTCCTTTTATATTTTAAATGAGAGTCCTTTTTGGATTATCTTTTGCAAATATATTCTCCCAGTCTGTGGCTCGACTTCTCATTCTCTTGCCATTGTCTTTCATAGAGCAGAAGTTTTTCATTTTAATGAAGTCCAGCTTATCCATTATTTCTCTCATGGACCATGGCTTTGGTGTTGTATCGAAAAAGTCATCACCAGACCCAAGGTCATCTAGGTTTTCTCCTATGCTATCTTCTAGGAGTTTTATAAGTGTTATGTTTTGCATTTAGGTCTGTGATCCATTTTGAGTTCACTTTCATGAAGGGTGTAGAGTCTGTGTCTAGTTAAACTTTTTTTCGTATGTGTGTGCATATGGATGTCCAGTTGTTCCAGCACCACTTGCTGAAAAGACTATCCTTGCTCCATTGTGTTGCCTTTGCTCCTTTGTCAAAGATCTATTTCTGGGCTCTCCATTTTGTTCCATTTACCTATTTGCCTATTTTGCCAGTACCAAACTGTGTTGATTACTGTAGCTTTATAGTAAGTCTTGTAAGTCTTGAAGTTGGAGAATGTCATCCTTCAATCTTGTTCTTTTCCTTCAATATTGTGTTATCTATTCTGAGTCTTTGCCTCTTCGCATAAACTTTGGGATCAGTTTGTCAATTCTATGAAATAAGTCACTGGCATTCTGAATGGGAAAGCATAGAATCTCTACATCAGTTTGGGAAGAACTAGAATCTTTACAATTTGAGTCTTCCTATCCATGAACATGGACTATTTTTCCATTCATTTACTACTTCTTTGATTTTCTTTTTTTTTTTTTTTTGCGGTATGCGGGCCTCTCACTGCTGTGGCCTCTCTCGTTGCGGAGCACAGGCTCCGGACGCGCAGGCCCAGCGGCCATGGCTCACGGGCCCAGCCGCTCCGCGGCACGTGGGATCCTCCCGGACCGGGGCATAAACCCGTGTCCCCTGCACCGGCAGGCGGACTCCCAACCACTGCGCCACCAGGCAAGCCCTGATTTTCTTTATTAGATGTTAATGTAAATGGTACTGTGGCTTTAATTTCAGATTCCACTTTTTCATTGCTGGTATATGGGAATGCAATTGACTTTTCTGTATTAACTTGTATCTTGCAGCTTTGCTAATTACTTACTCATTTCAGGAGTTTTTTGGTCAATTCTCCCAAATTTTCTGCATTGATGATCATGTCATCAAAGAACAAAGACAGTTTTATTTTTTCCTTCCCAATCTACGTACTTTTAATTTCCTTTTCTTACTGCATTAGCTACTGTACTACTTCAGTATAATATTGAAAAGAAGTGTAAAGGGCAACATCCTTGTCTTGTACCTGATCTTACTGGGGAAGCTTCTAGTTTCTCACTCTTAAGTAAGTGTGATGTTAGCTGTAGATTTTTTGTAGATGTTCTTATTAAACTGAGCAAGATCCCCTGTAGTCCCAGTTTACTGAAAGTTTTTATAATAATTGGGTGTTGGATTTTGTCAAAAGCTTTTTCTGTGTCTACTGATATACTCATTTGATTTTTCTTTTTTAGACTGTTGATGTGATGGATTGCATTAATTGAGTTTCAGTTGTTGAACCAGACCTGTATACCTAGGATATAAATCCTTGTTGGTTAAAAACAGATAATTTTTAAAATTATTTTTAACCATTTTATTGAAAAATAAAACATAGATACAAAAAAATCACGTGAAACAAAAGTATAGTTTACTGAATTATTATAAAGAGAACACAATTAAAATCATCATTCAGGTTAAGTAACATAACTTTGTCTCCCACCCAAAAACCCTTCTATTTGCCCATCCCAGTCACAGTCCTCTCTCTCCTTCCAAAATAACCACTATCCTGGCATCTATAGTAATCACTTCCTTATATTTCTCTATCGTTTTACCACTCAAGCATGCATTCCTAGACACTAGTTCATTCTTGCCCGTTTTAAAAACTTAAGTATATCTTCTATGTCTCTTTTAATCCACAGGTTCTCTCTTTATCACTTTATTGACCTTACAGTTTATCTGTTAAAGATACTGGACTGACCGACCTGTAGGGCTGAGTCGCCCACAGGCTGGATTCACTGTTGCACATTTATGGTGGTCAATATATTCTGCTCCTCTCTTTGTTTGCTGAAAATTAGGTGTATACAGAGACTTGATCAGATTTCAGCTTTAAAAATGATTTTTGACTGAGATGCCAAATCAACTCAATGGGGGAAATGAAGTTTGTTTTTGAACAGATTGTGCTTCAATAACTTTAGTATCTATATAGATTTTCAAAATCCTCTATTCCTACTTCACTCCATGTAGAAAAGTCAATTTGAGGTGAATCAAATACCTAAATGTAAAAGTGACACCCATAGAGCTTTGAGAAGAAAACATAGAAGCCTATCATTGTGTTCTTGAGGTAAGCAACTTTTTCTTAGGGAGGACTTAGTAAAGCACAAACCTTTGAAGAAAACAATGTGAAATCAGAGTTTTCCAAAATTAAAATTTTTTCTCCACAAAGGACTCCATTAAGAAAGTATAGAGGCAACCCATAGAAAGGGAAAGAATTTGCAATACTTTTTTTTTTTTTTTTTGCGGTACGTGGGCCTCTCACTGTTGTGGCCTCTCCCGTTGTGGAGCACAGGCTCCGGACGCGCAGGCTCAGTGGCCATGGCTCACGGGCCCAGCCGCTCCGCGGCCATGTGGGATCCTCCCGGACCAGGGCATGAACCCGTGTCCCCTGCATCGGCAGGCGGACTCCCAACCACTGCGCCACCAGGGAAGCCCTGCAATACTTATTTTTGACAAAAAACTTATACCAAGAAAATATAGAGAACACCTACAAAACAAAAATAAGACCTAAAACCCAGTTTTGAAAAGAGCAAAAGCCTTGAACAGACACTTTAGAAAATTAGATAGACAGTGGCCAATGGGCACATGGAAAGATGTTCAACTTTATTACTCATGTCAATGCAAATAAAAAAACGAGAGAGAACAACACACCTGCTAGTATCACTAAAGTTAAAATCTTGAAATACCAAATACTGACTAGGATGGGAAACAACTGGAACTACACTCCCATCTGAATGGCTGACATAGAAGAGACTGACAACATCAAATGTTGAAGAAGCAACTGGAATTCTCACAAGTGGTTGGTGGGAATGTAAAATAACAACGTTTGGGAGTTTCCTACAAAGTTAAACACACATCCAACTTATTACCTAGTGATTCCCCCCCAATAATTTAACCAAGAGAAATGAAAACATGTGTCCAAAAAAGACTTGTATGAGATTGTTTTTCACAGTCTCGCTCATGATAATGAAAACTGGGAACAATCCACAAGATGGTCAGTAAGAGAGAGGATTAACAAATTGTGGTATATTCATACAATGGAATAATATTCAATGTTACTGGACAATAATGGGACAGTATTCAGTAAACAGAAACAAAGCGCTAAACCACACAACAATACAAAATAAATGTCAAAAGTTTGTTGAGAGAAGGAAGCCAGACACAAAATAATATACAATGTCTGATTGCATTTTTAGAAGTCTAAGAACAAGTTAAATAGATTCGATGGTGATCCGAGTTCAGGAAGGAGTTGTTTGGTGGTGGAGAATTTGACTGGAAAGATTCACAAGCGAACTTTATGAGGTGATAGAAATGTTCTATATCTTGTTTAGGTGGTGGTTACATGAGTAATTTCAAACCTCAAAGACGTGAAATTAATGATCTATAAATATTTATCTTATTGTAGGTAAATTATAACTCGATAACAAGTTAATATGGGAAAACAAAAATAAGTCAATCAAGTTGGCTTATTATATGAGTCTGTATAAAACTCCAGGGTATAAGCTGTGATGAAAATCTGAGTCAAGAATCATATTTAAAGAGGAAAATTGCATGGAGGCAGCAACCTTATTTTTCTGGTTTACTAATGCCTGCTTTAATAAACATTTGATGAAAGAATGAAAAGAAGAAATGAATATAAGACAGTGATAGTCACTGTGAGGAAGTAAAAAGATACTGCCCCTAACTACTAGAGAACACACCATTTGTAATACAAACTATGAAACAGTGTCATATAAGAAAGAAATGTGACGGCAGTTCAAAAAAGGAAGAAATTATACCCAGTTGGGGGAACCAGTGGTACAGAAGGCCTTAGTAGAAGATAACTTATTTATGGAAATATTTATTAACAACTACTTGTATCATTTATTTTTTATATTCTTTTAAAAATTAGTATATTAAAAAATTTGAGCTATTTTTCCCCTAGCACTAACAAAATAGAAGATTCTTGCCCTTGTTTTGGTTTACATTCTTTTTTTGGTTTACATTCTTCCTTAATATATACAGGTATTTTTTAAAGGTTAATGTCATTTCAAGATGTTAGGATCCCAAGGTGACATTCTGACATTTTTATAGTTTTCCTGAATGAAAATAAAAAAGTTAAATTAAAGAGGCAACTTAGTAAATGAGACACGGCTTATATAGCATGTGGTAGTTTTCAGCTAAGTGGAACAAAAATGTGAAAAAATGAAAGTAAAGCAAGCAATGATACATATTTTCCTAATTGTTTTATTTTTTCACATTTAATATGTGGTTGGTGGGTGACATTATCTGACTACAGTGATGGTGGCATTTTATTCCTATAAAAAGGATACAACTCTTTTTTTAGAGAATCTTAGAAGCATTATACCACAGCAATGCCACAAAGAAAATCATGTCTTCTTCCTTTCAATTGCTGAGAAGACCTGTCCCTTGGGGTAGGTTTTGTGCAGGTGTAAAGCATTGGTTTCTAATTCATTTCTGGTAAATATAGGCAAGTCTATCAGGAGGTAACATAAAAATTGAAAATAAATCTCTATAAAATTACTGAATCAACAGGTGCAATTTCCAGAAAGAGTAATCACCATAGCCCAGCTGAGTTGTCATGAGACAAGAGCTGTTTTCAAGAATCTTACTAAAAAATATTCACACGACCCAGGATGCTTTTAATCTGAACGGTACCTTCTGCTCAAGACACCACCCTCAGGAGGAGTCATGCAACGTCGAATAGCTTCAGTAGTCTAGGCTGCCCCAAACTAGGCTATGGGGATGACAAGCCATTGCTACCCGGAGCCTTGTAGCTGGCTTGACAGTCTGGGGTTCTGACTAGGACTTCCTGCTCTGGAATAGTGCTGAGGCCCTATTTTGACATGTACATTTCCTAAGCGCATTCATGATGGGGAATTTCAACAAGTTGTCAGTGACTTTAATTTTTCTATAAACTTTATTTTGGGAGCAAGACGGGTCTGTTTTGAAGTTGATTTGTGCCATGTACTGTGCTTAGCAAATTCTACTTTTAAGGATACGTGTGTTCATATTTCAGACCCTCCCAGGCTGAGAAAGTTCCCTCAGAGATGGTGGTCTTACGTTGTAAGAAGGCTGGTGTACAGGTGAAAGCTGACAGAAAAGGCTGTCATTTCTGCCAGATCCACGTGTTAGACTTACATAGAGTAAAATAAATTAATTAGAAGTGAGGGAAAGGGTGCGTATCATCAGAGACAAATTCACAGTGACAAGTTTTTCATTATGGGGATTGGTAGGATTTGGATTAGAGAAACTGGGAATGTGGGTCCCAAACATTCCTGAAAAGCAAGCCATGCTCATTTGTGTGTTTCTAGGACCCTTCTCTGGATTTCTTCTCCTGCTTCCAATAATCCTGTTACGAGGGTCACCTTGAAGTGACAGGGATTCATCTCTGTCTAATCCACTAGTTGGGACTCTGGCCACAGCCAGCTTTCCCTACACTGTCCACCGCCCAGACGACTGCTGTGACATTCCCTTTCTCTTCTCTCTCAAAGAAATACTCAGGCAGAAAGTTCATTCTTCTAGAAAGTGCCCCAGGCCCTCAGTTCCAGGATGACTGCAGTTCACAGTTCGGTGACCAGCTCTTTCCCTACGTGGTCCAGGATGGCCTTCCACAGTCTGATTACTCAGAGGAAAAATAAGCCTGGGCAGATACATGGAGCTGTTTCTCTCTTCCTTCCCACTTGTTAGGAGGTAGTTAAAAGCAGATGAAACTTCTCATTAAAGACCTTTACTTTGAGTGCAGCAAGACTTTGTATTTACCCTGCCTGCCAAATGGGTAAAATTCCCAAACCGTGGTGTCATTAAGTGAATCAGTTTGTATATTAAGGAACTTCGTTATACAGAAGACCTGGCACTCTGCCTAGTGCACAGTCAGTGCTCAGTAAACATTTGTTAAATGAATATAAGCATTAGAGTATTGGACCCCTGTTCTCCCGTTGCTCAAGCGCAATGTTGTTCCGAGCTAGTTTATCTTTATTTCTGCTTTCTCTGGTGATCAGGTCGTGCTGTTTTTCGGTGGATTGCTATTAAATTTTGCAAATGTTTGTACCCGCTGTTTCATACTTAAGAATAACTTCTTAGCTCCAGGGAACTATCCCCATATCCTTCATCACACGTTTAAAGAGACTGAAGGATTTCTACAGCCGTTGTTAAGCATATTCTGAGTGAAGTAGATTGGAGGGCTGAGCACGCTAAGCTTAAATGACCTTGGCTACATCTGGTCCGTATTTCACAAGAGAACTCTACAGTTCAGAGAGGGTGATCGACTTGTCCAGGGTTGTACGAGAAGCTACGACCGAACTGGGATGAAAAGCCAGGTGTGTCGACCTCAACAGGATCTGATGACAGTAGGGTCAGAGAGTATTATGTTACTCAAGTTATTTCGCATACCTGTTCTGAAATCCTAGAGCTTACATCTCAGTCTTAAAATACGACGTGCTGTCACTACGTCTACTGCCAGTAATCTTAAGTACCTCATTTGAAGGAATGGTATCACTGGTTTTTAAAGCTGAAAAATCAAAGTGATGGGGAAAAAAGCATATTTTGGTGGATCTGAAAACAGACATTCACTTTCCAGAGAATAACTTTCTCCTTTGCCTAACGACGCGTACCTCTGCTAGGGAGATAATGCTTACTCCGGAACACCACAGAAAATAGATACTTTTGCAAAAGCCAAGTGAAAACGTATTGGATATCTGATAAAGCTATATGCTATTGAATAGTACTGGCCACGTTTGGGGAGCTAGAAACGAAGATGGAACCAAACTGATATGAAAAGTGGGCAGGAGCCCAGTAACCACAAGACAACCATCTCTTACTTCTTTAAACAGAACATACTAATGTTCAATGGAGACCATTCTAGTTTTTCTATAATTTGCATCATTTTAAAATTATTTCCCAGAAGGATTATTTACCAGATGATCAAGGAACACAAAACCTAAATGAGCATGTAATGTGTTGTAATTACAGAGCTCAAAGAATTGAGTGCTTTTATTCTTGACGGGTCAGAGTCCCTCGCATACCAGGATCTGGTTCACAAAGGCGATGCAGCACACCGCGTGACTGCACATATGCTAAATATAGACAACCAAGATCTAGATATCTTCCACATATTTTTAAAGGAATTTAAGACATTCTTACATAGAATGTGCTTCAGCTAGATAGCACAATCAGTTATAAACATGTTCTAGATTTTATAATGTAATTCTCAAAAACAACTTTTTAAATAAATACATTTATTTTTAAAAAAAGATTTGCATGCATGTCAACTCCTCTACCACTGTGCCCCCTCCCCCAGGGCAGGAGGCTTCTCTATATCCACTGTGCCTGGCCCAGGTGGAAAGTAGGACGTCTGTAAATGTTTTTTAAATGAACAAATCCAGATAGGGCATCCACCAGCGCTGGAAATACCAAAATACAAAATTAAAGGCACCACAGACAAACGGACAGATGTGAACAATGTGAACACCTTATGTCTACCATTGGCTCCCCGGTCCTCTGCTCCAGACACTTCGTTATCTAAAAGCTAGATGTTCAATGATCTAGGCCATGGCTGTCAGCTTGGTTCTGCGTGTGGAATGAAATAGGAGGGGAGAGAGAATACGGAGGCCCAGATAGGAGGGCCGTGGAAGGTTTGGGGACTGAAATGGAAGTCCCAGCCATCCAGGTTACAGGTTTACACAAGAGAGAGCCTGGCTGCCTAGACACCTGAGAAACAGCAACTGTTTAAATGGCAGAGGTGCTCAGTGCTTCTTCAGCCGCATTAGGAGACATCCTCTTCTTTGAGAGCATCCCTGATCACGGGTAACAGAGGGCTTGGGGTGTAACCTGTGCTCTGCTCAACTCTGAGGACATGGGGCTTGTCATTCCGCTGCAGCAGCAAAGGGAAATTAGTGGTGCATTTCAGTAATAGGCAGATTATTATGTCACAGGGGATGTGCAGTGTCTTTGCGTCTTAGAAACAGTCTCTTCAGACTCACACTGCAGCCTCTGCTGATGTGCTCACAGCTGTGTAGGGCCCTCAGTGGCAGAATACCTGCTGGATATTCAAATTAGGAAGAAAGTGTTGAAAAATTTATTTTGAACTTGAGATTCAGGTAGTGCCAGCTGAAATCTTAGTGTTTAGCCATAGTAGCTACATTTGGAAAAAACTAGGTTTAATATATTTAACCTGGTTGGATATTACTAGTAAATTGATACATATTTCAGCAAAAGAAATATTGCAAAGTACTTTTGTATAAATGTTTCTAAAAATGCTTTTTGCAACTCTGACAATCCGTGTGTGTTCAGTTGCACACCCCACCTCTACCACAGTGCAAAACAGGCACGGTTACACTTTCAGTTATAAAAGAATAAGTTTTGGGGATCTGATGTACAGCACGGTGATTATAGCTAACAATACTGTATTATGTACTTGAAAGTTGCTAAGAGAGTAGATCTTAAATGTTCTTACCGCAAAAAAGAAAGGCTATTTCCATACGAATTGTAAAATTTGTTCTAATTCTGTGAAGAATGCCATTGGTAGTTTGATGGGGATTGCACTGAATCTGTAGGTTGCTGTGGGTAGTATAGTCATTTTCACAATACTGATTCTTCCAATCCAAGAACATGGTATATCTCTCCATCTGTTTATGTCATCTTTGATATCTTTCATCAGTGTTTTATAGCTTTCTGCATACAGATCTTTTGTCTCCTTAAATAAAAGGTATGTTTATTCCTAGGTATTTTATTCTTTCTGTTGCAATGGTAAATGGAATTGTTTCCTTAATTTCTCTTTCTGATTTTTCATTGTTAGTGTATAGGAATGCCAGACATTTCTGTGCATTAATTTTGTATCCTGCAACCTTAACAAATTCATTGATTAGTTCTACTAGTTTTCTGGTGGCATCTTTAGGATTCTCTATGTATAGTATCATGTCATCTGCAAAGAGTGACAGTTTTAATTCTTCTTTTCCAATTTGTATTCCTTTTATTTCTTTTTCTTCTGGTTGCCACGGTTAGGACTTCTAAAACTATGTTGAATAAGTGGCGAGGGTGGACATCCTTGTCTTGTTCCTGATGTTAGTGGAAATGCTTTCAGTTTTTCACCATTGGGTATGATGTTTGCTGTGGTTTTGTCATATATGGCCTTTATTATGTTGAGGTAGGTTCCCTCTACGCCCACTTTCTGGGGAGTTTTTATCGTAAATGGGTGTTGAATTTTTTCAAAAGCTTTTTCTGCATCTATTGAGATGACTGTACGGTTTTTCTTCTTCAATTTGTTAATATGGTATATCACATTGATTTATTTGTGTATGGAAACACAAAAGACCCCAAATAGCCAAAGCAATCTTGAGAAAGAAAAATGGAGCTGGAGGAATCAGGCTCCCTGATTTCAGACTATACTACAAAGCTACAGTAATCAAGACAGTATGGTACTGGCACAAAAGCAGAAATATAGATCAGTGGTACAGGATAGAAAGCCCAGAGATAAACCCACACACATATGGTCACCTATTTTACAACAAAGGAGTCAAGAACATACAATGGAGAAGAGACAGCCTCTTCAATAAGTAGTGCTGGGAAAACTGGACAGCTACATGTAAAAGAATGAAATTAGAACACACCCTAACACCATACACAAAAATAAACTCCAAATGGATTAAAGACCTAAATGTAAGACCATACACTATAAAACTCTTAGAGGAAAACATAGGCAGAACACTCTATGACATAAATCACACAAGATCCTTTTTGACCCCCTCCTAGAGAAATGGAAATAAAAACAAAAATAAACAAATGGGACCTAATGAAACTTAAAAGTTTTTGTCCAGCAAACTATAAACAAGATGGAAAAGACAACCCTCAGAATGGGAGAAAATATTTTCAAATGAAACAGTAGACAAAGGATTAATCTCCAAAATATAAAAACAGCTCATAGAGCTCAATATCAAAAAAACAGTTCAATTAAAAAATGGGCAGAAGTCTTAAATAGACATTTCACTAAAGAAGAAGACATACAGATGGCCAAGAAGCACATGAAAAGCTGCTCAATGTCACTAATTATTAGAGAAATGCAAATCAAAACTACAATGAGGTTTCACCTCACACTGGTCAGAATGGCCAGGGTGTGGTGAAAAAGGAACCCTCCTGCACTGTTGGTGGGAATGTAAATTGGTACAACCACCATAGAGAACAGTACGGAGGTTCCTTAAAAAATTAAAAATAGAACTGCCATATGACCCAGCAATCCCACTACTGGGCATATACCCTGAGAAAACCATAAATCAACAAGAGACATGTGCCACAATGTTCACTGCAGCACTATTTACCATAGCCAGGACGTGGAAGCAACCTATATGTCTATCGACAGATGAATGGATAAAGAAGATGTGGCACGTATATACAATGGAATATTACTCAGCCATAAAAAGAAATGAAATTGAGTTATTTGTAGTCTATGGACCTAGAGTCTGTCATACTGAGTGAAGTCAGAGAGAGAAAAACAAACACCATATGCTAACACATATATATGGAATCTAAAAGGAAAAAAATGATACTGATGAACCTAGTGACAGGGCAGGAATAAAGACATAGATATAGAGAATGGACTTGAGGACACGGGATGGGGGAGGGGGAAGCTGGGGCGAAGTGAGAGTAGCATTGACATATATACACTACTGAATGTAAAATAGGTAGCTAGTGGGAAGCAGCAGCATAGCACAGGGAGATCAGCTCAGTGCTTTGTGATGAGCTAGAGACGTGGGATAGGGAGGGTGAGAGGGGAGGCTCAAGAGGGAGGGGATATGGGGCCATATGTATGCCTATGGCTGATTCACTTTGTTGTACAACAGAAACTAACACAGTATTGTGAAGCAAGTATATTCCAATAAAGATGTTTTTTTTAAAAAAAGGGTAATTATGTAAGGAGATGAGGGTGTTAGCCAATGCTATGGTGATAATCATTTCTCAATATAATGTGTATCAAATCAATACACACACCTTAAACTTTTACGATGTTATATCTTCATTATGTATCTCATATAAAAAATTTAAAACTAAAATAAATAAAATGAAAACAGGTGTACAGTTAAAATTGATGGTTTCTTATCTTCAGTCATTACAAGACGAGAGATAATAATTTAGTTTCTTAAAACTTTTAGTTACATCACACACACGCACACACATACACACCTGACCAAATATAATGGTCACACATCCACTGTTTAGAGTGTGTTTTGTGAAAACTTAGGGAGCTATACCAATGTAATGTAAGCATTTTTAGAATGGAAAAATTAAAATGGAACAAAAGAAAACTAAAAGATAGGTCCTATAAGATTACATGGTTTACTTATAAAACCAGATTATATATATATAATAAGTATAAATATATATATAATGTATTATTTGACAAACATTTAGTAATTTACATAAATCCTATTGATAAATACTATATAATTACTTGAGTGAATGAAGGGATTCAGAATCAGGAGGGTGAAAGCTGTACTGCCTTAATTTTTCACAACTGTCACATTCACTTGGACTTTTATGATTGTGTTTGTAAACAAAATATATGGGCTTGGGTTTTATTTGGCAGATTTTTTTTTAAATAGCAAAACATTATTTACCTTTAAGAACTACATCAAAGGTTGCTACTTCCTGTTTTAAGGAGATGTTTAGCGGGCATGCCAACCTGGTTCAAGTGAGGTGAAGTGAGGGACTCTACTGTATTATGAGTCACATTATTTCTAGACTTCAGTTATCCGTAGGAAAACATTTCCATTATTTCATGAGATAGCCTTAGCCTTGCCAGAAGTGAAAACACAGGGAAGCAAAAGCAGTTTTTTACACTCCTAATTTACAAATTGGGACATACTACCGAAGTAAATGAGATTGCTATTTCCGATCAAGCAGTCCACCTTCATCACCTGGCGGCGGCTCCGTTACCGACATGGGTACCCTGAGGAGGCAGCATGATCACAATCTATACATTCTGACTGCACATGGCGTGGAATTTTATGCCAACCCCTTTTGCCAGCGTTCTAAATGATCAGTTAGGACCCCTTGGACAGCTTTATTCACTGTTTCAGTGCCAAGTTTAAATGGATCATATGCTTAACATTACTTTAATGTTGGCATTTCTACCTACTCCTTCATTTATTTGCAGAACATTGGAAATTTCCATTCTACTCCTCTGTTCCTCTACACTATGTAAGTGGAACTGAGGCCTCTAATTTCTCATTACAAGGAGCCCATTTATGCTTGTAAGTTGTGTCCACCCCCCACAGGAGATCAGTCATTACTCTGTGTTTCTGAACTATGCGGTTGTTTGGGTGAGTGAGAGAAGGGCCTGGGAGACGTCTAGATTCCTGCTGATACTGGCACATACACTGGTCGTGCGTGGTTCTGCTCCCTTGGTGGTGGTTTGTTTAAATGGCTTTGGGAAGAGAATTCCACGGCACTCGTTTCAATTCAGGAGAGACCCAGATTACCTTCAGTTACTCCAAAACTCGTTAGCATTTTGGAGTGGAGAAAATAGAAGTACAAGACAAAGTACTGATGTTTTGAGATTTGAGGGGTCCAGACAAGGGTCCTCTCCCATTTAACCCATGTCCCTTTAGTGGGTCCAGGAGGGCTGTGCCACGGGAGGATTTCAAGATATCCTAGAGGTGCCTGGTGACGCGGCAGCTTCTTCAGAAACACTCCTTAGGATGCTAAACATCTGTTAATGCAATAAGTAAACGAGAACCAGGGTATGGATACCCTCAGAAGCAAGTTTAGCTCTGAGGCTGAACGTATTTAAGCTAAAATGCACATGGATTGAAAAGGGAGGAGAATAGAGATTATAATGTTTAAAGGTAATACTTTAGAGATACTTTGCTCTTTTACTGGGCTGATTTGCGTTTTCCCCCAGAGCCTGTAGGCACCCAGATTCCCTCACCTCTGCTCATGTGGCCGCCTTCTGCAGAAGAGTTTGAGAACAGGTCCTGAATGATACTGGAACCACTTTTCAGCTGGAGGTCAGTGAGTAGCATAGCCCAGGTTCCCACTACCGGCAATGATGGAGGAATGGGCGAAATTTACTTCTTGATTATAAACAACTATAAAAAGTAGACACACTATATAAAACAATTGATTTCGGACAACAGGCAGCACAAGGCTGTGACCCCAGGCAGAAGTAAAACCTGCGAGGCCCCCTGTGCATCTTCGTCTCTGCACATCGATTCCACTGTCTCTCTCACCTCCAGAGGTGGACCAGGGCAAGAACATGAATGGAGGCCCACAGCCCACCTCTCTAAATATTTAAAGGTTATGAATAAAGCTAATACGTTGTCAAAGGAAAGATGCTGTACCCCCCCTATTTTAATATACATCATTACAACAAAAGAAAAGTATATTGATCTTGCTGCTGGTTACAAAGGTATTTTCAGTTTGAGAAAATCAACAAGTCATACGTTATGATCTATGTAGTTTTCTAATTAGGTTGATTCCTATGAAATTGCTTTTGGGCTACAAAAATGGTGATCACGCAAATAAAAGTTTAAAGTATTTATAAAATGGTGATCACATGGTTCAACTTTGTATATATATGGTTTTTATATGAATAAATGTCTGCAAAGTATCGAAGTTTACTGATTTTAATGATTGAAATCATCCCAAGTATCTTTTAACACAATGTAATGAAATTAGGTATCAATAAGGTAATGAAAATGGGAAAATTTACAAACATGAAGACGCTAATGTACTCTTAAGGAGAGTGGGAATGAATAACAAGCTTGCTTTTTTAAATTGTTTATGACCTATTGTGATGTGTTTTTTAAAACAGAAATGGTTAAATGAAACACAACTTGATCTTTCATCCTGGTACAGCTAGCTTCTAAGATACTTTCTTCAGGGAGATGGATGAAGCTTTAGAAAATCTTAGAACACATGAAATTTCCAGATAGCTCTAGATTTAAAAAAATTCTCTAGCCATTGACAGGAAAAGAGGAGCTCACTCGTTCAAAATGTCTATTCTTTCTGTAGTCTCTAGGTGCATTTATTCTCTCTGTAATACCTCCTTTTTTCCCATAGTAATTAAGATGCTTTATTAACTCTGGACCATAATAAAACTGCTATATTATTCTTTCTGATCTCTTATTCATCCTAAGCGACTTCCATATCACAAATGTGAATAACACACTGCCCAATTCTGGAAAGAACTCTTTTTCTCTAATGAAACCTCTCTCTCCGGTTAGAAAATATGTAATTTTAATTATTTATAACAAAGTTTTCTTTCAAAGGTAAATACCACGTCAAGGCAGTCATTTAGATGAAAAAAGGTCATTTTTACTTTGATAAGTTTGCTTTTGACAGAGGCAATGTCACCATCCTAGAAATTTATGTTCCAAACTATTTTATTTGTATAAATTGACAGGATGATTTCAATCACATTTATCTGTAAAGTTCAATTGAAGTGACCATTACTATTAATATATAATCCCATGTATTACCACGTTAAGTGCACTTTTTTTCTTTTTTTTGTTTTGAATGTTTTAGTCAAACAAGGACCATTATTACAATAGTAAATTTAAGAACTATATACGAAACTATCCTAGTGCACTTTTTAGCCTAGCTTCTCCATCTGTAATGGAGTCATTTATTTGTAGAATACAAAAATATCTATTCAGTTACAGTGGTAATGGAGTATTTTTCATAAATTTTACCTATATTGTAGTTTTACTTTCGCTGAATAATCATATGTTTAGGTGATAAGTAAATAATAACATCAATAACATTTATTTCTTATCACACAAAACATATCTCTGATTAACAGTGATGATAACACTAGAGCTAGTTTATTTCAAGCCAGGGATAATTTTCCCAGTAAAAGTATCACCTGTGAACAGAGGGTGAGTGATGGCTTACATAACCAAGGGTATATTTTCTTCAAGAAATCTAGGCAAAGTCACAGGAGAAAATGTCAACAGTCAAGCTTACCCACTAAGACTATACTCCTCCTTTGGAAAACACATCTTATTTTCATAGCACTAAAGAAAACATTCTCCCATTTCATAGTGCACATTATTTAAGTTAAGGAAAATCTTCTGACATCCTGCTCTGAACATTCTGAAGAGGACAAGCAAATGATCAGTTGGAATTCGGAAACTATTCTCAAAGTATTTTCTCCCGTTAGCTGAAAGTGTTTGCAGGTACAGCAAAGACACAGTGCACACCATAATATTTCCAACAGACGGTCATCTGTCACATGAACAGAGAAATCCATGGAAACCTCACTTGGCTAAATTAATTCAAAAAGAGTCATGTACCACAATGTTCACTGCAGCACTATTTACAATAGCCAGGACATGGAAGCCACCTAAGTGTCCATCGACAGATGAATGGATAAAGAAGATGTGGCACATACATACAATGGAATATTACTCAGCCATTAAAAGAAACAAAATTGAGTTATTTGTAGTGAGGTGGATGGACCTAGAGTCTGTCAGACAGAGTGAAGTAAGTCAGCAAGAGAAAATGGGGAGGGGGAAGGGGAAACTGGGATGAAGTGAGAGTGGCATAGACATATATACACTACCAAACGTAATGTAGATAGCTAGTGGGAAGCAGCCACATAGCACAGGGAGATCAGCTCGGTGCTTGTGACCACCTGGAGGGGTGGGGTAGGGAGGGTGGGAGGGAGACACAATAGGTAGGGAGTATGGGGATACATATATACGTATAGCTGATTGTGTTATACAGCAGAAACTAACACAACAATGTAAAGCAATTATACTCCAATAAAAATGTTAAAAAAACAAATCCCATAGTTACCACATGTGGCTCTACAGTAGACAGACCAATAAATAGCCACATCTTTGTGGCGCCTGAAAAACAAACTGACCCGAAACACAGATCTTTTCTCATCCTTTTGTGCTTTCAGAAACACAAAACACAACTGCTTGGTTTTCAGTGGAAATCTTGGCTCTATTTTATAATTTTCCCTGACCATGGATTCAGTCTTATAATAAACTCTGATACATAACAGGAGATATGGTTTAATGTTCTGTGCTGTATGTAAACAGATTGTGTCTGCCAAAATTTTTTATTCTATATTACTGACACATAACCTTCATTCCTAATTATAATTTTAGAAATATGTTATATATTTAAATACAATTATAATACATATCAATATTAATAAAATATATATATTTCAGAAATTATGTGATATGTATTTTTTATTTTAAATGTAAAGGTGGGTCCACATTTTCATGTCCTATTATTTATACAATTATACAATCATTTGTACAATTCAGATTAAAATAAGCTATTTTTTCCCCAGTAAACAGGATGCTGCCACCGAATTCAGATTATTTTTTACAAAAATGTGAAAATATGAAAAATATGTCAAATGTAGATTCCCAAGACAGAAAAGGTGAAGTTCAGGTTTAAAGGACACTGCAGGAGTTACCAGCCCACTAGCATCGTGTACCGAGAAGAAAACCAGAAGGGCCTCCTAAATATGAAGTCAGGTGAACTGTGGTACAAGGGCAGGTTACACACACACACACACACACACACACACACACACACACACACACACACACACACACACACACACACACACACACACACACACACACACACACACACACACGGAGAGAGGGAGCGATGGGGAGAGGGAAGGAGTAGGACAGTGAGAGGGGGGAGTGAAACCGAGCAGGACTCTGTGGGGCTCCTGGGCACAGAAGCCTTTCCGTGTCCCCCATTTCTTGTTTGTAGGGAACAGCCTCCAGCCTCTATGACCTTCCCTGAGTTCCAAAGGGCATATGTGAACAGTTGCTAATCAGGGAAGGGAGGGGATGCAGAGATAAGGGAGGAACAGTCAAGAAACAATAGTTCAGGGGCAGGTCCTGGTTCCCCCTCAAGGGATACACAGAACAATATCTTCAAGCCCTGTACGGACCTAAAACCCCCAACAGATGGATGATGTCAGCATTCTCCATTCCAGATTAAAGGAACCAGAGAAGCCCTTCGATAACACCACCTGAGGCCAGATTAAAGGAACCACAGAAACTCATCAGATTACCTGAGACCAGATTAAAGGACTGCAGGCCCTGCACACACCCTAATCTAATCAGCAACCCCCTCCTTGAAGGGATTGCTGTCAAACTCCTCACCAAATCCCCCTGGTTGGGACACACAGATTTTTAGGGGCACAAGCCCACTGTGTCCCCCTTTGCCTGGCAAAGCAATAAAACTATTCTTTTCTACTTCACCCAAAACTCTGTCTCTGAGATTCGATTTGGCATCTGTGCACAGAGGCTGAGTTTTTAGCATCAAGAGGGAGGGAGAGGGATGGGGGGGAGGGATAGAGGGAGGAGGAGAGGGCAAGGAGGGAAACAGGGAAAGGGATGGGGAGGGAGAAGTTGGGGAAGAGGGGGGAGGGGGACAGGAGAGGGAGAGGGGGCCACTGCCAAATCACCTTTCACTTCTAAGAGCTGAGAATACAGCTGACCCTTGAACTACACAATGTTGAGCAAGTGTGTGTGTCCACTTAGGAGTTTTCAATAGAAGTACCAGGGTTAGTTGAATCCTTGGGTGCAGAACCGCGGATACAGAAGACTGACTATAAGTTATACGTGGATTTTCAACTGCGTAGAGGGGTGGTGCCCCAACCCCTGTGGTGTTCAAGGGTCAACTGTATTTTTAATTTTTATCTTACAAATTAGAGCCAAAATAACTTGGGCTGCATCTTCTCTCCATGGCAAAACTTCTGTCATCATAAGGCAACAGAATTACAAGAATTTAATGAATAGCAGCACGACAACATGGGAATTTCTTGCCAGAAACATACTGCTTTTCGTATAGATAAGATCAGCCCGAAAGCCTTTTGTAAGGCACTCTGCTGGGTAGGTACAAGGGAAAGCGAAGGTATTTTCTACTTTGACAACCTAGTGAGCAGGTAGGGGTCTATTTGGAGAAAGATACGATTAATTCACTTTTATCTGGACCTCAAAGTACACATAACAAAGTCACTAGTACAGACAGACGTGGAAAGGACGCTGGATGGAAGTTAGTACCGGGTTGGCCACAGCGTTTGCTCAGGTTTCTCCGTAGGAGATGGCAAAACCCGAATGAACTTTTTGGCCAACCCAATATTAAAAAAGAGAGTAAAAATGGGAAAGTGCATTCCCACTTGGGACAGTTACATCCCTGGCATGAGATTTATGGAGGGAGAAAATGCTGTAAGGATAGGAAAGGGCAGAATATGAAACACCATTACTATTGTTAAAGGAAAGTCTAAGATTACAGTGGCGCACAGGTGGGGTGCCACTCCAGGACCCTTTGTGTGAGGCCTCCTGTCCAGCAAACAATTGATGTCTCTGTCACTGTCTCCAGGCTCTGTCTTTGGTCTCAAGTCTGGGCAACTATAAGGCTTGCAGATCTTCAGCCCAACACAAGCACGAGGTATTTCTAAGCCAACGTCTTTTTTGAGCACATACAGGATTCTAAAATAAATACTCCAGGGCCATAGACAATGACTATTCCTCAAATATACAACAGAGAGGCAACTTCCCAAATTCATTTGGAAGAATGGGATTTTCTGACAGATGGAAGGATAAGAAGTGTAATTTCTCTCACAGAGTTGTGATGTCAGTGAGAACATTCTGTTCTAAAGTCACATACCTTTTATCTTTGAATATATACGTAAAAGACATATTATGTCATTTAAAGTTTGGCATTGAATTTCTTTTTTGCATTATGAATATTTAGACATATTAATAAAATGGAGGTTCTAAATTCCCTACCAAACCAATGTAACATAGCAATGCCAATCAAAAATTTCTAGGAACATGCCCAAACTATACTGTTCTTCCTGTGTTAAAATACAGACGTTAAAACATAAGTACATGTTTTAAATTCTTAACATAAATTTCTCTCATGTAACCACGCTCCTAAGTTTTAAAATACTGGCTGTTTGAAGTCTGAAGTAGCAAACACTGAGTTAGCATCTGTTATTCACAGGGCAGTGGGGTAAGTGCCAGAACTTCACTGAAGGCCACTTCTGGCTTAAATCTACATGAACTCTGCAGTATAACTTTAATGATGCTAATTTCTGATGTTTCTCATCTTTTCTTATTCTCCAATCATTATCAAGTCTCCAGATGTGATGCTCTCTGGCAGACAAAAAAAAAAAATAAAGGGGAAGATGTATGAAATACAATTTTTAAACCTAGAACTAGGGATTGGGTACATTTAGTTGAAGAGCCAGAGGTAGAGATGAGGTTAAAAAAACAGAAGTCAGGAAGAAAAATATGAGTGAATTTTCTCCTCTCAACGTTCTTCTATGTAGTTTATCATTTGTGAAGTGTAGCTTAATAGGCTCATTTCAAGGGAAGTGACATATGGTGAGACACCAGTGAGCCAAATGGTCCTGTGTGTGTACATGTGTGTACATATGTATGTGTGTGTACGTGTGTGTGCACATGCACATAAATACATGATGACAGCTGACCTTCTGTCATGGTTGTATTAACCTTTCCCTGAGCTAATGTTATGTACCATATTTATTCCCTACTGAATCAAAAGGAATATATTTTTTCCATAAAAGTTTGATCCATATAGAACTACATGTTACCTATTATATTTAGAAAATTGCATGGGGAAGCTTGATGGAGAAAAATCAAGTACAGAGACCAAGTTTCAGGTTTAATTAATTGTGTTAAGCTACACTTCACAAACTATAAACTACATAGAAGAACCTTGAGAGGGAAAAAAGTTCACTTGTATTAATATTTTTCTTCCTGGCTTCAGTTTTCTGAAATTGAAATTTCAATTTCAGGTTTGAATTAAAGAGAGTGAAGTGATTTGTTTGAATAAGGTCATTGTTAGATTATACTAATCCAATATAATATATGGAAACTCTGGGCCTTTTAGTAACTACTTTTATGCGTCTAATAGACAATGATTAAATGGCTGACTGTTGACATTTCACACTGAGTTACCTTCAGATTTTTCATTGTGCTATGTCAGGAGAACTTAATTAACAGTCTGCATCTTGGCTTTCATCTCTGGTCCAGCCATGATAAAATCAGCTTAGTAGTAATGGCCTCAAGCAAACCTGGTCTACCTGAGGAGAGAGGTTGGGGCCTGGTAAAGGAAGTTCTCAGGTTACTCAGGAGTCAGGGTGATGAATCAGCAAGAATTGACCTTGGGTGGGAGGGTGGGCTGTGGACACCTCTTCTACACTGAGCTGAATAAAGTCATTCAGGAATTTTGCAACTCCACGGACTGAAAAACAGTGTCCCGTTTCCCTTGGGCTACATGGACTGAGTGATGTAAGGCTTGGGAGAAGGGGTTCATCTCTTTAGGGGGCAATGTCTTGTTTATACTCACAGATGAAAGAAAAAAACAACTGAAGACTTAACCCTGACATTTTGCCTGACATTTTTTTTTCTTGCATTAAAAACGTAGGGTTTGGGGCTTCCTGGTGGTGCGGCGGGGTTAAGAATCCACCTGCCAACGAAGGGGACACGGGTTCGAGCCCTGGTCCGGGAGGACCCCACATGCCGCGGAGCAACTAAGCCCATGAGCCACAACTACTGAGCCCTCGCGCCACAACTATCAAGGCCCGTGCACCTGGGGCCCGTGCTCCGCCACAAGAGAAGCCACCGCAATAAGCCCGCACACAGCAACGAAGAGTAGCCCCCGCTTGCTGCAAATAGAGAAAGCCCCAAGGGCAGCAACAAGGATCCACTGCAGCCAAAAATAAAATACAATAAATAAATTAAAAAAAAATTCTAAAAAGAATGAAACAATAGTATGACTCAATTAAAAAAAAACCAACTTAGGGTTAGGTTTAGATTTAGTTTTTCTCGAACTTTAGAAGCTAGAAAACCATTTCTATATATATATATTTTAACATCTTTATTGGAGTATAATTGATTTACAATGGAGTGTTAGTTTCTGCTTTATAACAAAGTGAATCAGCTATACGTATACATATATCCCCATATTTCCTCCCTTTTGTGTCTTCCTCCCACCCTCCCTATCCAACCCCTCTAGGTGGTCACAAACTACCAATCTGATCTCCCTGTGCTGTGAGGTTGCTTCCCACTAGCTATCTATTTTACATTTGGTAGTATATATGTCCAAGCCACTCTTTCACTTTGTCCCAGCTTCCCCTTCCCCCTCCCTGGGTCCTCAAGTCTATTCTCTAAGTCTGAGTCTTTATTACTGTCCTGCTCTTAGGTTCTTCATATCCTTTTTTTTTTTTTTTTAAGATTCCATATATGTGTTAGCATACGGTATGTATTTTTCTCTTACTGACTTACTTTACTCTGTATGACAGATTCTAGGTCCATCCACCTCACTACAGATAACTCAATTTCATTTTTTTTTATGGCTGAGTAATATTCCATTGTATATATGTGCCACATCTTCTTTATCCATTCATCTGTCGATGGACAACTGGGTTGCTTCCATGTCCTGGCTGTTGTAAATAGAGCTGCAATGAACACTGTGGTACATGACTGTTTATGAATTGTGGTTTTCTCAGGGTATATGCCCAGTAGTGGGATTGCTGGCTCATATGGTAGTTCTATTTTTAGTTTTTTAAGGAACCTCCATACTGTTTTCCATAGTGGCTGTATCAATGTACACAATGAACCCACAGTGCAAGAGGGTACCCATTTCTCCACACCCTCTCCAGCATTTGCTGTTTGTAGATTTTTTGATGATGGCCATTCTGACTGGTGTGAGGTGATACCTCACTGCAGTTTTGATTTGCATTTCCCTAATGATTAGAGATGTTGAGCATCCTTTCATATTTGTTGGCAATCTGTACATCTTCTTTGGAGAAATGTCTGTTTAAGTCTTCTGCCCATTTTGGATTGGGTTATTTTTTTGATATTGAGCTGCATGAGCTGCTTATAAATTTTGGAGATTAATCCTTTGTCATTTGCAAATATTTTCTCCCATTCTGAGGGTTGTCTTTTCATCTTGTTTATGGTTTCCTTTGCTGTGCAAAAGCTTTTAACTTTCATTAGGCCCCATTCGTTTATTTTTGTTTTTATTTCCATTTCTCTAGGAGGTGGGTCAAAAAGGATCTTGTGTGATTTATGTAATAGAGTGTTCTGCCTATGTTTTCCTCTAAGAGTTTTCTAGTGTCTGGCCTTACATTTAGGTCTTTAATCCATTTTGAGTTTATTTTTGTGTATGGTATTAAGGAGTGTTCTAATTTCATTCTTTTACATGTAACTGTCCAGTTTTCCCAGCACCACTTATTGAAGAGGCTGTCTTTTCTCCACTGTATATTCTTGCCTCCTTTATCAAAAATAAGGTGACCATATGTATGTGGGTTTATCTCTGGGCTTTCTATCCTGTTCCATTGAGCTATATTTCTGTTTTTGTGCAAGTACCATACTGTCTTGATTACTGTAGCTTTGTAGTTTATTCTGAAGTCAGCAAGCCTGATTCCTCCAGCTCCATAGAAAACCATTTCTTAAAGCGAGATTTTTATAAAGTGCTTAGAACAAAATTCTTCATGCAGAGTGGAAACTCTATAATAATATTTTAAAGTTAACAACTACAAAAAATTGTAGTAGGATATACAAGGGAATCCCCATAAAGGTAACAGCTGATCTTTCAGCAGAAACTCTGCAAGCCAGAAGGGAGTGGCAGAACATATTTAAAGTGGTGAAAGGGAAAAACCTACAACCAAGATTACTCTACCCAGCAAGGATCTCATTCAGATTTGACAGAGAAATTAAAACCTTTACAGACAAGCAAAAGCTAAGAGAATTCAGCAACACCACACTAGCTTTACAACAAACGCTAAAGGAACTTCCCTAGACAGGAAACACAAGAGAAGGAAAAGACCTACAATAACAAGCCCAAAACAATTAAGGAAATGGTAATAGGAACATACATATTGATAACTACCTTAAATGTAAATGGATTAAATGCTCCAAACAAAAGACATAGACTGACTGAATGGATACAAAAACAAGACCCGTATATATGCTGTCTACAAGAGACCCATTTCAGACCTAGGGACACATACACACTGAAAGTCAGGGGATGGAAAAAGATATTCCATGCAAATGGAAATCAAAAGAAAGCTGGAGTTGCAATTTTCATATCAGACAAAATAGAGTTTAAAACAAAGACTATTACAAGAGACAAGAAGGACACTACATAATGATCAGGGAATCAATCCAAGAAGATATAGCAATTATAAATATTTCTGCAACCAACATAGGAGCACACCAATACATAAGGCAAATACTAACAGCCATAAAAGGGGAAACCGACAGTAACACAATCATACTAGGGGACTTTAACACCCCACTTTCACCACCAGACAGATCATCCAAAATGAAAATAAGGAAACACAAGCTTTAAATGATACATTAAACAAGATGGACTTAATTGATATTTACAGGACATTCCATCCAAAAACAACAGAATACACTTTCTTCCCAAGTTCTCATGGAACATTCTGCAGGATAGGTCACATCTTGGGTCACAAATCAAGCCTTGGTGAATTTAAGAAAACTGAAATCGTATCAAGTATCTTTTTTGAACATAATGCTATGAGACTAGATATCAATTAAAGGAAAAAAATCTGTAAAAAATATAAACACATGGAGGCTAAACAATACACTACTTAATAACCAAGACATCACTGAGGAAATGAAAAAATACCTAGAAACAAATGACAATGAAAACACGACGACCCAAAACCTATGGGATGCAGCAAAAGCAGTTCGAAGAGGGAACTTATAGCAATACAATCCTACCTTAAGAAACAAGAAACATCTCAAATAAACAACCTAACCTTACACCTAAAGCAATCAGAGAAAGAAGAACAAAAAAATCCCAAAGTTAGTAGAAGGAAAGATATCATAAAGATCAGATCAGAAATAAAAAGAAATGAAGGAAACAATAGCAAAGATCAATAAAACTAAAAGCTGGTTCTTTGAGAACATAAACAAAATTGATAAACCATTAGCCAGACTCATCAAGGAAAAAAGCGAGAAGACTCAAGTCAATACAGTTAGAAATGAAAAAGGAGAAGTAACAACTGACCCTGCAGAAATACAAAGGATCATGAGAGATAACTACAAGCAATTCTATGCCAATAAAATGGACAACTTGGAAGAAATGGACAAATTCATAGAAAAGCACAAACTTCCGAGACTGAACCAGGAAGAAATCGAAAATATAAACAGAACAATCACAAGCACTGAAATTGCGACTGTGATTAAAACTCTTCCAACAAACAAAAGCCCAGGACCAGATGGCTTCACAGGAGAATTCTATCAAACATTTAGAGAAGAGCTAACACCTATCCTTCTCAAACTCTTCCAAATTGTAGCAGAGGGAAAAACACGCCCACACTCATTCTACGAGGCTATCATCACCCTGATACCAAAACCAGACAACGAAGTCCCAAAAAAGAAAACTACAGCCCAGTATCACTGATGAACATAGATGAAAAAACCCTCAACAAAATACTAGCAAACAGAATCCAACAGCACATTAAAAGGATCATACACCGTGATTAAGTAGGGTTTATCCCAGGAAAGCAAGGATTCTTCAATATACGCAAATCAATTAATGTGATACACCATATTAACAAATTGAAGAATAAAAACCATATGATCATCTCAATAGATGCAGAATAAGTTTTTGACAAAATTCAACACCCATTTATGATAAAAACCCTCCAGAAAGTAGGCATAGAGGGAACTTACGTCAACATAATATAGGCCATATATGACAAACCAACAGCCAACATCATCCTCATTTGTGAAAACCTGAAACCATTTCCACTAAGATCAGAAACAAAACAAGTCTGCCCACTCTCACCACTGTTATTCAACATAGTTTTGGAAGTTTTAACCACAGCAGTCAGAGAATAAAAAGAAATAAAAGGAATACAAATGGGAAAAAAGAAGTAAAGCTGTCACTGTTTGCAGATGACATGATACTATATATAGAGAATCCTAAAGATGCTACCAGAAAACTTCTAGAGCTAATCAACGAATTTGGTAAAGTTGCAGGATACAAAATTAATGCACAGAAATCTCTGGCATTCCTATAAACTAATGATGAAAAATCTGAAAGTGAAATTAAAGAAACACATTTACCACTGCAACAAAAAGAATAAAATACCTAGGAATAAACCTACCTGATGAGACAAAAGACACGTATGCAGAAAACTATGACACTGATGAAAGAAATTAAAGATGATACAAATAGATGGAGAGATATACCATGTTCTTGGATTGGAAGAATCAACATTGTGAAAATGACTATACTACCCAAAGCAATCTATAGATTCAATGCAATCCCTATCAAACTACCACTGGCATTTTACACAGAAATAGAACAAAAAATTTCACAATTTGTATGGAAACACAAAAGTCCCTGAATAGCCAAAGCAATCTTGAGAAAGAAAAATGGAGCTGGAGGAATCAGGCTCCCTGACTTCAGACGATACTACAAAGCTACAGTAATCAAGACAGTATGGTACTGGCACAAAACAGAAGTATAGATCAATGGAACAGGATAGAAAGCCCAGAGGTAAACCCACGCACATATGGTCACCTTATCTTTGATAAAGGAGGCAAGAATGTACAATGAAGGAAGAAAAGACAGCTTCTTCAATAAGTGGTGCTGGGAAAACTGGACAGCAACATGTAAAAGAATGAAATTAGAACACTCCCTGCCACCATACACAAAAATAAACCCAAAGTGGATTAAAGACCTAAATGTAAGGCCAGACACTAGAAAACTCTTAGAGGAAAAGATAGGCAGAACACTGTATGACATAAATCACAGCAAGATTCTTTTTGACCCATCTCCTAGAGAAATGGAAATAAAAACAAAAATAAACAAATGGGACCTAATGAAACTTAAAAGCTTTTGCACATCATAGGAAACCATAAACAAGACGAAAAGACAACCCTCAGAATAGGAGAAAATATTTGCAAATGAAGCAACTGACAGAGGATTAATCTCCAAAATTTAAAAGCAGCTCATGCAGCTCAGTATCAAAAAAACAAAAAACTCACTCCAAAAATGGGCAGAAGACCTAAACAGACATTTCTCCAAAGAAGATATACAGATTGCCAACAAACACATGAAAGGATGCTCAACATCACTAATCATTAGAGAAATGCAAATGAAAACTACAGTGAGGTATGACCTCACACCAGTCAGAATGTCCGTCATCAAAAAATGTACAAACAATAAATGCTGGAGACAGTGTGGAGAAAAGGGAACCCTCTTGCCCTGCTGGTGGGAATGTAAATTGATACAGCCACCATGCAGAACAGTATGGAGGTTCCTTAAAAAATTAAAAATAGAACTACCATACGACCCAGCAATACCACTACTGCGCATATAGCTGGAGGCAACCATAATTCAAAAAGAGTCATGTACCACAATATTCATTGCAGCTGTATTTACAGTAGCCAGGATATGGAAGCAACCTAGGTGTCCATCGACAGATCAATGGATAAAGAAGATGTGGCACATATATACAATGGAATATTACTGAGCCATAAAAAGAAACGAAACTGAGTTATTTGTAGTGACGTGGATGGAACTACAGTCTGCCATACAGAGTGAAGTAAGTCAGATTGAGAAAAACAAATACTGTATGCTAACACATATATATGGAATCTAAAAAAATAAAAAAACCAATGGTCGTGAAGACCCTAGGGGCAGGATGGGAATAAAGACACAGACCTACTAGAGAATGGACTTGAGGATGGCGAGGGGGAAGGGTTAGCTGGGGCAAAGTGAGAGATTGGCATGGACATATATACACTACCAAATGTAAACTAGATCACTAGTGGGAAGCAGCTGCACAGCACAGGGAGATCAGGTCGGTGCTTTGTCACCACTTAGAGGGCTGGGATAGGGAGGGTGGGTGGGAGGGAGATGCAAGAGGGATGAGATGTGGGGATATATGTATATGTATAGTTGATTCACTGTGTTATAAAGCAGAAACTAACACACCATTGTAAAGCAATTATATTCAAATAAAGATGTTAAAAAATGTAGTACGATAGCATGCTTCCCTTTTCTGGGAAAGAAACTTCTTACTGCAAATTTAATATTGACAATGGTTAGTAATTATGGAATCTTTATACCTTATGTGGACGATCTTTAAGCGCTGTGATAGGTACCATTATCCTCGTTTTAGAGATCAAGAATATAAGGCTTAGAAAGATTAAGTAAGTAGCCCAAAGTCACACACGTTAGCAATGGTAAAGTTAATATTCAAACTCAGGTTTACTTAACTCTGAAACTCCCGATTTTAACCTCTGCAGACAGAGCCTCTTCACAATGACTGAGCCACCAAAATTTAGCAGAGCCACGGGGATAAAAACATCATTCAAAGTTGCTACCTCAGATCATCCAAACAGAAAATTAATAAGGAAACACAAGCTTTAAATGACACAATAGACCAGAGAGATTTAATTGATATTTATGAGACACTCCATCCAAAAACAGAAGATTACACTTTCTTCTCAAATGCGCATGGAACAATCTCCAGGATGGATCACATCTTGGGTCACAAATCAAGCCTCAGTGAATTTAAGAAAATTGAAATCATATCAAGCATCTTTTCTGAGGACAACGCTATGAGATTGGAAATCGGTCACAGGGAAAAAAACGTAAAAAACACAGACAGGGGGGATCTTGAAGATGGCGGAAGAGTAAGACGCGGAGATCACCTTCCTCCCTACAGATACACCAGAAATACATCTACACGTGGAACAACTCCTACAGAACACCTACTGAAGGCTGGCAGAAGACCTCAGACCTCCCAAAAGGCAAGAAACTCCCCACGTACCTGGGTAGGGAAAAAGAAAAAAAAAAAGAAAAAACAGAGACAAAAGAATAGGGACGGCACCTGCACCAGTGGGAGGGAGCTGTGAAGGAGGAAAAGTCTCCACACATTAGGAAGCCCCTTCGCGGGCAGAGATTGCGGGAGGCGGAGGGGGGAGCTTCGAAGCTGCGGAGGAGAGCACAGCAACAGGGGTGCGGAGGGCAAGGCGGAGAGATTCCCGCACAGAGGGTCGGTGCCGACCGGCACTCACCAGCTCTAGAGGCTTGTCTGCTCACCCGCCGGGGCGGGCGGGGCTGCGAGCTGAGGCTCTGAGGCTTGGGTTTCGGTTTCGGACGGAGCGCAGGGAGAGGACTGGGGTTGACGGCGTGAACACAGCCTGAAGGGGGTAGTGCACCACGGCTAGCCAGGAGGGAGTCCGGGGAAAAGTCTGCACCTGCTGAAGAGGCAAGAGACTCTTTCTTCCCTCTGTTTTCTGGTGCGTGAGGAGAGGGATTTAAGAACGCTGCTTAAAGGAGCTCCAGAGACGGGCGCGAGCCGCGGCTGAAAGCGCGGACCCCAGAGGCGGGCGGGAGACGCTAAGGCTGCTGCTGCCGCCACCAAGGGGCCTGTGTGCGAGCACAGGTCACTATCCACACCTCCCTTCCGGGGAGCCTGTGCAGCCCGCCACTGCCAGGGTCCCGGGATCCAGGGACAACTTCCCCGGGAGAACGCACGGCGCGCCTCACGCTGGTGCAAAGTCACGCCGGACTTTGCCGCCACAGGCCCGCCCCACACTCCGTGCCCCTCCTCCCCCCGGCCTGAGTGAGCCAGAGCCCCCGAATCAGCGGCTCCTTTAACCCCGTCCTGTCTGAGCAAAGAACAGACTCCCTCCGGCGACCTACACGCAGAGGCAGGGCCAAATCCAAAGCTGAGCCCCGGGAGCTGTGAGAACAAAGAAGAGAAAGGGAAATCTCTCCCAGCAGCCTCAGGAGCAGCGGATTAAATCTCCACAATCAACTTGATGTACCTGCATCTGTGGAATACCTGAAGAGACAACGAATCATCCCAAATTAAGGAGGTGGACTTTAGGAGCAAGATCTATGATTTTTTTCTCTTTTCCTCTTTGTGTGAATGTGTATGTGTATGCTTCTGTGTGAGATCTTGTCTATATAGTCTTGCTTCCACCATTTGTCCTAGGGTTCTATCCGTCCATGGTTTTTTTTTTAAATTTTTTCTTAATAATCAATTTTAATTTTAATAATGTTATTATACTTTACCTTCTTTCTTTCTTTCCTTCCTTCCTTCCTTCCCTCCTTTAGACAACGAATCATCCCAAATTGAGGAGGTGGTCTCTGACAGCAAGATTTATGATTTTTCCCCCTTTACCTCTTTTAGTGAGGGTGTATGTGTATGCTTCTGTGTAAGACTTTGTCTGTATAGCTTTGCTTCCAACATTTGTCCTACGGTTCTATCCGTCCCTTTTTTTTTCTAAATAAGAATTTTTTAATTCAATAACTTTATTATACTTTATTTTATTTTTACTGTATCTTCTTTCTTTCTGTCTTTTTTCCTTCTTTCCCTCCTTCCTTCCTTCCTCCCTCCCTCCCTCCCTCCTTTCTTTCCTTCTTGCCTTCTTTCCTTCTTTGCTTCTTTCTTTTCTTCCTTCCTTCCCTCCTTTCCTTCTTTCTTTCCTCATACTTCTACTAATTCCCTCTACTTTTTCTCCCTTTTATTCTGAGCCGTGTGGATGAAAGGCTCTTGGTGCTCCAGCCAGGAGTCAGGGCTCTGCCTCTGAGGTAGGAGAGCCAACTTCAGGACACTGGTCCACAAGAGACCTCCCAGCTCCACATAATATCAAATGGCGAAAATCTCCCAGAGACCTCCATCTTAACACCAGCACCCAGCTTCACTCAATGACCAGCAAGCCACAGTGCTGGACAACCTATGCCAAACAAGTAGCAAAACAGGAACACAACCCCACCCATTAGCAGAGAGGCTGCCTAAAATCATAATAAGGCCACAGACACCCCAAAACACACCACCAGACGTGAACCTGCCCACTAGAGAGACAAGATCCAGCCTCATCCACCACAACACAGGCACTAGTCCCCTCCACCAGGAAGCCTACACAACCCACTGAACCAACCTTAGCCACTGGAGACAGACATCAAAAACATCAGGAACTACGAACCTGCAGTCTGCAAAAAGGAGACCCCAAACACAGTAAGATAAGCAAAATGAGAAGACAGAAAAACACACAGCAGATAAAGGAGCAAGATAAAAATGCACCAGACCTAACAAATGAAGAGGAAATAGCCAGTCTACCTGAAAAAGAATTCAGAATAATGATAGTAAGGATGATCCAAAATCTTGGAAATAGAATGGCCAAAATGCAAGAAACAGTTAACAAGGACCTAGAAGAAATAAAGATGAAACAAGCAACGATGAACAACACAATAAATGAAATTAAAAGTACTCTAGATGGGATCAATAGCAGAATAACTGAGGCAGAAGAACGGATAAGTGACCTGGAAGATAAAATAGTGGAAATAACTACTGCAGAGCAGAATAAAGAAAAAAGAATGAAAAGAACTGAGGACAGTCTCAGAGACCTCTGGGACAACATTAAACGCACCAACATTCGAATTATAGGGGTTCCAGAAGAAGAAGAGAAAAAGAAAGGGACTGAGAAAATATTTGAAGAGATTATAGTTGAAAACTTCCCTAATATGGGAAAGGAAATAGTTAATCAAGTCCAGGAAGCACAGAGAGTCCCATACAGGATAAATACAAGAAGAAATACGCCAAGACACATATTAATCAAACTGTCAAAAATTAAATACAAAGAAAGCATATTAAAGCAGCAAGGGAAAAACAACAAACAACACATAAGGGAATCCCCATAAGGTTAACAGCTGATCTCTCAACAGAAACCCTACAAGCCAGAAGGGAGTGGCAGGACATACTGAAAGTGATGAAGGAGAAAAACCTGCAGCCAAGACTACTCTACCCAGCAAGGATCTCATTCAGATTTGATGGAGAAATTAAAACCTTTACAGACAAGCAAAAGCTGAGAGAGTTCAGCACCACCAAACCAGCTTTACAACAAATGCTAAAGGATCTTCTCTAGGCAAGAAACACAAGAGAAGGAAAAGACCTATAATAACGAACCCAAAACAATTTAGAAAATGGGAATAGGAACATACATATCGATAATTACCTTAAATGTAAATGGAATAAATGCTCCCACCAAAAGACACAGATTGGCTGAATGGATACAAAAACAAGACCCTTATATATGCTGTCTACAAGAGACCCACTTCAGACCTAGAGACACATACAGACTGAAAGTAAGGGGATGGAAAAAGATATTCCATGCAAATGGAAACCAAAAGAAAGCTGGAGTAGCAATTCTCATATGAGACAAAATAGACTTTAAAATAAGGACTATTAAAAGAGACAAAGAAGGACACTACATAATGATCAAGGGATTGATCCAAGAAGAAGATATAACAATTGTAAATATTTATGCACCCAATATAGGAGCACCTCAATACATAAGGCAAATACTAACAGCCATAAAAGGGGAAATCGACAGTAACACATTCATAGTAGGGGACTTAAACACCCCACTTTCACCCATGGACAGATCATCCAAAATGAAAATAAATAAGGAAACACAAGCTTTAAATGATACATTAAACAAGATGGACTTAATTGATATTTATAGGACACTCCACCCAAAAACAACAGAATACACATTTTTCTCAAGTGCTCATGGAACATTCTCCAGGATAGATCATATCTTGGGGCACAAATGAAGCCTTGGTAAATTTAAGAAAATTGAAATTGTATCAAGTATCTTTTCTGATCACAACGCCATGAGACTAGATATCAATTACAGGAAAAGATCTGTAAAAAATACAAACACATGGAGGCTAAACAATACACTACTTAATAATGAAGTGATCACTGAAGAAGTCAAAGAGGAAATCAAAAAATACCTAGAAACAAATGACAATGGAGACACAACAACCCAAAACCTATGGGATGCAGCAAAAGCAGTTCTAAGGGGGAAGTTTATAGCAATACAAGCCCACCTTAAGAAGCAGGAAACATCTCGAATAAACAACCTAACCTTGCACCTCAAGCAATTAGAGAAAGAAAAACAAAAAAACCCCAAAGCTAGCAGAAGGAAAGAAATCATAAAAATCAGATCAGAAATAAATGAAAAAGAAATGAAGGAAACAATAGCAAAGATCAATAAAACTAAAAGCTGGTTCTTTGAGAAGATAAACAAAATAGATAAACCACTAGCCAGACTCATCAAGAAAAAAAGGGAGAAGACTCAAATCAATAGAATTAAGAAATGAAAAAGGAGAGGTAACAACTGACACTGCAGAAATAAAAAAGATCATGAGAGATTACTACAAGCAACTCTATGCCAATAAAATGGACAATCTGGATGAAATGGACAAATTCTTAGAAATGCACAACCTGCCAAGACTGAACCAGGAAGAAACAGAAAATATGAACAGACCAATCACAAGCACTGAAATTGAAACTGTGATTAAAAATCTTCCAACAAACAAAAGTCCAGGACCAGATGGCTTCACAGGCGAATTCTATCAAACATTTAGAGAAGAGCTAACACCTATCCTTCTCAAACTCTTCCAAAATATAGCAGAGGGAGGAACACTCCCAAACTCCTTCTCCGAGGCCACCATCACCTTGATACCAAAACCAGACAAGGATGTCACAAAGAAAGAAAACTACAGGCCAATATCACTGATGAACATAGATGCAAAAATCCTCAACAAAATACTAGCAAACAGAATCCAACAGCACATTAAAAGGATCATACACCTTGATCAAGTGGGGTTTATTCCAGGAATGCAAGGATTCTTCAACATACGCAAATCTATCAATGTGATACACCATATTAACAAACTGAAGGAGAAAAACCATATGATCATCTCAATAGATGCAGAGAAAGCTTTTGACAAAATTCAACACCCATTTATGATAAAAACCCTGCAGAAAGTAGGCATAGAGGGAACTTTCCTCAACATAATAAAGGCCATATATGACAAGCCCACAGCAAACATCATCCTCAATGGTGAAAAACTGAAAGCATTTCCACTAAGATCAGGAACAAGACAAGGTTGCCCACTCTCACCACTCTTATTCAACATAGTTTTGGAAGTTTTAGCCACAGCAATCAGAGAAGAAAAGGAAATAAAAGGAATCCAAATCAGAAAAGAAGAAGTAAAGCTGTCACTGTTTGCAGATGACATGATCCTATACATAGAGAACCCTAAAGATGCTACCAGAAAACTACTAGAGCTAATCAATGAATTTGGTAAAGTGGCAGGATACAAAATTAATGCACAGAAATCTCTGGCATTCCTATATACTAATGATGAAAAATCTGAAAGTGAAATTAAGAAAACACTCCCATTTACCATTGCAACAAAAAGAATAAAATATCTAGGAATAAACCTACCTAAAGAGACAAAAGACCTGTATGCAGAAAATTATAAGACACTGATGAAAGAAATTAAAGATGATACAAATAGATGGAGAGATATACCATGTTCTTGGATTGGAAGAATCAACATTGTGAAAATGACTCTACTACCCAAAGCAATCTATAGATTCAATGCAATCCCTATCAAACTACCACTGGCATTTTTCACAGAACTAGAACAAAAAATTTTGCAATTTGTATGGAAACACAAAAGACCCCGAATAGCCAAAGCAATCTTGAGAACGAAAAAAGGAACTGGAGGAATCAGGCTCCCTGACTTCAGACGATACTACAAAGCTACAGTTATCAAGACAGTATAGTACTGGCACAGAAACAGAAAGATAGATCAATGGAACAGGATAGAAAGCCCAGAGATAAACCCACACACATATGAGCACCTTATCTTTGATAAAGGTGGCAGGAATGTACAGTGGAGAAAGGACAGCCTCTTCAATAAGTGGTGCTGGGAAAACTGGACAGGTACATGTAAAAGTATGAGATTAGATCACTCCCTAACACCATACACAAAAATAAGCTCAAAATGGATTAAAGACCTAAATGTAAGGCCAGAAACTATCAAACTCTTAGAGGAAAACATAGGCAGAACACTCTATTGACATAAATCACAGCAAGATCCTTTCTGACCCACCTCCTAGAGTAATGGAAATAAAAACAAAAATAAACAAATGGGACCTAATGAAACTTCAAAGCTTTTGCACAGCAAAGGAAACCATAAACAAGACCAAAAGACAACCCTAAGAATGGGAGAAAATATTTGCAAATGAAGCAACTGACAAAGGATTAATGTCCAAAATTTACAAGCAGCTCATGCAGCTCAATAACAAAAAAACAAAAAACTCAATCCAAAAATGGGCAGAAGACCTAAATAGACATTTCTCCAAAGAAGATATACAGACTGCCAACAAACACATGAAAGAATGCTCAACATCACTAATCATTAGAGAAATGCAAATGAAAACTACAGTGAGGTATGACCTCACACCAGTCAGAATGTCCGTCATCAAAAAATGTACAAACAATAAATGCTGGAGAGGGTGTGGAGAAAAGGGAACACTCTTGCACTGCTGGTGGGAATGTGAATTGGTTCAGCCACTATGGAGAACAGTATGGAGGTTCCTTAAAAAACTACAAATAGAACTACCATATGACCCAGCAATCCCACTACTGGGCATATACCCTGAGAAAACCAAAATTCAAAAAGAGTCATGTACCAAAATGTTCATTGCAGCTCTATTTACAATAGCCCAGAGATGGAAACAACCTAAGTGCCCATCATTGGATGAATGGATAAAGAAGATGTGGCACATATATACAATGGAATATTACTCAGCCATAAAAAGAAACGAAATTGAGCTATTTGTAATGAGGTGGATAGACCTAGAGTCTGTCATACACAGTGAAGTAATTCAGAAAGAAAAAGACAAATACCGTATGCTAACACATATATATGGAATTTAAGAAAAAAAATGTCATGAAGAACCTAGGGGTAAGGCAGGAATAAAGACGCAGACCTCCTAGAGAACGGACTTGAGGTTATGGGGAGGGGGAAGGGTGAGCTGTGACAGGGCGAGAGAGAGTCATGGACATATACACACTAACAAACGTAGTAAGGTAGATAGCTAGTGGGAAGCAGCCGCATGGCACAGGGATATTGGCTTGGTGCTTTGTGACCGCCTGGAGGGGTGGGATAGGGAGGGTGGGAGGGAGGGAGACGCAAGAGGGAAGACATATGGGAACATATGTTTATGTATGACTGATTCACTTTGTTATAAAGCAGAAACTAACACACAATTGTAAAGCAATTATACCCCAATAAAGATGTTAAAAAAATTAAAAAAATAAAAGGCAAGTTAGGAAAAAAAAACAAAAACACAGACAGATGGAGGCTAAACAATACGTTACTAAATAACCAAGAGATCACTGAAGAAATCAAAGAGGAAATCAAAAAATACCTAGAGACAAATGACAATGAAAACACGACAATCCAAAACCTATTGGATGCAGCAAAAGCAGTTCTAAGAGGGCAGTTTATAACAATACAATCCTACCTCAAGAAACAACAAACATCTCAAATAATCTAACCTTACACCTAAAAGGAGTGGAGAAAGAAGAACAAACAAAACCCAACGTTAGCAGAAGGAAAGAAATCATAAAAATCAGAGCAGAAATACGTGAAATAGAAACAAAGAAAACAAGAGCAAAGATCAATAGAGTGAAAAGCTGGTTCTTTGAGAAGATAAAATTGATAAACCATTAGCCAGACTCATCAAGAAAAAGAGGGAGTGGACTCAAATCAATAAAATTGGAAATGAAAAAGAAGTTACAACAGACACTGCAGAAATAAAAGGCATCCTAAGAGACTACTACAAGCAACCCTATGCCAATAAAATGGACAACCTGGAAGAAATGGACAAATTCTTAGAAAGGTATAACTTTCCAAGACTGCAACAGGAAGAAATAGAAAATATGAACAGAACAATCACAAGTAACGAAATTGAAACTGTGATTAAAAATCTTCCAACAAACAAAAGTCCAGGACCAGATGGTTTCACAGGTGAATTCTATCAAACATTTAGAGAAGAGCTAACACTCATCCTTCTCAAACTCTTCCATAAATTGCAGAGGAAGGAACACTCCCAAACTCATTCTATGAGGCCACCATCACCCTGATACCAAACCAGACAAAGATACTACAAAAAAATAAAATGACACACCAATATCACTGATGAATATAGTTGCAAAAATCCTCAACAAAATACTAGCAAACAGAATCCAACAGCACATTAAAAGGATCATACACCATGATCAAGTGGGATTTATCCCAGGAAAGCAAGGATTCTTCAATATCTGCAAATCAATCAATGTGATACACCATATTAACAAATTGAAGAAGAAAAACCATATGATCATCTCAATAGATGCAGAAAAAGCTAGTGACAAAATTCAACACCCATTTATGATAAAACCTCTCCAGAAAGTGGGCATAGAGGGACACCTACCTCAACATAATAAAGGTTACATACAAGAAACCCACAACAAACATCATTCTCAATGGTGAAAAACTGAAAGCATTTCCTCTAAGATCAGGAACAAGACAAGGATGTCCACTCTCACCACTATTATTCAACATAGTTTTGGAAGTCCTAGCCATGGCAATCATAGAAGAGAAAGAAATAAAACGAATACAAATTGGAAAAGAAGAAATAAACTGTCACTGTTTGCAGATGACATAATACTATACGTAGAGAATCCTAAAGGTGCCACCAGAAAACCACTATAGCTAATCAATGAATTTGGTAAAGTTGCAGGATACAAAATTAATGCACAGAAATCTCTTGCATTCCTATATACTAACGATGAAAAATCTGAAAGAGAAATTAAGACAACACTCCCATTTACCATTGCAACAAAGAGAATAAAATACCTAGGAATAAACCTACCTGAGGAGACAAAAGACCTGTATGCAGAAAAGTGTAAGACACTGATGAAAGAAATTAAAGATGATACCAACTGATGGAGAGATATACCATGTTCTTGGATTGGAAGAATCAACACTGTGAAAATGACTATACTACCCAAGCAATCTACAGATTCAGTGCATTCCCCATCAAACTACCAATGGCATTCTTCACAGAATTAGAACAAAAAATTTCACAATTTGTATGGAAACATAAAAGACCCTGAGTAGCCAAAGCAATCTTGAGAAAGAAAAATGGAGCTGGAGGAATCAAGCTCCCTGACTTCAGATGATACTACAAAGCTACAGTAATCAAGACAGTATGGTACTGGCACAAAACAGAAGTATAGATCAATGGAACAGGATAGAAAGCCCAGAGGTAAACCCACGCACATATGGTCACCTTATCTTTGATAAAGGAGGCAAGAATGTACAATGAAGGAAGAAAAGACAGCCTCTTCAATAAGTGGTGCTGGGAAAACTGGACAGCAACATGTAAAACAATGAAATTAGAACACTCCCTAACACCATACACAAAAATAAACTCAAAAGGGATTAGAGACCTAAATGTAAGACCAGACACTATAAAACTCTTAGAGGAAAACATAGGCAGAACACTGTATGACATAAATCACAGCATGATCTTTTTTGATCCACCTCCTAGAGAAATGGAAATAAAAACAAAAATAAACAAATGGGACCTAATGAAACTTAAAAGCTTTTGCAAAGCAAAGGAAACTACTAAGAACACGAGAAGACAACCCTCAGAATAGGAGAAAATATTTGCAAATGAATCAACAAAGGATTAATCTCCAAAATATAGAATCAGCTCACGCAGCTCAGTATTAAAATATCAAGCAACCCAATCCAAAACTGGGCAGAAGACCTAAATAGACATTTCTCCACAGAAGACATACACATGGCCAAGAAGCACATGAAAAGCTGCTCAACATCACTAATTATTAAAGAAATGCAAATCAAAACTACAATGAGGTATTTGACCTCACACCAGTTAGAATGGGCTTCATCAGAAAATCTACAAATAACAAATGCTGGAGAGGGTGTGGAGAAAAGGGAACCCTCTTGCACTGTTGCTGGGAATGTAAATTGATATAGCCACTGTGGAGAACAGTATGGAGGTTCCTTAAAAAACTAAAAATAGAATGACCATATAACCCAGAAATCCCACTACTGCACATATACTCAGAGAAAACCATAATTCAAAAAAACACAAGCACCCCAATGTTCATTGCAGCACTACTTACAATGTCAAGGTCATGGAAGCAACCTAAATGCCCACTGACAGACGAATGGATAAAGAAGTTGTGGTACATATATACAATGGAATATTACTCAGCCATAAAAAGGAACGAAATTGGGTCATTTGCAGAGACGTTGATGAATCTAGAGACTGTCATAGAGAGTGAAGTAAGTCAGAAAAACAAATATCGTATATTAACCCATATATGTGGAACCTAGAAAAATGGTACAGATGAACTGGTTTGCAGGGCAGAAGTTGAGACACAGATGTAGAGAACAAACGTATGGACACCAAGGGGGGAAAGCGGCAGGAGGTGGTGGTGGTGTGATGAATTGGGAGATTGGGATTGACATGTATACACTGATGTGAATAAAATGGATGACTAATAAGAACCTGCTGTGTAAAAATATAAAATTCAAACATTAAAAAAAAATGGAAAAAGAAAATGTAGATTCACCATAAAATAAAAGTTGCTACCTCAGAAGCTAGTAGAAGAAACAGGTTTATAAACACATAGATTGATATATTAAAGCTATACCTAAATGTCTGGGAGCTTGGCAGAGGGAGTGATGGATGATAACTGTGGGGTATGAAGGACATTTCACACTGAGAATATTTGGAGCGTCTTTTTGGTGTCTATCTTGGGGAAGCAACTGTTTCATTCCTCTCTGAAAACTGATATCCAGGGAGGCACTTTCTGCCTTTGTCTTCCCCTTCGTAAGGTAAGGATATGCAGTACATGTTCATAGAGAAGGTTTGATAGACACAAAGTGTTGATTCTAAAAACCGGCTCATGTTTTCAGGTTTGTTGCCGAATCGCCAGAAGCAGGGTCGGGCCTTATGGACAACGTGGGATGTATTGGCTGCTGTGGACCCACAGTGACCGATTCACCTGACAACATGTAGATCAAATCCTGGGAAGATGGGAGCGTGAACACGTGCAAGCTCCTTTTTACCACTGGTGCAGATTTCTCTGTGTGTGTGTGTGTTACTTGCTACAGGAGGCTTTTATTAACTTTGCAATTTGGAAAACATCATATCATGAAAATTTAAACAGAAGATCTCAATGGAAGCAATTTGAAAACCATGCGAACTTGAAATTAAACAGGCAGTAAAGAAGGACAGAGGGTCAGAGCTGAGCAAAGAGTGAGTAAATCCTTTGATTTACCTCCTTCATCTCCGCCAGAACTCTATTTACCGTTTTCCAAAGGTTATCTCTAATTCTAATTGCCTGTTTGCATCCTGCCCTTCTGAGAAATTGGAGCAGCAGATGCCCTTTCGGTGAACATAACATGCCTTCTGTGTAATCAGGTTGGCTGCTGTGCTGACACCGGGGGTCTGGAGCTAATTACAGATGTACCACGGGCGGAGGGAGCAGACAGTTCAGAGCTGGCATCTGAATATTAATCAGTTTAATGAAAGCAGAACTCCAAAAGTTGTCACCTTTACAAACGGCACCCCCAATCGTCCTTAATTCTGAGAGCGAAGTTGTTCAGGCTGTTCAAAAACGAGTCCCAGCCTATCCCATGTAGATTTGTGTAAAAAATAGTAATTAAATGTATCAGGGAAAGTTTAAAGATAACACACAGTCTCATAAGGCGGCACGTGGGGATCATTTCCAGCTCACATTCTCGATGCCCCCTTCTCATCACTGTAGCTTGTGCAAGAGCTCATCCCGGATGGAAGCATCAGGTGGAGAGGCAGAAACCCACCACCTCACAGTATCTCCTGTGCTACCAAAGGAAAGACCGGCAGCAGCAAGTGTCTGTGTTCACTAACAACAATCCTAAAGCAAGGAACAGACACGCCAACAAAGGCCTGAGCCTGTGCACAGAGAAGGGCTGCTGGGACAGTGGAGTGGACGTGGTTCCTTTCGCGACACTGGTTGAGAACTGTCCTCAGAGAAAAGAGTGGTCTCGACGCCATCCCCTCCTTGTATCCTTTATAATGCATTTTCTAATACATTTTTGAGTTCATTGAAGACTCACAAGTGCCTCCCGTGAGCGAGCTTTGGTACCACCCATGGTCTTTACTAGTTTGATTTGTCATCTTTAATAAATGCTCTTGTCATCTTCACAAATCCCACTTTAAAGACCCTGCTCTATAGTCCATCATCTAAATAAGTAGAATGGCAATTAAAAGTCAAGGTGAGAGCCTTAAGTAAGAAAAACTCTGACCTCCTTACTGTAAGCAGCTCCTTTGCCCCCTTTCTGTTTCTTCTTCCCTGTTTTCCTTAGACCCTAGTCATAAAGATGAATCAGGCAACATGTAACACAGCTCCTGGTTCCTGCTTTTCTAAATATACACAACACCTTACCTAACCTGTTGGTCCCTTTCCTGGATGAGAACGAGTAAGAATGAAGAATTAAGTAGTTAAAGAATGACTGACTCTCTACCCCTAGCTTCTTCCCCTTAGCAAATTTGCGGGTGGACCCTGCAGGGGCAGGTAGACCCCGTGGGCAAGACGCATCCCAAGGAAGATGGGAAGGATCAGCAGGCCTGCACACAGTGGAAAAATGATGAAGAATCTGACCTCCTGCCTTAATGATTAACTGAGATGGTTTCCCCTTTCTCCCTTTAAAAGCTGTCATGGCTGAGCAGAACCTTGGGAACTGGTCTCTGGACATGAGTCCACCATCTCCCCAGATTGCCGGCTCTTCTGAATAAAGTCCATCCTTCTCTACTGAAATTGCCTCTCGATTTATTGGCTGTTGAGTGGTCTTTTTCTTTCTTTTCTTTTCTTTATTTCTCCTTCCTCCCTCCCTCCCCCCCTTCTTTCTTTCTGTCTCCTGCTTTTTTTGACTGTTCCTCATCCTCCCAACACTTCTTCTGCTGAAGGCCTTGGAACTAAAATCACAGTTATATCACTAGTAAAACGAATGCTGTGTTTTGAGCATTCACTTTTGAGTCAAGAGTTCAAGATCATGTTTCCTTCCCTTTAACAGTTTATGTTTCCCTGAGTCTAGAGATAACATCTCTAGAATGTGTTTGTTTGTTTGTTTTGCGGTACGCGGGCCTGCCTCTCACTGTTGTGGCCTCTCCCTTTGCAGAGCACAGGCTCCGGACGCGCAGGCTCAGCGGCATGTGGGATCTTCCCGGACCGGGGCATGAACCCGTGTCCCCTGCATCGGCAGGAGGATTCTCAACCACTGCGCCACCAGGGAAGCCCTAGAATGTGTTTTGACACAAATGTTTTTCATAAATGCAGAAGTTAGAGAGACATAAATAAAAAATTACTTTCTAATACAAATCAATCATCCCGATTACCTGGTAAAAATCAAGAAAAGGAAAAGTCTTTATTAACGACTTCTCCAGGAAGAGGTGACATAACCCATCGCAGCCATTTAGGGATAGAGATTTTAACAGCAGCGGCCTCGTACTTAGCTAGTGTGTACTTGTTAAAGAGGAATCATTCTGTTTCCCAATCTTTTTGACTCCAGAGAGCTAGAGCACACTGGGGAAACCATAACAGCTCATACTCTCAGAGCGCTGTTCTGGGAGTACCATGGAGAGATCTGATATTGCACCTTTCTTCCAAACATTAGAGCAAACAAAACGCAGGATGTCAGTATTGATACGTCAATCTTTTACAGTGTATATTGCCTCTATGGTTATAGACTGGATGACAGAAGTGAATACAGTAAAACCAAGTAAAGTGCAGTTTTGAGGGTGAGTGGCAATTGAAGTTATGGGGAAGTCTTTATGTGTAATGGATTTGTTTGCACACCAGGAATTTTTTTTCTGTTCCACTACGTGTGCTGCTTATTAATGAATTCCAATCTATTAAACTCTAAGCATATAAAACTTTCCCCCCTTTACCTTCTGAATGAAAGCCTGTTGAATTTAATTCATATTGATCTCAGCTTCACAGTTAGAATGTTAACAGTATGGTGAAAAAATTCTAACGATGGATTTTTATTCCTCAATGCTACCTGCAGTTTACTTGATGATATATCACCCACCAACGCCAGAGTTTTCCTTTGACTCTGGAAGATCAATGATGATAGTTGCTTGACTATGTTCTCCTCTTTGTAAAGAAGAGGTGATGCCACTTCAAGGAGCACAACTGAGGGAGATGCAAAATAACCACTTTTAAATGTAGTTTAGTGAAAAAATGCACCTGTGCGTGAAGGGGTGATGAGGTGGTTTCTATTTTGATTTTTCTTGATTCAGTAGTTTTATTCTGCCCTAATTCCATGAGGGCAGAGCCTGAGGAGATTACACCCCAGTAAAAACCATGGTCAAAGGCTCTGCCCCTCCACCTCTCTCAGCAGAACAAAAGGAGAACAAAACAAATCATTGTCAAAGTATCACTAACAAATTTACATCTATATTGACCTATATATCGTCTACCTACCTACAATCTATTTATCTATCTGTATCTCTATCTATATGATATAACCATAATATGAGGGGTATATAAAATGGCAAAATGTATTGCTCTAAGAAGTATGCAACACAAAAATAAATGCACAGTAGAGTGAAATGTACTCTACATTGAGTATATTCTATATTTATCTGACTTACAGTAATGACCCTAATCAATGCATATTTTTTGTTACATAAAAACAACAACTAACGACCAAAGAAGAATGTGACATTGACATTGAAGGGGTTCGGAATGAGCCTCCCCAAAATGTGCCACTTTGGCGTGTGGATTATTTTGAGCTGAAGACAGTCAAGGTCCAAAAGACTCAGGAAGAGCTTTAACCTCTCACTTAATCGCCTAAAAGAATTCCGACAGGGGGTCTGGCTCAGACACAGAGATAACTTTATCTGAATGACCGATCAGCGTGGCAGGGCAAACAGTTAATTACCAAACATCTGCTCTTCTTATCGTCCTGTGACTTACCTTCCTCCCCTTGGAAGCCCCAGGCCCCTGTCCCTTCCCTTAGCTCAGGATATGCCATATAAGCCTCGGTTGCCAGACTTGCCTTTGGCTCTCATGGGACTCCCATGTATATATAACAAATTGTTTTTCTCCTGTTAATCTAATGTCAATTTAATCATTAGACCAGCCAAAGAACCTGGAAGGTTAGAAGGTAAATTTTACCTTGCCAACAAGATCATATAAATAAACAGTTCATCGTAATCAATAAGGCATTTGAAACCTGTAACTGGAAATTAATATTTGTGACATAAATCATAGAGAATTCTAATTAGTTATTGATTCTATTTTATTGTGTAAATCAATACTGTCCTCCAACAAGTCTCTGGCAATGTTTTCAGAAATTTAATGCATTCTGGTATTTTTTGTTGGGTGCTTATGACATTATTTCTGAAGTTGTCAGTCTAAATCTTAATGCTACCTTCGGAGAAAAGTTTTCTGTATGTTACCATGAAAACCACAGTCTTTTATTTGCTGGGATTACAAACCGACACCTTGTCAGAACCCAAAGTTTTCAGTACAGTGGTTCCAACCCATTTCCAATCTATTTGTATTAACATCTCGCTTTCTTTTTGCTTAGAAATTTAACTGTTTTTATTCTCTTATTCAAATATTCCATAGTTTTAGTTTTCTTCTATTGACTATCAATATTTACATATATATGTTTACGTTTAAATAAAAACAACCTTACGTTAAAGGCATATTTTCTAATTTTTCTAATCCCCGGAACAAGCAAGATTAGCTTCATAAGATCATGACTCGGGCGATTTTAGTGTGTGGTCACTGGCATTTGTGGACAGAAAAAAACAGAATGGAAGCACGTCTCCTCTTTCTGACAAATGAAACAGTCAAAGCAGTTCCCCTCCTTTTCTCAATCCTCTAATCCTTGTGCCATTAAAGATTTTCTCATACAAATAAATAATACAAAAAGATAATAAGGATCTACTAAATACAGGTAGTCAAGTTGGTGATAAGAGGGTTCATTTAAAATATCAAATGCAATTCTGTAAGTGACTAACGTGGTTCTGACTGCTTTTCCTTGCAGAATGTATCCTTAATCATTCATTCCCACTCATCAAATCCCATTATTCTAGCTTTGAAACTCTGGCAAGCAAATACTGCTTTAAAAATACACTTTCAGTTTGCTTGTTACAGAAATTTTTTCTTTTTTTGTCAAAACATTGAGTATTGTTAATATGAGCAAAAGTTAATGTATGAAAAGAAAAATATTCTGAAAGGTTATGATGGCCATTCCTTCACCAGGTGTTTATTGGGTACCTAGGATGTTCAAGCCTATTATGCTCAAAAAAGGTTTGGTGAGTGTTTTCAGCTGTGTTTTTTTAGCCTTATTTTTCCTAGTTCCTGCTTCCTCCTGTCTTGGTCAGCTGTTAGTTTCTTGCAGCTGAATATTTTATCTGAAGGTTAAGTTTATGAATTTAGGACAAAAGGGAAAAAACAGGAAGAAAACCAGGGAAACTGAGTTCTGCTGCTGTCGATCAAATACCTGCTCTCTGTTCCTCTGATTCACCTGCCAAGCAGTCAGTCAACGCCGTATCGTTAGGAAAACTACAGAAGCAACAATACTTACACCTGTCTCCTTCTGCCCCGCACCCTCCCATATGGTTTCTACGTCAAGGCTTTGGCTAAACCTTAAAACTATGAGTAGGTTCATGCAGCATTTCATCACAGAGCTGGAAGTCAGCCTCCTGAACTGATATTCAATCCTATTACGGCAACAAGATGCTAAGTAAGAAATCCTTTGTAAAACACAGCATGAAACAGACCCTGGTATTAGCTACTTTTAGCTTCTGATAATATGTTTTGTATAATGTTTTAGTCAAATTCCTGTGCGAAAGGAGGTCCTCAGCCCTTGGTGATCTTTGGGATAATTTTTACCATGAGTCTATGAAATGATACCTTTAGCAAAGCCACGGTAAATCTCAGAGCTCCCACTGTGGCCAGTGACAGCTGATAACTGGCAATGGAGGGAAAGCGAGCAATGCAAATACAAAGCAATTTGCGCGGCTGGTGGTCCACCTGCAGGAAGCTAAAGCAGGTGCTTTACGGTTACTTGCCTTGCAAACTGTAGATTTCCCCAACGCTGTTCTGACGGGTGATGTGATGCCAGTATGCACTGCGAGGAAGAGATATTGATTTGGATAACGTCATTGGTTCAGTCAAGCTTGTCTGAAGCTAAAAGAAAAAGATAACGTGTGTTAGGCTTTATTTAAAATAGTAAACTGAAATGTGTTCTTTTAAAAGTTCAGCGTTAAACGTGGGTGACATATGATATAATGTTACAGATTCCTGCATTACCTGCTGTTTCAAGATACCATTTTGGTTTTTTTGGAGGGGGGTGCGTGGTGCGCCGTGCGGCTTTCAGGATCTTAGTTCCCCGACCAGGGATTGAACCTGGGGCCACTGAAATGAAAGCTCTGAATACTAACCACTGGACTGCCACGGAACTCCTAAGATATCATTTTAAAAAAAGGAAAATCATGACTTAAAAAATATGAAATGAACACTTGTAAGCAATTCATCTCACTCATTAATTAAGAAGGGAACAAAAAGATGGTCGGCTGATTCCAAGGAGAATTCAAAGGGCTTCTAGCTGGTCAGGAATGCCGTAAACAGCCACAGCAATAATCAATTACATTCCATCAGACACGTTTATTTGCATTTCTGTAAGCAAGAATTACCTGCATTACTGATACTATCGGCTTTCTACAATTTATTGAATTGTAAAATAACTCAAAAAATGGAGGTGCAAGCCCTTTCAGAAACAGATACCCCCAAATGGTGCCAGACACAAGATACCATTTCTTTTTTTTTTCGGTACGCGGGCCTCTCACTGTTGCGGGCTCTCCCGTGGCGGAGCACAGGCTCCGGACGCGCAGGCTCAGCGGCCACGGCTCACGGGCCCAGCCGCTCCGCGGCATGTGGGATCTTCCCGGACCGGGGCACAAACCCGTGTCCCAAACCCGTGTCCCCTGCATCGGCAGGCGGACTCTCTACCACTGCGCCACCAGGGAAGCCCAAGATACCATTTCTTTTTCACCCATTTCATTGTCTGTTGGGCTGCACCCCACAAGCCTACAAGCCCTGTGCTTGCCCAGCTTCAAGACCGAAGAAAGAGCCCGGAGCTGGCAACAGAGACATCAGTGGTTTAATGGATGGAGGAGCTTACATGTCTGAAGCAAGGTCCTGGAGTGACACCGTACCATGTGCCGGCGCAAGCCAGGCAGGATGTGGCAGGACCTGGCGGCAGTCTTTGCTGTGGGAGGGGGATTGCCACTTATATGGGGATTGACGTCAGGTGGACTCATTAGTTACCAGGGAAACCAGCGGAGGGACTGCACCTCCCCGCCCCTTTGATAAGAACAATCACCAGCTGGGACCTGGGGCAAGTACGCAGGAAGGTCAGTCGTATGCATAGGGTGTAGGTGAAGCAGGCCCTGGTCGGGCAGGGGATAGACAGAGAGCAAGAGAGCAGCCATCCTGAGTGGCCTGAACATACAGCGTCTTACAGTTTTTCCTGACACCCGCTCCCACCCTTACCCAATGGCTCTTTCCTCAAATAGATCTTTTTCCTTGCTCCTGCAATAGGAGTTTGTACATATTAGAAAAAGTGTTTTCCCTGAGAAGTTCTGTGATAAAAGTGTGGTATGTTTTCTTATTTGAAAGATAAACTGTAAGGTTAGCTACAGAGATCCACACAACATCCCATCAGGTGATGCTCAGACACGTGATTAGTTCAAATAGAAAAATACTTTACATTGCATTTTCAAGAAAGAAATTTATTTTTACTGATTCACACTGTTTTTTAAAAAATATCCAGAAATGGTTTTGTTTGGCCTTCGTGCACATTTCTCTGATGTAATCTGAGAAAACGTGCACTTTCTGACAGTGGGCAATCCTCTAATTAATAACATCTCAGGGCTTCCCTGGTGGCGCAGTGGTTGAGAGTCCGCCTGCCGATGCAGGGGACACGGGTTCGTGCCCCGGTCCGGGAAGATCCCACGTGCCGCGGAGCGGCTGGGCCCGTGAGCCATGGCCTCTGAGCCTGCGTCCGGAGCCTGTGCCCCGCAATGGGAGAGGCCACAGCAGTGAGAGGCCCGCGTACCGCAAAAACAAACAAAAAACAAAACAAAAAAAATCTACACATCTCACAAAGCCCACAGCCCAAGAGGATGATTTTGGCCCCAAGTGTGCCCTATGGATATTCAGTTAATACCTTTATCTGAGCATCATACAGATAAGAGTTATGCTGTCTTCCAGTGGATAAGAAAGGAAACCCCAAAGCAAACAACCTCATATTTAGAAGACTCTTAAAGATATAAACAAGGGTTGGCAGCTTCTGCTCACTCCCGTTTAGGCAATATGTAAATATACAGATGTCAACATCTGATATGAGTGTACGATCTCAAAGAGGAGATCATTTCCTGCTGCAACCCGCTTCCCTCCCCTTCCCTAAACTTCAGAAAACTCTTTTGAAAACGTTTGGTTGAAAGGTAGTTGTTAGGAAAGAATTCTTCCTGGGCCACTCGTGGTTCTGCATTTCTTGTGACAACTTTTGTTCCTTACTATTATTTGCTTGTGCAGCAAACAGGCCTGGAAGAGAGTGTCTTTCTCCAGGGCGGAGGACATATTTGTTTCCTGACCAGGAAAATACAGATACTGTCTTCTTCCACGTTGAAGGCTGGGCAGGTTTGCTAGCGGCCACCTTATAAAATTAGGAGTTCCTATGAAACCAAGCAGGACCCTGTGGGGCCCTCCTGGGTACCAAAGCCTTTCCGTGTCTTGTTTGTAGGAAAAAGGCTTTCGGTCTCCTAGACATTCCCTGGGTTCCAAAGGGCGGATGCAAACGGTTACTAATTAGGCGAGTGAGGGAAGGCAGAAACAAAGTAAAGGCAGTCCAGAAACAACAGTGCAGCCGTTCCCTCTACCGAACTACCTAGCATAGGCCCTGTTTACTTACATGCACCTGGACAAAGACAAAGGACGATCTCATACCCCAATTTATTCAATATATCCACATTGAAAGGCTTTCGAGTTGTTTCTGCTCTTTTGATACTAAAACGAATAGATCCCAATATTAAAGAATTTTGAGAAACTGTAGAAAAAAACATTTCAGTCAGTATTCCATCCAAGGATTTAGTATGTACAAGTGGAGTTATGATCGTGGTTTCCCAAAGAGTCTCAGTGCTCCTAATATTATTTGACATTTACATTTTTATTTAAAAAAGCATCAAATTCTCTTGGAGCTTAAAAGGAATTTTGCCTGTTTTTTAAGTCCTTTCATGTCGCCAACTTACATACTTGGGTTTTAAAATTTATATAAAGAATTTATATTTTTCAGTTTTTCTTATATTTCCTTATACGTTGCTTTTATCCTAATTACCTTCCACCTTCTGTCTGTCTTGTTTTCTTGGTCTTTTCAATCTTTTCAAGTTGAATATTTCCATTTCCATTTTTATTTGTTTATTAATGAAAGCATTTCCTTCCAAATGCCACTTTGTCCACATCACAATGGCTTGTAAGTAGAATAAAAATCATCCTTTTCTAAATTATGTAATTGTGGTATTATTTCCTATTTTATATGGGAGATTGCTTGTGTACATTTTGTTGAGATATTGCTTTTTTGTGCATATTTTATTAATTTTCATTTAATAATGCATTGTGGTCAGATAATATGGCCTGAGTAGTTTCTATATATTGAAGTTTATTTTTATCTAATATATGACAATTTTTGTAAATGTTTCATAGGTACTTGAAAAGATGCACAATGAATGTAGAGTCTTCCTCTCTCTACACACACTATTCACTCAATTTCCTTCTCCATATATTCAAAAAAAACTAAATCTACTTTATCAAATATGAAGGAAAGTGTTAATTTCGAATTACTAATTAACATGTTTCTGTCCATTTCCTCTTGTATATTTAAGTACTCTTATAAAATAGTACTTAATGAAAACGGTATTTTATTGACACACAAAGCTTCCTGACTGTTTTATGGTTCTTTAACTTATTTTCCCATTTTTTAGCTATATTTTAAAACTCCACTTGCAAAAGTTCTCCCTGTCCCAGGGTTCAGCCTAACCTCCGTCTTTTCACCTCCACTCTTCCACATAAATGGGTCAGTAATCTCCCCTTCTTTCTTAGCACGTCTGGGCTTCTTTTCCAAGAAGTGGTGTTGTCCATCATCCATTCATCTCTCCTTTGTTTCATCTGCACTTGGTCTACTAGAAATTCCTAGGCATTTACAACATATAGATAATAACACCACTTCCCTATTTTCAGCCAAATTCAAATATTCGACACCTTTATCTTCTTTCAGTCATTTTTCCTGGCATTTGGCCCAGAGATCATTTATTTTATCTAGTCAAATCCTCATAAAATTTTTGGGAGACAGGAAAGGGATGAAATATCCCTCTTTAAAATGAGAGGGGGCTGAGGCTTTGAGGTATGACCTGACTTTTCTAAGGAAGTGGAAGCATGAGACTAGAATCGTGCTTCTGCTCTGTCCTGTGATTTTTCTGAGCATCAAGAGATTCTGTTTAATGACTTTCAAATGAAGTTTCATCATAAGTAATATTAGATACTGCATTATTTTTTGTGGAGGATTGAAGATGGCTTCAAATTCTTGGAAAGCCTGCATTCAGAAATAGGGCATCTGGGTTCCAGACCTTTACATCTGGGCTTCTGGACTGGTTGGTGACTGCTCTGATTAATAACATCTGGTAGACGTGACATTTTGTTTGTTTCGGCCATGCCCTTTGAGACCTTTATGGCCGTTTCTCCTTCTCTCCCTTGTTCTGAGTCACCATGTGAGTCACACTGCTCTGAGGCTGCCATGGTATGAGGAAGCCCAAGCTCACTGTGTACACTGGCCATGTAATTCGAGGTTAGACTCTTTCTTAGAGAATCCAGCCATTTTCATCTTACAGATGGAAAATCAAAATCCAAAAAAAAATTCAAGGATTTGCTCAAGGCAAAATCCTAACTCCAGAAGCTCCAATAGAAAACAGTCCCCTTGACTTTTGAGTCCACTGCTCTTTAGACTCCAATGCTGATCTCTCCTGGGAAGATGAGCTTCCTCCCCACATATGACAACGTGTGACAACACAGCCTTGTACTTTGACAGAACCTGTGCTGCCAAGAAGCAGCAGGAAGGGCCTGACAACTGCTAGAATTTCTGTGAACACACAGGCTACCAGCACCTCTTCTCGCTTTTACCACAATCGTTATCCAGGTTATGCTACTGCCTTTTGCAATTTCCCTTTGCTGTTTTGGGACTCTGCTGGCCCTTGTGATAAACCTTAATGCTAATTTGTGTTCACCTACATAAAATTCATATGTATTAAAAAAATGGTTCAAAAAAATCAATTCTGGGGAATTCCCTGGTGGTCCAGTGGTTAGGACTCTGCACTTTCACTGCTGAGGGCCCCGGCTCGATCCCTGGTCGGGGAATAAGCTGCGTGTTGCGGCCAAAAAAAAGAAAAAAAGTATTGAAAAAAATAATTAAAAAATCAATTTTCCTTTTGCTCTGTCTCTCCCTAATTATTGCCTAGAATTTAAAAAATCATTTTAGCACTCAAGACACAAATCTACATAATTGGGAGAGGAAAAAGTCAGCATTTATAGATTAGCGTTTATGAGTCATTCTCTATGGGCCTGGCCCTGTGCAAACTGGTTTCATAGGTTATCCCATTTAATATCCACATAAATTGTCAACACATATGCCATCTGAACTTTACAGACAAGGAAAATGAGGCTCAGAGGGGTCACATAATTTGTTCATCCTGCCATAGCCAGTGGGTAATGTTTCTGAGGCTCGGAGCCCATGACGTTCTTCCCTCTTTACCGCACTCACTGTAAAATAAATTATTGGAACCCTCTATTCAAAGAGCAGGTTAGGTGAGAATTACACCAACTGGGTCTATTCCACTGGATCAAGGCCGGAATGCGAGTGCCTCTTTGCTATGTTCAAGACAGAACACCACAATCTGTGTGGCAAAATCACGGAGTTAAGTCCATGGGCTTTGCTGTCAGCGACCTGTTGTCAAATATCAACCCCACAGCTGCCTAGCCTTCTGACTTCAGGAAAGGTACTTAAACTTTTTTTTTTTAAGATTCAATTTTTCCTTATCTCTAAAGTTAATATAATGTGCCTTAAGTGTTGTTATAAGTATTTTATAAGATGATGCTTTTAGAGTGAAAAGCACAATGCTTCTCATGCCTGAAGTGCTCAGTAAACACAGCTGCACCTTTCCTGCTGCTACTGCACAGAGAGGTGGCTTAGACCAGTGGTGTCCAAGGCTCCATGTGGTCAAGATGTGGAGATTTGTCCAAAATGAGCTATCAAAGGGACGACAAAGGAGGCAGAGGCATCTACTTGGATCTAAGTCTAAAAGCTTAATAGAAGTAAAAAAAACTAGTAATGTGAGTCAGGAATAGGTGGTCAGTATGGGCAGGTGGGAGGGGTGGAAGACAGAGGGGAGACAGGTGAGCAGAGTGCATGTATGTTTGCACATACGTGTACTATCAGCTGGGAAGAGACAGACACAGCTTTTCTGTATGAAGAGAGTTAAAGAATGCCTCATACAGGTGGATGTGTCAACATGGGCCCTGGTTTGTCTGAGACAAGAGAAAATGGGCTGGGAAACACACTGTAGGTAAGAAGCACTGCAAAAATACAGGTGGTTGGGAAATATGTCAATGTGACATGTGTGTCAGTGTAAGAAAAAACAGTGCTGCTTAATAAGGAAATGCTCAACACCAGTGCACTCCTGGTCGAGAACATTTAGTTTTACTTGTCTTGGAAAACAGCTCATGAAACTTGAAAACTGTATGGAAACAGAAGCCCAGGAGAGCATTAGCCAGCCAAGCTTGGACTGGCACTGTTTGGATTTGTTCAAACAGTCCTCTGAAGTTGGAAGGTTTATGGACAATTGGCTTCTCACAGACTTGACTTAATTTTCCATAGGGGACACCTTACACTTAATCTTCCATTTTATTCAAGATAAATGGAAAAAAAAAAAAAAAAGAAGATATCTTGCTGAGTTTGTACCAGACTAACAAATAAAATGTAGTTCATATAGTCATGTAGTGGAAGTTGCTAGGTGACATTTAAAATTGGACTTTGTAGAATATCATTTTCATTAACTTGAAACAAAACGGATGTCATTATTATATATTTTAAACCATGTATTGACCAAAATACTTTCATAGAGTGTGAAAAAAGCTGGATTTTGGAATAACATCAGAAATTATTACAAACATCTACATAAATACTTTAAGTATTAAGTACAGGTATATTCTTACCTGTACTCAGTAATGATTTTAAGAATATATATTCTCTATCTATCAATCATCTGTCTATCATCTGTAAGCAGATACATTTACAGAGACACCCTTTTAATATAAGGAACATGATGAATACATATTAAAGCATTAAATTTCATAAATAAAATTTTTGCTGTCATTTGATTTTGAAATATATAAATATCTAGAGGCTATAATAAGGTTTATGTAATTAATTTCCAATGTCTGCATATAATAAAAACTGGGATGAACTTTAGTGGTGGTTATACAATTTTACCCATTTAAAATGAAAGGTTCTTCTTTTGCCATTTTATGAATTAGCTAATAATTATTGACCTTTTACTAAAGACCAGGTGGCATTCTAACACTCTGAAGTAGATATTATTGATACTTCTTCCTCTTTTAAGAAGAGGTAGCTAAGGCACAGAGGAGGTAAGTGACTTGCAGGAGGTCACACAGCTCTGCTCGTCTTTCCCTAGAGTCTTCCTGCTTACCCACCATGCCATGCTGCTTCCACCTAATGTGTATGCATTCACTGAATACATCCCAGAATGTGAACTATGTTCACATTCTTTGAAAGCATTCTTAATTATCTTTCCATGCAATGCTTACATCAATTTCTTAGATTTTAGTTTGACCACTATTGGCCTAAGTGTTTCCCTATTTTACAGCACTATGCCAAAGAAGAGTCAGTCTGATTCTTTGGGTTGTATGTGTATATGTCATATATGTTTTTATGCTGAGTCATCTTGATTGACTTTTGACATCTGTTTTGTTTTTTTTTTAAGGAAATTATTCTTGTAATTGCCAAGAGCAGATTGTATGACCCTCAATAAATAAGATTACCACAGTTTAAAAGTAAATTTTTTTTTGTAATTTCCTTACTATTGTTCCATTCTAGCAGTACAAATAAAAGAAACAAAACTGTATTTTTTTTTTTTTTTTTTTGCTGTACGTGGGCCTCTCACTGTTGTGGACTCTCCCATTGCGAAGCACAGGCTCCGGACGCGCAGGCTCAGCGGCCATGGCTCACGGGCCCAGCCGCTCCGCGGCATGTGGGATCTTCCCGGACCGGGGCACGAACCCGTGTCCCCTGCATGGGCAGGAGGATTCTCAACCACTGTGCCACCAGGGAAGCCCTATTTTTTAAACATAGCAGTTGAAATTTTTAATGTTGGGCACTCATTTTCCTTATACATTATCAATTCTAATCAAGTTGATTAAATATTATACATAAATATTATATATTGATATAATGCTTTTTTTGAAGTGACATCTAGAGTATCCACAACAAATTTTAAGGGAAAAAAACATGATCTAAATAAAATATTTACTATTACACTGTGTCTCAGCAGCACGTATTAGAAAAATTACACATTGCCTTCTCGTCATTTCCATCTCATTTGTGTATTTATTGCAGACAGAAATGTATATTTTCTTTGTTCTTGTGTGTTTGTTTACAGACGAAATTTCCTTCAGTGTTCCGAAACATTAGGAACACAGGCCCACTTTAGTTATCAGCTATAATAACTTGTTCTAATTGAGTGAGCTTGTGTTAGTTTAATCAGTGTCTGTCAATCAGTAAAAGAAAATTTCACAAAAATGCTAATGGCATTTCCCAGCAGGGAACTGGTCATTGTCAGTAATAATAAAGGTCTTGTCTTTTGGTTAATAATTGATAATACTGAGCAATAGAATCAAGACTAGAACTTTGAAGGATGAATTCATTAACGGATATTCCTATATATTGGATATAACATACCACTTGCAATCACAAATCATACGTTTAAACTTCTCCTAGAATTCTGTAAACTTCTATGAATATACCTAGAAGAGAGACTGCAAGAAGTGTTAACATTTTCGTGTGTGTGGCTCACGAGATTATGATGTTTCCAAATTCTTCACCTTTTCAGTATGGGAAAACTAGTTTTGTTTGTTTGTTTGTTTTTTCCCCATAGCTGATAGAGATTCCTGTAAAATGTGGGTATGAAGAATGCGGTCACTCAAAAGGAAGCCAAACTACCTAGGATACATCCCATTCTGGAAGCTTTCTTATTCCTTCAAAAGTTATAAATGAGCACATAGTGCTCATGGTCTTGTTAGATATACTTGAAAGGAACTGAAAGATATAATTTAGCTACAGTTGGGAATAACAGCTTAGTGTCTTCAGAATACTCACAACAAGTATTATGGTATTTTATACACTCTAAGATGCCATCATTAGAAAGCCAACGTGATTTTATGTAGCACTACAAAAGAACAGTGCTGCTAATTAAACTGTAACTCCCATCTGACTAGAGAGATGTTAAACTGTGAAAAAGATGTGCATCTTGGAATTGATGCAGTGGAATAGCATTTCCTCGTTCATGCAACTATTTAGACAAAAAATAATTTCATAGGCTGGTAGCAGTCAATACTCGGGTAAGATTTACGATCAAGTATAAATCTAGAAGGGCAAATACGCTAATTTCGAGTCGCAGTCTAAGCTAGTTGTACATAAAGCCAGCTTTGTTCTCTCTCCCCCTCTCCTCTTCTCTCTACTCTGCCCTCCCCAGAGACAGGGAGGCATTAGACCCACCTCCATGCCTACAGGGCAGTAGGTAGAGTCAAACAATGCTGCTTCCTCACCAGAAATTTCTTTTCATCTTACATTATAAAAGGAAATAAGATCATTTGTTTTTAAATGATTACTGTTCAAAAGGTTTATTGTTTTGGGAACAGTACAAATTTTTTAGTTTGTTAAATGTGCGAGGTTACTTTTGTTTCTTGTATTTCTAGTAACAAGGGCAAGTAAAATGACAAATCTTAAAGAAAACAATTTGTTTTCCAGGGAAGAAGTTCTACGTGAGACTCTGCTATTTGTTTTTCTCCAACCACTAGAGCTTAGGAAAACCAAAGAACTGACTGACAGCTTTGGACAGCAGTGCCTTCAACAAGTCTTGCCAGTGTTGTTTTTTAGGCATTAGAAGTGGGTTTGCTATCTTGCAGGTGTTTCAATAACACTGAAGCTATTTGTCCTTAAATTGTGTCCAGAGCTTTTCTGGTGACCAGGAGGCAAGAATTACTGGAAACAGGTGCATTCCAGACACTATGCTTTTAAAGGACACACTGTAATTCTTGTTATGGGAGACCGTTCCCTTTCAAATCACTTACAATATTACAAAGGTACTAACGACCCCCTCCCCCACTTCCTTTACTTATTTTTGATAAGATATCAGGAAAAATCTGTGTTTTAAAAATTACATTTATGTCGTGGACCTGTGCCCTGTGGACATTTCATAATACTTGTAAAGCTTAAAAACATAAAAAGCAAATTAAAAAAGAAGTTTCTTTTGTATTATTTGTGTTTGTTTTTGTGTGTGTGTTTGTGTTGTGTGTGTATGTGTGTAGAGATCCACGGAAATCCAAAATTAAATTATTTCAGCTCTTGTTGAAGATGAAATCAGCCTCCACTCACCCTCAGGGGGCTAAGCCATGCTGGCACATTTGCAATGTGCTTTCTAATGAATGGCTGTTCACCAAGACAACGAAAACTTTCCTCGATAATGTTGCATGCAAGGCAGAGCACCTGTAAATGCTTTTGGCAACAGAATTCGAAGAACTTGGAGGGTTCTAAGAACATGAGCTTTATGAAATGGAAACAAATTCTAGACATGCCATTTGTTTAACTATCTAGTTTTAATAATTTCCTCAAATATTTGAATCTTAGTAATCTCAGACAGAGTTCCAGTTTAAAATTTATTATCGTGGCTTAATTCTCCCATGTACCCCCTTACAAAATTCTCTTTTAAAATAAGGCTAGTTTTGAGTTAGTAAGTAAAGAAAATATAGGACTATTTAAGATCACTCTCTGTTACTATCATGATCATTTTCCCTTTCTTATCTGGACTTAAGAGTGAGAAGCTGAAGCTTTACATCTGAATGGAAAAAGGAAGAGTGTCTTCTTGTACTGAAGAAATCATTCTCCATGGAGCTTTGACTGAGGACCTTCCAATAAGTTGATTATCCAAGAAATCAATCAGGCTCTACTGTCATGACAACATAAACAAGACCAACTGGTGTTTTTAGTATAGTTGAATCAAAATTTTGTAATGGCATTTCTTAACCATCTGATTTAATTAGTTACATTAATAAAGCATGGAAAACTTGAGATTTCAAGGAGTAAAAGGAAAAAGATAAGCTTACTCAAAATTACAAAATTTTGATCCCACAAAATTCTGGGCCACTTGAGAGAAGGAACATTGTTGTCCTTTTCTTGTTTTCCCTACCACCCCGCAGCGTTTTGAGCACGGAGTAATAAATGTATTATTTACAAACCTGTGAATGGAGTTAATAAATGGCCAACTTCTCCTTTAAAACTTCTTAATGGAGTCAGTTAATATTCATTCATTCTTTCAATATCTTTCTCAGTGAAGGAAGTGTAAGTACACACCTCTAACAGCCTTACCGATATAGCGATTCTTTTTATCCAGTTCTCCACAGTGCAAGTGAACTGTTTTATGCACAATGCTTTTCTAGGTATCAGATTCTTCAAACAAGAATAGAAACATTGCCTAACTCAGATTATAGAGATATATCAAAATATGTTTATTCATGTGTTCCCTAGGAAGGATGGTGATAAATGGGGCAAAACAAAGTTTTACATGCATATGATGCTGAAAGATATATTGAATTCTTTCTCTTATAGTTAAGAAACGGTTGTTGAGACATTATTTCTCATTCAAGTTTATCTATAAAGCCAGTAACTCTCTGAAATCATCTCTTTTTTAAAGGATGAAAGTAAATACTTCAGTTGCCTGAACGATGATGTTTGGGGGAATTCATTGCTTGTATAGCTTCTTGGTAATCTTGTAAAATCTTTTTAATAACATTAAAAATGTATAAACATTTTCTATCTGATCAATATTTATCTTCCACGGCTTGGTTTTAAAACTGGAAAGCCAATGAGCAGTGTTATCTTCTTATTTTGCAGTGAATACATAATAAACAAAATGCAACATTTTTATATCTTAGGTAGGTTTTCCGGTACTTTTCCAACTCGCAAGTTACACTATTGCCTATTTTATGGCACAAACCTTTGTTTTATTTTGTATAAATCAATTAAGAGTTAGATAGAGGGTATTTAAATTCTATTCCATACTTGTTGGAATTTCTTTTTTAAAAAGAGATTTGTGCATGTAGAGGAGGTCTCTTAAAAGAAAAAGAAAAGGTATCTGGGAGACCTGGAAATCTTTGCTTACAGCCCTAGAATTTGGGGAATTGGGGCAGTTCTCAAGTTGTGGTAGCATGCCCTTGGAAAAGCATCATTAGTTCAACTTATTCTACAGAATGGACTACCTATGGAGTAATTTAATTAGTATCAATATTATCCTTCAGAGAAAAGCATAGCTTTGCAATCACTGTTGAAATTAAACCAAAGACTCCATTTACATGTATGCACCAAGCTGATGGAGTCTCTGATTTTGTGATTTTCAGAAACATTTGGTTTCTTTGTTAAGCCATACTGAGCCTGCTATTTAAACACCTGCGCCCTTTCCCTTCCATCTCCGAGCACCCAGATCCACGGTGTACCCAAATCCTGGCTTTCCACTGCCTGAGATCTTAGTAGGTGGACCTACCATCTCTAACTCCTTCACAGCAATTGCTTCACTCCACTCCCTGGACTTGCTTCTTAGTGGCACAGGATAAGATAAACATACAACCACATCAAAAGCAAATGTAAATTGAATTTTGTTTTGCAAATGTTTTGGCACAAGATTGTTAGACACACTTGTAAAGGATTGGAAGACATTACGTAGCTATAGTTGGGAATAAAAATTTAGTGTCTTCACAAACATTGCAAGTCTTATCATTATTCAACATCACCATCATAATAATGAAACTTTCATAGTACTTTCTGAGTGCCAGGTCTGTTCTTAGCACTTTATATATGTTAATGCACAGATACCTCATTGCAGCCAAATAAGTAGAACTCTTGTATCCCCATTTTACAGATAGAGGAAAATGAGACATTTAGAAGTTAAATAACTTGTTCAAGATTATACAGACAGTGCGTGGTAGAACGGGGATGGGAACCCAGTACACTGAGTGCTCTCCTTACGGCAGACAATCACAGTTGCGTGAAAGAGCTCTTGAAATTCCCTTTATGAAATACAATTTAAATGACTCACTTATGAGCATTTTGCCCGTTCAGAACAACTAGAAGTAAAGAACTACCGCTGTTGACTAACAGCAAGTGACATCACAGTTGTTCATTTTGGCTGAAAATTAACATCAGCAGATTGTAAATATGGGCTGATAATGAATGTTCAAGATTCTGAAATAATTTGAAGTGTGGTAGTTACATTTTTTTCACCCGATTTAAGCCACTAGAAAAATGTCATATTAATTAGATAATTGTTACAATAATTTAAATTTAACCCAAATCTTTCTAGAAGACGAAATCATACCAACCTCCTACTGATGCTTCATCAATTAACCCCATAGTCTCATGTTAATAATCCTATTAACGTTCAAGTTACTCTTTCACCCCCACTGAAGGCCAGATGTAAGCCTGATTTGCACTTGCTGCCCTTAAGTATTAGGAGGACTTTTTAAACCATACCCTAGATAGAGAAAAATGTGTATGTAGTATTGACAAAATCTGAAATGTATTAAAAATAATGTAAAATCATTTGCTAGACTATTTTTTCTTCTTACATTTAAAAGATAATTTTATACTTCAAAATATTATGTATTTGAGAATTTTAAAAGTCAAAACTAAAATAATGCTAGATAGAAAGCCCCATAGTCTTAAAATGGAATAGAATTATGAAAGTTTTTCTGGGTAGTGACCCACCTATTTCCCAAAGCTCCACTTGTCCTCTCATAGATGGAATCTAATGCATCCCTATAAATTCTGAAGAAAGAGAATATTGACCTATTAAAATTAGAGCCGATAATAATTCCATTGTTTGCTTTTCAAAGAAGTTAGTAGTAAAGCTTATAATTTTTTTAAGCTACTTGTAAAATTTGCTATTTCAGATTCTTTATTAAATTATTTCTTAGCTTGACCCTGAAACTATAGCATAGTTCCATGACAGGATAACAGATAGCTGGTAAACAGTATAAGCTCCTTTTGCAAACATTTTAGTATCGACTCTGAAACACGGACAGAAAGAGCTGGAAGTTTCAGAGAATCTAGGATAAATACAAAGACAAAAAGAAAAGTGTAATCCTTTCTGGTAGAAACCTATTTTCCTCATTATTTTGGGTCCACATTTGCATCTCTGATTGTCCAACTACATGTGGAGAGATGCAGAGAGCACTGCTTCTTGTTTCACTCTCTGTGCACTCCACTCCTCTCTGGGTAACTGTGGTAACAGGTCATAGGTACATACACGAAGTGCATGGCTAGCGGCCACAAATAGCTTCTTTCGTCATATGCTGAAGAGGATATTAGAAAGATGAGGTTCAGTAACTGGGACAAGCTCTCGGGGCTGGGATGGGGTTGGACGCTGGGGCGCTGTCATGAAAGGACCCACATACACACGATGTGCATCAGACCTCGGTGACATTCATTTCCAAGCTGTTAGGTTACCAAGGAAGGAGCCTTACCCGGGCCTTCTGCTCCATTTCTAGCATTAATCTTTCATGTTGCTCAGCTATGGCCAGTGTCGCAGAATGGACCTTCTGATAGATCATTTCTCCTTCCCTTGTTTGAAAAGTGAATAGTCCTTCTCCTGTGTCACACATTCTGTGAGGATAGAGATAGGGAAAGAGATGGGTCTTCATGTGTTCAAGTGCGTAACAGTTCTCCATGTAAAAGATGCCCTCACCCTGTCATCCCCTCCACCTTGATTTTCATAGGAGCAAGTGAACCAGATTCATCCTTGACCAAACCAACCAAGGAACCAACCAACCAACGCATCTTTAAAAGGTGCATGAGAATGAAACTAAGGGTGGAAATCCATGCACATTTGGATTTTTAAAGATGAAGTGTTCACAACAGTGTGAAGAAACAGACAAAAATGCTGTCAGTTATTACAGTGCATGTCTTACCAATATTTAAAGAATCAAAGCAAATAGTTGTTTTCTTTAACAGCCTTCACTCTGATATCATAGCATTGTCTCCTATGACTCGATAGCTCTTGAAACGTTAAGAACTTAAGAAAAAATCTGCAATTTTATACTCATGTAGTAGGAACCAAGGAGAAGATTTTTTTAGTTTAAGGATTTGCATACATAGTTTGAAGCTTTTACTTAAACTGAGGAATCCTTATGTAAATCTCAGTATAGCCTAAGAAATAACATGGCAGAGAGGAGACTCCGTTTGGATGTGAGAGTATTTGTCTGAACTTGGCCCTGCCACTTACCAGCAGTGTGACCTGAAGCAAGCTAACCTGCCTGTACCCCCTTCGCACAATCTCTAACAGGAAAAATAACAGTACCCAGCTCATCAGATCCTTACGACAGTGGAGAGACTTGATACAATATTTATAGTGTTCCTTAGCAGATATTAAGTGCTCAAAAATGTTAGTTATCATTCTTTTCATCATAGAGAAAGTATGGCACTAATCTCAATATCCACCATAGAGAAGTGCTTGGCTTCAATATAATATTTTTATCTGATGGACTATTATACAACTGTTACTATGTCATTTCTGAGAGCATATAACATGAAAACATTTTTTTGGCCATGCCACAGGGCTTGCAGGATCTCAGTTCCCTGACCAGAGACTGAACCTGGACCACGGCAGTGAAAGCCTGGAATTCTCACCACTAGGCCACCAGGGAACTCCCTAAATTTCCTATAATGTAAATTCAAGAGGAAAAGAAAATCAGAATACAAATTCCTTTTCAATTATTTAACTATAATTACCTTTTAAAACATAGTCTTTTTTATTGGATTAAAGCCACTGACAATTTTTTATTGGACTAAAGCCACTGACAATTTCTCAGGCAACAGGATTATGGTTAAATTTTATTAATAAAGACATTCTAAAATAAAACATATTTTAAATTAATATTTTAAACCAGCTTTTAAAAATAATTGGAGGCCTTCAGAAAGACCCGCTGAATATCAACATGATGTTCCCAATCGGAAACTGGACCTTAACTGGACTGCTGTGTTGTTGTTTTCAGGCTACAACACCAAAAGATTTGCACAAAGGCCAACCTCATGAGGCCAACCTCTGTCTTCCAGCACCAAAAAGATTTTAGATTCTACCTTATGATTCTCCAAGGAGTTTTAGTAGAAAAAGAAGTGTCTCAAGAGGCTTCAGAAATTATAGAGGCTGTGACTGCCATCCCTCAGGGCTCCATAGAGCCAGCACTTAACTTCTGTGAAAGAGATCTTAATAAAATTCACAAAGCGTGAAATGGAAAGTCTGAGAGAAAAATGAAGAGTTTTCACAAAGTGAAACAAATGAGCTTTCTTTGTTGATTCAGAGGGGTAAAAAACTCCAACAGCGGGAGCAGGCAAATCATTGATGAGTGGTGAGCCCATCTTGTTTTAGGTTAAGTTTTGTTCATTGTTATCGGAAAAACACTCCTTATGAGCCTTCGGAAATGAGATAACGAAGACACAAATTGTTATTCCATACTCAGTCACTGAGTTGCAAAGGTCTAACACTTAGCACTTCCTGGGACTTAACTCTGCCCAGTGAAGGAGTCTGAAAGCTTACAGAAGGGTTTTATTTCCAGCCTCTGAAATAAAAACTACTGTAAACTTCGTCCATCGATCAAGAAACCAGGAATTAGAACATGCTAGCATAAAAAGCAAAGAACTTTTAGGTAGAAGGGGCTCTTTTTTAAACAATAGGTACCTAAAGCCAAGCTGAAATCAAACTTCTTCAGTGTAACTGGCTCAGATTTATGACTTCTGTCAGCAGTGTTGGAAGAAACAGTTTAGGTTTTTCCCAGTTATTGTTTAAAACATGTTCTCTCAGGAGTGGTAAGGAACAGATATCGAGATTTTTCTTATACGTCTAAAGAGTTTTGTGGTAGCGAGCCAGTACTAGAGAGGACAATGGGAGGAGGCATGAAATCATTCTGACAGCTATTGCCCCGCCCCTCGATCTGGTCCCCAGACCAGCAGCACCTGCACCTCTGGGAGCTGTCCAGAGTGCTGAAGCAGAATCTGCGTTTGACAATATGATTTGTACGCACATTGTAATTTGAGAAGTACTGGGCTATAGAACTCTTTCCACAGGTCACCATTTCATTCAAGGGAGTGGGAGATTATGCTTGGGACCCATAGGAGGACAAATTAGAAGCCATATTTGTGCAGCTTAAGACTTTGACATAACAAACTGAAGGTTAGAAAGGAAGAAATGTGACGAAAAGGACAAAAACACCTCTAGAAGAATCCTTTCCTTCATTTGGAGAGAGCTAAGATAGAGGTGCTAGTTACATTTGAATATCCTAACCCCTCACCACTAACATGCACATTCCTCAACTGCATTGACTTGAAGAATAAGTGAAAATATGGACAATGTATGTTTGTCCTGACTCCAAACTAGAATTTTATCGAAATGTATAGACAATTACAAATGATATCTCTCTTCATACTTAACATGGTATTTGCACAAAATTAATACTTCTTCTTATCTAAAATAAAATGTTAAAGAGTAGAATCTCTAAGGTCCCTTTCAGCTTTAAGGAATAATCTGGGGCTTCATAAAAATTCTAAGAAGTAGGACTGACACATTTATTTCCAGGTTTTTTTTTTTTCTTTTCTGACATTGTGATATAAGGGACATTATAATAGCATAGACTATAATAGTACAGTCAAAAGACTAAGGGTACAAATTTCAACAATCATGTTATGGCCTGTCATATTCATTTATCACATACTTATCTAGTACTATAAAGCCAGGCTCTGTCTTGGGCCTGGGGATAAAAAGGAGGGAACAATATACATGGCTCATTGCCTCTGAGGCTTTTTAAATGGTGGGGAAGATAAGCATTGTTCAGAAAATGACTCACTCACTGTGGTAAATGCTAGCAGGAAGAAGTACACGGCCAAGAGGAAGGCCATGGAAAGTTACTTCATCTATTTACTCCTCATGTACAAAATGGGGGTGACAAGACCTTGTCACAAGATTGTTTTTATTTTTCTTTTAATCAAATGAAGTAAAGTATGTGACAGTGGGCAGGAAAGGATTAATTCAGCAGGCCTGTGTTGCTCAAACTCTGCACATCTCGAAGAAAAGTCTGTTTGGGGGATGGTCCCTTGGAGGGTTTCTGGAATGCAACCCTGGAGCCTTTGTTATATTCAGTCTGATAAGAGTGTCTCTTGTGCCTGAGGCCTTGAGCCATGCTGTATCGGTCTGACCAGGTAAGTTTATCCTAACAAGGTGGTTCACCATGAATGCCTCTTTTGCTCTGGTGGTGGCTAGGGTCTGAGTGACTGAGGTTGTTCCTGGACCCTGAGGACACTGCATGCCCACCTAGCTGACCCTCAACCAAAACCTCAGACACCAAGGCTCGTGGGGGGCTTCCTGGGTTCACAACACCCTACGCTTACTGTCATGTATCATTGCTGTCCCCGTGTGACTGCACGGGAGGGTGTCTGGAGGCTCGTGCCTGGTCCTTCCTTGTCTGCATCCTTGTGTCTTTTCTCTTCGCTGATTGTAACATGTACCTTTCACTCTAGTAAACCGAAACTGTGTGCATAATAGTTTTTTTCTGAACCTTGCGAGTCTTTCTAGGGAATCATTGAGCCTGAGGATGGTCCTGGAGACTCCGCCACCCAAGACAGCCAGCAGGTGGTAGGTTGTTAATATATTTTGATATAATAAGAATATTAAAAATCCTAGTCTTTTCCTTAAATGGCTCCTTTTCAAATTCCATTCCTCTAGGGATTTAAGAGGGCATGCTCTCTTTCTTTATCCCACCTCACCATTCCCTTCCAGAATCCCTTGAAATAACAGTACTGCCAGTCTCGTCTCTACTGTGTTCTAACAAGTAAGAAATAACTAGAGTTCCCTGTGAATGTCTGTATTCAGAGGAAACTAAACTCCATGGAGGCACTCCATTATGTATGGGTCTCAAAGTTCCCTTCAAGCGGAGAAATAATCCTAAAAGATGGTGCCACGGAGGCAACGTCACTTGAGGAAAAGCCCCTACCATGTAATCGCTAGACCACTGCCCCCCTTTTCTTGTCCATACGTCTCAAACTTAGCGCTTTAGGAAGGACTGGCATCAGAATTCCAGCCTTTCTTCCAAATGGCAAGCAAAAGAAATTTACCAAGTGAGAAGTTAAGGAAACAGTTTAAGAAATGAAAATGGATACTTTAAAATAATTCTCTGGGGGTCTTTAGACATAATTTCGCTGCAGATGAATTTGTAAACCTCTGGCAATTTTGTCCGTCTTCACAGCGTATAATTTCACCCCTGCAGTGAGTTTTGCAGTTTTGTATGTATATTTAGTGATCAAATATTTATCCTCCACGCACATAGAAATTTTCAACTCTCAGCAATGGTGTAAAGCAGGAGCACTTTCCTGAAAGCCAGTGGTGTTTCTATTCATTATTTACAATTTAATGTTTAATTACAGAAAGTAATGAAATTCTTAAAAGCACAGCTCTTCTGCAGAGCAGTGAAACCCAATTAACAATTCTTTCCTGATAACAGTTTAATCTTTATTGTCATTTAACAATGCTAGCATTTTACTTTTTTTTAGCAGCTTTAAAAAGGCTGAAGTTTCTGTCTAAAGCTCTAGTGAGTCAGACGTTGATCTGTAGTAAAAAATTACAAGCAAAATGGACAAACAGACGAAAGCAACAGTAAAGCAAGTCCAGAAACAGACCCAGTTCATATGGGAGTTCAATATGTGGTGAAAGTGTTGTCTCAAATCTGTGAGGGAAAGCTGGACTAGTCAATAAACCGTGTTTGGACAACAGCCATCTGGAAAAATATTTGGATCCATGTTTCTACCTCCCCTGATATAAACTCCAGAGAAAGCAAAAACAAAACCAAAAAAGTACCAGAAGAAAGTAGGAAAGAATTCCTATATAAACTCAGAAAATGGAGGGGGTTTCAAGCTACGATCCAAGGCAAAATGTGACAAAAGATTGATAAATCTGCCTGTGAACAATGAACAAAATAAGTAAGAAATCATAAGATAGCAAATGGCAAATTCAAAACTAGGAAAAATATTTGAAACTCACAACACTGATAACTTCTGATACCTGTAAGTTAGGTATAATATCAGTACTTTTTTTCATTGGGTTGTTTGATCATTAAATGGATTAATATATGTAAATATTAAAACAGTGTCTGTAACTTATTAATATGAAATAGTACTTCTGTTATTATTACTACTACCCAAATAGTTAGATACCTAAAACATAGTGCTAAGCTAGTAAAAAACAAGGAGAATATAATGTATATAGTGTGCTAACAGTTTTGTAAAAAAGTATGTGGGGAAGAATTTATATACATCTTTGCTTATATGTACATTAAACTCCGGAGGAATGCACAAGAAACTAGTAACCGTGTTATTTGCTGGGGGGGAAGTGAACGTGACAGGTGGTCTATGAGTATGGGAGGGACACTTCTTGCTGATTCTTCTTTATGTAAACCATCAAATTAAATAAAGGAATGCTATGGATTTATTAATTGGATTTAATTAACTAAATTAAACCACATTAAAATTTAAAGTAAAGGTCTGAGGACCCTCACAGGGTTTTTGTGAAGATGTAGTGTTTATGATGTGCCCAGCTCTGTCTCTGTCCCTTAGCAAATAACAGGCTGCCCTCGGTATTCGCGGGGGACTGGCTCCAGGGCTCGATAGCAGAATCCAAGGACGCTCAAGCCCTTCGTATAAAGTGATGTAGTACACTTGGCCCTCAGGATCAGTGGTTCTGCATCTGCAGGTCAACGCTCAGTTGGTTAAATCTGCAGATGTGGAACCCACGGATACTGAGTGCCGACTGTACACTTTTACTGTTAAACTTATACAACACTGTACTGATGATTTAAGGGCCTCCCTTCCAGTTTAAACACACACACACACACACACACACACACACACACACACACAGTATATATATATTTATATACACATTTAATCTCTTTCCAGTGTAGCACAGGCATCTGATCTGATTTTCAAGGGACCAGGATTATGGAGAGTTCTGGTTTGTAAAGCATTGAAACAATACCCACAGCAATGAGGAGAATGATAACAGCTGGCTTTCGGGGAGCACCTACTAGTGCCAGGCATGGTGATAAATGCCGTGTGTGCATTACCTCACTGAGCTTCACAACACCCTACAAAGCTCTCACTGCTTCCGTTTTACAGAAAACACCATGCTAAGGAGGCTAACAGATTTGCCCAAGGTCATTAAAATTGATGTGGTCGAGCTGTGATCTGAACGTAGCCGTGTGATTTTGGAGCGTAAGCTCATCATCACTAAGCCCAGTTGCATTCATTCAAGATAAGAAGCAGAAAAGCACGCATAATTCTTTCATTATGAACATTTCTGTAATAGGGAAACAGAGCTAGGACAGGGTTCGGGATAAAATATTTTGAAAGCTCTCTCCTTCTTTGCTGCTGTTCCTTTTCTGTCAAATCAGGTTCCCAAGACATGTACCTCAATGGCATATGTGCACCCTTAAAATGCACATGAAGGTAAGTCAATCAAAATTGTTGAATTGGACTCAAACATGCCCTGGACTCCTAACTTCAAGTCAAGTCCTTCATAAGGAGGAAGATTTAGCAGGACATCTGCCATCCTCTCTGCCTCCTGACTGGACTATGTTCCTAAACACTTAATGCATATGGTGCCTGTTCTTGCTTATCTCACTGTTGGAACCTTAGGGCTACAATGCTGTCCCTCAAACAAGTTGAGAGACTCGATCCTACAAGGAGATCTTGATTTTAGTCCAGGCTCTCTGAAAATTAGCTTGAAATGCCATTTTGATCCTTTATAAAATTGAGTTTCAATGAAAGAATTGATATAAATGATCTCTAATGTACAAATTTCTTCCAAAATTCTACAATTCCTCCACCTGTGTACTCAGTGATGAGTACAAATTATAATCACATTAATTAAAATATCTCCATCTTTACACATATTTTCCAAATTTTCATATTGTTCTATTTTATTTACTTTTTCTTACTGCCAAATGTTCTCTTTTGGTTTTTCACCTCAATGAAAAAGCCAGTTGAGTCTCCCTGAAGCAGTCTGAAGTTCTGGTTTTACTAAATCCTTGAGAAAATATACATATAAGATGTTCTTCTCCTTACCTTCCTTCCTGCCTCAAAAATTGAGAATTGAAAAATCCACCAGGTGAAGATGTAAATAAACCATAGGACTTTAGTTGCTATTTAATTACCTCAAAGCATGATCATAAATTATTAACATTATCATTCTCATTATACTCTTACATTGTGTTTATGAAGGTTTAGTGGGGAAAAAAAGCATTTTAAAAGGGTTACAGCTAATTTTATATGCATCCAGTGGCTTTATTGTAAAAATATTGCATACTCCTTGAGGATTAGGAGTTTTAACATCTGTAACCCCCAAGTGTCAACCACAAAAAGCACCCGACGCACTCCAAAAATGTTTGTTGACCGAAACGACTTGAAAATTAGCATTATGATGGCTTCCTGACAGGTAATGAAATTGTAGTTCTGGATAGCAAAAAAAAAAAAAAGCAAAATAAAATATCAAAGAAAGAAATTTTCTTTGAAGAATGACCCCATAGTGTTAACATTTTCTTCTGAAAGGAGTAGACCAAACAATCCAAAGGAAAACAGAGCTGATACGTTCTTATGTTCCCAGCTGATACACACTTGATCTGTCTTAATATTGTGTGAGGGAGGCTGTGTGTATATCATATGAAACAACCCAAACCTATTTTTGTAGGAAGAGCTAAAGACAAAACAAGTCAACCAAAAGTTTAAATTCTGTCATTTAGAAATTATATTCCCTTTTTAAAGTGAAGTTGCCAAGTTACGACTGGAAGATTTTTTAAATTATCAAGCAAGTTACTAATATTTAGACACTGAATTGCAAAAGAAGAGTTTTCCTTCTCTTACCATTTTGAGGGGAGCCTAAAAATGAAATAATTATATTCCCTTAGAGCAAAAGAGCATGTAATCAGGGTTTAAAATTACATTTTGTTCTCTTTTTGCTCTAAATATAGTTAATTAAGGTAATTTTTAAATTATTTGAAAGATACTTTTGTTGTCTCAAGTGACTACAGAGGAAAGTGTTTAAATTATAGCCAAAATAAAAAAAAATTAAGACTATACTTGATTTTATGATGGTTATATTGCCTTTTCTTCTTCGCTTATATTTATTCATTCATTGATTTTTTTGGACATCAGCCAGTAATGCGTCAGGCCCTGTGTTAGCTTCTAGACTATATTTAAAAAATAATTAAATAATAAACATTAACTCATGAATTGCATTTGCTCTCATTACCTGTCTATCTATCTACCCATCTTTCTATGTGTTTACTTTTTCATTTAAACACTCAGTAAATGAGTAGATGGCTATATGAAATACCTAACATAATTACACATTTTGAAGAATTGAACTGGTTATCCTTATTGTGTTAAAATTTTCTCTAGAGGTTTTAGGTTGACAGATCACTGATAGAGTATAACTTTTACTCTTTTACTGCCATTACCAAAACAAACCACCTGGTAAAATGGTACAAAACATATCATTCTAAGGTAGAATATTACATCCTTTGTAATACCAATCAGGGAGAATACTGATTGGTATTACAAAGGATGTGGGCATATGTGTCTACTACAGCTTTTTCATTTGTTTAGAAACAGAAATTAAAATTAATGCCATAGTAAAAAATGAATATACTTAAATTTAAAAAATTAAAGAATTTCAAATGCAATTACTTAGTTTTTTTTTTTATAATTTCAAATGTCATCATTCCAGGTTAGTAAATTTTAAACCTTAATTTTTAAACTTCACTTAAAGTTTAAATTGTTTTCTTTAAAAGTATCTGAATTGAACATATAGTGAACAGACAATTTGAATCACCTTCAAAGTAGAACCCGCCTGCCAATGCAGGGGACACATGTTCGAGCCCTGGTCTGGGAAGATCCCACATGCCACAGAGCAACTAAGCCCATGTGCCACAACTACTGAGCCTGCACTCTAGAGCCCACGAGACACAGCTACTGAGACTGCATGCCACAACTACTGAAGCCTGCGTGCCTGGAACACATGCTCTGCAACAAGAGAAGCCACCACAATGAGAAGCTCGTGTACTACAAAGAAGAGTAGCCCCCACTCGCCGCAACTAGAGAAAGCCTGCGTGCAGCAATGAAGACCCAACGCAGCCATAAATAAATAAATAAATAAATTTAAAGAAAACAAAGAATGAAATTTAAAAAAATCACATTAATTCAAAAAGCTCCTCAAAAATCTAGAGACAAACGAGATACAAGTCATCATTCCTTAAAGGAGATGACTCCTGGGAATACATTCCTTTTAATGTTTGAACAGGTTTTCAATCTCCACCTCTGATCCATCTTCACTTCCAGTCTACGTCAAAGTCTCTAGATTCCTACACACATCAAGTCATGGGACGATGCAAATGACAAAAAGAAACACTGATATTGAAAGATGTCAAATGGAAGTTGTATAAATGAAAAAACTTATTAGTAATCCTTTTCTTACCCATTTTTGAATGTCAGTATTCCTGTTTTTAAAGTAAGAAGGTTTGGCTAACTGATTGTTAAGATCCCTTTCAAATACAGAAGCAGTTCATAACTAAGCTTACAGATCCATTTAAGTGGTTAGTTAGCTTTAAATTTCATCTATTTATGCTTGTATTTCAAAAGGCAGCCAGTGTCTTTAAAACATGATGTACTGTGTTGTGTTACCTTAGTCGTGCCTTGGGTACTTTTCCTTTTCCTGCTTAACAACTTCTAGGTAAGGGAAAAGAGAATGGAGTTAATCAAAGTCATCTTGCTGTCCAGGAGTTCATGAGACAGGGATGTGCAGAAGATCAGCATGAACATATAGTTCATATTAAGGTTCATTTACACCCATCTCAGATCCATTCAGTCTATCATTTATCGAGCTCTAACGTCACATGGTTGCTCTTGGAAATTCTCACGCAAATTCTCTGGCTTACATCCTGATATCACCTCTACAGTCAACAGCCCACTCTTTAAGGCAAGTACGATGGATAATTTTTTGTCGACTTGGCCAGGCTATAGGTGCTTAGACATTTGGCTAAACATTATTCTGGGTGTGTGTGCGAGGGTGTTTCTGGATGAGATTAACATTTGACTCAGTGGACTGAATAAAGCAGATTGCCTTTCCCAATGTGAGTGCACCTCATCCAACCCATTGGAGGCCTGAATAGCCCAAAAGGTGGGATGTCTTGAATGACATCCACAAGGGAGTTCAAACTTTTTTTTTTTTTTTTTTCTTTTTTTGCGGTACGCGGGCCTCTCACTCTTGTGGCCTCTCCTGTTGCGGAGCACAGGCTCTGGACGCGCAGGCTCAGCGGCCATGGCTCGCGGGCCCAGCCGCTCCGCGGCATGTGGGATCTTCCCGGACCGGGGCACAAACCCATGTCCCCTGCATCGGCAGGTGGACTCTCAACCACTGCGCCACCAGGGAAGCCCTATTTTACTTTCCTTAATGGTCAAAGCCCTTGGCTGGTTACTGTAAATACCTATCATGGATCAAGCTCCATGTGCTCATTTGAAACGCTATCTTCGCAATGAACAAAAGATCATTTGCTGCTAAGTAATATCTATATGATTCCAGTTTTCTTATCACATATAAGGATGTTACAGAATCTCAATTATATAACATTCTGTGTTGCTTTGCTGTCTACCGTTCTAAATGCTTGAGCCATAGAGTTATCTTATGTTTATATAATTCATACTATTTTTTTCCATCTAGGGATTGATGACTGGTTCCAATTCCCAAGGATTGCCTGTCTTGCTATTTTCATTAGGATTTTCCACAGATTAAAGGTGAGAAGGAATTAGCAAGGTACCAAACAAGGGAGGATTGAAAGGCGTATCTCCTGTTTCTTTTCAATTCGTGTTTATGTCAAAGGAAGCAGTCCAGGTTTTGGGATCAGGGTTAAGAGCCCCAGCAGCCCTGGGTTGCGTGGACAGCGGTGGATGGAAGCCACAGGGGTAAGATGATGCCCTGGGCAGGCACCCAGGATCCTGGGGAAGCACTGAGGATCCAAACAGCTCTGGCTCAGCTTGGAGGCCTTGGAAAAGTCACCTGACCCCTAAGTCTTCAGCTGCTCGTCTATGAAACCATTTGGCTTACATACCTTATAGGATTGCTACGAGGATCAAAATGGGAAAGCATCATGAAAACTGTCAAGTACTACGCAATGAAGGATATTATTAGTGTGATTATGGGAGCTGGTTTGGCCAGGGCACTCCTGCATCCGGAGAGCTCCAACTTCCTCCTTAGCGACGCCTCCTGGCTGCTTTTGAACATCACCAACCTCTGCTCATCCCCCGATGATGCTGCTGCATTTTCCATGTTTGGAGACGGCACTTCCTGTTCTCAAACTGTGACCTGTAAGGCCTCTGGCAGGCCCAGTCGCGCCGTCGCGTGCACTCAGTCCAACTAGCAATTGTCCCTGTGGGAGAATCTGCCTGTGAAAAACGGCTTCCTCTGGTAAAGTGGCAGCTTTCCATGGGGGAAATCGGCCTTCTGCTTTCACCAACACAGACAATGTTGGAGAAGGGAAGGAAAAACACTTTGTTATTTCATTAGCTCATGTAAAGGTCATTTGTCAACCTGTTTCTCCTGCAGTGGAAAGTTTTGATTATATAGCTCTAGTAATGTTGCCTTTTTTGGAAATTCATTTTTGTTCTCAAGGGCTGTGTTGTCTTCCCCCTACACCGAGTTTCATTATATTTAGTGCAGTGTGTAAATGATGTAGTTAGAATTGCAGGCAAAATGACCCATTACTATACCTATTGTCAGCTTCCTGCATATTTAATAGAAATGCAGTGTGTAAAAACATGTATAGGTCATCGCGACTGGCTTGAACGGAAAGGCTTAGTTTCTATTGTAGATTTGGTGACTATGTATTTTTCTCTGGGGTTCCATTTAAAATACGGCAATTTACCTTGGCATGAAGAGTAAGAAAACAATTTCTTTTAGTGAGCATAATTTCTTTAGGGTTTCTAAGTTATTGTGGGGTTCATTTTGAACCAGTTTTACAGGTAAATAGACCAACGATATATATTTCCTCAGGATACTATGTTGTCATTTTAGATTTCAGTGCTAAATATTTGTTATTAATATTTTAATGAACATAAATGTGATTGAATTTAAATTTGGAAATATCAAGTATTTGGCTCTTCATGCAAACACATGGCAAAGGAAATAATAATTTACCATTTAAATCTTCTAGTTGAAAAAAAAGCGTTCTGCATTCAGGCTCTATAGTGACAGATGTCTTCTCTGGATGTGCTAAAAATGACTTATGTGACCTTGAATGTATTGACTGTTCTCTACTTGTACCCTGATACCCATTCTCTATCTTTTTTCTAACGTGTCTGTCTGGCATTGTGCCCTGGAAAGCTGACTTCTGCAGGCTCAGGCTTACTTGCCTCCTGGTTTGGCCAGAGGAGGGTGTTGACAGAAGACAGTAGAACTGGAAGGAGAACAGAGGTGTTTTTCCACCTGTCCTTCCCGTCTCAATGCTGTAGTTTTGACAGTGTACCTTCTTCCAAGGATCTAAGTTCTTTCTGGGCTCTGGCTTCCTTGCTCCTTCAGGCCTGGGGTAGGGACAAGCTTCTCTGTTACTAGTCTCGGGGTGCTCTACCACCCCGTGTTTGTTCCCTAATCATACCCTCACCTTTTAAAATAATTCCTACCCTGGATTCTTCTCAAACCCTTTGAGTAGGTCACTTCTTTATTGCTGGGTCTAAATTTATAACAAGTTTCTTCATCTCTCTGAGTCTGTTCTCTCATTTATAAAAGAAGGAAAAGAATATTTATCCAGTACATCTCAGAAGACTGTTATGATGAGCAGGAATAAGGATGGAGATAGTAATAGTGATAATAATAATACCCGGCCTGCACTATGTATCTACTGAAAAGCCTACCCTCTACCCATGATACTGTTTCCTGTGGAATGGAAAAACGGCCACAAACTACTTCCCATCCCGTGTTTGTGCCCTTGCCACGTGCCGTTAATACCCTTCGCGTCAAAGGTGGCATTTTCATACATCCTCTGATTCTCTGCCAGCCTGTGGCTTGCCTTGGCCACTGGTAAAATGAGATGCCATCAGCAGCTGACATTGTGCTTCCTTGCTTGCTGCTTTGGAACCTTGCCACCGTGTGAACAAGACCAGGAAGGCTGCTGGATAACAAGAGACACAGGTCCCCATCATGCTCATCTGGTCACGGATCCCCTAGACTGGTAGGAGACACCTTATTAGGTCATCCAGTCTCCGGCCAAGCTGCTAACTGACTGCAGGAGAACGTGCAAGCCAGCCAAGATCAGCGGGCCTGGACCCGTTGAGCAGACTGATGACCTACAGACTCATGGACATAAATGGCTGTCGTTTACCATTAGAGTTAGGTGAGTTGTTACACAGCAACAGACAGCGGATAGAACCATTCTTTGCAAATAAGAAAAATATGACAGTTATTTTAAAATATTATGTTATATAAGTGAGTGACTTGTATCATACATTATTATAATCAGTATGTTATGATGGCAGAAAAACAGGTGCTCCAGGAAGGTCTTGGGGTGCTGTGCTTTTTGGAGTCTCTACAGCAGCAGACCAGAGCACCAATGCAGGCGCACTGGAAGTTAAGCAGAGGGAAACTGTTTATCATCTGAGTTTCCAAAGCATGCTGGCCATGAGTGTCAACAGATGATGTTGCATATTAGTTAGAATTAGAAATTAAAAAAAATTATATGATAAAAACCAAAAAAGAGAGAATTAGATGGCAGAAAAGAAGTAAGTTTTGTGGACTAGAGTCTTAGGAGAGAGAGAGCACAGGATTCAAACACACCAGAGCCTTGGCTTAGAAGACGTCTCATGCTGGGTCAAAGAGTGTATCTGGATGGAAGCTAATGCCACAGGATCTTGTGTCTGGGACAGGAGGGTTAGCCTCAGCTCAAACAGAATACGACAATAGAGGTTATCCAGATACTCTTCTATCCCGAGGCATGACTGCCTGGGGAGGAGGCCCTCAACTGTGTGCAGTCCTTAAGGATCCTTCAGAAAACTGCAGTAATGACCATGCAGAGAAGTTCAAGAGTTGCATTTTTAAAAAATGGATGCTTGGTACATTCAAAATATCACGCTTGTCCAGTCTGTGTCGAGTCTGAGAGAAGTACCAAGGAGAAGGGCATTTTGGGGAGAAGACATGGTACTTGTCTCTGAAGCTGGGTCACCAATGTTCTCCGAGCTTTAGATCAAAGGCTGAGACATGAGGCTGACATTGGTGCTGATGCCTGTACATCAAGGAGGAGTTGCTAGGCTCTTTGAGGGTACTCATTTGAAGATAAGAATAATAACTTACTTGGATCACACCCTCTCATAAATACGGACTGAAAGTTCAAAGGTGTGTGACTATGTCCCTAAAGAACATATTAAGAGTAGCACAGCTTTCAGCAGTGACCCAGACCCAAACCTATGATTTCATTGTATTATGTGGAATTAAATTAAGATCTCCACTGAAAAGAGGTATAAAACAACACCATCTCTTTTTTGAGGCAGATTTTCATTTCCCCCGAGTTACCATAATATTCCAAATCCATAGCTACCCTTGAACTGACCATTTTTATTCAAAAAATTCTCTTATAATTTAAGCCTCTTTGTTTAAAGACAGATCAAACATGTTTTCCAATATATCCATAGCTCTCACTATAGAGAATAAACTTTCAATGATCCTTTGACTTCATTCTATTTAAAAAGACAACACTGTTTACATTATTTATATTTTTATGTTGTCTTTTGTAACCACAAGAAAAATCATTCTTTGGTGGTTATTTTCTCTATCTTTTTTGTTCTCATCAATAATGTATGAAATACATATTTTAAGTAAATTCATAATAATGCTTCCACTTCATTCAAAAAATTCCTTCCAAGGGAGCCAGCTTAGGAAAGCTTTTTTTTTCCAAAAAATTTTTGGAAGCTTTTTTTCCCCCCAAAATTAGCATTTTTTGGTGGATGACTAGTGTCAAGACAGAGAGATGAAACTGCTTATTGCAATTAGAGAATACACCTGAATGTGTGCTGCACGCAACAGCACCACGCGATGGAAGAAAGTAAATTAAATTTACTTTTTTGTTTTAGATAAGCAAAGCATTATATTTCCAAGTTTTATAATTTATATTGTCATAAACATATTTCTGTTGAAAACGTCATCTTTATTTCTGTTTAAAGTTTTGGCCAGATCTATAACTAGCTACCTTGGAACCACTGGTGAGGACTTCATGGAGCCCCTGCCATTTGAAGAGGAGGTAAGTTAGAAAAAATCCCACTCTTCAAGTAAATATTTGACTTAGGCTACAAACATCTTCAAATAATCAAGCAAATATATTTTTTTTATTTGCCTACTATGTCCCAGGAATACATATGGTTGTTGGCAAAAAGAAAAGTAGGTGTATGCTCTACGATACTTACTGAAGTGATCTTCTAACAATAACACAGGAAAGAACATTTTAATCTAGACATTTGCATAATATCCTAGGTATGTGAAGACCTCTCCTAATTCATGGCCTGATGAAGGCAAGCTTTGGAATTTACGTGCAGTTTTTATGCTGGTGAACACAAGTAACATTAAAGATGAAAATATAAGAAAGTCAAGATTGAATATCAAATACATTTTGGGGGCAGGCTGTATATGGGGCATTTCTAAGATGAAAATTCCTCCTTTCAGGTTGTATTTACTCTTTTATACAGGAATTCACTTATTCAACCTTTTTTAGATTTTAAAGTGTGTTCATTTGATTACAATTGTCACTCTTGATGGACTGCCTTACAGGAAATCTTTTGAAGCTTTGATCTCATGAAATAGATTTTTAAGGGAATATAATCATAAAATCACCATGTTAACTATATTTCAAAAACCAGAACCCAACAACTATGAAATTTTGTGACTATATGAAGAAGTAAATGAATTATTATATCCATGTAAATATCCTGAAATAGAATGCAGAAAATTTTGATTACTAAAATAACGAATTTCTTAAAAATATAATTTTAATTTTCATATTAAGTTTTTAGTTACGAAGAACACATACAGAAAATGAGATAAAATAAAATATAAATGTAGAGCTCGATGATACATCAAAAGCAAACACCAGTAAAACTACCACCTAGTCAAAACTTAAAACATAGTTACCATCTTAGATGTTTGTCCCTCCCAATCTCACACCTTCCACTCTACACTCTGATTTAACCAGATGTTTATGGCAATAGCATTCTGGGTTTTCTTTAGTTTTTCATCTAATTATGCATACACAAACATCGTAGTTTAGTCCTGCTAATTTGCCAGTTTCATTCTTTTGTGTTTGGTTTCTGCTTACTCCAAATGATATTTATTAATCCACCTGGGCATGTAGAGTGTAGGCCATTCATTGTTCTTGAATTATCCTATTGTTGATTATGCTACATTACTTTTCCATTCTACTGCTAAAGCCTATTCAGGTTATTTCCATGTTGTGGCTCTTACCAAATACATAAATACTAGAATACATGTCTCTTGGTGGATACATGCGCATTTCTATTGGGTATATATCTAGAAGTGGTATTGCTTGGTTGTGGAGTATGCGTATGTTCCTATTTACTAGGTAAATCAGATAAACTAGTGATTATACAAATTTCACTCTACTACAGTGAATAAGAGTTCCAGTTGCTTCACATCCTCACCAACACTTGGTATCGTCAGTCTTTTTTACTTTATTTACTTTATTACATAGAGCAGATATGAGCCCTTTATCAATTATGTATGTTGCAAATGATTCTTTTCACACTATGCCTAATTTTCATGCCTTCAATGATCTTTTGATGAACAGCATTAATATTCTTAATTTTAATATGGCCCAATCTACTGATTGTTTTGTTAGTGTTTTATTTAAAAAGTATTTCTCCTTTGAGTTCATGAAGATATTATCCTCTGTTTGATTCTAAAAATTATATTAATTTTTCTCTCACATTTTAAATCTATATATACTCTATCTGTAATTAATATTATTAATGTTTATATATCTGAGGTTGGATCAAATTACTTTTTATTCCCTATAGTTATCCAGTTGACTCAGCACCATTTATTTAAAAGACTGGCTATCCTCCAATGTTCTCCACTACAACCTTTGCTATAAAACAAAAAATCTATAAAAGAGTTTCTATGCTTCTTTCAATGGGCAAAGATCTATTCCTCTGCTAATGCTACACTGTTTAAAATAGTTTAGCTTTATAATATGTCTAAAAATCTGGTAGGGTTGCCTTCTCAGATTGTTCTTCAAGAATGAGTTGGTAAATTCATATAACTTTTTCCATTTTCATTTCCAAACACCTTTTAGAATGAGCTTTTAAAGTTTCACATTTTTACTCTTTTCATTTATCTTTATTCAATATTGCATTTCTAATCTTCTATGTGGGAACAGTTTCCTTTGGCGTGAAGTATATCTTTTTGTAAGTCTGTATTTCCTTTGGTGAAGGTCTGCTGTCCAGTTTGGTTTGTATGAAACATTTTAATTTTGCATTTACTCTCGAAGAATATTTTTTCTAAGAATAGAATTTTAAGTGACAGTTATTTCCCTTTAGTACTTTATAGGTTATCATTCCATATTTTTATTTCTGGCTTTCGTAATTTCTGTTGAGCTATTAGCTGTAAATTACACTGTAACCTCAGAAAGTAACCTATTTCTAAGTGCGGTTTTCTTTTTATTTATCTATCTTAGATTTAGAAATTCTTAGAAATTCTAGACTCTGTGACATGATGTCTTTTGTTATTTTTGAAAATTCTCAGCCATTATATCTTCAAATTTTGCACGTGTCCAATTTTCTCTGCTCCCTTCTGCTAGGGCTCCAGTTAAACATGAAATTCTTTGTTTCTTGTAGTTCTCTTCCAGCCTTTTGTCTCTCTGTGCTTTTTTTCTTTTCTGGATGTTTTCTTCTGCTCTTTTTTTCCTCATTAATTAGTTATTTCTTCAGGTATGTCTAATCTGCAGCTATACACATTCAGTCAGTTCATAAAGTTTGTCATTGTACGTGCTGTATGGACCTGCACATTTTCTGACATTGCTTCTATCAAAAGAAGGCATCTTATTCCCATTCTATTGAATTTGGGCGTGCTCAGTCATCCACTTCTAGTGAATAGGATGCAGTAGAAGTGACACTGTAAGACCTCCAATTCTAGGTCATAAAACCCAGCTTTCACCTGAACCCCTCTTTCTTGAGGTGCTTGTTCCTGGAATTCAGCCATCAGGCTTTGAGGAAGCCACACTGAGGGGGCTATGTGTAAGGGTCCCAGCTTACTTTCCCAGTGGAGATCTAGGTCTAGGTGATGTCAACCCAGACATGTCAGTAAGGAAGCCTTTGAGATGATTTCCTCTTTAGCCTCCATCTGATTGCAAACACATGAGAGAACTGAATGAACAAGAACTGCCAGCTGAACAAAGTCAACTCTGAGAATTGTGAAAGATTGTGATGATGACGATGATATTAATAATGATAGTAATAATGATTTTTCTTGTTTTACATCACTACATTTCAAATAGTGGAAGGGGAACTGAAACATTATATTTATTAGCCCTGAAACCTTCATTTGCTCAATTTTTAAAAATAGTTTCCAGTTTTTTGACTAAATTCTCAATGTGTTCATTTATCTCTTGAAATATTGTAAATGTACTTATCTTGAAGTCTGTACTGATAACTCCAGGATTTGGTATCTCTTTGGGTTTGTTATTATTGCCTATCGTTTTTTCTAGTTGTTCTTCATGTCGTCTTAACTCGTGTCCTGATTATGTTTTACTGTGCAATAGACTTTTTAGTGAAATTGTCTGAGGCTTAAAATGCATATTATTTTCCTCCGGAGATAATTTATGTTTGCCTTCTCCAAGATCCTGCCTTTGTAACTTCTGCACTTTGAATTAGAATTGCTGACAGAATGACTCCGTAGATGAAGGACATCTTAATGAATTACAGCATCAAAACTTGTAATAAAAGCTGTAACAGAAGGAGTATGCTGTACCAGGAGAGTTCTGGAAGGCTTGGACCACAATGACTATTGAAGGAGTTACCTGTAGAGAGGTGTGGGGAAAGGAAAAATACATGCTGCACGGAAACTGCCTGTTTTCCTCAGCTTTCAGGCAGTTGCTGTGTGCTCTCACTCCAGGAGTACTTACTCTTTCTCTCTCTCCATATAGGTATCTATTTATCTATCTATCTATCGAGAGATCATTCAAAAGTATAATTAGAGCACTATAACATCTTGCAAAGCCAGTAGCTATTATGATGCTTAATAATTAAATCAGGTTATAACGTGTATATATAAATACCATCAATACAAGTCTTGTGTTTGCTAAATCATGGTTCCACACTTAACTTTAAAGCATGGTTTGTTCGTATTAATGTAGACCACCGATCAACCACACGGAGCCTAGGACTTCAGGTGTTGATTACATTTTGCTTTCAACAATTTAATTATATTCTTTGCTCTTCTAAGACTAGACAATTATTAATGTCCAACCATTATTTTGTACTCCCAATGTCTTAGCTCTTTAGATTTTGAGCAGACTCCAGTTTTCCTTTTTGTCAGGGTCTAGCATATTCGTGTATCCCTTTGGATGGTTATCCAGGTTCTCTTTTCGAGTGCTGACCTAGGTCAATGCTATCTTTGGTCTCAGTAAAAATTAGAGGCAAATAGAGTACTAGTGCATTGGAGATGAAGTAGGTGTTCATATTGAATAGTACTGGGCTTATTTGAGTGGTAGAACTCATGGCTAGTATAAAACACCAGGCAAGTTCTCCTCGATGAGAAGTAAAGCGATTAATACAATAGAAAGTGATGAGCATAGCATAAAATATGCTTCCTTTTTAAAACTAAATAGCGGCCTCATCATAATAGTAGAGAAACAATTTCTGTAACAATTTTACTACCTTTTTACTTCCAAACCCTGTTTGGAAGTCATAGTTCCTTTCTTGATAAAATGTGCTCTATTGTTACTCCCAACTCACAGAGTTCCTGCTTTCTGAATAGTGGATTAAACGACTCAGCACTTCCTCTCGCTGCATGGAAATTGCCGGTTTCCCTCAGCTTTCAGACAGCGGCTGCGTGCTCTTACTTTCCTTCCACCCACCCCAGATCACTTCAAATGCACCAAGATGCAAATCTACTCCTCAGTGCCTCCAAGACTCAACGTGGACCCCTCGGGTTCCTCTGCCCTTATTCCCATCCTCTGGACTGACATGGAATTCTGCAACTTCCTATTGATTGTAAAGACCACAAAAAGAGTTACATTTCTTTTTTTTTTTTAATACATTTATTTTACTTATTTATTTATTTTGGCCGTGCTGGGTCTTTGTTTCTGCACATAGGCTTTCTCTAGTTGTGGCGAGCGGGGGCTACTCTTTGTTGCAGTGCACGGGCTTCTCATTGCGGTGGCTTCTCTTGTTGCCGAGCACGGGCTCTAGGCACACGCGCTTTAGTAGTTGTGGCACGGGGGCTCAGTAGTTGTGGCTCATGGGCTCTAGAGCACAGGCTCGGAACACGGGCTTAGTCGCTCCGCGGCATGTGGGATCTTCCTGGACCAGGGGTCGAACCCGTGTCCCCTGCATTGGCAGGCAGATTCCTAACCACTGTGCCACCAGGGAAGCCCAAGAGTTACATTTCTTAAAGGAATACACTGTAAAAATATATCACTGTATTCACCGTATCTTTATTTTCTGTGTTCTGATGCTTTGACATTTAGGACCTTGCTGACCTTAGAGAGACAGCCCCTCCCAGGGTTGGCCGATTCCTAGAGATGGTAAACTCACCTGCCCTAATCAGCCCAGGGTCAGTACCATACACCCAGGGACAGTTCCTCCACCCCAGAACACCGTGAAATGATTCAAACTCGCCAATCCTAAGCCTGCTCACGCTGCCTCACCAGGTTCACAATCAAGGCCCTCGCTTGCATTTCCCTTTCTCCCTCTGCTTCCTGGTACTTCCCCTGTGGCCCCCCCTGCCATGGCGGGCCCCCTCCTCTTTTCTTTTCTTTTTTTTCTTTAGTGAACTTTTTATTGAAGTACAATACACTGTCCCACTATTGCATTGGTAACAGGTTTGACTGGCAAGCAAACTCATAAGACACAGTAGCATTTGATCCAGCACTTGGTTTGCTTAGCTTTTTAGAAGGATTCAGGACAGGAAAGAGCATGCACAGCCCTTCAGTCTCAGTGGAAGCCAGCAGTTCTCCATGTGCATCGATGCTTGGGTCTCTCCTTTCTTGCCTAGAGACTTGTATATAGTTGCTGGTGATGAGGCCATGGGGTGTGGGGCTCATCTTTTTGTTTTTTTAATTTTTGAATTTTATTTATCTTTTTACACAGCAGGTTATTAGTCATCCATTTTATACACATCAGTGTACACATGTCAATCCCAATCTCCCAATTCATCACACCCCCCACCACCACCACTTTCCCTGCTTGGTGTCCCATACGCTTGTTCTCTACATCTGTGTCTCTATTTCTGCCCTGCAAACCAGTTCATCTGTACCATTTTTCTAGGTTCCACATATATGTGTTAATATACGATATTTGTTTTTCCCTTTCTGACTTACTTCACTCCATATGACAGTCTCTAGATCCATCCACATCTCTACAAATCACCCAATTTCGTTCCTTTTTATGGCTGAGTATTATTCCATTGTATATATGTACCACATCTTCTTTATCCATTTGTCTGTCGATGGGCATTTAGGTTGCTTCTATGACCTGGCTATTGTAAATAGTGCTGCAATGAACATTGGGGTGCATGTGTCTTTTTGAGTTATGATTTTCTCTGGGTATATGTCCAGTACTGGGATTGCTGGGTCATATGGTAGTTCTATTTTTAGTTTTTAAAGGAACCTCCATACTGTTCTCCATAGTGGCTGTAACAATTTACATTCCCACCAACAGTGCAAGAGAGTTCCCTTTTCTCCACACCCTCTCCAGCATGTGTTGTTTGTAGATTTTTTGATGATGGCCATTCTAACTGGTGTGAGGTGATACCTCATTGTAGTTTTGATTTGCATTTCTCTAATAATTAGTGATCTTGAGTAGCTTTTCATGTGCTTCTTGGCCATCTGTATGTCTTCTTGAGAGAAATGTCTATTTAGGTCTTCTGCCCAGTTTTTGATTGGGTTGTTTGGTTTTTAAATATTGAGCTGCGTGAGCTATATATATATTTTGGAGATTAATCTTTTGTCTGTTGATTCGTTTGCAAATATTTTCTCCCATCCTGAGGGTTGTCTTTTCATCTTGTTTGTAGTTTCCCTTGCTTTGCAAAAGCTTTTAGGTTTCATTAGGTCCCATTTGTTTATTTTTGTTTTTATTTCCATTACTCTAGGAGGTGGATCAAAAAAGATCTTGCTGTGATTTATGTCAAAGAGTATTCTTCCTATGTTTTCCTCTAAGAGTTTTATAGTGTCTGGTCTTACATTTAGGTCTCTAATCCCTTTTGAGTTTATTTTTGTGTATGGTGTTAGGGAGTGTTCTAATTCCATTCTTTTACATGTAGCTGTCCAGTTTTCCCAGCACCACTTATTGAAGAGACTGTCTTTTCTCCATTGTATACCCTTGCCTCCTTTGTCATAGATGGGCCCCCTCCTCTTGAGAACCGTCAGTGACCAATTATCTTTTCAATGGCATTCATCTCCTGATATGTAGGCCTCACCACACTTAACTAATAATAAAACCTACTGAAACAATTACCCATGTACTCTAATTTTTTGTTTTGAGCACTTATTAGGTGCAATATGGAATATATTTCCCATTTTTTCTATCATTTTCATAAAATATTTTTTAATTTTTTAAAGTTTATGTTTTATTCACAGAGAAGTATGTTTTTAAATGTGGCTTCATACATACTTTTACATATTATCGTTTGCATTACAAAAGCTTTCTGTCATGAGATATTATATTGCATAGGGATTCAAATTTAGTAATATGTCTACATTTGGATTCAAGAAATTCATGGGATGAGTCAATCTCTCTGCCTGTGGTGCAGAAAGTGTGAGAGAATCTTCCTTAAAAGCAGAGATCACTCGTTTATGTGAAGCAAGAAACTACAATATGTAAACTTCTCAACTGGTGAATGGATAAAAGAGTTCTAGTATATTCACACCACAATGAAGAGGAATGGACTCCCGTATATGCAGCACCACGGAAGAATCTAAAAAGGCATCATGCTCCATGAAGGTAGCCAGACATACACTTAAATGGCATTCTGGGAAAAAGCAAAACTATAAGGATAGGAATCGGGGGCTGGGGGTGCGGTGGGTGGTCATGCTTGCTTGGTGTCCGTTTGGAAATTAGAAATAATGCGCAAATGATTCTTAGCAAAAATAGCAGAATTTAAAACACCACTCTAGGGCAGGAGTTACAAGTAACCAGAGGAGGGTATTTTCGTCAGTTCTGTAGAGTCTGTCGTCTAAAGCAACTTTGAGCAACTGTAGGCACAGTCTGAGCTTTTCTTTCAATGGCAATAAGGGTCTTATAGGAAAAGCACAGTGTGGGTGTAGCACAGAATCAGTGAAACCTGTACAAATAAAGAAAGAAAACCAAAGAAAACTCTAACAGGTTAAGATTGTCACCATTTCTGTAGGGAAGAGGTAATAGAAACACTCGTATTAGAACTTCATTTATAGTTTGTCATTTATAATCGCAACAGGTCAGCGGTCTATTAAAGTGCCCCACAGTTCTCATCATATGGTGCCACCCTCAGCCCAAAGTTTCCAGTTAACTCCATGGACCAAGTGAGCTTCAAATAACGAATCCCCTCAATAATCAGATAGGTAGGAAAGAGACACAGTTTCATCTGTAAGAGTTCTTTCTGTGTTCACTCTGACCTCCCCAGGAAGAGAGAAGCTAGTCTTTAGCCTGCTAAGCAAGGTGTGAGGAATATCAATGAATCCATTTGAATAGAGGTGGGATTTGGCTGCTGAAATGACATTGCTAAAGAATTCCTTTTGATTAGACCTGATATTCACAAATAAATTAGTTAATTCCAGCAGAATCACTCATCGTTTGTTTTCTTGCTCTCTGCTGAGTGAACCAGTTACTGCAAATTGTCTTAACTGTAGTACAATGAATGCAAACGTAGTAGCCTCAAAAATCACGGTGCGTAAGTAAGATGGGTTCAGAATGGTAATAGGAAAGCAAATAGACAGTCAGTGGGGACTTTCAATGCCTACATGACCAATCCAAACCCTGATTTGACTTGTTGCAAATACAGTCCCTTTACAGATGCAATGGAGCATGAGTCGTTCAAATGTAACATCAGAGAGTCTTTTATTTCAAAGACCGTGAGATTGGAAGAATTCATTCACCTGCAAAGCCAAATGTCAAATGTGCTTCTCATTCCTCACCAGCCCTGCGGTTAACAATGCACCTGACTGACAGTTCTGCCACTCAGAACAGGGTGTGAGGGGTGGGCAACTGACACCTTCAGCTTGGAAATTTGTGAGGCCACGGGCTACCTTGTTCATTGGCATGCGTGTGCAACACTCTGGGATCTGGTTTCTAATTTCTCTTTTAAAGTATAAAACTCTAGTGTCCTTTAAGTTCAGATATTGTCTTAAAATTTTAAAAGACATAATACGTCTAATTAATAATAACTGGGCTCCTGTATACTGCGTGTCAAACACTGTCATAATTTCTTTATAAGTAGCACTTTTCCATTTAATTCTAAAAACAACCCCATGGCCTCGGCAAAATTAATCTCCAGTTTTCAGATGAGGATCTGACATTCAAAGGAGTTGATTCGCAAGAGAAGTTTAATCCAGAATCGATTGCCTGAGATTTCATATTCTAGTCTAAACCACTTCATTACATGACCTTAATGTGAGAAATTTATAGCGTCATGGTGCCAAACTTGGTCATATAAAAACTTGGTCACGCATATTATTCATATCAAATCCTTCTTCCCTTGGAGTAATTCTGTGAGCCAACGAAAGCATAACTCAACTTACCTAAGTTCTTTGTATGTTGACAAATACTCTCATCATGTTTTGGAGAATGTCACTGGATACATAAAGTATTTATCATATAAAAATATCCCTAAATATTTAGATGAATTGCCCTGCAAAATCTCCTTCTCAGTTCTTTGTGTCCAACTAAGATGGTACCCTGGTATTAACGTCTATTTGAAACGTCTTTTTTATTTATTAGTTTTTCTTTCGACTAAAAATATTTACATTTGCTAAAAACATTTACATTTAGGGATTATTCATTTATAAGAAATATTAATGGATCATAATGTCTTTCTGAATGTATTTAACTTATTCCCTGTCAACCAACTGTGAACATGTTGGGGATGGGCCAATCCAAAGGGTCAGACTGTCAAGAGATTTTACTGAATGTCAAATTTTACCCCAATCAAGAGGTACAGACAAGGCAGGAAAAGGACTGGGCCGTCGAGAGCAGCTCCTCAGGACCTTCCTTCTGCTGCCGATGTGCACTATCTTCCTCAGATTACATGAGTTCTCTAAGTGACATATGCGACAGGCACACCCGGCAGGGAGTCAGGAAATGCATATTTTTATTTTATATCCCAAACATTTAGTTTAGGTGGCATTCTCTAGGGAGCACTGCCTTATAAGTCCACCACAGGACTGTTGACCAAAGGCAGTCTTAAACCAGGAGCATCCTGCTAAGGGCATTCTGTACATAGGGAATCTGTTCCCAGCAATATCCTTAATCTATTTACCAGAAGGTCACTCAGCATGTTTACAAGACTATACACTAGACCACTTGCTTTCCTTCTGTCCCCTGGACATTCCTTTAGTGTTACTCAGGAGAAAAATGGATCACAGACGAGGAGCTTTAACTCTTTTCTCCACAGTGGAATACACTGTTGAACTTATAATTTTTTAGAATCATTTTGCTTGGAGTACTGATGAAGCTTAGGGCAAGATGGGCAATTTAATTTCTACGTGATCCAAGCAGCAATGATTCTTGGTGAGGAACCAGGACACCAGTGCAGGCCACCATCTTGGGAGTGAGTTTTATTAATTCCATTTGGAAAGGAGGGGGTATGGAAAAGGTAGATATGTTTACAGAAATCCAGCACCCTTACTGGTGAAATAAGTCAACAGATACAAGAGTGATCAGGTATAGATCCAGGTTTTTGTGGGGCCCAAAGCTTATAGAATTTTGGAAGTCATTTTACTGTAATAAGAAGAGTAGAAAAATACTGTACATCTACAAAGTGATGAAAATCATTCAGCACATATGCAAATAGGTTGCAAGGCCCCTGTTATTAGAGAGGGGTCCTGGAGACATAGATCACAGGCATCTCAGTAAATCTGCCTGTAGGAGAATATGATATTTATGCCAAAAGAATTGCATTCAATAATTATGAAGCTCTGGAAAACACATAAAATAAGTAGAAGAAATATGCCATAAAAGATTTTTAGTTAGAGGTAAAGCAGAAATAAAAATTTACAAAAAAATGTAGAGGAGGAAAAGAAACTATAAACATCTGTACAGGGTCTACTGCAGGCTACTAGTTATTAAACATCTTATCATATGTCTGCAGGCCATTCTACCCCCGACAGCATTAGTTTTCCAATGTTATCGTGTTATAATGAGAGAAATAAACATTTTCTGACTTCTTAGCTGCCTGTACACTTCTAAGTCTTTCCTTCCTTGACTCACCAAGATATATTTATGAATTTTAGATCTTATTAAATTATAGTCATAGCAAGCACTCTTCGTCATGCTTTCCCCAAACCAGGTTAGTCATTCTAGGGATAGATTGTGAGCTGGGTATACTGTATATCCCTTCAAAGAGTAGGGACTCAGTGACCATTTATGGACGAGTAACTGACACATTTTAGTCTCGATAACCTGGCGTGCAAAGTATTTCTAAATTTCTCAATTATAGTTTTAATTTCAAGGCGAATTTGGTGTGTTTTGAAAACACTATTCTTTAACATGTTTTCAATTTGTATAATTGAATCAGGAAAAAAAAACAGTGCTATACTTAGCACTTCATTTATTGTGAATTTCTGGAGAAGTGAGTTTCCTATGCACATTTATGGCAAGGTAATTGGCATGCTCAAAGACTTTGGTAGAATATATATATATTCTATGTGTATATAGTATCCACAAAGGATTAAAAGTCAAGAAAGCTTTGTTCCCCAGTATTTCTGACATGAACTGATAGTCTATCTTCTTTTCTACTTGACTCAGCATAACCTTTACAAAATAGGATGAAATTAATCGCTATCTGGCAATATTGATGAGCGATTAAAACACATCAGGTAATGAATGGGAAAGTAAACATGTGAAGCCTTAAGGAGTACTTGGACAAACATCAAATGAAAATGGAGGATTCAGAGCTTCAAGGAGCAAATGTATTTTCATATTAAAAACAGTGTAACAACAGTATATTTTCCATACCCAATAATTGTAATTCAAACAGTGTTTTTCAAAAGAAATGACTCAGAGGATACACAAGCTCATTGGTTAGTTTTTAACAAATATGAAAAATAAAATTCTCATGATAGTGGAATCTTCTAATGTTTAAAAAGGTAACAGATATTCAAATCAAATCATTCTTTTATCTGTGATTTAAAGATCACTATTTACATACAGTTGTTAAAAATAATTTAGTTCATAGATCATTTACTAAAATTTATGTCCAAATGTAATCAATTCTCTATGTGTTAATTTCCTGCTAATTCTACTTGTAAATTAAAGATATCTATTTGGAAATAGACTTGAAGGAAATCAGATCATAAACTCAGGGACTCCATTCATTTATTTTTTTGCTCCTCTTAAATGATACCAATTTGAGTTGTCTTATTGAGATACTGTAATTTATAACAAGAAATACATATTTAGTCTTAGTTCCTGGCACAGAGCTCCTAAACACCTTGGCATTTTAGGAGAAAACCTAGATGACCTTGGGTATGATGAGGGCATTTTAAATACAATACCAAAGTCATGACACATGAAAGAAATAATTGATAAGCTGGACTTCATTAAAATTAAAGCCTTCTGCTCTGAAAAAGACAATGTCAAGAGAATGAGGAGACGAGCCACGGACTGGGAGATCATATTTGCAAAAGCTACATCTGATAAAGGACAGTTACCTAAAATATAGAAGAACTCTTAAAACTCAACAATATGAAAACAAACAACCCAGTTAAGATGGCAAATAGGGGCTTCCCTGGTGGCGCAGTGGTTGAGAGTCCGCCTGCTGATGCAGGGGACATGGGTTCGTGCCCCGGTCTGGGAAGATCCCATATGCCGTGGAGCGGCTAGGCCCGTGAGCCGTGGCCGCTGAACCTGCCCGTCTGGAGCCTGTGCTCCGCAACGGGAGAGGCCACAACAGTGAGAGGCCCGCATACCGCAAAAAAAAAAAAAAAAAAAAAAAAGATGGCAAATAGGCATATGGAAAGATGCTCCACATCACGTATCACCAGGGAAACGCCAATTAAAACAACCATGAGATACCACTGCACATCTGTTGGAATGGTCAAAATTCGGAACACTGACAACACCAAACACTGGAGATGTGGAGCAACAGGAACTCCCAATCATTGCTGGCAGGAATGCTGAACGGTGCAGCCATTTTGGAAGATAGTTTGGTGATTTCTTACAAAACTAAGCATACTCTTAGCACACAAGCCAGCAATCACACTCCTTGATATTTACCCAAAGGATGTGAAGACTTATATCCACAAAACAACCTGCATATGAATGCTTATAGCAGCTTTATTCATAATTGCCAAAACCTGGAATCTAACAAGATGTCCTTTAGTAGGTGAATGGATAAATAAACTTGGTACATCCAGACAATGGAATATTATTTAGCACTAAAAAAAATGAACTACCAAGCCATGAGAAAACACAGAAGAACCTTAAACTGCACACTACTAAGTGAAAGAAGCCACTCTGAAAAGACTACACACTGGTATATTTCCAACGATGTGACATTCTGGAAAAGGCAAAACTACAGAGACAGTAAGAAGATCAATGTTGTAATTAGAGATTAAGGGTGGGGAGGGATGAATAGGCTGAACACAGAGCATTTTTAGGGCAGTGAAACATCTCTGGATGACACCACAATGACGGATGCATGTATATTTGTCCAAACCCATGGAATGTACAATACTAAGAGTGAACCATAATGTAAACTCTGGATTTGGGGTGATTATGGTGTGCCGGTGCAGATGCATTATTTGCAACAAATGCACCCCTCTGGTGGGGCAGTTGATAATGGGGTAGTCTGTGCACGTGTGTGTTCAGGTGATATATATGAAATCTCTGTACCTTTGCTGTAGGTTTGCTGTGAACCTAAAACTGCTGTAAAAATATCTTTAATAAAACGGTAATATTGTAAATTTTATGTTATGTATACTGTACCACAATATAAACTAACTGAGAAAAAAAGAAAGTGAATTTTTTTTCTGAACGTTTTTTATTCTTCTTAAAGTTAGTAGACTTAAATTTCAATTTAGGGCCTTGTGGCTTCACATATAAATTGATGTTACACACTCTTCTGCTTCAGGGATTTTTAGGAGGTCTATTTCACATGAAAGTTTAAGTAGTTTTAGGAGGGAAGCTTGGAGAAAGTTTGACATTTTGGAGGGACTGGATCAGGATTTGTCAGGTAGAAAGGAGACAAGGAAAGCAAAACAGAAGCCGAAGTAGATAATATTTATTAAAAAGAAGGAAGAGAAAGGAGCAAAAGGGGAGGGGTGAAGAGGAGTTGGCAGAAGGGGGGAAGGGGGCGTCTGGAGAGTAGAGGAAGGGGGAGGGGGAAGGAAGAAGGGGGAGGGGGAAGGAAGAAGGGGGAGGGGGAAGGAAGAAGGGGAGGGGGAAGGAAGAAGGGGAGGGGAAGGAAGAAGGGGGAGGGGAGAGATGCATAAGAAATCTCTCACACCACGGGAAGCGTAATTAGGAAAGGATGACACAGGAACGTCTTTCATTCCTGCCAAAATCGCCCTCACTTTAGGGAACAGGAATATGTTTTGACCGTATCTGGAGACGAATACACTTGTTATTTAAGTCACAGACACCTTAGACACAAAAGAAATGAAAAATAATACTATTCCCTCACCTTTAACTTTTTCCTGATTTATGATGCTGCTTCATTCTCAGATTTTGTTATAATAGGATCCTTCATTCCTATTAAGTGAAGAAAATACCGGACAGTTGGAAATCATTTCTGAGGTTTTGTTCTCACGGCTCTGCCTCATACAGTAGCATAATTGTTGGTATTACCTATGCTGTCTCATTAGAGTAGAAATAGCCTAAGAGACTTATTTTTTCCTGCTTAACCTGAGTGATTAAGAGAATCTTAGAACTGGTGCTGGGCTTTGGGGTCTTGCACATGACACTGCCCAGTTCCTCTGGGGCTGGCAGTCTCCCTCACTCGTGTGTCCTGTCACTCATTTCACAGACTTCTATGGCAGATACCAGGCAGGCTGCTAGAAAAACATCTCCTCTTAAAGGACTCTTAGGGCAGTGTGGGGTCTGACGAGGTGTGTAGGGCTTTGCAATCAGTGTGTTCAGTGCTATAGTGTAGAGGTTCTGTATACGTCATTATAGGAGCATCTAAGTTAAGGAAGGTTGAACGGTTGTGTGTGTGTGTGCATGAGATGTGAGGGGTGGGGTAGGGGGAGGACTATTCCAGGTAGACAAGACGGCATGGACAGATGTAAGTAAGTAAGAAGGATCCTAGCGAGTATAAAATGACGGGAACCAAGGATGTGTGCTGGAGGGAGGGGGACACTTCAGAAATGTTCAGATATTTGGGGAGCCTGGGAACATTATAAGTAGGAGCACAGTAGAGGCAGGCTGCAGCACCTCGAAGAACCCTCACAATCCCCACGTACAGCCACTCCGAGTGCAGAAGAGGGACAATGGCAGACGTGGGTGTCTGACGTGGGGAAGTACAGGAACCTAAGCGCCACCCGGCTCACCTGTGGGGTGCAGAGAGGGCCTGAGCCCCACTGAAGATCTGAAGGGCAGAAGCCTGGGAGAGTTTGGAAGTAGCACTGGGTGATGAGCCAGGAGCAGAGGAAAATGGATGAGGCCACAGATTCGGCTGGCGGTTGCGAGAACTCTACTTTGGTGTTAACTGGCCATCTTACTCTACTTCTGTGGTAGGTTTACTCACCCAAACAACCATATTATACCTTCTCTTGCATCTAATATTGAATACTTTTTCCCTCTAGCCTCATGGTCAGTTACCCTGCTTCGTACTTCACCAAGAAAACAGAAACTATCAGGAGACAACTTCCACATGCCTCTATCGTGAGCCCCAAACGCCTGCCTCCATTTATATCATCCTCCATTACACCTTCCTGTTTAAAATACATACATACATACATACATATATATATATATATATATATTTATTTACTGTAGCTGCTCACTTGTTCACTAGATCCCATTTCCTCTCATCAACTCAAGGACATTGATTAGGGACGTTTCCCTCCTTCTTCTGCTTTATCATTTTTTCCCTCTGTATAGTATGACTCCTGTCTTCATGCAAATGTTTTTTAATATAGCTCATCTTCAAAAAAAAAGTTTAACCTCACATTCTTTTCCAGCTACTTCTCTATTTCTGTTATCTTCACAATAAAATTTCTTGAGTCATCGTCCTTGCGGATTCTGATTTCTCTCCTCTCACTCTTGAACTCACTCCAGTCTTTTGCCCCCATGACTCCACTGAAACAGCTCTTTTCAAGGCCATCGGTGGCCTCTGATTTGCAAAATCAGCATGTTGCTTCTCAAGCTTCATCTTACTCATCTTCTCTGTAGTACTTAATATGGTTACTATTATCTACCACTTGAAGCATTTTTGCCCAGGAGTAAGTAATGGATGTTTGTATCTTCTCTTCCCATAAGTGAGGCATTCAGGTATATAACTTAAAAGGAATCTACTTGCTGGTGACTCTTCCCTGATATCCAGATACGTATACGCAGCCACCTCCTGAAATTCCCCTTGGTTGTCCACAAGATATCTCAAACTCACCCTGTCAGAAAACAAACTGGATTTTCAACCCAATCTTTCACCCTTTCAGTATTCTACATTACAGTAAATGGCATCTATATTTTTCTGGTTGCTTGGTCCAATTCTCAAAGTCAATGGTTAATTCATATGGTTTTTTTTCACATCCCACATCTATTCAGACTCTAAATTTGATAGTTTATCCTCTTCTCCCCTGGTAAACTTTGGTCCATCATCACTTGTCTGGATATTGCAACAGGATCCTAACTGTTCTCCTTGCTTTCATCATTACTTCCCTACAGTCTGGTCTCCATACAACATCTGGAGTAAATCTCTTTTATAATATAACGGAGGCTGCATCTTGCTGATCTAAGTATCCCAATGGCTTCTGAATCCAATCAAAGTAAAACCTAAAGTCCTCAATAAGCCTCAGAGGATGCTACTTAGTCGGGCCCAAAGCATCTGTCTGGTGTCATCTCCTAAACCTTCCACACTCACTCTGCTCTGGCCACATTTTCTACTCTTTAAATATAAAGCGCAGTACTGTCCCTGGCTGGGTCTTTGGGCTTGATACTCCCTCTTCCAAGGGTGTTATTTCTCAAATAACCACCTACAAAGCTTCTTCTTCACTTCCTTTAGGTATCTACTGGAATATCACCTTAAATAAGATGTCTTGTTTGACCAACTCTATCAAATAGCATCCATCCCCATCATGCCTATACCTTTACTATGTTATGTTTTTTCTCCATAACACTCATCAACACCTGATGTATTATTTATGTTTATCCTAATGTGCTTACTTTGTTATTGTCCTGCCTCAACAACCTATAAGCATCATGAAGGCAGAGACCTTTGTTCTCTGAGTCACCCAAGCACCTAAACAATGCCTGGCATATAATATGAACACAATAACTACCATATTTTGTCAAATATAAAACACCAAGGATGATAAGAGTCACCCAATTTTATGTATCACAGTTATGTTCTTATACAAAGTTTTTTTTAATCTCTTAAAAATGTATGTATTATAAGACTCAGGCTCACTTGTCATACATTATTATATGTTACTTTTATATATGCATAAAAAATAAGTAAAATAAGTTAACAAAGGAATTTCTAAAACGTTTGCACATACAGAGTCCAACTCTTCTGAATCAATCCAGAATTACCAATGTCCTTTGTTTTTCTTTTTTCACAAAATATTATTTCATTTGCCATCAGGAGTGTTAGTGGTACACAGTTCTTTATTAAAGAGTATGCTGCTTTTGACTTTAAACTTTTCTTCTAAACCACTGACACCCATTCTACAAGTTTTATGCTGGCTGGTGAATACTTTATCTACAAGAAGGTGTTCACAATCAGTTTTGTTTTTCTCAAATGTTCCTAAAATGTTTCTTGAGTGAAACACTGAAGAGTTGACATTAAACTGAAATATAATTAAACTCAAGAAGTGAAGCACTAACATTACATGTAGCTTCTATTGAAGGGATGAAAACATTGGCATCAATGACCAAGGCTGTGTGCCTGCAGGTAACAGCAACTACATTGCTAGCACCACCTGGCGGCCACCATCGAATGATGCCATTCAATGTAAATGCCATAATAGTAACAACATAGATCTCAATTCCAGACATGTGAAAATATGTGCATCTTTTGAATGAATCAATCAGTCATTAATAAACAAATGATTCAAATGTTCTAAAAAAGCCAGCCTGGATTAGTCTCCTGTGAGATGTAAGTCTCATTGGTGGAGGTGGAGACCTGCCACATCCAAGGAGGAGATCAAACCAGAACTTCCATCTCTTTCCATTGATTCTCATCCTCTCGATTCCAGCAATCGTTCCTTGATTTAATGACTATTACTAAAGTTTAGGAACTTTTTGAAGGAGAAGTAAAAAACCTAAAAGGAAGGCCAAAACTGTCATTGGAATCCCTATAGACCAATTAATGAAAAGCAATTCACATTAAAGTATGTATGGGTTCAATAAAAATGTACTGAACCTTAAAGTTAATGGAGCAAAAATTAAGATCAGAGCCTCCATTTCTTGATAAGAATGGTTTCCTAAGTCATTTAATTAATGTTTTATCCTAGGGGAAAAAATTAGTCCCAGTGTTGTAGTAGCAAGAGATTTACCAAATTAGGCACACACACAAAAGACACTAAGTTCCTCAAAGGCTTTGTCTTAATATTAATTCTCTGGAAGTAAAGGAAAAGTTTACACAGACATAGGATTTTTTAACATCACATATATCCGTGATGCAAATTTTTCAAGGAAGAGGCCTTTCTTATTCCCTATACTATGTAATTGAAACTCAATGGAACATGATAATTTAAATCTTTTTGTGACATTGAAAATCCCATTAATTATGAGATACTTTCAATCATTTGTCAAATACCATGACGTTTTAGAGAAAGAGAGATGACTAAATAATCCCTGTCTTTAATGCGCTCATAGGGTACTTGGAGAGACAGATGGACCAATGGTTATGATATAAAGTAGGAATTGTAATAAAAGAGATTTAGTGAGTAGGTACTGAAATCACAAAAAGGTTATGGATTAGGAAAATTAGTTCACTTATGCTGTGTAATTAAAAAAATAAGAAAGGTAACTTCGAACCTCAATGGCTTAACACAACAAATGTTTATTTCTCACTCAAGCTATGTCTGATACGTGTCTGGGCAAATCACCAGGGCAAACTGGATTCAGAAACCCAGGCTCCTGCAACCTTGTGGCTAAGACATTTCAGCAATAGACCACTTCAGTTGCACAGTGGCTGAAAGTGTTGGAAAATTCTTCAACAGGCATGCTCTAGACTAATTGTACACCCCCCCTCCCCAGTTTATATACTGAAGCCTCGAACCCCAATATGACTATATTTGCAGAAAGGGCCTTTCTGAGGTAATTAAGGTTAAATGAGGCATAAGAACGGGGCTCTGATGCAATAGGATTGGTGTCCTCATAACAAGAGACACAGGAAACTTGCTTCCTCTCACTCCCTTTCCACCATGTGAGGGTACAGTGAGAATGTGGCTGTCTGCAAGCCAAGAAGAGAGCCCTCACAAGGAGCCACTCACCAGCACCTTGATCTTGGACTTCTCAGCCTCCAGAACTGCAAGAAATAAATTTATGTTGTTTAAGTCTCCCATTCTATGGTATTTTGTTACGACAGCCCAAGTTGACTAACACAAGACATTCAAATACTCTGGCAGAGGCAATGCACATTAGCCCCTTGTCCAGAACTGTGTCTCACGGGGCCCACCTAATTGCAAGGGGAAAGGTAAATACAGGGGAGTCGGTGGACTGCTTGGTAAGCACGACTATCTCTGCCACAATCATCACTTCTGGTCAGCAAAGATCCCTTTCCTCTCTTTTTCCTACACACTCAACCCTGCCCTAAAGGAGACAAACCGAAAAGCAATTCATCCAGCCCTTGATTCCAGCTCCAGGTCCAGAATCTGCAGGTGATATGCAACAGTATCTAAATCAGTTCCCGATATGACTTCTCTTGATTCCAAAAGAATGATCTAAAAGGAATTTTTCTGCTTTTCCCCACCTAATGAACAGTGGTTCAAGAGGGTCAGGAAGCCCAGCACTGCAGACACTCCCCTTTAAGCAGAGGGAATAGGAGACATGCGGAAGGCGGGACTGGCCCTGGTCATTCTGAAATGCTGCTCACCAGGTAACCTGAGGTTCCTTACTCTAACTAAGGGTTAACAGTGATCCTTGACCCTCATTCTGTACCCACCATTTTGGATTTTTTTTTTAAGACGTACTTCTCAGATTTGCTATAATATTTTGTTTCCTCTTCCCCAAACCTCTCTCTTTTGGTTTAAAGGTGCTACCTTGACTTTGTCAAGTTCTGTAGGAGCACCACTCAATCAGTCCTTTACCCTCGGTCATCTTTTATAATTAAAAGATTATCCTAGGCACCATACTCTTAAGCTGCCCTTTACCTCGAACGCCTTTATCGAGAGGTTTTAGCAATAAATGTGGAGACTATACTCTTATTCTGTTCTTTTTCTTGAGGCTGTTTTAACTTATTTTTGTCACTTAAAAGACTTTCTTAATTTTATCTCCTTACTCTTTGGTGACTCAACATACTTATCTTTTCCAATTTTTCAGGGGTTTGATTTTTTTCAAATCCCTTTCATTTTTGCTTGCAAGTTCTCAAGTTTTCCCTGAGATCCTTTCTTTGTAGTCTCTTGCGAGCCAACAAACATTTTGTTTTCTAACTTCTTCCCTAAGATGTTGTTAGGAAATACAGTTAAAAGCAAAATCTTCTTCCAATCTAGAAATCCTCTCCACAAAAGTAATAGAGAAAGAAAATACTCTTGATATCTTATTCATATTAAACCAGAATGTGATGCACATCACAGGCAATCTGCTAAGAGACTGCAAAGAAAAAGACATCTCGCCCTTTTCATAGTCACAAGCAGATATAACCCACTATGTACATGTTCTCAAGATAAACAATAACTGGTCTCAAGTAAGAGGATGTGACAGCAGCATTTGCCACAGAGTTCATCCTAGATTCACCTGGTAACTGAAGTGACCACCTAGATTAGCTACTTGGTTTTATCTAGAGGAAAAACAAACTTCTCACACCTTTATGACAGGAGGTAGTTTTGCAATCTGGAGCCAAGCACCACTGACGTTAGGCTCCTACTCTCCCACAGAAACTGGGGGTGAGGGGCACTCTCTCCTTTCATGTTTAAGAAGTGGTTCCTGAGTCCGAGAGAGAGAGAGAGAGAGAGAGAGAGAGAGAGAGAGAGAGAGAGAGAGAGAGAGAGAGAGAGAGAGAGAGAAGGGCACTCCTGGTTCTTAAAGCTGACAAAAGACCTATTTCACTTTCAGAAGGATTTATATGCATTTCAGATAGAAGAAAGTACTTACAATTGTACATTTTCTAAAGTAAGTAAGTTCAAAGAAAAAGGGAGGGGAGAGCAATCTTTCCACCCATTTTCAACAGAGAATGAAGTCTCTTAATTTTAATTTGTATTTGGTCTTACAATCCAGAAGCTCATTACACATGCAGTTGGCCTGGAAGGTTATCACACATTTCACCCAGAGGCAAGAGCTCTGTCAGCATCTCATCAACTGCATGACATCTCTTCTCCAGCTCCCACATCCCTCTCCTTTATCCCCGACACAACCGTGATTTCAGTGCCACAGATCTTAGGGCTATTTATTTATTTATTACTGCAGCTGGCGCTCTTCCTGCTATCAATTTCTATCAGGATCAAACAGACTTATCCCTAAATAACAAACAAAGTGTCAGTGGTTTAATGCAGCAGGAATTTCTCATTCATACTAGTCCACTTTGGTTCCGGGCATCTATCCTGGGCAACCAGGACAACATTGGCATAAGAAATAAGTGCATTAGCTTAAACACAGATCACTTCTGTTCATAACCTTTTGTTGGGAGCTAGTCAGATGGCGCCCCAGACTGCCCTGGGTGTTGGGAAATGTAGGGGAGCAGGAGATACTTGGAGAGCAGTTCTGTTTGGGCAAAAGGCCATTGAATCCGATTTTAGGGACTTAGGAGTTTTCCCGAAGGAGACGATCTGCTACTGGAATCATAAAAGATGAGTTGGAACGATTTGAGCTAAAGTGGGAGGACAGTGGGAGATGGCAGGATGCTCAGGATGGATGGACGGCACAGGCAAAGCTTAGGTGACCTTCATTACGTGTTATTTGATGCTGGAGTTTAGAGCAGTAAGCAGGACATAAGCAGAGAGTTTGTTGAAAAGGCAAATAAAGCACAGAACCAGGAGTGTTTTATAGGCCATGCCAAGAAAACTTAGTCTTTATGTTACAGGCAGCAGGGAGGTGCTTTTAATGCATGAAAGTACACATAGATTTAAATTTTAGATATTATCTATCTAGTGACGTTGTGGGCTATCTTTAACCAGGTGAATAATTTCAAATAAACAGAGCAGCAGATGTCTTGGTCCATTTTGGGCTGCTTTAACAAAATATCACAGACTGGGTGGCTTATAAACAACAAAAATTTATTCCTCACCGTTCTGGAGGCTGGGATGTCCAAGATCATGGAGCTGGCAGATGTGGTGTCTGGTGAGAGGTTACTGAATCATAGACACTCTCTTTTCACCTGTTCTCACATGGTGGAAGGGAGAAGGAAGCTCTGTCCAGCCATTTTTTGACTATTTTTTAAAAAAATTCAGGTACAGTTGATATACACTAACAATAAGTTTCAGGTGTACAACAACACAATGATTCACAATTTTTAAAGGTTATATTCCATTCATAGTTACTATAAAATACTGTCTATATTCCCTGTTTTGTACTATATATCCTTGTGGCTTATTTATTTTATACACAGTAGTTTGTAACTTTTAATCTCCTACCCCTATCTTGCCCCTCCCCTTGCCCTCTCCCCACTGGTAGTCACTAGTTTGTTCTCTATATCTGTGAGTCTGTTTCTTTTTTGTTATATTCACTAGCTTGTTTTATTTTTTAGGTTCCACATATAAGTGATATCATACAGTATTTGTCTTTCCCTGTCTGACATATTTCACTTAGCATAATACCTTCCAAGTCCATCCATGTTGTTGCAAATGGCAAAATTTCATTCTTTTTTGTGGTTGAGTAATATTCCATTGTATATATATACCACATCTTCTTTATCCAATTATCTGTTGATGGGCACCTAGGTTGCTTCCATATGTTGGCAATTGTAAATATGCTGCTATGAACATTAGGGTGCACATATCTTTTCAAATGAATGTTTTGGGGTTTTTTTTGAATACCCAGGAGTGGAATTGCTGGGTCATATGGTAGTTCTATTTTTAGGTTTTTGAGAAACCTCCATACTGTTTTCCACAGTAGTTGCACCAATTTACATTCCCACTGAGTATAAGGGTCCCTTTTCTTCACATCCTTGCCAGCATTTGTTAGTTGTGGTCTTTTTGATGATAGTCATTATGACAGGTGTGAAGTGATATCTCATTGTGGCTTTAATTTGCATTTCTCTAATGATTAATGATGTTGATCATCTTTTCATGTGCCTGTTGGCTATCTGTATGTCTTCTTTGGAAAAATGTTGATTCAGGTCTTCTGCCCATTTTTTAAAAATCGTGTTGTTTGTTTTTTTGATGTTGAGTTGTATGAGTTGCTTATTATTTTGGATATTAACCCCTTATCAGTCATATCAGTTGCAAATATTTTCTTCCATTCAGTAGATTGTCCTTTTGTTTTGTTGATGGTTTCCTCTGCTGTGCAAAAGCTTTTAAGTTTACCTGTAATTAGGTCCCATTTGTTTATTTTTGCTTTTATTTCCCTGGCTTTAGGACACTGATCCAAAAAAATATATTGCTACAATTTATGTCAAACAGTGCTCCACCTATGTTTTCTTCTAGGAGTTTTATGGTTTCTGGGCTTACATTTAGGTCTTTAATCCATTTTGAGTTTATTTTTGTATATGACATTAGAGACCATTCTAATTTCATTCTTTTACATGTAGCTGTTCAGTTTTCCCGGCACCACTTATTGAAAAGAGTGTCTTTTCTCAATTGTATATTTTTGCCTCCTTTGTCATAGATTAAATGACCATAGGTGTGTTGCTTTATTTCTGGGCTGTCTATTCTGTTCCAATAATCTATGTAACTATTTTTGTGCCAGTACCATACTGTTTTGATTACTGTAGCTATGTAGTATAATCTGAAGTCAGGGAGCATGATTCCTCCAGTTCTAGTCTTCTTTCTCAAGATTGTGTTGGCTATTTGGGGTTTTGTATTTCCATACAAATTTTAAAATTATTTGTCCTATTTCTGTGAAAAATGCCCTTGGTGTTTTGATAAGGATTCCATTGAATCTGTAGATTGCCTTGGGTACTATGGTCATTTTAACTATATTAATTCTTCCAATCCATGAACACGGTATATGTTTCCAACTGTTTGTGTTGTCTTCAATTTCTTTCATCAGTGTCTCATAGTTTTCCAAGTATAGGTCTTTTAACCCCTTATGCAGATTTACTTGTAGATATTTTATTATTTTTGATGTGACTGTATGTTGGGCCACTTTCATAAGCTGTGTGCCTGTAACAGCAAGAGCTTTGAAAGCTATCAGATGTAACACATTTACAAAAGATGATTAAATTCATCAAACACCTATTTCACATGCCCAACACTGTACACGGCAATACTGGTAATCAAAAAGGATCCTTTGCTTTGAAGAAATCAACATTCTTCTATGAAAAAAGCTAAAACACCAGGACATGATTTTATAGTATCAGCCCAGAGTGTAATTAAAAAATAGAGACTGTATTTTAACAAACGTGCTGAATATAGACATACAAAGTGACTCTTTCTGGGGAAGTGGTCACCTACAGAGGAGATGCACATATCACTGTTAATTGCAGTTTCTTAGACTGGCTTATGAAAGCTTTAAGAGGAATTTTCCAAGTGAGTTAATGTGCCACTCCAGACCAGTCTTATGACTTCGGGTTCATTTATTTTAATGCTGGTGATAACCACAGGCATAAGCCTCAGGACACTGCGAGGCTAGAAATCCACCAGTGAGCACAAGCATTGAGTGCTGAAATGATTATTTTTAATTAAATAGCCATAACCTAAAAAAATTCCCATACAAATGAAAATATTTTAGTCCTTAATTAGTCAAATGAGTAAACCTACCACTCACTCAAAGGACAGCGAATTCATCAGTATCTTTACCTGTTACAGGCACACAGCATATTATAGACACGTGGTCATGCTAGTAATTCGTGAGTGCATTTCAGCTAAAGCTGTATTTCACTAAACTTAAAAAATTCAGAATTATCTTTTTTTTAGCAACTGTAGAAGAGTACAGACAAATAATACTTTACATGTTGTGAAGGAAATTGAAATTGTGTCAACATCAGCTGTTTCAAAACATTTTTCTTTCATATTTCTTTAGTTTTTTATTTGCTTAGATTTTCACCATCTTATTATAGCTTACTGACCATCTGACTTTTAAAAAAACTATAACTTTATTAAATAATTTCAATTTTCATAAATAAAAGATAAGAAGAGATTTTAAAAAGGGGGAAAAAACTAGTATTTTTTGAGCACTGAATACATTCCAAACCTTGCCTAATTCCCAGACATCACAAAGGGCTACAAAGTAATATTTCAGTCCTTGTGGTCACAAATAAAGGGTATAAGATACAAGAATGAAAACCAATTTGGCCAAATACATAGAAGAACAAGTATTTTAACCCAAATCTAATAGTGCTGCAAAAACACATGTTCTTCCATCTTCATAGAGCTTTGCTGATGTGTCTCATGTTTCATGGCACAGTCAAAGGAAATATCTGTGTGCCGCATGTCCGTTGTTTCCAGCCACAGTTACAGTTGGTCCTTCAAATCCATCCTCCAGGATGCAGAACCCAGTGGATACAGAGAGCCAACTGTACTACACCATTTTATACGAAGAACTTGAGCATCCTTGGATTTTGTGATGCACAGGGGGTCCTGGAACCAAGCCCCCACAAATACCGATGGACAACTGTACTAATAGATGATAGAAATTTATCATACTGTTACAAGGTATTAGATTATAGGGAACAATAGGTGTGTAAAATTTAGAACAAAAATATATTCCAACACTTCCACATACAAGATTTATTTTTTCCAGCTTTACTGAGGTATAAGAACAATAGAAGTTGTATACATTTAAGTTATTCAACATAACTTTTTTTTATTAAGACCATTTTCTGGTGTAGTTTTTAGTTTCATAGCAAAATTAAGGGGAAAGTACAGAGATTTGACAACTACTTTCCCCTACACGTGAACAGCCTACTCCATTATCAACATCTCCCACCAGAGTGGTACATTTGTTTTACTTAATAAACCTACGCTGACATCGTAATCACCCAAAGTCCAGAGTTTACATTATGGTTCACTCTTGGTGTTGTACATCCTATGTGTTTGGACAAATGTATAAAGATGTGTATCCATCATTATGGTATCATCCAGAGTATTTTCACTGGCCTAAAAATTTTCTGTGCTCTATTTATCCTCTACCATCCCTGAACCCCTTGGCAACTACTGATCTTTTTACTGTCTCCAGTTTTTCTTTTTCAGAATGTCATATAGTTAGAATCATAAGGTGTGTAGCTTTTTCAGATTAGTTTCTTTCACTTAGCAGTATGCAACTTAAGGTTCCTCCACATCTTTTCATGACTTGATAGTTCATTTCTTTTTAGGGCTGAATAGTATTCTATTATTTGTATGCAACACAGTTTATTCATTCACCTTCTGAAGGACATCTTGGTTGATCCCAAGCTCTGACAATTATGAATAAACCTGCTATAACCATTCATGTGTAGGTTTCTGTGTGGACATAAGTTTTCAACTTCTTTGGGTAAGTATCAAGGAGCCTGATTGCTATATTGTATGGTAGGAATATGTTTAGTTTCATAAGAAACCACCAAATTGTCCTCCAAAGTGGCTACACCAGTTTGCATTCCTATGAGCAAGGAATGAAAAGTCCTTTTATTCCACATTCTCTCCAGCATTTGCTGTTGTCAGTGTTCCAGATTTTGGCCATTCTAGCAGGTGTATAGTGGTATCTAATTGTTATTTTAATTTACATTCCCCTGATGATATATGGTGTACTTATTTGCCATCTGTATATCTTCTTTGACGAGTTATTTGTCAAAGTCTTTGGCTCATTTTTTAATTGGGTTTTTGCTTTCTTACTGTTGAGTTTTAAGCGTCTTTGTAATTTTGGATAAAGTCCTTTATCATACGTATCTTTTTCAAATATGATCTCCCAGCCTGTGGCTTGTCTTTTCATTGAGAAGTCTTTTGCAGAGCAGAAGTTTTTAATTTTAATGAAGTCCAGCTTATCCGTTAATTCCTTAATGGATCATGACTTTGGTGTTGTATCTAAAATGTCATCACTATACGCAGGGTCATGTAGGTTTTCTCCTATGTTATATTCTAGGAGTTTTATGGTCTTGCATTTTACATTTAGGTCTGTGATCCATTCTGAGTTAATTTTTGTCAAGGGTGTAAGGTCTGTGTCTAGAATTATTTTTAGCATGTGAATGTCCAGTTTTTCCAGCACTATTTGTTGAAGAAGCTAGCTTTTCTCCATTGTATTACCTTTGCTCCTTTGTCATAGATCAGTTGACTTTACTCATGCGGCCTATTTCTGGGCTTTCTATTCTGATCCACTGGCCTATTTGTGTGTTCTTCACTAATACTACACTGCCTTCATGACAGTAGATTTATAGTTATGTCTTGAAGTCCGGTAGTATCGGTCTTTTCACTTAGTTCTTTTCCTTCAATATTGTGTGGTCTATCTTAACCGTGTTTAAGATTAGTGATATTAAATACATTTATAATATTGTGAAACCATCATCACTGTCCATCCCCATAACTCTTTTCATTTTGTAAAATTGAAACTGTATACTCATTCAACAATAATTGTCCATGCCCTCTCCTCCTAGCTCCTGGCAATCATCATTCTACTTTCTGTCTCTATGATTTTGACCACTGTAAGTACCTCATGTAAGTTGAATCATACTGTACTTAACTCTTTGTGGCTGGCTTATTTCACTTCGCATAGTGTCCTCAAGGTTCATCGATGTTACAGCATGTGTCAGAATTTCCTTCCTTTTTATGGCTGCGTAATAATCTTCATTGTATGTATATATCACATTTTAAAAATCCATTTATCCATTGATGGACACTTGAGTTGCTTTCATGTTTTAGCTCTTGTGAATAATGCTTCTATGAACATTAGTGTACATATATCTTTTTGAGACCCTACTTTCAATTCTTTTGGGTGTATGCCCGTAAGTGGAATTGTTGGATCATATATGGTAACCCTATTTTTAATTTTTTGAGGAACTGCCATACTGTTTTCCACAGGGGCTCTACAGTTTTACATACCCACCAACAGTGCACAATGGTTCCAATTCCTCCACACCCTCACCAACACTTATTATTATTTTGATAGTAGCCCTCTTAATGGGTGTGAGTGGCATCTCATCACAGTTTTGATTTGCATTTCCCTAAAAATTAGTGACGCTGAACATTGTTTCATATGCTACTGACTATTTGTATATCTTCTCTGGAGAAATGTCTACTTAAGTCCTTTGCTTATTTTTTAATTAGATTGTTTTTTGTTGTTATTAATTTTTAGAAGTTCTCTCTATATTCTGGACATTAACCACTTATCAAATATATGACTTGTAAATATTTTCTCCCAATTCGTGAGTTGCCTCTTTACTCTGCTGATATTGTCTTTTGATGTACAAAAAGACATATGATAATTACTGTGATAATTGATCAATCATATGTCTTCTTTGGTGAAGTTTCTGCTTGAATCTTTTCCCTATTTTTAAAATTGGGTTGTAGTTTTTCTTATTTTTGAGTTAGAAGTTCTATATATGTTTTGGATACAAGTGCACTGTCAAATATGTGACTTCCAAATATTTTCTCTAGATCAGTGTCTTGCTTTTCATTCCCTTAAAAGTGTTTTTGCAGAGGCAAGTTCTTAATTTTGCTACAGTCAAATTATCTTTTTTGGGGGGAGTAATCATGCTTTGGTATCACATTTAAAAACTGTCTGCCTTACCTTTTATTTTAACTAACTGGTCATACATTAGAGAAGGAAGGATTTATCTCTGTATTACTGATCAAAAAAGGTTTAAGGATAAAATAAGCCTCACTATGACATCACGAAATCCTTGATTATAGCACATAGAGCATTTGCTTCCATTAACCATCTTCCTATGGGAACCGTATTGTTTTATATTTCCAATTGTTAAAAATCTGTAACCAGATTTTCCCCAGGCTTCTCAATAAGGATAATATTATCAAAGTTAGTAAGACATATATTTTAAGCACTGATTGTGTTATATTAAACATTGTGCTGAATAGGGAGGTTATGTTTTGAACAATCATTTTATAAAAAAGGATTCGGGGCTCCCTTGAATTTTGTTATGCAGGCATTTGAGCTCATCCTTAGTTTTGCTTACAACATTTGTGAGGTTATGTGAAGTGAAAAAGCCACATCAGCAGTTAAAAAAGTGGTTTTGTCTCTCACAGGATAAAATTGCACATAATCACGAATCCTATGACTTCCTCTGCAGGTTTGGATATCTTTTTTGATTTTTTGATTAAATAATCTTGCATGACACATTGGTAGTTTTCACTCTTAAAATACAAACTTAAAATCTTTATGGTAAAAGAGCAATTCCTGGGACTTCCCTGGTGGCTCAGTGGTTAAGAATCCACCTGCCAATGCAGGGGACACGAGTTCGATCCCTGGTCCAGGAAGATCCCACATGCCGTGGAGCAACTAAGCCTGTGCGCCACAACTACTGAGCCTGCGCTCTGGAGCCCGCGAGTCACAATTACTGAGCCTGCGTGCCACAACTACTGAAGCCCACGAGCCTAGAGCCCGTGCTCCGCAACAAGAGAAGCCACCGCAATGAGAAGCCTGCGCACCGCAACGAAGAGCAGCCCCCACTCGCCACAACTAGAGAAAGCCCGCGCAGCAATGAAGACCCAACGCAGCTATAAATAAATAAATAAATAAATAAATAAATTTATTTTAAAAAAAAGAGCAATTCCTCTGAGCAGGCAGGGGGCCATGACTTCACCTCCCCAGGCTGCGCCCCTTTGAGGACAGCTCCCAGTGAACGCTTCCCGGCCCCCGCTCTCTTTCTGTTCTCACATGTATGGGGTATGAGTGTGAGGATGTATGAGGTAGGCTCCTCCAGAAAGAATGACCTTGCTCCACTTTTACTGTTTATTCTTATCTTTTATCGGTACAGTAGAATTTAAAGTGCATTTTGGAAAAAGCCTGTCGGTCGAAAAAGGACTATTTTGGCATCCAATTTTATTACATTCCAGTACACGCAGTAGTATGAATAAATGGCTAGAGACTGCTTCCAAACGATGTGCCTTGTGCAAAGAGCTAGTAACATAAAACGCAGAAAACGTCATTCTTCAGCTCAAGGTTCACTAGGAAGACAGGCCGGGCCTTACCTGCCAACTTTTCCTTTAAATTGTCACTTGTCATCACTCATGCCATTCCCCTCCCCGCTTCTCCCAGTCCTGACCTAGGGAACACAGCGTCCTGCTTTCATTTCTCTGGATCACACATGGACAAAACCTTCTGCCCTTGGCTACCTTTAATCAGAGTGAGATCTTCTGGAATTTACAAACTAGACACACAGAATAATGATCAATAGCCCAAATATTAAAGGGCAAAGGACACCCAAATTTCAAAGAAGTAAAAACATAGAAATGAACACAAGGACACACCTCCAAACATAAAGAAACAAAGGAGAAAAGAAAAAAAATAACAAGATATCCAAGTCCTCTGTCAAAATAGAAACATCCTAAATCATCATTTTAATGCTGTGGTTATGGGGTCAAGAAGAGCACTCTCTTTGCACCCTTAGAGGGTGTGTGAATTGATTTTACTTCCCTTGAAGGCAATCTGCTATATTGTGAAGAACCTTGAAAATGTTCACAGCTTTTGACCCAGTAATTCTTGAAAAAGGCTCTGCTAAGAAAATGATCAGATATTTGCACATCTTTTCGCAGATGGTCGGTCAGTGTGGCTTTATTTATACTAGTTCATTCTGGAAACACCCTAATATTAAATTAATGATAGTACAGCCATATGTTCAGATACCATATGACCACAAAAATCTTGATTTTAAAGGACTCAGAGATTACTTCTCAATATAATGTTAAGTGAAAATATGCTGATTTTAAAATATATTGGAAAGAAGTAAACCAAAATATTAAAAGCCATTTTCTCAAGATGGAGAAATTATGAGTGATTTTAAGCTTTTCTTTCCAATTACTCCCTCAAAAGTTTGGGTTAACTCTTTAATCAGACGATATAAAGTATTAAAAAACGGAGATTTACAAGAAAAATGTAAAAAGTGCAAAGCCTGCTCAGGTTATGAAAACATACTTCTGACTTTACTGTGTCTACCTAGGAATAAAGGCCCGGCTGTATCTCACAGCTTCAAGACCCCCTCTCCAGAAAGACCCCCTCTCCAGAAAACGCTTGGGGCTCTCTCCCCTTCCTTGGCCCCATTCCTCCTAGAGGAAGTGTTTTGTTGTAAAAGTAAAAAATGCTCACTGTCAAACCTCAAACAGTGGGAAAGTATATAAAATAAGAATAGTAAATCCCCTCCAACTTTCTTTCCCCACTTTTTCTTTTCACATTAAAAACACTGGGGGAGAATTTGCATATAACGATGCACACCAATATTTATACACAGTTCCGTGGCTCTTGACAAAAGTCAGGATACAGGGAATTTTCACCACCCCCAAAGTTCCTCTGTGTTTCCTGGAGTCCATTCTCTCCCTATCCCCAATCCTAGGCAACCATTCATTTGCTTTCTGTCACTGTAAATTAGTTTTGTCTGCTGTAGAATTTCCTACCGATGGAATTACACATAATGCTTACAACATTGTTTCTGAGATTCATCCAAGTTGTGTGTCATGGGTAGGTAATATTCTGTTGTATAACTATTGTAATTTATCTATCTAGTCACATAGTGACTTCACTGTAATTACCTTATAAGGCCACAGATTCATTTCTAGAATGTGATAAATCATGTCCCCAAGTGTGAATACATTAAACATCTCTTATAGAGAATCCCTAAACCTAAGTCTTGTCTTGGATGTGTGACAACAATATCACAAAGGGGTCAGAGCATAATAACGTTGATTCAGTTGGTTGAAGCTCACGTCTAAACCCGTACCTGTGAATAATGATTGTGAAGCAAGCACATTTTAGACATTCATTTTAGACATTTATGGATTCCAACCATATGCTGTGATCAAGAAACCAATGTATTTGTCTTGACATACTACATTTAAAATCTGAATTACACATTTCATAAACTATGGATTTGCCAACTTTTTTTTTCAGTCATTCTGAATTAATAATAATTAATGTTATTAACATAAACATCTGGGTAAATGAATATTGCATTAACTTATCTCAAACCTAAAAGGTAGTATTTAAGCAATTTTATATAAAACTCCTTTCAAAATATTTTCCTTTAAAAAACCCCCACATTTATAATGCTGGCAAGGACATGTTGAATTTTATGGAGATCCTATTGCACCAAAAATATAGGAGGATGAACCCCAAATATAATCTTGTAATAATTTCACAAAGATCTTGTACGATAAAGATAATTATGAAACTGGTTTGATGCCAGAGTAAGAGACGGGAATTATTTTGAATGGGGTACTTAACCTGCCATAGAGTTAACACAATTTTATTCAGATTATCAGTAAGAATGTGAAGAAATTATTGATATATATTTGGTGCTCTCTACCCTTCATGGAAATGAAACGGCCAGCCTGGGCACTGCGGGACAGAACCTTTGCCTGTGGCTTCTGCGCTCAAAGCTTACCTTCCTGACTCAAACGTGAACCATGTTGAGTCCCGCCCGTATCTCCTCAGTGAGCTGAGAGGCCACATGACCAGCTTGACCTTGGCATTGTGGATATCCCAGAGATAGATATTCTCATGAGTGATCTGCATTGTGCATTCGCCATAAATGTCCAGGTTTGGTGTAGGCATAAGATACACGTTGAATCGCTCTGCAAAGAAACAAGGAATGGAGAAAATGAAGCCAAAAGAGGTGTAACTTTTTATGGCAGCACTGTATGAATTTGTATACCTACCTACAGCCTTCAGAAAGTGTTACTGTGTCCCTTGGTGACATCGATATATACTGCGAAACACTACCTTTTTCTATTGTATGGGAAAAGGAGTTAGAGTATTCTTAATCATTAATCCATTCACTCATTCTTCAACTTTTTGTTGCATGCATTCTCTATGGTGGGGATTAAATGGTTAAATTGTACAGTGGGAACATAAGGGCAGAAAACTAATTGGAGTCTGCCCAAATGCCGTAACTGTCCGCTTCTTCAAATAGTCTTAAGTGGATGTCATAGAAATAATTTCTGCGAGGAATGTCTTCTTTAACTTACACAAAAACGTACTCAATTTTACCTTTGAGGCGTGAAGTATTTAATGCCCACTCAGACTGACTCTCAAAGCACAGAGCATTCACGGTCACATTCAGCTTGTGATAATTGCAGATATTCATTACTGCCTTCGGCAGAACTTCAGACATTGTTTTGGTATGCAAAATAAAAGCACATAACTGTTTCATTCCTGGATAGTTTGAAATTGAAAATCTGATTATTAGCCAATGATTCCAAACTTCGCTTTACAACCTTTCATGTATCTCAAAGGTTACCGCAAAATCCTGCAGCCCCTCATCCCCATTAAAATGCATTAGATGCACTTTATTTTGAAAAATAAGGTTAGTTGGTAAGTTCCAGGAAGTAAAGAACTTGGTATGACCTACAAAGTGTCCTATGAAGTATCCTTAGTTCCTAGCACCATATTCTTGGTTTATAGTAAATGATCAATAAATATTAGTTAATTGTATGAATGAAATAAATATATCCCACGATGAATAGGGGCTGCAAGAATTGAGGAATTACAAAAATATAATGAGTCGTGATAACGAAAAGTTTAAGAATTACTGGCAGATACATTTTTGTGAGTTTGAATTTAATTGTGAATAGTTCTTTAAAGGCAGTGCTGTTGCATGAATTATTTTGAGAGGCATAATGGTGCAGCTGCAGTTTGTAAAGGATTGAGATGTTTAGAAATGTGCTATCATCCATCATGATGCTACAATCTTAAACACTGTATGTTTGCTGGTACTGAGCTCGAATTGTCTGTATAATAGAAAGAATCTTTTCAGTGGCAGGTATTTTGTAAAGCAAGGATTTTCTGATGCAAAATCAGTTATATTTAACTTAAGCACGACAGCTTGAAACTTAGTAGCCATATGGTCAATATTGATGTTCAAGTGCCTAGATATTCTGGGACCAAAAATAATCTAATGATTCAATATTCTAGTTGTTGACCCATGAAAGTAATATGTATATAGATTTCACAATTATTTCCCAAAGAAAAGGCAAAATGAGATAAATTCTGTAGCTGAAAAATGAAGAACATTGTCCCATTAATTATGTGCAATAAAAGGCTGTATCTATGTCTACATAGACACGTACATATTCCATAAACCTTAAAATTCTTGTGTGCAAGTATCTACGTGCAGCATTAAATACATCCCTCACTTTCCCAGCACAGTTCCCTCTCCAATGGGATTACAAGTAAATCAAAAGTGTATGATCTAATATGAGAATAGAAATGAAACTTGGACCCAACAGAGTGACTCAGGGCTATAGTTAATGCCTGAAGAGCAATATTCTTTTCTTTGCTCAAGACACTTCTGATGAAGTTCAGCTTCTACATTTGGAACTAACCATGTGTCAGTGGCATCTGTTGTGCATAGGGAAAATATTGCCATTATAAAAGCGGAAAGTGAAACAGTCCTCTAGATTTTTTCCTTTCCATCAATCCCGGAGTCTGAAGAGAGCATCGGAAGACTCACTGCCAAAATGCCAAGAAATAACAACACTTTTTAAAAACTCCTGAAATAAATAAACATCATTAAACAATCTTACTGTTGCTTAAGACTGCACTGACCCTTGATATTCACACCCACTGTTTGTAACTGAAAAAACGGAGCATACAAAAAAATGGTCCTGACATGGAGTGTCCTTCGAACGGATGTTCCGTGAAAGGTTGCACATAATCTACAGAGTACTTCAGAGGACCCAGAAGAACCATAACGTTTTCACAGAAATGTCCGCGTGCTCTAATGTTAGCAGGTAAAACCTAACAGTAATAAACACAGAAAAAGGACAGTCATCACAATGGCCATTGGAGAAAGCTGGAAAATAATTGATACGTGAATTTATTATGAGCCACATGACACAGGGCTCTACACACCAAAGTCTTTGAGGTGCATTTACGAACAAGTTCAAAGTGATGGGATAACTCCCCTAAGGAGTCCTTCCAGGGCCGCCTCTAGACAGCACAAAGCAGGTGAACCTTACCTGCATCCCTTCCCTCTGGCCTGCCTTCTACTTTCCCACTTTATTTTTTTTAACCTGGCTACTCAAGTAACCCCTTCTTGTTATGGTTTAGAATGCTCCTACCTTCTTTTTGATGCTATTTCTTCTATCTTAAGAAAGGAATTACCCTAAACAATTTTATTTTCAATTTTTCAATATTCAAAATTTATCTTCCTCTAAGGGCTAATTTCCAAGGATCTGAGATTCAATGAAAACGTAGGCTAATTCATCCAGCAGAAAACCAGGCACATAAAGATAAGGGCAGCACATCAAGTCATCTAGCAAATTACACTTCTTTGAATTCCATTTTAACGGAAGGAAGGTTTCTGCATTTGCTATGAAGAAATTATTTTATGCCCTTAGTAACATAAAACACATTGTTTTACTTAAACTTGTTATGTTTGCCATTGGGCCATTTCAATACGAAATAGTTAAAACTGGTTCCAGTAAAATGACTTTTAAAAATATTTACCTCTGTGAAATAATCCTATCAGGCAGGTTTTTTAAACCCATCTCTGATCATGTCACCTTTTTATTTAAGAAACTGCGTGTGGGTTTCACTGCCTAGAGTACTGGTTTTCAGGTTTCAGTGTGCATCAAAATTACCTGGAGGGCTTGCTTCAATACAGATGGCTGGCTTGCCTCCACCGTTATTGTTTCTGATACAGTAAGTCTACCCCAGGGCTGGCTAATTTACATTTCTACTTGTTCCCAGGAGATGTTAATGCTGCTGCTCTGGGGACCACACTTCGAGAAGTGTCAATTTGTGAAACTCATTTAAAAATATTGCCAAGGAAGTAGCAGCATCTGAGAAACCATGAGGAATGCTTTTGAAAAGTGATGCTATGTTCCAGTAGAGCAAATCAGCACATTTTATTCAAAATTGTTTTCTAATCTCTGCTCAAATCAATTAATTCTATCTCAACTGACTCACGCCTGACTTGTCAAGAAAGAGTTCTTATGCCAATTGGAATAAAGAAGGGAGAGAGGCATAGAAAGAAAGGGGGTATATGAAAGATAGTTCACAATTCAGCAAGATATGTATATCCCAAGTATGTCCTTTTGAGATCATCAACAATAACAATAAAAACACTATAAAGAAGCACTGAACAGCAGAGTTCCAAGTAGCCAAAAGAATTAGAAAAGAAACTAGCTGTCTAAATAATGATAATAATATCCTGAAACATGAATAAAATATAAAGTCCTGTGAAGACTGGTGAATGTGTGAAGAAATAAATTTTTGAAAGGTTATGTAAAAAATATTAGTTTTAAATGTGTTCACACATATAAACTATAGAATTCTAGAGCGAAAAATCCCAAAGACATTGCCCATAAAACTGTATTTTGGTAAAACTTAGGTTTGTATAATGGCTGATAGATATACGAGAAAACATAATCTTATTTTAAATGGCCAAAACAATAACAAGGTGAAATATTTATAAGATGAATTGTTCTGTCCAACAAAGATGCTTACTGTTGCTGAACCTGCAGTTGCGCTTACCAGGGCAGTTTTACTCTAGGGCTGGATTAAGAGGTCCAAAGGAAGAGACCATGCTCCAAATGGCCTTGACACAGGGTTAAGGTCACAACCACAAGAACAGTCTCGAGGGGGCTACAAAACAAGGTTTGGTCAAATTGAATTGGACAAGATCTGGCGAGAAAGGGTAGCTACACTCAGGAGAAATGGTCCTGGAAAAGGGACAGTGAGACCCCAGGTGATATGTGGGAGACCCTGAGAAGGACGGAAACCTTCCCTTCTCAGCCAGTGAGGTTTTACATAGATCTTGTTTAGGGCAGGAACTAACCCAATATAATATTAGCTGGAGCCTGGCAAGTGGAGGTAAGTGGAGCTTGCAGGTGCAGCAGGAAGCAGAGGATCACTGATGACGTTTCTGACATGAAGCAAAATACCCTCCAGTGACTAGAAATAAGTGAACAGAAAACAAAAGGATGATGAGCTCTTCAACCAGTTTCTTGGTAATTTCCATCTTGTAACAGAAGAGACGGAACACTGGTTTTAAAGGAGAACCATGCTAGGGCTTCCCTGGTGGCGCAGTGGTTGGGAGTCCGCCTGCTGATGCAAGGAACAAGGGTTCGTGCCCCGGTCCGCGAGGATCCCGCGTGCCGTGGAGCGGCTGGGCCCGAGAGCCATGGCCGCTGAGCCTGCGCGCCCGGAGCCTGTGCTCTGCAGCGGGAGAGGCCACAGCAGTGAGAGGCCCGCGTACCGCAAAAAAAAAAAAAAAAAAAAAAAAGGAGAACCATGCTGAAAAACAGACATATAAGCTCAGCTAAGTTTCCTTGGTAATAAATTGAAATATTAAAAAAAACAGACTTCTGGAATTTATGTATTGAATAATTTTGTGAATCTACCTCATAGTAAACAGTGTCTGTGACTGCATGAATATAAAACACATCTTGTGTATATTAGCTGATTAATTAAAATAAATTTGGGAAATGTCTATTGGATGCCAGTCCATTCTTTTTTCAAAGAAGGTCCTGTAAGTTTTAGCTGTTAGCTGATTCCTGAGCAGTCTATCCCCCTCTGTCCATCTCACTTCTCCTGATACTTCAGAAGTTGTGGGTTTGAAGGTTGGGTCAAAAGAAAGGATGGAACATGGAACTAAGTATTACACCTAAATATCTGAAAAATAAGAGCTTCATAAATATTAAAACTGTCAGGTTTTCCATGGGGAGAGGTTAAACTTTAAAATAACTGCAGTTAAGTGGGTGAGTGTAAAGTCATACTTTCACCTTCTCTTCCTAAAATCCAAGCATGGCTCAAAAGGAGAAGCCCCACAATAAGAAGAGTGTTCTTTAGCAATCTGGTGACATCCCTAATTTTCTGAATTTCAATTCCAGGGTCTTCCATATAGTAGAGACTTAAATATTTGTTAAAGTTCATTAATTAAAATATTTAGGGATTATTAAATTAAATAAAGTAAATATTTATATGCATATATATGGTTATGTAATGATTAATAATAGCTCTAAATGATTGGACAATGTATAATTTTGAATTTCACGTAGTTGTTTCTATCAACCAGTGTTTCCATAAAGTAAAACTCACTCTACATACAACTTACTGGTCAAAATAATTTTAAAGATTTAACAAATTATTTTATAGCAAGAGAATTCAATTTTTATCTCAAAATTTCATGTGATCAGAATATTGATAGTTACGGAAGACATCTTTTCAGTTAAATTTATTACTGCAGCTAATTCATTAAAAGACCCAAACTTATTTGTCCCATCAAATGTGGAAATGAGCGTTGTCCAGTTGGTGACCTTTATCTCCTTATTTAGCCACCATGAACAGCTGTGGCTGCATCCTGTATCCTGCTCGCAGATTCATCATGGTGAGAAGAATAACCACTACACCTCCCAACTCAGGTTGTCCCCCGTCCTCTCTTGCACACTGCTCTGGTACCAGCCTGGTCAGGACTAGATGATTCTGCAGCTCTGCTAGCCTGGGTGAGAGATCAGCCTCCTCATCTGGAGAACAGTCCAAATTCTATGAGTGGTTCTCTTGCCTTTCCCCCTTCCTCGTGCTTGGAGGGGGACAGACCCCCTCCTTTCTGCTCTTCTCCTATGAGAGAATTCTCCTCAATTAATCTTCCAGCCTGCTCTTTAGAATTTCATGGTGCTTTTCCCACATGATCCACCGCTCTGGGGCTGCAGTACCTTTCTGACACAGCAAGAAAGTCCCACTCTAGGCTCTATATTTAACAATTGTTACATACCAATTCCAAACATGAAATTTCAATATTAATACTAAATTAATAAACAGTCTACTAAATGTTATTTAGTCAAAGGACCAGAGTTATTGGTCTACTATTAACCACTAATTAGTAAGTCCACAAGAATCGGGTGTTTGAAAACCTAAATGCATGCTTGGGAGTGTTGGAATTTGTTAATGAGAATTCATCTCAATTTCGAATCTAGGTTCACCCCACTGTTTGATAAAATATGCTTTGTTTTTAATGGTCATATGAAGTGCCACAAAATTCAATAGAACCAGATGTTACTCAGAAAATAATGAGATTTTCAAGATCATTCTGAACTTTACATTCCTGTCTCCAAATGGCTGTAATATTGGGATATTGCAGTGGTCAGCCTTCAATTTCAGCAGCCTTAGAAATGGAGCCACACTGGGAAAGCAGATATTTGCACATTTAGACACATCCTGAGATCTGTATAATGCAATTAAACCAGCAATGAAACAAAGCATGATTGATGCTTGTCAAAATTTGTGGAACTCTTCAGAAATTGTGACTCCATTTCCACCAGAGTACTGAAATTTGTCAAAATTTATTTTATTATAACGTGGCAATAGCAATAAATGCAGTTGCCAGGTGCCACCTGCTCAATGGACACTGTGAATTGGAATCCTTGCAATTCTTGTATCAAATGGCAGCACTTAAAAAAAAAAAAACCAGGGCTTCCCTGGTGGCGCAGTGGTTGGGAGTCCGCCTGCCGATGCCGGGGACACGGGTTTGTGCGCTGGTCCGGGAAGATCCCACATGCCGCGGAGCGGCTGGGCCCGTGAGCCATGGCTGCTGAGCCTGCGCGTCCGGAGCCTGTGCTCCGCAACGGGAGAGGCTACAACAGTGAGAGGCCCGCGTACCGCAAACAAACAAACAAAAACAGTAATATCTTTTAATCCCCCAGGAACTAATTTATTTTTTTCCTTCCTTCTTTCTTTCTTTCCTTTTCTTTTTTTTACAAAAAAATTACTGTTGACAGCATTTTATCTGCATTTCCAAGTAAATCATGTTCATTGTAGTAAATACAGAAAATCATTAAAAATTCAACTGCTATTATACCGTATAGAGATAATCTGTTAAAGTAATGTGTATCTTAATATACAAGCATATTCACATATATTGTACTTATTATCATACAGAATGTAAAGTACTGAACCCTTTATATTGCCTTTACTATAGTATAAAATTTTCAGGTGCTATTAAGGATTCCTTGGGGATACAATTTTAATGATTGCATAATATTCTACTGTATAGCTATGCCGTATTTCATTTAATAATTATCTATTTGATCAATATTGAAGTTAAGTCAACTTCTGTCTGATATAAATTAGGCTATAAGAAAATAACCAACTTTCAGCTTAATTTGCTAAATAATTCACTCATTTTATATTGAGTCATAGGGTTTACTTTATTCTTATATATACATTTTGGATCATTTTAATACCCTTGATTATTAAATTACATTGGGTACTAAGATCTGAATTATTGGATTAAATGCCATAAACTCTTTTAAGAACGACACATTACCAAATTGCTTTCCAGAAATTCCGTACCAATCCATATTCCAATTAAAAAACATATTTTATATTTTATATATTCATTTTACATAAATGTCCCCGGCCAGACTTTTAAACTAGCTTTACTATTTCTCTGTTGATTTTAAGAATTCTATATACTACAAATTTTTCCTATCATGTTTATGACAAAGACTTCATCTCAGGTTTCCTTAATTTTGTTTATGGTATTTGTGGCCAGAAAATGGAAAATGGTTTTAATTTTTCTAATAAGTCCTTTGTTACTGAAAGGTTAAATATTATATTACCCGCTCATAGCAGTTTTAGCATTTTATTTTTTACAGTAACTGGTATATTGAAGCACAATGAAATGTTCATATCTTATTTATAACATTTATTCAGTTTTGACAAATGCACAAGACACAACTTTTCTGTCACCTCAGAAAGTTCCCTTATGCTATTTTCCAGCTGCCCATGGCCCCCAGAAGCAACCACTGATCTCATTTCTAACACTGTAGGTTATTTTTGTCTATTTTAGTAGCCTCCTGTGAGTCAGAAGCTCAGCACGTCACTAATTTATTTCCAGTTTGTGGCATTCCATTTTTATTTTTTATTTCCTTTTAACTTTTTTTGATGGTGTTTTTTGAGGAGCATAGGTTTGAATTTTGATGAAGCCCAAATTATTTATTTTTACAGTTTTTTTCAGTGTTTTATATAAGAAATCTTAGCCTATCCTAAATTTGCATCCACCTTAAATTGATGTTTGAGTATGGTGTGAGGTAGGGGTTAAGGTTCATTGTTTCCTATATAGATATCCAGTCAGTCTAAAACTATTTATTAAAGAAATATTCCTTTTCTCATCGAAATGACCAATAAGCTTATGAAGAAGGGCTTTGGTGCCCTTGTCAAAAATTACTGATCCATATATGTGGATCATTTTCTTTCTGTTCTGTTCCACGGACCTATTTGTCTATCCTGTCCTGATTACTGTCACTTATAATAAGTCCAGAAATTAGAAAGGGTACACATTCCAACTTGGTTCTTCCTTTTTGAGATAATTTGGCTAGTGTTGGTCCTTTGCCTTCCAAATACACTTTAAAATTAACTTGTCAAGTTCTAGAAAAAATGCCTGGCTTTCAGGATTTTTATTGGAATTGTGTTGAATCAATAGGTTACTGTAAGGAGAACTGACATCTTAACAATATTGACTATTCCAATCATGAATGGCTTATCACTACATTTATTTAGATGTATTCATTTCTCTCAGCAGTATTTAGTTTTCACGGTAGAGGTCTTTGCTGATTTTATCTCTGAGTATGTGATTTTTTTAAATGGTATTATAAATGATACTATCATATTTGTAATTGTTCACTGATAATATATATGTGTGTAAATGTTATATATATTTATATAGATAAGTTATATCTATATAATATTTACACACACATATACATATAAATACGTACATATTAACTTTTTATCCTGCAACATCACTGAATTCAGGTAGCTGTAGTTGCTTTCTCATAGATCCCTTAGCGTTTTCAAGGTACACTATCTTAACCTCTTATTTTCTTACTAATTTTTATAATTTTAGTTTCTTTTCTTGTCATATCACACAAATTAGGACCTTAAGTAGAGTAAGTAGAATATTGAATAGAAGTGGTGAGAGAGGATATCTTTCCCTTATTCCCAATCTCATGAGGAAAGCATTCAATATTTTACCTTCAAGAATTCTATTTTCTGAAGGTTTTACATTGATGTCCTTCATCAGTTTGAGAAAGTCCCTTCTATTCCTAGGTTTTTGAGAGTTGTTTTCATAAATGCATATTGTATTTTATCAAATGCTTTTTATGGATCAATTGTAATGATCATATGATCTTCTCCCTTGACCTATTAATGTAGTGACACATAATGGTTGATTTCTGGGATTTTTTTGCATTTCTGGCACACATACCAATATTGATCAGAGTGTATTATCTTGTTAATACTTTAATATTCCATTTTCTAATTTTTAAAAGGATTTTGTACTTACAGGCATGAAAGATATCTGTCTGGAATTTTATTTTCTTGCATTGACTTTTTCTGGTTTCAGTATCTGGCTTATAGTGGCTTCATAAAATGAATTGTGAAATCATCTCTCCTCTTCTGTTTTCCAAAAAACTTTGCATAGGATTGATATTATTTCTTCTTTAAATAGAATTCAAGAGTGCAACTGTATGGGACTGGAGTTCGTGTATGGGAAGTTGTATAATTTTTTTTTTTTTTTTTTTTTAGCGGTACACGGGCCTCTCACTGTTGCGGCCTGTTGCGGAGCACAGGCTCCGGATGCGCAGGGTCAGCGGCCATGGTTCATGGGCCCAGCCGCTCTGCAGCACGCAGGATCTTCCCGGACCGGGGCACGAACCCGTGTCCCCTGCATCGGCAGGCAGACTCTCAACCACTGCGCCACCAGGGAAGCCCCTGGAAGTTGTATAATTTTAATTTAAATTTCTTGAATGGACATAGGGCTCTTTGGGTTTTCTATTTGTTGTTAAGTTACTTTGGGTAATTTGAATCTCTGTTAAGTAATATAAAATTTTATTTTATTTACAAAGCCTATAATCAGAGATAATATTTTGATTTTTTCTTTTATGGCAGATGGAAATTAAAAAACATTTCCCCCGACACTTTTCCCTCCAATTTTAACATTTATTATATCCTAATCTGAGCTCTGGGACTGTTATTACTACAGTTAGGATTTTAAACTATGCTCAAAGAAAAATGTAGAGCTTTGCAAAATATATTTTTTAAAGTGAAAGGCTAAAATTTGATGCTCTCAACATCTACCTCAAAAGATTTGAAAAAGAACCTGCAATTAAATCCAAAACTGTGGAGCAACTGAGTGATTAGTCATAGTGAATGAGAGCAGAAATTAATACATTTTAAAACATACTGAAAAAAAGGTTTAATAAATAGGTAAATCTCTGATGATGCTGACTATGGGGAAAAAAAGGCAAAAATAACCTATATGAAGTAAAAAAGGAGCTATCACTACAGTGTAGACAGGTATTAAGAAGATACTACAAGGATATTGTGATTAAATTTATGTCAGTAATTTTGAAACTTTGTAAGAAATGCAAGAAACGTTGCAAGAAAACTTTGCAAGAGAGTCCTAAAATCACTGGTAGATGTTTTGAAGCTGATTATAATCAACAGTTTATTACACTGAGTTTTCAAACTTTAGTGCATGTTAGGTCCCTGGGGTTATTAAAATACAGACATCTGGTCCCACATCCCAGAGATGTTTGTTTTAGAGTGTGGCTGGGGGCCCAGAATTTTCTTGTCTAACACACACTTGATGTGAATGTGACAGAGACATGCACAATATTCCGGAGAAATATGGACTTTCCTGCTAGGCACTGTGCTACTCGCTTTGCATGCTATATTTTATTTAATCCTTACAACAATCCTATGAGACGTGTACTATCAGTATCATCCCAAAGAGCAGGAATCTGAGATTTAGAGCATTTCAGTCTCTTGACCATGGCCCCAGAGCTTATGAGAACTGGAACAGAACTTGATGATGTACTAAGTTTGTTTGGCAACATATGTTCGTCAGGCTACAAGTTTGACTTTCAAGCTGGACACCATAGTTTTACTGTAGCAGGAACAAAATGGATCACCAAAAGTTGGGTATATCAAAAGTGAAATCTCGGCCCCTGAATGCTTATACTGGTGGGAGGGAGAGGAAATGGAGCTCCCCGGACTGAGCCAGAAAGTTGCAAAACTCATTCAAGAAATCAGAGTTTGAGGTCCGAAAAACTCAGTACTTACTGAAATATCCAGGAGGAGAAATATAAGGTTTTATTCTGCCGGTGAAAAGGATGGAGAGTCTAATACAGTAGAAACACAGGATTAGACAATTGGAGTGAAAGAAGAAATGCAGAAGACAAGTACAAGAATGGTAGGAAACACTCCTACCTACACAAAGGGAACTCACAATATCCAGGAGGTCCATGAAGAGAAGCCCTAGAGAAGCTAATTTGTACTACTTGAATCTAAACAAGCTTTGGTACGAAAGTATAATGGACCACATTAATGCTCTGAATTAACAGAGCACAGAAGAGTGAGACAAATTTGAGGTCAGCGTTCTTAACTGTTTTTGAGCCACAAACCACATTAGCAGTCTGGTGACGCCATGCACTTGTCTCAGAATTATGCTTTTAAATGTATAAAATAAAATTCATAGCATTACAAAAGAAAAAAAATGAAATCTCATTAGTGTATACTGAGGTTTTCTTTTCTTTCCTCTTTGTGTGTGTGTATATTTGTGTTTGTTTTCTGTCAAATGAGGACTCATTTAACCCAGTTTCTGATCAAAGTTCAATCTTTGAGCTTCCTCCTCGTTTCATCCAGGCTGATTTGAAAACCCCCGGAACTGATATAGTCCCAGGTGTCAGCAGAGGAGACACGGTCCTCTTATCTGGTTCGTATGTACCCATCTCCCTGTGGAGTTACTTCACTTGCTTTCCTGTGACACAGCAAGTCCTGCTTTCAGAGAGTATCTGGGGTCCAGTGGGGGCCAACAGGAAGCCTGGGCACCCCATCCATGCCATATCAGTTTTGAGACAGTTGAGGTGTAGCTTTATCTTGTTACACCTTGCTAGGCTCTGCTGACATCTCTCCACCACATCTCTCCATCTCTTCCTAGGCTTGTCATCAAACTCCATGCAGAGAATCAAATTCTAGTCTTTGTTCTTGTAGTAGCCTCCAATTTACATGAGGAGATAGAAGCATGTGTCTGTGTCCACTCAAACTCCCAGGGAAAGGGTATGGGCAAGGCATTACCTTATTTTCAAAGTCCTTCTTTTTGCCTGTAGTTGGGAGATACCAGTAATTCTGGACTCAGCATTCTCCCCAGAACTTTCTCCTTTCATATAATTACAAATGTTTCTGAAATTTGCATCTTTGTTATTATTGTGTTTGTATAGGGCATGTTTCCAGGGCAAAGCAAACAGGACAGGTCCTTTGGTGTTTCAAGGTATTTCTCCCAGTATGCATCTCACTTTGTAATGATATGGCCAGAGTTAGACAACGGATCACTTAGATTTGGCAGTGTAGGCAGGGAAGCACTACAAAACACCCTTGATTTCCTTGAATCATCTATTTCAAAGAGAGGTAGAAATATTTATGGCATTGGCCTTGATTCCATTGTAGTGCATACTGAGGACCAAACGGGAAAAGTGGTGTTTTGATCTAGTTTATTGATTATATGCAATCAAAGCAATCAAAGCAAAAAGCAATCAAAGCAAAAAGTCGACAGCAATCAAAGAATGGAATTAGCAACACAAGATAAGGTGAGGAGGCACATATTTAGGGCCCATTCAGGACTTTGTGTTATATCCATGAGTATCATCTTATTCTTGCCAGGATGGCTGCTCCCATCACCATCATCTTTCAGCTTTCCCTGTAGGTAAGCACCTCCACTGGTTATACTGGCATTTCCCAACCTGTTTCATGGAACAGATAGGAATATCCACAAGCTATGGACAGGGGTTATGCGTAGAAAAAGACAGGTAGGTAAAATGAGTATGGGAAATGTTGCATTACACAACGGTAAAAAAGGCCTTCATTCTAGTACAGCTTTATTCAGCTCATGCGTATGGTGACCATCATATAGGGTTGGTATTAATTTCCTAGGGCTGCTGTTACAAAGTACCAAAAAACTGGGTGGCTCAAAGCAACAGAAATTTATTATCTCATAGTTCTGGAGGCTAGAAGTCTGAAAGCAAGGCGTTGGCCAGGCTAGGTTCTCTCTGAAGGCTTTAGAGGGAGAATCCTCCCTCATCTCTTCTAACTTCTGGGGTTTGCTGGCAATCCTTGGCCTTCCTTGGCTGGTAGATACATCACGCAAGTTACAGGGCCGTCTCCTCTCCATGCATCTTCACATCATCCGTCTCTGTGTCCAAATTTCCCCTCTTTATAAGGACATATTGCATGTCATATTGGATTAGGGCTCTTTCTAACGAGTTTGTTTAAACTTGGTTCTCTGTAAAGATCCTATTCCCAATAAGGTCCCATTCTGAGGGTTAGGACTTGGACATCTCTTATTTTGGAGGGGAACACAATCTAACCCACAATAGTGTTACGTAATATTACATTCACTCTGCTGATTCCCTCACTGCAGAAGGCGTATAGTAGTGGTAGGAGCAGTATTTCCTGGAACTCACTTTGGGAAATACAGGAGTGTGTGGATGGCATTTGGAAGCTCAAACATAGGTATGCGAAATTTCTTCTCCCCATGCAAAAGTGTGTTTTGCTGAGTGTTATCCCAGGGACAAAAAAAATTAACCTGGAACACTCTTTCATGACTAGTCATAAAGTATGTGTATAAGTGTGAATATGGCTTACCCCAAATCACTTTTGAAAAGCTGGGGAAAAGATCCTTAAAATAGAGAAAGTTTTACTGTTACGGGTGTTATTGTTTTGTCATTAACTGGCCATTTCCCAAACGAATAAAGGCCTGCTAATACTGGCTTTAATTACTGATGGACATTAAGAATTTCAGACTTCCTGCCTGACTGAGACGGTTATTTAGAGGAATAAGAAATAAGTTTTTTTTTAAAGAAAGGTAGGCTGCTCTGATTAGAACTGATCATACCTATACACAGCACTTCTATTTTTATTTTAGCATGTAGATTGTATCATTTATCTCGATTCTTCACTTCCTCTCCACATTAGATCAGACTTTCTAACTCATGTCGTGGCCCCACAGGTGGGGTGTACTTTTGTACCCCTTGACTTTGGGCTTGGCCATAGGATTTGCTTTGGTCAATGAATGTCAGTGGACATGACAAATGCAGAGACCTAAATTATGTTGCAAGTTTGGGCTTGATCTCTTGCCCTAATGTTTTTGTTTTGGGAACATGCCTTAGGTAGCCGTTAGTGTCAGGAGGATGAGATATACACGGAGGAGATGCAGACATCACGTGCAGCTTGGAGCCAATCTCAGCATTACCCAGCCTAAAACCAATGAACCCTAGCCAACCCACCTATGCATGAATGATAAAGACACACTTCCAGGTCTGTGCTATTGAGATTCTGTGTGACCAAGAACACAGCAGTATTTTAAAAAACATTGATCAATACACCTTGTTTGTAGGTTTGTCTCCCTCACTATTCTGTGAGCTTTTGAAAAGTAACGGCCCTATTTTACATAATTCTACATTTCCTCAGCTTAGTTCTTGCATAGCATAGTCTCGAAAATGTTTGATGGGTGAAGAATGAATGAGTGAGTGACATACAAGGGACTCTGAGTGGAATGTAGGGAGCACGGTTACTATGGCAACCCAAGTAAATAATTTAGAAACAACACTGGAATACCGCTTTGCTTCTGCAGAAAGGTTATACACACATTCTTAGGCTAAAAGTAGGAATTCATGACAATTCTAGACCATTCATAAGCAGGGACTCTTGGTCCTGGAAAAAACTAAACCCTCAAATCTGACTCTGCATTAACCCGATGGCAAAGTCTGAGGTTATTTTTCCATTTTGTTTTGGATAATGATCTCTTGTATCAATAGCAAAATGGACATATCCTTGAGTCTACCTCCAACTGCAGCAGCAGGAACTTCACACAAGTGACTCGCTTCTTGGCTGTGATGCTTACTTCTGCTATTAAAGATTAACACGTAACATCTGTTTTCTAGAATTGCTATTACGTATTGTGACTCCTTTCTAAATAACTATGATTATAACACCTTACATTAACATTTTCTACATAGGCTTTTTTCTTACATTAATATTTTCTAAGGTCAGCATAGGTTATCTTAAACACAACTGAAAGATGTGAAGATTCTGCAAGTTGTAAGAATTTAAAATTCAACATGTCTACTTAGTATGCACTCTTTTGTGGCAGTGTTATCTGAAGTCCAAGAATAAGTTTGTGTGTGTGTGTGTGTGTGTACTTGTGTTCCCTTATTTTCACCTATACTATGTGGGATTCTGAATCAATAGGAAAACAGCTGACAGCACTAGATGAAAAATGATTATAGCAAAGAATTTAATCAATAACCACTTTTATCTTAGCAACATACATACACATGTAAAAATTAATTGCACGAATGTTTACTCTTTGCTAGTCTCAGAGTAAATAAGGCCAAGCTGTTTGAAGAGTCAGAAAAACACTAGAGGAGTAGTAGCAATTTTGAATGTCAGAAAAAAAGTGCTGTGGTTAGGACTGAGCAATGAGTCTTCCCTTGATGACGGGATACCACAAGATCACCACAAGCCACCGTAATGTAATTTATTACATCAATTCTGCACGCATGCATGTGTATCTCATCTCTTAGGAGAAATTTCAAACTAAATCCCAGCATATCACTGATAAAACATTAAAATAATGTTTCTGATGAATAAGAAATTATAGAATTTAGGGCTTCCCTGGTGGCGCAGTGGTTGAGAGTCTGCCTGCCGATGCAGGGGACACGGGTTCGTGCCCCGGTCTGTGAGGATCCCACATGCAGCGGAGCAGCTGGGCCCGTGAGCCATGGCTGCTGAGCCTGTGCGTCCGGAGCCTGTGCTCCGCAACGGGAGAGGCCACAACAGTGAGAGGCCCGCGTACCGCAAAAAAAGAAAAAAGAAATTATAGAATTTAACACTAAAATGCCTTAAGGAAAAAACCTAAATCTGTGATGACAAATCTTTCATAAAGGATTGATTCCAATCTGAACATATTAATGACTTAAAACATGTATTAGGAAGTTAAAGAATTTGTTTATATTAAGAGGTGTTATGATTGAAAACTATGGAAGGACAGCTTTAAAAGATAATATTATTTTTTAAAATACTTTAGTTAGCTAAAACAACAAACATTTTCCCTACATGCAGTAAAATGAACAGGGGTGTCCCTAAAGCGATCCTGGGGCTCAAGGGAGAGGGTTCAAGTTAGCTAAAGAGCATTCTCAGTCTTTAGCATAGGATTTTATAGACTACTGGTAGTTATTTCAGGGCGGACTTAAAATGGAATTAGCATGTTTACGGGAGAGGTCTACTGATTAGGAAGTGACAAAATCGGGGAATGCAAGTAACAAATTGTGCCAATTTGTGTGTGTGTGCTTCTCTTCCAGGCAGCATGTAAACACACATTCACTGGGATTTTTGAGCTGGCAATAGTAGAGTCTGTAATTTAGACATTCTGTCAAGATTTATGCCTTTCATGTTGTCCTTTGGTATAAATTATTCTTTTAAAAAGTTTTAGCTAGTTCTCAATGGCCAAAAGAAACAAAGGAAAGATGTTATTATTTGGACTTGAGGAAGCATTTTAAAGAAAGTGTATGTAACTCGAAGAGCTTGGAGCAATGGCTATGTCCATGGCCTTGGACTCAAAGAGAGAAATTCACCCACGTGGAAGGTACTTCCTGGGGAAAAGAAATCCTTCCAGCTAAGTTTTTCCTTTTAACGCTAAACACTGAAGAGTCTCAGTGATCAAGATTGTGTGTGTGTGTGTGTGTGTGTAAGACTGCCAATTTCCTTTATGGTACCATGTACTTTTAGGGGGTCATTTAAATGGATCAAATACTACCTTCTTTAACTAAATAATTACTATATATTAAAAGCACATATAACCCTTTTTATCAATTTAGGATTATTAAACAAAATAAACCTAAAAGAGCATTGGATGGCATTGGATGTTATTATAATTTCAGGTCTTCTCTAAAGTATATGCAGGAATTAGTTTTTGATTTCTTTATTTTTACTTGTGCTTTAAACAAACAAACTTGTGCTTTTTTAAAAAACTGAGCTAGGCATGAGAGTTAGTCTTTATTTTATATTATCTCATGTAACCATCATGACAACACCATAAATTGGTATTAGTTCATTTTCACACATTAGCAAACTGAAATTAGAAGAGCCTTAGGAACTTGTCCTAATTAAGGGGTGTAGCCTACATTCAAGCTGCATCCTGAAAAGTTTGCTTGTTAGGCTACATCTGCTTGTGCTTCTTATAGAGCTCTGGCATTTAACTCCATGTTTGTCCTATCCTAAAAAGTTTATGTTAAAGTTTTCCCTTTATATTGTAGGTAAGTTACTTTGACATTATCATCAAATTAGAAATAGAAATTATAATAAACCAAAGGAGTACATTATCCATTTGGATGGAAACGATATACAACCCCAGATCTTTAAAGTAACAGCATACAATTCACACCAAGTAAGCAGCACACAGTAACGCTTCCACCCACAGGCCTAATTTATTCACTTTCTTCATATTTTCTTTATGTAGTACTTGACGAATGTTTATCGGTAAAGAGTTTTTTTTTTTTTTTTCTTTTCTTAAACTGAGAATGAACAGCATATTTTAAGCAGCACAATTATGGGCGTTCTGTACTTAGCACAGTTCTCAGAAACTAAATTGGAGAGATGAAATCCAAGAAAGTGTGGGAGAGAAACTGGAATATCAAAAGGAAGCTAGAAAAAGAGCCACAGAAAGGCCTTCCTGACTTTCTGAAACTACCAACACGGGCAAAGTTGGTGCCCACGCATGTTTATAATCAGGTCGTGGGGAAAACATTTTTTCAGTGTAGCAGAACCCAAAAAATAATGTCTTTGATGGTCTATGAGACAGTGATGGTTGTTAGAATATTATTACTTATAACAAAACCATTATTGCTAAGTATTATCCTGATGCATTTTACTGGTGCTGTCTACAGTATAAACCACAGATAATTCCAGAATTTCTTTTTAATAAGTAGTGTCAACCTTCACCAACATCCCTCAACCTTTTAAAAAACACTAGCCATAGAAATTAAGAACATTGGAAAGTTTCTGTTTTCATACTACTAGATCTTCTGGTGATAATGATAATTATTTTTTAAAATGGAGGGAAAAAAAGCTCATGACATTACTCTGATTTCATTATTTAGAGATGTTAGTCAAGAAGAGGCAGCATAACTTCTTAAGAGACATCAGAAATGTTTAATTAGAGAGCAGTGCAGTAAGTAAATAACATGTCACATAAACCTCAATTTTGTTAAACCCTGAGATTCCATGCATTGTACTTCCTTACGTGTAGTATGCTATGGACTGAATTGTGTCCCCCTAAAATTCACAGGTTTAAGCCCTAACCCCCAAGGTGATAGGATTTAGAGATGGAGTCTTTGGGAGTAATGAAGCTTAGATGAGGTCATGAGGGTGGGGCCCTCATAACGAATTAGTGCCCTTACAGGAAAAGACAGGAGAGAGCTTATTCTCTCTCCCCCTCTGCCACGTGGAGCCACAGCAAGAACTTGGCCTCCAGAACTGTGAGAAATTAATTCCTGTTGTTCAAGCCACCTAGTCCATGGTATTTTGTTATGGCAGCCTGAGCAAAGACATACTATTAGCCACATTCCCTAAAATCTATGGAAAAATAACACAATAAGCCAAACTTATTTATTTAGACTCCAAATCTATAACAACTATCAAAGAAGAAAATGTAGGAATGCTGTCCATTCAAAACCTTATATATAATGAATAAACTTATTGTTGAGGTAACTTATTTATTGAGATAAATGACAATGTCACAGAGCAAGAAGGCAGGAGACCTGGATTGTACCTTAGTATTTTTCTAGTTGGTATGCAGTCTTGAGAAAGTCCCTTAACAGCTGAGGTTGATCAGTTTATTTTCCCTTAAAAAGGATTGGTCTGAAACATTTCTGAGGTCCTTTCCACTTTCAAAGTTCTATAGCTCCCAGTGCACTTTAAAAGAAAGGAAGGATGGAGACGCACTTACCATTCTGTTCCCGCTGCACTCCTGCCGCCAAGAGATCAGGCTCCCCGAGGCTGATGTCATTCAGCCTAGTCCCCAGACACTCCATGCAGAGATGCTTGCACCACTCCTCGGCCTCCAGCTCTGAAAATGAGCACATGCCATGGAAGTCAGGCAAGGCTACATAGGAATGATGGAGAAGGAATGTTTCCTGAACCAGTTTCCCAGGTAAGTGGTGAGCATTAAAAAATCTACCTTAAGAAAACTAAAAAGCTATATTTAAGCAGTGAAATAAAACAATCTCCACAATTGTTTCCCTTGACATTATAACATTGTATTTTAAAGTTATTTTAAGTTATGCCAATGTACTTTATCTTATTTATAAATAATAGACTGAGATTTGTTTACTATCCAGTACATTTTAGATTGATTTAATTGGAGGAAAGAATTTACTTGGAAAAATTAATTAAATACAAAATAAAAATAGATAAGTGAATAGCTGAAAAATGTCGAACTAGATTAAACACATGACTGTCCTCCTGAATGTAACTTGGATGTGTGTGGACTGAAGGTCTGATCCCCGTCATTCTGAACTGCAGTGGATCATAGATCAGCAAAAGAATGTGATCGATTTCCTTTTACAAATCTCAAAAGTAGACCATCCTCACTTAAAAAAATTTAGGGAGAAGATATTAAAAATAACTTTCCCCTTTAGAAAACTCCAATTATCTAAGATATTGATTAGATCACTCTCTTTTTATTCCCATTACTTCCCGACTTCTCTATATTCGCGGTTTTTCTTTGCTTGAAACCTCTGAATACCTTTCACCTACACAAAATCTTGTAGTATTGAATGCTTTCACAAACATGGATGAATTTGATCCTAATATAAGCCCTCTGTGCACGAGATGACTAAGGATTAGTGTCATGACTGGGTCTCATATCCTATCATGGGTCAGCACCAAGACAGAATTGGAACCCAAGCCTTCTAACTATTTTTATATGCAGAGATCCGAAAGGTTAGAAATTTTGGGCCAAGCCCCCACATCACTGCACAGAAATTGGATAAGAGTTTTCCACTGACACTCATCCAGAGAAACTTCTGACTTTTTCACATAGCATAAGTCTGTACTAGAGCAGTTTAATATAGATTTCCTTCGAATCTCTTGCTCCTCTCTGTGGATGACATTTCCACCTTTGCCCTGGCATTTTAAACTCCCCATAAAAACGTTATCTGTGACACGTTTTCTTGACTCCAAGGATATGAGTATCAACTGCTCTGCTCGACAGCCAACGTCATCTAACCTGGGTAATGCTTTCTCCCTGTGCTCAGTCACACCGCCTTAGCATCAAAAATGGGTTTGATCAATGAGATGTCAAGCCATATTTGTCACTTTTTCTTCGTTTTATCAAGACCATAGAATGTTGTTAGAAAATAAAGAAAAAGAACATGCAGTCTCCCACGGAGTACTATTCCGACAAAAATAACGCTTCCAACGTTCAAATCACAAAAGTGATTTTTCCTTGCAAAAGCTATGGTTTGCATCCTTCAGGGATTGTCCTCTGTGGTGTCAGACACAGCATGCGCCCAAGGAGAAAGCAGATTCTCATGTGGGCCAGGCCTGGCTCCTTGTCTGGCTGGTGGGCTTTTCCTCATGAACCTAGAAAAGCATCCCTTCTGATCACAGGGCCTCTAATACAATAAAAAGGCATTGCTGAGGCTCACAGCTTTCTAAAAAAAAAACACGTTTTTTCTTCTGGTGAGGGAATGCCAGCCTTCACAGAAAAATTTTACACAAGCAACAACAGCATATATTGAAAATAATTTTCATTAGATATATGAATTTTGACTTCCAAAATTTATGAAAGGTTTGAAAGCTTTTCTAACAACAGATCAAAAGCTTAAGCCAATTTCCACGCCGTGTCTCTAGAAATCCTTGACATTTTTGCTAAGGGAGACAATATGGCTATATTTTTTCTTTTTACATTTTGATGTTGTGACTATTTCTCAGAACTCCTCGACCTTCAATCATCAGTGAAATCACATGCAATTAACATCTCATCTGCATGACTCTACCTGCGAGTATTTCCAGGACCCCATGGATGGAAAGAAGAGTATCTGCTATGCTATGTGTGGTAAAATTAAAAGTGTGAAATATGACAAAGCACCTGTGTCACAACGTCCCCTTTAAATACTAAGTCAGCGCATGCCCAGAGGTTAAAGAAACATGTCCCCCTCTCCTTCTAGTAACTCTTTTGTCCTAGGATTGAATGAGATAAAGAAAACAACCACACAGTAAAGGGCTTCTAGGAAGCTCGCGCTGACTATTTTGAGTAGAACTCAACTTGGCGTTTCTGTAAGGACCAGAGCCAGCGGGCTGCCTCCACAGCAATGAGAGGGGCTCCTGGGCTTCCACCAGCAGGTAAAGATGGCTTTTGCAGCCAATCTTGAGAATTGCAACGCTTCTGCATTTTAATAGTACAGCAGCATGTATGAAGAGAAATAGCAAGAGTAATACAATAAGACTAGATATAGTCACGTTAAAGACTGAATTATAAACTATTTCAGAAAGAAACAGAGAGAGAAGGAGAGGGAGAGAGAGAGAGGGAGAAAGAGAGAGAGAGAGACATCCCTGCAATTCAGCTCAGAAGAATCAGATCAGATCAGAATCATCAAGGGTTCATTTCTTTATTAACAAACATTTTCTCACTGTAAGCCAGGCACTGTGCTAAGAGGATATGGAAAAACACAGTTTCTGTTCCCAGTAATCTTAGAGTCAGGTGGGTGGGCAGGAGAGTCTGGTGTGTGGTTCTCTGGAGGGCTGTGGCTTAGCTGGTAGGAGCTGGGGCACCAGGACAAAGGCTGAGCAGCTCAGAGGGAATCTGATCAGGGACCTGCAGGGCGAGCAGGAAGGGGAGGGAGTGTGTGTGACTGTGTGTATCGGTGTGTGTCTGTGTATCAGCTTGTGAGTGTGTATCAGTGTATGTGAGCGTGGGACAGTGTGCATATGAGCATGTTAGAGCACATCAGTGTGTGACAGTATTTGTGAGTGTGTGTGTGAGTACATGGGACTGTGTATGAGTACGTGAGTGTGTGAGGTATTTGTGTGAGAGTATGAAGGAGCGTTACGTGTCTCTGTGTGAATGTGCTGGAGGAACCAGGCTGCACTGAGGAGGGTGGTCAGGGCTGAGATGGAGAGGCACATCCAGGGCAGCGACAGTGACACCTTGTGACCAGCGGGGGACAGCCCTGAGTTCAAGGAGTAAAGTCTGAGAAGCAGTAAGCACTCTGTCCATCCTCTTCCCAGTTTTGTAGTATTTAGTTCAGTTAGATCAGCCCCAAACCTTCACCTCAAAAGTACTAACCTTTGTAGTCTGCATACTTGATCTAACAGTTTTGCTGCAGACAAGCTGAACTTGTTTATTATACAAGGCTTTGTTGCTTAAAATCTGTTTTTGACAGTCACCTTTCAAATAATTATAGCTGTGCTTTTTATTTGCTCTTTTCTTTGGCAAACTCCATGTATTGAAATCTTTAATATCTTTTATTGCATGTTAATTTACTTTGTCCCATCATTATTTAACTAGTGTTTTTCTCTGAATTACCTTACATCTTTCACCTTTCCATTTTCTGTGTTTACAGAACTGAGGAGATTAAATATGAATGCAATAATCTAATAAACCCACTGTATCTTTAAATATTTATTTTCCCATAATTTCAGTGCCTTTTGTCTTCTGTTTTATCTTTCAAGCGTCTACCTTGGTCTACACATAATGTGTAAATGATTAAATTTCTTTATGGAGGAATGAAGGCATAAAATGTTCTGCAACGTTTTCTATGTTTTTCTCTTTATGGTGGAAGTGCTTTCTCATTTAGATGTCTTTTTCGGATAGCTTGCAGCTATGCTCAAATTCTTAATTCAGGTCAATAACTTTTCTCTAGAACAGAAACCCAAATAATGTTTTCACTATGTATAGGATCAGTTAAATGAATAAATTTGGTAACTCCCAAAAGAAAAAAACCCTGAAAGATGTTTGGGAATAACAAGACAAAGAGAAGAGAGACTAAACTAAATTATGAGACTGTAGGGAAAATGATGATCAGGGACCCTGCAAAGTAGAGATACAGTCAAAGATGGACGGCTGTTCCTGAGTTTCTTTCCATCACTTCTTTGCAGAATTCTAGGGAGAATTTGCAGAATTATGGCTAGATTCATTTGAATAAGAAGAGATCTTTTGGGCTTCCCTGGTGGTGCAGTGGTTGGGAGTCCGCCTGCTGATGCAGGGCCCGTGAGCCATGGCTGCTGAGCCTGCGCGTCCGGAGCCTGTGCTCCGCAACGGGAGAGGCCACAACAGTGAGAGGCCCGCGTACCGCAAAAAAAAAAAAAAAAAAAAAAAAAAAGAATTCCTGGTTTTGTTGATGACAAAACAGTATTACCTTACCTACATTTTCCTAAGATTATTAATAAAAGCCAAATCCAATGAGGACTAAATACAAAAGTTTATTATTTCCACACAAAACTAGTCTTGCCTGCATCTTACAGCAAATTACCATGAAACTGATTCAGTGCCATTTTTAATTCTGCTATATGATTTTAGCTGATAGCCTATTTTCCGTAGATGTGCTGACCCTTTTTTCACTGTTTGCAAATATAGCTCCTTTTGGATCATTTAACTTTCAAGTCGTCATCCTAAGGCCTAAATTTAGTGAAAGTAATAAAGCTTAAATTTAATCATTTATTCAATAGGCATTCTTAAGAGTCTGCTATGTAAAGATCTCTTTTTTTTTTTTTTTTTGCGGTACGCGGGCCTCTCACTGTTGTGGCCTCTCCCGTTGCGGAGCACAGGCTCCGGACGCGCAGGCTCAGCGGCCATGGCTCACAGGCCCAGCTGCTCCGCAGCATGTGGGATCTTCCCGGACCGGGGCACGAACCCGTGTCCTCTGCATCGGCAGGCGGACTCCCAACCACTGCGCCACCAGGGAAGCCCAAAACCGGGAATTCTTAAGCGTATGTAATTCTTATTTGCTGGGCAGATTTGCGATGATTTGATGACAAATGTTGTTTTTATATTTACTGAAGTCTTAAATACTCCTATTTGCTGGAAAGTGAAGAAAAATGTCTCCCGATGTAGACTGTTGCTACAAAGATCTCTTATTGTCATTTGAAATTTATAGAGCTATTAAAATATACGATATTTTGACGACATGTTTCATTCTTGAAAATTGGCACCTACTTCTTATTTAACTGGCCTTGTTGATATGTTACGGACTTTTCTTTTTCTCTTACTTTTTCTGTAGTAGGAAGACAAGAGACCAGTTAAACCCTAACTGCATGCTTCAGCAAAGACGGGAAGAATGTTTAGCTCACAGGAAAGAGCCCTGTCTGTCGAAGTCAGATGGGTAGGAACGTTTAGTTTTCTTTTCTAAGTAAGAGGCACGTTTATTTCCTGTCCCTGAGGTGCCTTAATTTGCTCCTTTCCACATTCCCACACCTAATAATCCTTTAAAACTTGTTTCAAATATGCCTTTCTCTGTTTAGTTCCTTCAGGCCCAAGTTTGGATTTGACGTCTTTCCTCTACATTTCCATTTCACTCTGTCTATACTTTGATCATAGTCTCTATATCCCTAAGTTATTTGTCTGCCTTTCCCAACCAATATATTCTGATACTAGAGTCAGGGAGACATTGATTTAGTCAGTCTAGAGCCAGTGCAGCACCTGGATATGGAAACTAATAAATAAATGTGGAACAAGTAAGTAGATGTGATTTGCAGTTGATTCCTGGAAATTAATACACATTCTAGAACCAAATGAAAATAACTTGGGAAGTAGTCACTTGCTGGGTGTTTTGAAGTCTTTATTCATCCCCATTTTAAGTGGAGATTATAACTTCTACTCTTCACAGCTGGCTCGTCTAGATAAAACAGATCTTTGATTAGGAAGGGGAAGAGAGAAATTTCAAATATGATTCTCTATCAAACTTCAGTAATTCTAAAATATCTCACATTCGAAAGGTTTCTTATTTTAATAGCTGTCTTTTTCTTTTAGCCTCATTAGTGGTATTTATGCCAAAATGGAAGACTTGTATAAATTCCTTTTAATCCTATATATGATAAACACTTGACAAGATTTTTATTTTCTACAGAGATATGGCAATGGAAGCTTAGAAAAGGTCAACTGTGAGCCAAGGAAATGAGTTACCTAAGTTTATTTGATCTTTTATGCACATAATCATAACTTATTTTCCTTAATTTAACAGCAGATTGATACATCACATTTTTGGATTCAATATAGCATGTCTTATTCTGCCATTCTCTCCTTTTGTGAATTAGAGGAGTGAGGCGGGGCTTTCAGATGTGGCCAAAGAGAAAATCGCTCCCGTCAGTCTTCCAAAGTAACAAGGGACAAACAGCAAAAAACGATAGAACCATCGAATGTGCTGCTCTTTAGCCTGACAAGAATTTGCTGCAAAATGCTTTAATATGGAGGTTAGTCAGTGACACAGAGCTTAAAGCAAATCAGAGAAAATAAGAAAGAACTCAAATCAACACTTGTAAATAGCCTGAGAATGATGGGAAAATGATGTCAAGACGTTACAAGAAAGCAAGGTGGAAAGGGGTCCTTTGCACTAACGCTGAAGGTCAGCTCCAGAGTGAGTGCATTTGTGATAGAAAACCAGCCCCAGGAGGAACACTTTCCAATCTGTGGAATTCTTACTAGACACCGACTGAACACTTGATGTACGTGCCTAAGCTTCTCATAGGAACTTTTGTGAAGCAGGGAACTTTTTGAGAAAGAGGCACCATTAAGAGCTCTTAATCATGTTCTCATAAGGCCTGAAAGCAATTGCTTTCTACGCAGCAATCATGAGGTACTTGGGAGTAGAAAGGAAAACCCGAAAGAGGAGAGCTCTGTGTTGCAATATGGAAGTGTTGCCAGTGCCGTGGTTAGATCTCGAAGACTGCGCCCGAAACCACACAGAGCTCTGAAACTGTTTCTCTATACAGAGCCAAATTTATGACAAAAACCTTTGACAACTGCTCAGAGTACGGAACTGAATGTGGCCAACAACCCCAATAAGCCTGGGAGTGTATTATCCTCAGAGCTTCCAGAAGGGAGCACAGCCTTGCCGACACTTTAGTTTTTGCCTGGTTAGACTCGTGTTGGACTTCTGTCCTTTAGAATTGTAAGATGATAAATTTGTGTTGGTTTAAGCTGCTGTGTGTAGGACACTTTTTTATGTCAGAAACAGAACACCAAAACAAACACAGAGGCCAATCAGCCTCTTCCTCTCTACCAAGAAAACCTCCAAGCAAGCAAATGAATTTAATGGGATGTGATCCATGAAAAATTAGGAAGGTATACAGATATAGATGGAACATGATGTGAGTAAATCTGCTTGAAGCTTAAGAAGTAAAATAATTAGGAAAGACTTCCTGGTTAACGCCGGCGGAGGCGGGGGGGGGGGGGGGGTCGGGGAGTCTCAGAACAGAGAAAGCAGGAACTGCCAAGAGCTAACCAAGAAAAACAGCAGGGGGTTGGAGGAGGGATGCTGGCAAGACGACTGAGGAGAGTTGGAGCAATCACCAGAAAGATGAGCTGCAGCTTGAATCTTAGGATACTAAGAACGGACTGGGTAGAAAGGGACATGATCTATAGGGAAGGAAAGGATGCATGATCTAAAGGACCGGATGTCATATAAAAGGTAAATGCAATTTAAAGGGACACACTGGGTTTTGAGGAGCAAGAGTGATTTTTGTGGAGTCTTCCAGTTACACAGCCTTTAAGTGAGAAAAAAAAGGCAGAAAAGAAGAAGAACCCTTCAGCAACTGGATGGGGGAGGGGAAAAGAAGAAAAAGTAGAAAATTTAGGATCCTGTAGGACAAAAGGATGCCACATTTCAGAGAATTCACTCTCTCCCCCATCACCAAAGCAAACAAACAAACCCTTGCTATGCTACCTGGACCTTGTTAAAAGGACAGAAAAGGGCAGAATTAAACTAGGACTCTTAAAAACACCCCAATGTCATAAGAATCAACAAAGGAAATAAAAGTCCATGGAGAACTATGGCAGAAATTCAAGACACAAAAATTCACACAGATTCAAATCAGTTTAGGAAAACTGCCTCTCACCTCACCCCATTCCCCCAAAATGATAACATGAAGCAGAAGAACACTGTAAGCGTGCACTCCAAAAATAGATGAATACATTCAAATAAGCATTTGTGGATATAAAAATTCAGTTTGAATTAGAAATTCAAAAACTAAGAATGGAAATGAACAACAACAACAAAAGTAGGTGAAATGAAGAGTGGAATGAATCTAGAAAAGAAGTGAAAGAAAAAGAGAAAATTAACTCTGAAATGACAAATTATAAAATGCTTAAGAAAAAAGTCTCAAATGAAAACTTACTAAGAGGCATTGACCAAAGTGAGAAAATAAAACTGTCATGAAAAAACAAGTAAAAAGGAGAGAAGTAGTGGCGATGGGTACCAGGCAAAGAATAATGGTGGCTTGAATGGATGGACCAGTAGAGTGGGCATAGTGGTGATAAGAACTGTTAAATTTAGAATATATTCATGAAAACCTATGATATTGGCAAGTTTGAAATATTTGCAATATTTGTAGCATGAGGGAAAGAGAGAGATTAAAGATGAACACAGAGGGACTTCCCTGGTGGTGCAGTGGTTAAGACTCCTCCTGCCAATGCAGGGGACATGGGTTCAAGCCCTGGTCTGGGAAGATCCCACATGCTGCGGAGCAACTGGGCCTGTGTGCCACAACTACTGAGCCTGCGCTCTAGAGCCCACGTGCTACAACTGTTGAGCCCAAGTGCCACAACTACTGAAGCCCTCATGCCTAGAGCCTGTGCTCCACACAAGAGAAGCCACCACAATAAGAAGCCTGTGCACCGCAACGAAGAGTAACCCTCCCAGCTCGCCACAACTAGAGAAAGACTGAGTGCAGCAACAAAGATCCAACACAACCAATAAATAAATAAATATATTAATTAATTAATTAAAAAAAAGATGAACAGAGTTTTTTGCTTGTGCAACTTTTCACTAAAAGTCATGGAATTGACTTTCAGTGAAAATGTGAAAGACTGTGGGAGAAGCAGATTTGGAAGAAAATAAGAGCTCAGTTTCAGAAATAAGTTTTAGATGCTTATTAGATATAGAAGTGGAAAGATTAGTAGGCAGTTGGATATATCAGCCTGGTGTTCAGAACAGAGGTTTAGACCGGACTTATACATGTGGAGTCAACAGTGTACAGCTATCATTTAAAGGTATGTATGCGCGTGAGACCACTAACCAGCTTGAGTTGACAGAAAAAAAAAGACATTTAAAGGCTGAGACCTGGGACTCTCCCACAATTAGAGATCTGGGAGGTGGGAAGGAGGCTTAGAAGTAACAGACATTCAAGGAAGAAGAAACTAAAAAGGGTATATTATGCTGGAAGCCAAGGACAAATAGTGTTTGAAGGAGGGGAGCATGACTGTTTCATTTTATAGTTTTTATCTGTTTTACTGAGGTATAATTGATGAATAAAATTGTAACATATATAAGGTGTACAACATGATGATTTGAGATACACACACACACACACACACACACACATATACATGTGAAAGAATTCCCGCAATAAAGTTAATTAACACTTCCATCATCTTACATATTTAGGTTGGTTTTTGTTTGTTTGTTTGTTTGCTTTGGTGAGAACACTTAAGTTCTACTCCTTTAGCAAATTTTGATTTTACTATACAATATTATCAACTGTGATCAGTTGTGATCTAATGTTGTACATTAGATCCTCAGACCTTATTCATCTTATAACTGAAAGCTTGTACCCTTTTACCAACCTCTCCTCCTTTCTCCTACCCCTCAGCCCCTGACAACCACCATTCTATTCTGTTTCTATGAGTTCAACTTTTTTAAAAATGTCCACATATAAGTGATACCATGCAGTATTTGTCTTTCTCTGTCTGGATTATTTCATTTACCATAATGCCCTCAAGATCCATCCATGTTTTTACAAATGGCAGGATTTCCTTCTTTTTAAAGGCTGAATAATATTCCATTTTGTATGTACCACATTTTCTTTATTCATTCATTTGCTGATGGACACTTAGGTTTTTCTATATGTTGGCTTTTGTGAATAATGCTGTAATGAACATGGGAGTAAAGATATCTCTTTGAGATAATGATTTCTTTTTCTTTAGATATATAACCAGAAGTAGGAATACTGGATCATATGATAGTTCTAGTTTAATTTCTTGAGTAACTGTGTAGTCTGTACACCAATTTACATTCCACTGACAGTGTACAAGCGTTCTCTTTTCTCCACATCCTGGCCAGCATTTGTTATCTCTTGCCTATTGCATTCATGGTCAATTAATTTTCTAAAAAGGCACCAAAAATACACAAAGAAAAATCTCTTTCATAAATGGTGTTGGGAAAACTGGATATGCACATGCAAAAGAATGAAACTCCACCCCTATCTTACACTATACATAAAAATCAACTCAAAATAGATTAATGACTTGAATGTAAGACCTGAAATCATAAAACTCTTAGAAGAAAACAGAGAGTAAGCTCCTTGATTTTTACGATTTGATACCAAAAGCACAGGCAACAAAACAAAAATAAACAAGTGGGATTACATCAAACTAAAAAAGCTTCTTCACAGCAAAGGAAACCATCAACTAAATGAAAAGGCAAAATATGGAATGGGAGAAAATATTTGCAAGCCACATATCTGATAAGGGGTTAATATACACAATGTACAAGGAACTCATAAAACTTAATAGTAAAAAAAAAACCAAATGGCCCAATTAAAAAATGGGCAAAGGACCTGAACAGGTATTTTTCCAAGGAAGACATACAAATGGCCAACAGGTACATGAAAAGGTACTCAACAACATTAATCATCAAGGAAATGCAAATCAAAACTACAATGATATCACATGACCAAGGGCTTTAAATACCAGCAAAGCTCAAATCTTGACTACAAGATTCACCAATGTGGAGGGCATCCGTTTCCTTAGTAAGGAGAGTTTTTGATTGACTGATAGAAATAAAAGGCTAATCGAACAGGTACAAGGAAAACTAGGAGAGAAGAGACAGAAATTGGAGTCAGAATATAGGTAAATATAGACAACTCTTTTCAGAAGGTTGTGTCTGTCTTTTGTAAAAGACAGAAGCGCGGTGGCACAAGCGAGGTGGAGGGAAAAGTGAGATAAGAATTTTAGAGGGTATCTATCAGGATTTGTGCAGGGGTGTGGGAAGGAACTACAGTGCCATATACAGGCCTCCATGGTGATTCTGGACACAAGAGATGACCAAGAAGAATGAGCTTCTCGTGGTAACTGACGTGACGGAGATAAAGGGCATTTGAAATTGATCCTGATGGCCCCGTGCAGACAGTACAGCGATAGATACAGTGAGTGCCGAGCAGAGAAAGGGACGGGAGGTCTTTCTGGCAGCACAGTTCCTGGGGCTTCCTGGTGGCTCCTGCTGATGGAGTTGGAGCTTGCAGATTGCCAGACGTATCCCAAGGCAGTGAGAAGCTTCCTCTTCACTGCAGACAAGGCCTCCCTGGGTCCTTGTCCTGCAGAGCACGCAGACTGCCTGCCGTCTCAGCCCCACTGACAGCGGACCGCACAGGGCTCTCTTCCCCTTGACCTTTATGGAAAGAGATCCTGGGTCACCAGGAGGCAGCTGTTTCTTAATCTCACAAATCTTGGGGTCATCTTTGACTTCTGTCATTTAACTCACTCCATACTTTCTATCTCATATCATCCAATGCAATCAATCAATATTGAGCCCCATTATGTGCAAAGCACCGTTTAATGTCCCGGGGATAAAGTCTCTGCTTTCTTGGTTCTTTCTAATGGAAACAGGCAATGAAGCAGCAGAAAGACCTAATTTAGGCAGTGACAGAGTCAGGCGTTTGTGGTGGCTCTTTTAGACAGTGTGGTCAAGAAAGTCTTATTTATGGAGGCAACAGTGTCAAATGTAACATTAAAATATTTCTCACAAGTCGCTTCTCCCCATCCCCACTGCTACCATTCTTTGTTTCCTTCTCTCTGCTGGACTGAGATGAAAGCTACTTCATGGACCTTCCTATAACAATCACCCCTACATCTAATCCATCTGAAACACTTTCATGCACAAAACAGATGCTGTTTTGTGCTATTTCCCATTTTAAGCCTCTTTATGTTTATTTTAATATTTATTTTATTATCCTATCTTGCCTGGACTACAGAACACAGCATACTAACATGTTTCTTTGTCTCCAGTTGCTCCCTCTGTATCAGTCTTGAGTGCTATTCACCCAATTTTTTGGTTCTTCTCCTTAGGGCTTGTAGCATGATGGCATTTCTTGCACTAGTAACATCTGGTTTAGTCATTGGTTTGACCAATGAATTATGAGCAGAAATTCCTTGTGACACTTCTGTGTGAAAGCTGTAATAGCTGGGTGTATAATTCTTTACACTCCCTTCCCACTGATGCAGTGAGGTGAAAGGAAACAATGAAACTGTGCTTGTGTCAGTCTGGATTCCTGATGTCCATGATGAACAGAGCCATTCTACAGACTCACAGGGTAAGCAAGGAAAAAAACGTTTGCTGGGTGAAGGGATTGAGATTTTAGGATTGTATGTTATGGCTACATGTCTCATGTTTCCTAATTAAAAAAAAATAGAAGGAAAAGAAATAGAAGTGGGGTGAATCTATCACAAAAACTTAAAATGTGTCATTGTTGTGGTGGTCAGTCAGCAAGGAATAAGGAAACTGTACCCGGATCCATGTTGATGCGTATTAGGAGGTGGTGAAATATTTGGTTAAAATGTCACCTGCAGTAACTTGGTGAAGGAGTTAGAAAATAACATGAAGTAGGGAAAGGAACTGAAAACCAGAATATTAGCAGCAAGTGTTAGTTGCTATAGGTTGCATCTGACAAGGTATAAGGAAAATAATCGGTCAGTTTGCACATAAAAGGATTTAAAGGAAGCAGAGTATATGCAAATAATTAGAGCCTTTCAAGGCTGAAAAAGGCAGCTGCTTCTCAACTCCAAGTCAACCCCAATAAAAATAAAAATGATAAGGCTTTGAGCTATAGAATCCCTTCTTGAAACCTTTGAATGGCTGAAAGTTCCTTGGAGTAAAGGTCCAGCCAAGGGTGTGATGGCCAGTGTATCTCTTCATTCGGAGAAATAGCTCAGGAAGAAGGTACCAAGGGGGTGGGTCTCCCATCAAACGTGACCTCTCAAGGTCTGAAGAAGGCCTTGCAGGAGGCCTAGAATTCAAGAGAAGTGTTTCTAGAAAAGAAATGGGGGCATAACTATTGGCACACGGAACTAAGTAAAAATCAAATAGATTAAAATGGCTACGTATTCAGGAACAGAAATCTGCTCGAGAAAAAGTTAATGGTTTTTGGAGCTTGTATACCACCCTTGAGCTTCTAGGGCAGAAAGCTGTTGAGAAAGTGTCTCAGTCCCTAAAGAAGGTATACACGCCCATGTTCACTTCAGATGTCAAGTTGAGGCAGAGAAAAGAAAATCAGCAAAGTCCCAGAGACTGGAATCACAGGTTTCATATAACAAAGGACAGGTGACCCTCTTCTAGGGAACAAAACTGGTACCTAGTCAAGTACAAGACCCCATTCCACACAGCAGGGGGCCTCTGCACAGTATTTATTCTGTCTCTGCCACAGTGAGGAGAAGCATAGGTTTCTACCAGGAAAAGCCACATCTGGACGTCCTCCAGCAACAACCGTGCATCCGACTGGATGAGACACCGAGATTGTGTCTTTTAGAAAGGGGTGAATGTATTTTTTGTTTAGGAAGAAAAGTGAACAGATGTTTGGTGACCAGAAGTGTGGATGGTATATACCCTTTACTTGGTAAACTGGATCTGAAGCTTCTTCTTTCAGGTTCATAGTTAGATGGCATTCTCTCCCCTTGGAGTTAGGTGCCTGGCACACCGAATATTTGTTGAGTGAATGAGAAAGTAATACAGTATCACGTTCCCTTTAAGTACACACAGTTTGAGTCACTCTAAGAGCACACAGGAGGAGCACTGCCTGCAGTTAGGAGATGGGATGAATGTCATGAATATCTTTTTCTTTTTTTTATCTCTAAGAGGAGATGGTTTTGCCCATAATGCCTGCTGGAATTCTTCTTTCATTCTAATCATACATTCAGAAATGAAGAAAGCATGGGGACCGCGAGGAGTATAAAAATGATAATTATCCTGGTAATTTACAAGATGATTATTAACATTTATACATTCGTTTCACATGATCATAACTATGTACACCTGACAAAGATGGCTTTTCAAAAACTAGTATCAGACTGAGAATATATAATAAATACTATGTTCAAATTCATTTTCCATTCACTGGGAATAAAGATAATATATTATCCTCAGAGAAGTACTCAGATGAGTCTGAAAAATTATTTCTTAGCAATTTGAAACCAAAATGCAGAAATAATGAAAACAACCCAACTGATTATTTTAAGTTCAAAAAACGACAAGAATTTAAAATATCAGATCCTGAAATGAATTGTATGCACTTCTGATGCATTAGTATGCTTTAAATTTTAATCTTTACTTTTATATCACCTTTGCGCCCAATCCAAATATTACATAATAATTTATTTAAAAATGTATTTGTGGACCAATCATCCTTTAAATTAATGGCTTGTGAAATGAGATCAATTGGAAATGTGTCTTCATATATTTCAGAAATATTTTATTAAAGTAAATTTTATAATACCAGTAAACGAGATTTGTCCTCTTGGGTTTAGATCCAGCTACAGCTACCACCTGAAAACAGCTAAGTATCCTCACATTGGGAAAACATTCTACAGAGCCACCATACTCACTCACCCAGGACCTGAAGCTACAAGCGTGAGACCAGGTGGCTGCCTTCACTTGCAGCTCCTTCCCGTACATCGGCTGGAGCAAACCACCACAACCACGGAAATTAAAAGCAATGATCTGAGTTCCTAGGAAAGTACCATGGAAATTCCCTTCTCTAATTCTGAAAGAGAGGCATGAAACACCCTATCTCAAGCCACGGGACGGTGTGTTCTTGTGCATCTCAGTGTGTATGTGTGAGGGGAGGGGAGAGTGAGTGGTGAGAGAGCTTCTCCTACACACTGGGGGTATCAGGCTATTGGTTTCACTCCCGGGCAGGGAATCTGCTTATTGAACTTGCTGTTCTGCGTACTTGTCAATTTGATGAGGGGGAGGGGAAGGACTGGACAGAGACCAAGAGGTGGCATTGGTGGCAGGCCGGCATTCACAAACACAAGACGGCAAAAATAAAACTTTCGTGTGTCCCAAGTGGACCCTGCTGAAGTCCAAGAGGGCTGCATGCTGGCTGAGGGCTGGATAGGGGATCCCAGCAACAGAAGTTCTTGCACAGACCCTGGTGGAGGCCGCTGGACAGGGGTCAGCAGAGACGTGCGTGGGTCGATGGTCGGAGCATGTGTATGCAGAGCCGGGTCTGTGCAGGGAGGCGGCCGTCTTCCCAAAGAGCTCCCGAGTCCCACCTGAAGAGAGCCTTCGGCTCGGAGACCACGAAAGTCCACGGAGGCCGGCACCCATGCTAGCCGACCGAACAGGTGTCGGGGTCTCTTCCTCTTCCTCAGATTTTCAACCTGACTATAAAAAGTCTCATTGTAAACCAACTGATGCACCCTTATGCAAAATTTGGTTTGATTAAAGTGAATCAATGTGAAACTGTATAAAAATATTTTCTATCTGTTCAAAGGAAATATCCATCTCCCAACAAAAACCTGAAGACCAAAGACCCAAACAGACAAGAAGGACAGAGCTTCAAACTTGGAGAATATAGTTTGGGTAGAAGAAAAACATTTTCAAGGAGAGACTCTCTTTACAAGAAATGGAGGTAAAGAAAGCAGTAAGTTACATCAGGAGCAAGCATTCTAAAAGTATCTAAGATAAATGTACATCCTGGTTAAAATGTGAGCGTCTCAAGACAGAAGTGTGGGAGAAAGAGGAGAGGAGAAAGGGAAGAAAACAAAGGTTCACCCCTGGAATTCTGCATCAAAACGCTGTGGGGAGATTAAATTCTGGGTTTATTTAGAAGAACTAAGTTGAAAACAGGCTAGCTGTCTCTCTCCTCATTACTATTTGTTTCTGTGCTAAGCCCAGAAGTCAGCTTCTCAGAGTGGTCACAAGGTGGGTATAATTCAGATTTCCAATTCGGACAAACAAGTAAGAAGACGTCTGTAATGTGCATTTACAGTTTGGGGAGATTGGTGACAGTCTATGTCATGTATTTTATGTACTCTTTCTAGTTTTCCTTTACACTGTATCTGTATTCAGTTTTAAAAATTAATCCAGTAAATTAAAGTTATAACTTAATAAACAGCTATTTTAGGTAGGAAACCAAAATTAACTAGACAGTCATTAATCATGATGCATTTTGATATTCTTTGATAAGAATAAGCTGAATTTTAGAACCATTATCCCAACGACTGCACAGAAAAGAACCTTGATTTATTACTACATAGTATAATGGAAAGGGCTCCACTTTTCTGTTTTTTACCTTTTGACCCCCTCCCCTAACGTGGACCTCTAGCACCATGAATCTGTTCTCTCTATAAGCTTGGTTTGTTTCTTTTTGTTTTCTGTTTTTGTTTTTTTAGATTTTACATATAAGAGATCATAAGGTATTTGTCTTTGTCTTATTTCACTTAGCACAATGCCCTTGAGGTCCATTCATGCTGTTACAAATGGCAAGATTTCATTATTTTTTATGGCTGAATAATATTCATATATATATATATATGCATATATACAAACACACAAAACAATTCTTTATCCAGTCAACCATCAATGGACACTTAGGTTGTTTTTATGTCTTGGCTATTGTAAATAACGTTACAATAAACATGGGGGTATGTATATCTCTTTGAATTAAGAGTTTTCATTTTCTTCAAATAAATACCCAGAAGTGGAAATGCTAGATCTTATGATGGTTCTATTTTTAATTTTTTTGAGGAATATCCACACTGTTCTCCATAGTAGCTACACCAAGTGACATTCCCACCAACAGTGCACAAGGGCTCCCTTTTCTCCACACCCTCGCCAACACTTGTTATTTCTTGTCTTTTTGACCATAGCTGTTCTGACAAGTGTGAGGTGGTATCTTATTGTGGTTTTGATTTGCATTTCCCTGATGATTAGTGATCTCAAGTATCTTTTCATGTGTCTGTTGGACATCTGCATGTCTTCTTTGGAAAAATGTCTATTCAGACTTCTACCCATTTTTAAAAAATAAATCTATTTATTTATCTATTTATTTATCTATCTATCTATTTATTTATGGCTGCGTTGGGTCTTCATTGCTGAGCACAGGCTTCCTCTAGTCACGGTGAGCAGGGGCTACTTTTTTTTTTTTTTTTTGCGGTACGCGGGCCTCTCACTGTTGTGGCCTCTCCCGTTGCGGAGCACAGGCTCCGGACATGCAGGCTCAGCGGCCATGGCTCACAGGTCCAGCCGCTCTGTGGCACGTGGGATCTTCCCGGACCGGGGCACGTGGGATCCTCCCGGATCGGGGCACGAACCCGCGTCCCCTGCATCGGCAGGCGGACTCTCAACCACTGCGCCACCAGGGAAGCCCAGGGGCTACTCTTCATTGTGGTGTGCGGGGTCTAGATGCTCAGGCTTCAGTAGTTGTGGTGCACGGGCTTAGTTGCGCCGCAGCATGTGGGATCTTCCTGGACCAGGGCTCGAACCCACGTCCCCTGCACTGGCAGGTGGGTTCTTAACCACTGTGCCACGAAGGAAGTCTCTCTGCACATTTTTTTTTTTTTTTTTGTGGTACGTGGGCCTCTCACTGTTGTGGCCTCTCCCGTTGCAGAGCACAGGCTCCGGACGCACAGGCTCAGCGGCCATGGGTCACGGACCCAGCTGCTCTGCGGCATGTGGGATCTTCCCGGACCGGGGCACGAACCCGTGTCCCCTGCATCGGCAGGCGGATTCTCAACCACTGCGCCACCAGGGAAGCCCTCTCTGCACATTTTTAAATTGGATTGTTTTTGTGCTGATTTGTATGAGCTCCTTATGTATAACCATTATCAGACATATCATTTGCAAATATTTTCTCCCATTCCATAGGTTGCCTTTTTTGTAGTTTATGGTTTTCTTTGCTGTGCAGAAGCTTTTTAGTTTGATGTGGTCCCACTTACATATTTTTGCTTTTGTTGCTTTTGCTTTTGGTGTCAGATTCAAAAAATCATCACCAAGACCTACGTCAAGAAGCTTACTGCCTAAAATTTTCTTCTTGGAGTTTTATGGTTTCAGGTCTTATGTTCAAATCTTTAATCCATTTTGAGTTTATTTTTGTGTATGGTGTGAGTTAGTGGTCCAGTTTAATTCTTTTGCATGTAACTGTCCGGGCTTCCCAACACCATTTATTGAAGAGACTATTCCTTCCTCATTATAAAGGGGTCCTTCATAAAATTTTAGTTCTGATGAATGTATCACTTGAGAAAGAAACATGAAATTATTTTAGTGATTACATTAGGACCAATCTCCCCGCAAATGTCACTATCCTGCATTAGCACACCCCATCCTAAAACAAACGATGAGAGAAAGTGGCCAGCCTCTTTGAGATTTGTATATTGGAGTCAACATTTACAAGTTGGTGGAAATTTTACATTCATTAATTTTTTTTTTTTCTTTTTTTTTTTTTTTGCGGTATGTGGGCCTCTCACTGTTGTGGCCTCTCCCGTTGAGGAGCACAGGCTCTGGAGGCACAGGCTCAGCGGCCATGGCTCACGGGCCCAGCCACTCCGCGGCACGTGGGATCCTCCCGGATCGGGGCACGAACCCGCGTCCCCTGCATCGGCAGGCGGACTCTCAACCGCTGCGCCACCAGGGAAGCCCCATTCATTAATTTTTAATCAAATAAATAGACAGAGACACGTGCATCCTACTACTCTCCATATAAAAAGTAATACATTTAGCAACTGATTCAAGTCTGTGTCCCCAGCTATGAACAACTGATGCACCTTGCAGGCTGTCGTGCACAGTGTCTGTTTCAGAAGCACAGAAATCATGTAGAAAAGATTTAAAAGTGGCCTTCAGGAAGGAAGTTGGGGCCCTGTCAGCCTGCAACATGCACATCTGTTTCTGACATGCAGTACAGCCTGTTCCAAATGGACCTGGGGATGTGCAGAAAGTGAAGCATGCCACAGCAGAGGTTCCTCCTCTCCTTGCACAGCTGGGACACCCTGATCCTTTGCGTCAACAGACTTAGTCCTACCATTCACTGCTTAGAGTGCAACACAGGATTTCTGACTGTTCATCCAACAATGTTTAAAAACTAGCACTCATTCAATGTCCAGAAGGATAGTGTCCTAGCAAATAACCACAGGTCCACCCAGATTAAGGTCTTTTTTAGCCATTCTCGAGACACGTCAAGACACACCATGGCTGTAAAACGCTATATAAACATCTGATCTTCTCACTCCAGTCACCACGTTTAACGACCTGCTTGCTCCTGTCCGCAGTGCCCTTGACTTTATCTCAGGCTGCTTAATTGACAAAATTCTGCTGGTAAAGGTAAGCAGTGTGCAATTTCTCAGGGAATTGATTCCTAAATAAAAACACAAAGAAATATATCATGCAGAAACACATTATATTACATGATTATCTTCTTTTGCAACATGACAGCATGTAGCCTTCTTTCTCGCGTGTTCCTGGTCACTTCATCTCTTTCTTATGGACAATATTTTTTATGTTTTGCTGTGCCTCCTTTGTAAATAATCACCTTTTGTAATAGGAAAGACCAGATGTTGCTAGTTTCTTCTGAACAAGTCATAGAGGAGAGAAAGCACAGGTGGACACAGGAGGTTAGGAGTTGGAGTGGTGGGAGCCCCCTTTATGTCTGGGATTCAGGGGCAGCAGAACCAAATACAGCGATTAAATGTTTAGAGTACTAACATTCGAAATTGCAGGGTGTGAAGGAAGTTTTCAAACTGTGTATATTGGCTTTTAATATGTTTTCAAATGTTCAGAGTAGGAAAAAGTATCTCCTTAAGGGAACCAGACAGAACCATGTTGTAACTCTTAAGGGCTGGCCTTTGCCAGCTGAAGTCTGTTAAGGAATAGTGTTTTATTAGTATATGCAGGCTAACTGTTACAGCTCCTATAAGAGTCGATCAGGAATACTGAAAAATGAGTTATTGGAAACCCAGTTGCCAATTAACGTTTTCCCTTCTTGGAAAAAGAAAGTTATATATGCGAACAATAAGCATGTTGAGGTTATTAGTTTGTGCTCTATTCTGGAATAATGAAAAAAGACACTAGAAAAAACGATGTTTCCATTTGTGAAAGAAATGGAGGAATACAGAGGAGATACTGGGAGATCAAAGTAGTGCAGCCAAGAAAGCAGAAGAACCCCTTTGCTCTTTTATTTTTCTTTACTTTTTTAAAATTCTTATTAGTCATTCATTTTATACACATCAGTGTATACATGTCAATCCCAATCTCCCAATTCATCACACCACCACCCCACCCCCGCCACTATCCCCCCCTTGGTGTCCATACGTTTGTTCTCTACATCTGTGTCTCAATTTCTGCCCTGCAAACAAATTCATCTGTACCATTTTTCTAGGCTCCACATATATGTTAATATATGATATGTTTTTCTCTTTCTGACTTACTTCACTCTATGACATTATCTAGATCCATCTACGTCTCTACAAATGACCCAATTTCGTTCCCTTTTATGGCTGAGTAATATTCCATTGTATATATGTAACACATCTTCTTTACCCATTCATCTGTTGATGGGCATTTAGGTTGCTTCCATGACCTGGCTATTGTAAATAGTGCTGCAATGAACATTGGGGTGCATGTGTCTTTTTGAATTACGGTTTTCTCTGGGTATATGCCCAGTAGTGGAATTGCTGGATCATATGGTAATTCTATTTTTAGTTTTTTAAGGAAACTCCATACTGTTCTCCATAGTGGCTGTATCAATTTACATTCCCAGCAACAGTGCAGGAGGGTTCCCTTTTCTCCATACCCTCTCCAGCACTTGTTGTTTGTAGATTTTCTGATGATGCCCATTCTAACTGGTGTGAGGTGATACCTCATTGTCGTTTCGATTTGCATTTCTCTAATAATTAGTGATGTTGAGCAGCTTTTCATGTGCTTCTTGGCCATCTGTATGTCTTCTTTAAAGAAATGGCTACTTAGGTCTTCTGCCCATTTTTAGATCGGGTTGTTTGTTTTTTTAATATTGAGCTGCATGAGCTGTTTATATATTTTGCAGATTAATCCTTTGTCCGTTGATTCATTTGCAAATATTTTCTCCTGTTTTGAGGGTTGTCTTTCCATCTTGTTTATGGTTTCCTTTGCTGTGCAAAAGCTTTGAAGTTTCATTAGGTCCCATTTGTTTATTTTTGTTTTTATTTCCATAACTCTAGGAGATGGATCAAAGACATATCTTGCTGTGATTTATGTCAAAGAGTGTTCTTCCTATGTTTTCCTCTAAGAGTTTTATAGTGCCCGGTCTTACATTTAGGTCTCTAATCCATTTTCAATTTACTTTTGTGTATGGTGTTAGGGAGTGTTCTAATTTCACTCTTTTACATGTAGCTGTCCAGTTTTCCCAGCACCAGTTCTTGAAGAGACTGTCTTTTCTCCATTGTATATCCTTGCCTCCTTTGTCATAGATTAGTTGACCATAGGTGCGTGGGTTTATCTCTGGGCTTTCTATCTTGTTCCATTGATCTATGTTTCTATTTTTGTGCCAGTACCATACTGTCTTGATACCATAGCTTTGTTGTATAGTCTGAAGTCACGGAGTCAGATTTCTCCAGCTCTGCTTTTTTCCCTTAAGACTACTTTGGCTATTCGGGGTCTTTTTTGTCTCCATACAAATGTTAAGATTTTTTGTTCTAGTTCTGTAAAAAATGCCACTGGTAGTTTGATAGGGATTGCATTGAATCTGTAGATTGCTTTGGGTAGTATAGTTATATTCACAATATTGATTCTTCCAATCCAAGAACATAATATATCTCTCCATCTGTTGGTATTGTCTTTAATTTCTTTCACCACTGTCTTATAGCTTTCTGCATACAGGCCTTTTGTCTCCTTAGGTAGGTTTATTCCTAGGTATTTTATTCTTTTACTTGCAATGGTAAATGGGAGTGTTTCCTTAACTTCTCTTTCAGATTTTTCATCATTAGTATACAGGAATGCAAGAGATTCCTGTGCATTAATTTTGTACCCCTGCAACTTTACCAAATCCTTTGATTAGCTCTAGTAGTTTTCTGGTGGCATCTTTAGGATTCCCTATGTATAGTATCATGTCATCTGCAAACAGTGACAGTTTTACTTCTTATTCTCCAATTTGTATTCCTTTTATTTCTTTTTTTTCTCTGATTGCCATGGCTAGGACTTCCAAAACTATGTTGAATAATAGTGGTGAGAGTGAACATCCTTGTCTTGTACCTGATCTTAGAGGAAATGTTTTTAGTTTTTCATCATTGAGAATGATGTTCACTGTGGGTTTGTCATATATGGCCTTTATTATGTTGAGGTAGGTTCCCTCTATGCCCACTTTCTAGAGAGTTTTTATCATAAATGGGTGTTGACTTTTGTGGAAAGCTTTTTCTGCATCTATTGAGATGATCATATGGTTTTTCTTCTTCAATTTGTTGATATGGTGTATCATATTCATTGATTTGAGTATATTGAAGAATCCTTGCATCTCTGGAATAAATCCCACTTGATCATGGTGTATGATCCTTTTAATGTGTTGTTGGATTCTTTTTGCTAGTATTTTGTTCAGGATTTTTGCATCTATATTCATCAGTGATATTGCTCTGCAATTTTCTTTTTTTGTAGTATCTTTGTCTGGTTTTGGTATCAGGGTGATAGGGGCTTCATAGAATGAGTTTGGGAGTGTTCCTTCCTCTGCAATTTTTTGGAAGTGTTTGAGACGGATGGGTGTTAGCTCTTCTGTAAATGTTTGATAGAATTCGCCTGTGAAACCATCTGGTCCTGGACTTTTGTTTGTTGGAAGATATTAAATCACAGTTTCAATTTCGTTTCTTGTGATTGGTCTGTTCATATTTTCTGTTTCTTCCTGGTTCAGTCTTGGAAGGTTATACCTTTCTAAGAATTAGTCCATTTCTTCCAGGTTGTCCATTTATTGGCATAGAGTTGCTTGTTGTGGTCTCTTAGGATGCATTGTATTTCTCCGGTGTCTGTTGTACCTTCTCCTTTTTCATTTCTAATTTTATTGATTTGAGTCCTCTCCCTCTTTTCCTTGATGAGTCTGGCTAATGGTTTATCAATTTTTTTTATCTTCTCAAAGAACCAGCTTTTAGTTTTATTGATTTTTGCTATTGTTTTCTTTGTTTCTATTTCATTTATTTCTGCTCTGATCTTCATGATTTCTTTCCTTGTGCTAACTTTGGGTTTTGTTTGTTCTGCTTTTTCTAGTTCCTTTAGATGTAAGGTTAGATCGTTTATTTGAAATTTTTCTTGTTTCTTGAGGTAGGCTTGTATATCTATAAACTTCCCTCTTAGAGATGCTTTTGTTGCATCCCATAGGTTTTGGATCGTTGTGTTTTCATTGTCATTTGCCTCTAGGCATTTTTTGATTTCCTCTTTGATTTCTTGGTTACTTAGTAACGTTACTTAGTAACGTATTGTTTAGCCTCCACGTGTTTGTGTTTTTTACGTTTTTTACCCTGTAATTGATCTCTAATCTCATAGCATTGTGGTCAAAAAAGATAGTTGATATGATTTCAATTTTCTTAAATTTACTGAGGCTTGATTTGTGACCCAAGATGTGATCTATCCTGGAGAATGCTCCGTGCACACTTGAGAAGAAAGTGTAATCTGCTGTTTTTGGATGGAATGTCCTATAAATATTAATTAAATCGATCTGGTCTATTGTGTCATTTAAACCTTGTGTTTCCCTATTAATTTTCTGTTTGGATGATCTGTCCATTGGTTTAAGTGAGGTGTTAAAGTTCCCCACTATTATTGTGTTACTGTAAATTTCCTCTTTTATACCTGATAGCAGTTGCCTTATGTATTGAGGTGTTCCTATGTTGGGTGCATATATATTTATAATTCTTATATCTTCTTCTTGGATTGATCCCTTTATCATTAGTTAGTGTCCTTTCTTGTCTCTTGTAACATTCTTTATTTTAAAGTCAGTTTTATCTGTTATGAGTATTGCTACTCCAGCTTTCTTTTGAGTTCCATTTACATGGAATATCGTTTTCCATCTCCTCACTTTCAGTCTGTATGTGTCCCTAGGTCTGAAGTGGGTCTCTTGTAGATGGAATATATATGGGTCCTGTTTTTGTATCCATTCAGTGAGCCTGTGTCTTTTGGTTGGAGCATTTAGTCCATTCACATTTAAGATTATTATCAATATGTATGTTCCTATGACCATTTTCTTAATTGTTTTGGGTTTGTTTTTGTAGGTCCTCTTCTTCTCTTGTGTTTCCCACTTAGAGCTCTAAGCTCCTTTAGCATTTGTTGTAGAGCTGGTTTGTTGCTGCTGAATTCTCTTAGCTTTTGCTTGTCTGCAAAGCTTTTGATTTCTCTATCAAATCTGAATGAGATCCTTGCCAGGTAGAGTAATCTTGATTGTATGTTCTTCCCTTTCATCACTTTAAGTACATCATGCCACTCCCTTCTGGCTTGCAGAGTTTCTGCTGAGAAATCAGCTGTTAACCTTATGGGAGTTCCCTTGTATGTTATTTGTCATTTTTCCCTGCTGCTTTCAATAATTTTTCTTTGTCTTTAATTTTTGCCAATTTGATTACTATGTGTCTCAGCGTGTTTCTCCTTGGGTTTATCCTGTATGGGACTCTCTGTGCTTCCTGGAATTGGGTGGCTATTTCCTTTCCCATGTTAGGGAAGTTTTCAACTATAATCTCTTCAAATATTTTCTCGGTCCTTTCTCTCTCTCTTTTCTTTCTGGGACCCCTATAATATGAATGTTGTTGTGTTTAATGTTGTCCCAGAGGTCTCTTAGGCTGTCTTCATTTCTTTTCATTCTTTTTTCTTTATTCTGTTCTGCAGCAGTGAATTCCACCATTCTGTCTTCCAGGTCACTTACCCATTCTTCTGCCTCAGTTATTCTGCTTTTGATTCCTTCTAGTGTAGTTTTCATTTCAGTTATTGTATTGTTCATCTCTGTTTGTTTGTTCCTTAATTCTTCTAGGTCTTTGTTAAACATTTCTTTCATCTTCTTGATCTTTGCTTCCATTCTTTTTCCAAGGTCCTGGATCATCTTCACTATCATTATTCTGAATTCTTTTTCTGGAAGGTTGCCTATCTCCACTTCATTTAGTTGTTTTTCTGGGGTTTTATCTTGTTCCCTCATCTGGTACATAGCCCTCTGCCTTTTCATCTTGTCTATCTTTCTGTGAATGTGTTTTTTGTTCCACAGGGTGCAGGGTTGTAGTTCTTCTTGAACCCCTTTATTCTGATCAGGAAATTTGGTAAATAAAAGGCAATTCTTGACTGCAGTGTGTTTTCTGTGGTCTGAAATGAATGCGCTTGTACTGTAATAATAATAGCAATAGTAACAGTAGTTGTTATTGTTCTAAACTTTAAAACAATGTTTTCTATTTTTAATATATTTACTGTGTGCCAAATATTATGCTAAGAAATTTACATTACAGTATTAAATCACATACACATCCCATTAATGCTATGAGAGAGTCACTGTTAGTATCCCAGCTTTACTGATGACGTAACTGAGACCCAAGCATGTAAAGAAACTGCCCGCCCACACCTCCAGCATGTGAAGTCCAGGGGTCACACCCAGCATCCAGCCCCAGAGTCTATTCTCTTTTGCATAATAGAAGAGTCCAGTAAATTTTTATTTTATGTCTGATAGAATTCCAACCCAATTCCAGAATTATGAACTGTAGGTGAAAGTCTTCCATCATGTTGGTGAATTTATCATTTATTCCCCTCATGGTTTGGGTCAATTTTCTTCCTGTCATGTTATCAGCATACAGCCTTTATTTTGAGACTATTTTATTAGGTGTATAAGAGCAGAGGACTATTACACTCGATTGCTAATAAATAATTCAACTTAAAAATCTCATTCCATTACACCAGTTTCCTTTGGTTTGTGTTGTTGCATTTTTTTTCCTGTATCAACCACCTTTTGCTTAGATTATGCTGTGGTAAGAAACAGCTCTGCAGTCTCATGGGATTTCTGTAACAAAAATGCTTCTTTCTTCTCCTGACCTTGCTGGATGCAGGTCAGCTTCAGCTTTGCTCCAGGGTTTCTCCTTCTGGGACCAGGATGGCAGCCTTTATCCCAGGCTCAAGATAAAGGAGATAAAAGCAAAGATAGAGCCGTGCAATGCTCTTAATGTTCAGATGTGGCATGTGTCACTGCTCCCTTATTTCGTTGATGAAAGCAAGTTAAAGAAAAAGCAGACTCAATAGTATAACAGAGAGAGGTAATGATGGAGAACAATCATCTACATGGGATTTATCTTTTCTCATTCCTTTTCTTTCTGTCACTCTGGGTCTTAACTTTTGTGTGTGTTTATCTTGTAAGAGGCATATAACCAGATTTTTAAAAACAATTAGAGATCTCTTTAAAAAACAGCAGATATTTACATTCATTTGGATTTTTATCTACCATTTCAAGTTTTCCACTTGTGACTCCACCCCCGACCCCCCCCCCACCTTTCCTTGTACTCGTCTCTACCAGAGGTTCTCAGACTTTGCTATGCCTTCAAGTCACCTGAAGAGCTTGTTCAATGGGTTCTTGTACCCCCATACACAGAGGTCCTGATTCAGCAGGTCTGGGGTGGGGCCGGAGAATTTGCATTTCTAACAAGTTCTCAGATATGCTGGTGCTGTTGGTCTGGAGACCACAGTGTTCTATAGCATTAGCTGCATTTTCTTTCTTTTCCACCTTCCCCGTGTAGAAGAAGAAAATACAATGATCTTAAAACACTTCAATAATTTCCTCTCAGTTTTGTACCATATTATTTTCCAACATTTTATTTGTAACTTATATGAAGTCTCTTATCTCTAAAATCCTAAAATAGTTATTATTTTTAGCATTTTGTATCGATTTTACTTCAAATTTAGCAATTGCTCACTTATATTTTTAGTCAACATTTATTGAACTTGTACTATGTGCCAGTGCTTTGCAAGTATTGACTTGTTTACCTCCCATAAGAAACATGATATAATTGCTACTATTATTTTCATTTTCATTTTATACGTGCAAACTGAGGCACAGAGAGGTAAGTGATTTTCTCTTAGTTACACAGCACAGGTCATTCTGGCACCCACATCCTTAACCACCCTCATCACTGCAATTTGCATCCTTCTTTCTTTCTGCTTTTAGTTTCCTTTTTGCTAAAGAACATATTTTTAGTACTTCCTTCTGTGAAGGCTTAGGTTAATACATTTCCTTAGTTTTCTTATTTCTGAAATGTCTACCTTCACTCTTGAATGATATCTTGACAGTTATTTTTCTCCAGCATTTTGAAAATATTTTTCTAGTGTCTTCTGTCTCTTGTTGCTGATATTGGGTCATCTATTCATCTTCTAAAAGTAGTTTGATTTTTTTGGGGGGAGTTGCTCTTAAGATTTTTTGCTTTATATTTAATTTTGCACATTCACCTTACTGTGTCTACTTGTTGGTTTGATGTAACTCTTGAAGACACATATCTTTCTTCAGTTCTGAGATTTTTTTCAGCTATTATCATTTTGAGTTTTGGCTCTCTCTTATTCACTCTTGTTTCTTACCTTGGAAATCCTGTCAGATATATGTTGGACATATGCTGGATATTCTCATTCTTTCTTATCTTAGTATCATAAATTAATATTTTTATCTCTTCATATTTTGTGCTGCCTTCTTGATTTCTTCAGGTTCATCTTCTAATTAACTAGTAATCTCTTCAGATAGTCTAGTTTATTCAGTCCTTTCCATTTCAATGACTTAAAAAAATTTAGAAGTTCTACTGGTTTATTTTGCCTGTTCTGTTTCCATATCATTATGCCCTTCTAATGTGATGTCTATTTCTTTCTTATCATGTTTATTTTTTTAATTTTATTTTTTAATTGAAGTATAATTGATTTACAATGTTGTGCTAGTTTCACGTGTACAACAAAATGATTCAGTTGTATACATGTGTGTGTGTATATACACACACACACACACACACACACACACTCACACACGTATATATATGTTCTTTTCCAGATTTTTTCCCTTATAGCTTATTACAAGGTATTGAGTATAGTTCCTGTGCTATACAGTAGGTCCTTGTTGGTTATCTATTTTATATATAGTAGTGTGTATATATTAATCCCAAACTCCTAATTTACCCCTCCCGCCTTTATTTATTTTAAATGCAAGTATTTAACATTCTTTTTTAACTTTTCCTATTATTTCTGGTTCTTGGAGTGCTAATTTGCCGTTTTGTATCAGCTGACTTTCTCTTGTGACTTTTTCATGTGGCTTGTACTGTTTTATTGTAAGTTCATCTTCAGAAAGGTTTTCTCTCCTCTAGAAATATCATAAGCCTGCTATTGTTAAAGTCTCTGAACAACACTGTTTCAACTTTGCCTCCTTCAAAACCCTACTGCAGTGAGCAATTCTGTATACATTCTGAGCTTAATCTCAGCTTGGGATTCTTTCCTTATGCAAGTAGCTTATATTAATACATTATATTCATATGTGGAGCGAGCCTTTATTTGGGTGACTCATCTCCAACCCCACTCATCTCCAACCCCCCCTCTCTACAAGCCCTGTCTGAGACAGATGTCAGCCCTCACTGCCTTCTCAATCCTTTGTTAACCAACAAAGGAATCTCTCTCCTACTTCACAGAGAAAATAGAAGTCATCATTACAGAATGCTTCCCATTACAAAATGTACAAACATCTGCATTCATCTTTTCTACTAAGCATCCTGCTATAACAGAGTAGCCAAAAACAGCAGTAGTAAAAAAAATAATGAAGGGGCTGGAAGATGAAACAGAATGTCAATATTTTATAGATAGTAAAACAAATAGACCAGGAGGTAAAATTAGAGGCTGCAAAAATAATTACTCTCTATCAAGGCAGTCCAATACGCTATTAGTAGAACTTCTAAAATCTGTGGAATGAGCAAAATAATAGAAGAAATTATCAAACAAATAATATTTTTAAAAAAACTTCCAATAATGAAGGGCAGGAATCAAGTGCCCTTTTAGAATACCAAAAATAAAGTGATGATTCAGAGATCTTTCAGTGAGAGAAAAAGACTATGCCACATACAGGGATCACCTATCAAAAATGGCCTCGGATGTCTCAGCTGCAGCATTGGAAGCAAGAATGCAATATAAAAATGTCTTCAGAATTATAAGATAAATGACTATCAATCTCGAAGTCTATGCCTAAATGAATTATGGATTAATATTAAAGGAAAACCAACAGTTTTTCCTAATATATATCCTCAATCAAGTTCCCAAACAGTCAAGCATCTTTTGTGAACTTTTGCATTCTGGTGCTCTCTGTCACTGGTCTATTTGTTTACTCCTTTACACCCAAAACAAGTTTTAATAACCATGACTTCTTAATACATTGTAATATCTAATGGGACAAGTCTCTTCCCCCTCATTTTTTTTCAAAATTTTACTGTTTATTCTTGAATGTTTTCTTTTTTAATTTCGGTAAGAACACTTAACATGAGAGCTGCCCTCTTAATTTTTTCAGCGTACAACACGGTATTGTGAACTGCAGGCACATTGCTTTACAGAAGATCTCCACAAGTTATTATCTTATATAACCAAAAGTTTATGTCCATTGAACAGCAAGGAGCTCTTCCCTTCATTGGATATGGTCATTTTTGATCCAGTTTTACCAAAATATCACTGAAAATTTGAGAAGCCAAGACACTTAAACTTGTGAAAGGCTTTTCAGTTTTCTATTATTCTATATTAGATACATATCAAGCAATATCCAGGCATTTTATGCACTGTTCCTTCCTATTGAGGGCTGGCATGGCTCACCCGGGATTGGGAGAGATGAGTGGGTTGCTGTCCACTCTCTGTAGCGGATCCTCTATTAACAGCGCCTGGAGCCCTTGCTCAGGGCAGGAGGTATCCTAATCCTCTTGTCACTTCTCCTAGCTCAGAGACTGAAACTCTCATTTATTAGTATATTATGGTCCAAGACCCACCCAGAAGAAGTAGTCCTTGTATTTTCTTTATAGATACATAAAATCAACCACTGCTGTTTTTTCTTTTTTTTTTTAAACAAGAATGGAACATCATATGGAAATTTCAGAAATTCCTGTCCGACATGTACCTATCACATTGACCTACCTTACCCAAGAACAAGAGACAGTGGGCATAGAGTGTTAGCCCTACGTTCCTTTTCTCAGAAAGGAAATCCATTACATGGTGGTTTTGGAGCATCTAAGCTTCACATAGGGGACCTTAAAGGGGTGTCTCTTGAGAGATCTATGTTAGAATTAGTGGTCATTTTTTAAAAATTGTTAATTATTACGGTTCCATTGCACGAATAGATGAATATAGGAAGATTAGATATAATTTATATTCTATAAAGATTTACATATTTTTTATTTAGGTTTTGCATATTTCTCAGATTGTTTACTATTATGGGGATTTCTGTCATTGGAAATAAAGTCATTTGTTTCCATTACCTTTTATAAATATGTATTGCTTCTTTGTAAGTCCTTAATTTCTGTATCTTGATCTTTTATCAAGCCACTTTACTAAACTCATTAATTCAAATCCATTTTCGATTGATGTTATTTTGCATTTTCTAGTTATACAATCAGAATTTGCTGTGACTCAACTATTAAAAGAAACAGTTATGCAAACAAATTTCCTCATGCAATATAAATTAACTGCCAAGCTCTGAGCGTATCTATTGAGGCTGATAACTTAAGTTTCTTCATCCTAAGAGAAGTGGGCAAACCCTGGCAGTGAAAGGGATGTAACCACAGGATGTACCCTAAACTAAGACCCCTTTTCTCATTAGTACCATGGACTTGTGCAAATTCAGGCCATTCAATGAAGGGTGTCAGTTTTTAGATCTCTGCCCAGGACACTTGGTTTATTTGGTCACAAATTCTTTCTCTGAGAGTTTTGTTGTGACTATTTTAAAAATGAACATAAAGTTCATATTTTTCTTTTCTCTAATGAGATGAGCATTTGAAATATCATGAGTGACAGGTATTGAAAAAAATACTAGCCCTCCTCACATGCCTGAGGTTTGCATGTATTCCTACAGAGAGAAATAGTCACAGACCCTCAAATGGGAACTCCTGTGGATAATGAGAGAAGTTAGGGAAACTTCGGTACCAGGAAATGATTAGGACTCAAGAATATGCCATCTGGATGCTACGCTCTGATAATGTCATATCCAGTGGGATTGTGTGCTTAGTAGTACAAACCTTGTCTCTCTCTTTCCTTTCTTTTTTTTTTTTTGGTAAGATTCTGCTCATGTTCTGTCTCAATTTATACATTTTAAAAAATACTGTACATCTGAAATTGGCCAGGGATTTGACCTTCTGCATAGAAAGCAAGAAATAAAAAAGAATTTACTACTGTTCCCAATTGCATGAACAGCTACTTTAGTGCTGATGGGAACAGGGGGCTGTTCTGATTATTTTCTACAAGCCCTGTCTAGGCACAAGCAGAATGTGTATTGGCATTTAGCCAAAGAAAACCTGCATTCTCAAGACTGCTGAATCCCAGGCACTGAGGTGCCACCTACCAGTTAATACGGGACATTCAGTGCACACATTCCCACACCCTCACATCTTCTAATTCTCAGTCCTTCTGCTAAAGATATTAGAGCATCACAGCAGTGTGAGATGCTCCCTTTGTCTCTTCCCTTCAATCTACAACCAGTAAAACATCCATAACTCTGTAACAAAGGTGCCTCTGTCCAACACACCAGGATTCTGGAAAATTGCACACATCTGTGCACGTGAAGGTGGGGGGACTGGAACACACAGAGGAGGCAGAACCGTGGGAACAGTGAGCGTGGTGCCTACAATCCGGACCCAGCGATGGAGGCTGAGTCCACAGCCCCAGAGAACTTGGCAGCAGCAAGCGAGGCAGCGCACCTGACACCAGCCTTCTGGCTGCAGTGGCTCCACAGCCACAGGGAACTGAACAGCAGTGGCAGTGGAGCGTATGACCCCATCCGTCCAGCTGCAAAGGCACTAGCAACTCTGCCCCCCCTCGCCCATAGTGGCGGCTCCTAGGAACCCGACAACCCTGTCACAGCAGAGACACCTGTGACCCGGCTCTCCCATCCCCACTCTCTTTCTTTTCTGCAGCAGCAGAGCTTGTGACCCAGGAGACCCCAAATGTAGTGGAGGCGCCTGTTATCCCTGTGCCTCAGGTGGCAACACCAGGGACACCTGCAGCAGCAAGGCACCAGCTACCCAAAGGCACACGCAGTGACAAGAGTCTCAAATATAACCAGAGGCAGCCCAGGTGAGGCACCAAAAACTTGTGTGTAGCGCCACCTACTGGAAAAGAAAAGAAAGGCCCCTAATCACTAACCTGTTGAACCATTATAATCATGTTAAAACAAACAAACAAAAAACCTTTACCTAAAGAAGAAAGGTGTTTGCTACTTCAAATGCACCAGCAAGAGGAACAACTCATCCAGCACCATTTAGAACCGTGGCAACATGGCATTATGAAAAGAAAACGACAGTTCTCTAGAAACCAAACAATGTCACAGAAGATGATGATCTAAACTGATAGAGAATTCAAAACAGCAGTCATGAAGAAACGATGAGCTACAAGAAAACGCAGAAAGACAGTGCAATGAGCTCAGGAATAAAATGAATGAACACAAGAAATACTTCACCAAAGAGATTGAAACACTAACAAAGAACCAAAGAGGACTTCCCTGGTGGCACAGTGGTTGAGAATCCACCTGCCAATGCAGAGACACAGATTCAAGCCCTGTTCTGGGAAGATCCCACATGCTGCGGAGCAACTAAGCCTGTGCACCACAACTACTGAGCCTGCACTCTAGAGCCCGTGAGCCACAACTACTGAGCCCACATGCCACAACTACTGAAGCCCATCCGCCTAGAGACTGTGCTCCGAAACATGAGAAGCCACCAAAATGAGAAGCCCGTGCACCACAACAAAAGGTAGCCCCTGCTCGCCCCAACTAGAGAAAGCCCACACACAGCAACGAAGACCCAATGTAGCCACAAATAAATAAATAAATAAATAAATTTATTAAAAAATAAAAAACAACTGAAGAAATTCTGGAGCTAAAGAACTCAATGAGATGAAGAATGCATTACAAAACACTGGGAGAGACCTTCAAGATGGTGGAGGAGTAAGACGTGGAGATCACCTTCCTCTCTACAAATACATCAAAAATACATATACATGTGGAACAACTCCTACAGAACACCTAACTGAATGCTGGCAAAAGACCTCAGACTTCCCCAAAGATATATATATTTTTTTTCCTTTTTCTCTTTTTGTGAGTGTGTATGTGTATGCTTCATTGTGTGATTTTGCTGCATAGCTTTGCTTTTACTGTTTGTCCTAGAGTTCTGTCTGTCCGATTTTTAAAATTACTTTTATTTTTTTTCTTTTTAATATATATTATTATTTTAATAACTTTATTTTCTATTTTTCTGTCTTTCTTGTTTTCTCCCTTTTCTTCTGAGCCGTGTGGCTGACAGGGTCTTCATGCTCTGGCTGGGTGTCAGGCCTGTGCCTCTGAGGTGGGAGAACTGAGTTCAGGACATTGGTCCACCAGAGACTTCCTGGCTACACATAACATCAAATGGCAAAAGCCCTCCCAGAGATCTCCATCTCAACACTAAGACCCAGCTCCACTCAACGACCAACAAGCTACAGTGCTGGACACCCGATGCCAAACAGCTAGCAAGACAGGAACACAACCCCACCCATTAACAGAGAGGCTGTCTAAAATCATAATAAGATCACAGACAACCCAAAATACACCACCAGATGCAGTCCCGCCCCACTGAAAGGCAAGATCCAGCCTTATCCACCAGAACACAGGCATCAGACCCCTCCACCAGGAAGCCTACACAACCCACTGAACCAACCTTAGCCACTGGAGGCAGACACCAAACACAATGGAAACTATGACCCTGCAGCCAGCGAAAAGGAGACCCCAAACACAGTAAGTTGAACAAGACGCATCTATATGCTGCCTGCAAAAGACCTACTTCAGACCTAGGGACACATACACAGAGAAACTGAGGGGATGGGAAAAGATATTCCATGCAAATGGGAATCGAAAGCTGAAGTAGCAATTCACATATAAGAGAAAATAGACTTTAAAATAAAGACTACTACAAGAGAAAAAGAAGGACACTACATGATGATCAATGGATCAATCCAAGAAGAAAATATAACAATTGTAAATATTTATGCACCCAACATAGGAGCACCTCAATACATAAGGCAAATGCTAACAGCCATAAAAGGGGAAATCGACAGTAACACAATCATAGGGAGGACTTTAACAGCCCACTTTCACCAATGGACAGATCATCCAAAATGAAAATAAATAAGGAAACACAAGCTTTAAATGATACATTAAACAAGATGGACTTAATTGATATTTATAGGACATTCCATCCAAAAAGAACAGAATACACTTTCTTCTCAAGTGCTCATGGAACATTCTACAGGATAGATCATATATTGGGTCACAAGTCAAGCCTTGGTAAATGTCAGAAAATTGATTTCATATCAAGTATCTTTTCCAACCACAATGCTATGAGACTAGATAACAATTACAGGAAAAAAATCTGTAAAAAATACAAACACATGAAGGCTAAACAATACACCACTTAATAACCAAGAGACCACTGAAGAAATCAAAGAGGAAAGCAAAAAATACCTAGAAACAAATGACAATGAAAACACAATGGCCCAAAATAAATGGGATGCAGCAAAAGCAGTTGTAAGAGGGAAACTTATAGCAATACAATCTGACCTAAAGAAACAAGAAACATCTCAAATAAACAACCTAAACTTACACCTAAAGCAATTAGAGAAAGAAGAACAAAAAAACCCCAAATTTAGCAGAAGGAAAGAAATCATAATGATCAGATCAGGAATAAATGAAAAAGAAATGAAGGAAACAATAGCAAAGATCAATAAAACTAAAAGCTGGTTCTTTGAGAAGATAAACAAAATCGATAAACCACTAGCCAGACTCATCAAGAAAAAAGGGAGAAGACTCAAACCAACAGAATTAGAAATGAAAAAGAAGAAATAACAACTGACACTGCAGAAATACAAAGGATCATGAGAGATTACTACAAGCAACTCTATGCCAATAAAATGGACAACCTGGAAGAAATGGACAAATTCTTAGAAAAGCAGAACCTTCCAAGACTGAACCAGGAAGAAATACAAAATATAAACAGACTAATCACAAGCACGGAAATTGAAACTGTGGTTAAAAATCTTCCAAAAAACAAAAGCCCAGGACCAGATGGCTTCACAGGTGAATTCTATCAAACATTTAAAGAAGAGGTAATACCTATCCCTCTCAAACTCTTCCAAAATACAGCAGAGGGAGTAACTCTCCCAAATGCATTCTAGGAGGCCACCATCACCCTGATAGCAAAACTAGACAAAGATGTCACAAAAAAGAAAACGACATACCAATATCACTGATGAACAAAGATGTAAAATCCTCATCAAAATACTAGCAAACAAAATCCAACAGCACATTAAAAGGATCATACACCATGATCAAGTGGGATTTATCCCAGGAATGCAAGGATTCTTCAATGTATGCAAATCAATCAATCTGATACACCACATTAACTAACTAAAGGAAAAAAACCATATGATCACCTCAATAGATGCAGAAAAAGCTTTTGACAAAATTCAACACCCATTTATAAAAAACACTCACCAGAAAGTAGGCATAGAGGGAACTTACCTCAACATAATAAAGTCCATATATGACAAACCCACAGCCAACATCATTCTCAATGGTGAAAAACTGAAAGCATTTCCTCTAAGGTCAGGAACAAGACAAGGATGCCTATTCTCACCCGTATTATTCAACATAGTTTTGAAGTTTTAGCCACAGTAATCAGAAAAGAAAAAGAAATAAAAGGAATCGAAATTGGAAAAGAAGTAGTAAAGCTGTCACTGTTTACAGATGGCATGATACTATACATAGAGAATCCTAAAGACGCTACCAGAAAACTACTAGAGCTAATCAATGAATTTGGTAAAGTAGCAGGATATAAAATTAACACACAGAAGTCTCTTGCATTCCTATACACTAATGATGAAAAATCTGAAAGAGAAATTAAGGAAACACTCCCATTTTGATTGCAAAAAGAATAAAATACCTAGGAATAAACCTACCAAACGGGGCAAAAGACCTGTATGCAGAAAACTATAAGACACTGATGAAGGAAATTAAAGATGATACAAACAGATGGAGAGATATATCATGTCTTTGGACTGGAGAATCAACATTGTGAAAATGACTATACTACCCAAAGCAATGCACAGATTCAGTACAATCCCTATCAAACTACCAATGGCATTTTTCACAGAACTAGAACAGAAAATTTCACAATTTGTATGGAAACACAAAAGACCCCCAATAGCCAAAGCAATCTCGAGTAAGAAAAACAGAGCTGGACGAATCAGGTTCCTGGACTTCAGACTATACTACAAAGCTACAGTAATCAAGACAGTATGGTACTTGCACTAAAATAGAAATATAGATCAATGGAATAGGATAGAAAGCCCAGAGATAAACCCATGCACATATGGTCACCCTTTCTTTGATAAAGGATGCAAGAATACACAATGGAGAAAAGACAGCCTCTTCAATAAGTGATGCTGGAAAAACTGGACAGCTACATGTAAAAGAATGAAATTAGAACACTTCCTAACACCATACATAAAAATAAACTCAAAATGGATTAAAGACCTAAATGTAAGGGCAGACACTATCAAACTCTTAGAGGAAAACATAGGCAGAACACACTATGACGTAAATCAGAGCAAGAGCCTTTTTGACCCACCTACTGGAAAAATGGAAATAAAAACAAAAATAAACAAATGGGACCTAATGAAACTTAAAAGCTTTTGCCCAGTAAAGGATACCATAAACAAGACGAAAAGACAACCCTCAGAATGGGAGAATATATTTGCAAATGAAGCAACTGACAAAGGATTAATCTCCAACATATACAAGCAGCTCATGCAGCTCAATATCAAAAAAACAAACAACCAAATCCAAAAATGGGCAGAAGACTTAAATAGACATTTCTCCAAAGAAGATATACAGATTGCCAGCTAACATTTGAAAGGATGCTCAACATCACTAATCATTAGAGAAATGCAAATCAAAACTATAATGAGGTTCACCTCACACCGGTCATAATGGCCATCATCAAAAAATCTACAAACAATAAATACTGGAGAGGGTGTGGAGAAAAAGGAACCCTCCTGCACTGTTGGTGGGAATGTAAATTGATATAGCCACTATGGAGAACAGTAAGTAGGTTCTTTAAAAAACTAAAAATAGGGCTTCCCTGGTGGCGCAGTGGTTGAGAGTCCACCTGCCGATGCAGGGGACGCAGGTTCGTGCCCTGGTCCAGGAAGATCCCACATGCCACGGAGCGGCTAGGCCCGTAAGCCGTGGCCGCTGAGCCTGCGTGTCTGGAGCCTGTGCTCTGCAATGGGAGAGGCCACAACAGTGACAGGCCCGTGTACACCCCCCACCAAAAAAAAAAAACAACTAAAAATAGAACTATCATACGACCCAGCAATCCCACTACTGGGCATATACCCTGAGAAAACCATAATTCAAAAAAAGTCATGTACCACAGTGTTCATTACAGCTCTATTTACAATAGCCAGAATGTGGAAGCAACCTAAGTGTCCATCGACAGCTGAATGGATAAAGAAGATGTGGCACATATATAATGGAATATTACTCAGCCATAAAAAGAAACGAAATTGAGTTATTTGTAGTGAGGTGCATGGACCTAGAGTCTGTCATACAGAGTGAAGTAAGTCAGAAAGAGAAAACCAAATACCGTATGCTAACACATATATATGGAATCTAAAAAAAAAAAAAAAAAAAAAAACAGGTTCTGATGATCCTAGGGGTACAACAGGAATAAAGAGGCAGACATAGAGAATGGACTTGAGGACATGGGGAGGGGGAAGGGTAAGCTGGGACAAAGTGAGAGAGTGGCATGGACATATATACACTACCAAATGTAAACTAGATAGCTAGTTGGAATCAGCCACATAGCAGAACGGTATCAGCTTGGTGCTTTGTGACCACCTAGAGGGGTGGGATAGGGAGGGTGGGAGGGAGATGCAAGAGGGAGGGGTATGGGGATATATGTATACCTATAGCTGATTCACCTTGTTATACAGCAGAAAGTAACAACATTATGAAGCAATTATACTCCAATAAAGATGTTAAAAATACAAAAAAGAAAAAGAATAATACACAGCCTTCTTAAAGAGATGTCTGATTTCTAAGTGGTTGTTTATTTTTATGTTCTTGGAAGAAGACAATATTTTTTCATGTCTTGTTAGCCACTAATCAAATAAACTCTGTCACTTTCTTTAGTAAAGTTTAAGAGTCCTGATTCTACAAATGCGGAAGCCCGTCTACAATCCAACGGCCCCTTCTATCCCACTGCTCAGTCTCTTCCTCTCTTTGTTCCCAAAGTTTGTTGTTATTGCTTCTGTCACTCAGCTAACAGGTGGTGAAGCTTCTTCTCTGAGCAGGGGGGTTTTTCAGTTGCTTCTGGCCATCGAAAAATGAACTATCACACTGCTCTAGAAACCATTCTGCCAGTTTGGAAACAGAGACTCCAAATGGCTGGGCGACTTGTCCAATCGCATTGAGTGGAATATAGCATAGTCCACATCTTTCTGATTCCACAGTGCTCTTCTTATACAACTGTGCCTCTATGAGATGAAAATGAGACAAAAATTGCTTACCAGGAAAAAGAAACTGATAAGGAAGCTTAAAGGCAGTGAGATTCTTTTTGAGATAGCATTTGAGAGCCCATTTCAAAGAATAGGTAGAGAATTCACAAGGGAAAGAATGGGAATATCAGAGTGGGCATGTCTGTGAACAGTGATTTCTCAGGCAGTCGGTAATAAGAGAATAGCACTGGGTAAGGCCAGAGAGTGAGTCTAGCTTGGCAGTCAAAGGGCTTGAGGGCCTTTTTTTTTTTGCGGTACGCGGGCCTCTCACTGTTGTGGCCTCTCCCGTTGCAGAGCACAGGCTCCGGACGTGCAGGCTCAGCGGCCATGGCTCACGGGCACAGCCTCTCTGCGGCATGTGGGATCTTCCCGGACCGGGGCACGAACCCATGTCCCCTGCATCGGCAGGCGGACTCTCAACCACTGAGCCACCAGGGAAGCCCCTTGAGGACCTTTTATTAGGCAATATGGAAACATCAAAGGCTTTTGGTTATTTTCTTTTTTATTAGAACTATGCTATACGTTAATCTGGCATTTTCATTTGCAACAAATTGAGCAGAGATGCTGGGGTCAGGAGAACTAGGTGAAATGATCAGTAAGAGCAGAAACATTTGCTCAGGGCACTCATGGTCACCTGGGAACCAGCAATTGACCCTCATCATCAGTTAACAGGGTCATGATTTAGCTACAAAAATCAGAAGAGGACAAGGGACTCTGGAGATGATTCTACTCTAGTTTAGGGACAGGAAAGAAACAGGAATCTAATGGGTAGAGATACTCAGATATTTCCTGATTAATAATGATGATACGTCTCATGTGCTCTGTTGATATTCACCTTTTTTCTTTCTTTTCTCTCTCTTTCTGTCTCTCCTTCCCCTCTCCACCGCCACCCCCCTTCTTCCTTATTTCTCGTATTCATTCAGTCACTTATATGCATTAGATGCTGTGCTTTGGTTAGTCCCTAACTGGTTGGGAATAAAGCAGTAAATAAGGCATCTCATTAGGATCCTGTAGTGTCTTATATGAGAGCAGAATAAGAAAGGTGTTATGAGGACCAAGGCACACAGGGATGCAAAGCTGTTGTCAGAAGCTGTGAAGAGAGCAGCTGGGAGGAGCCAGTTTTGCTGACTTCACAGGAATCCCTTTTTCCCTAATTGCCCAAGTTCTCCTCTTTCTCAACCCCCTCCCACATCCCCATCAAGCATGGGCTCTTGACCTTGTTTTCTCAAGTTACAGAAAAGGGTCCTCCACGGCTGTAAAGAGTTTGCACTAAGACAGTCACAGGATTGGAAGACACTTAGAGAGACTTTTTTTGCAAATTTGTTTCTTGATTTCCCAAGAAGCGGCTCCCAGGAGTCTTGGATTTCCTTCTATTCACACAGTGTTGGAGAAATGGACGCTGTGATTAAACGTTTTTTCTTGGTTCATGTATGTTTCTAGCTTCTGTTATTATCCTTCTTTTCCTCCCACCTCCTCGACTGTAGGAGAAGGGGCACAGAACTTGAAATATTAGAAGTCCCAATTCCATTTACCAGCTGTGTGATTTGAGCCTCAGTTTCTTCAGTCACAGAATGAGGACAAAAGACCTACCTCCCGGGATTGTAAATGTCAACTGAGAGTAATGTGTCTTGTCAATGGTGCAGTGGCACATTAATGCTTATTACTTTTAAATTGCTTTATAAAACCTCATTTCTAACTAGCCATCACCTTTCTTGTGATATCACATATATATCATCTATATGTGTATATATATATATATATACACACACATATCTGTATATATTTTTTACATTTTCTTAAGTAGGCATCTGGTCCTGTAGAGGACGATCCTGCATCCTTCTCTGAGCTATTCTAATTGAAGAACCGCTAAAGAACAAGGCATAAATCATTTAAGAGTTCACATAGCAACCAGGAACATAAACTGAACCACAAATCAATAATATAAGTCAAATTAATCTACTAAATCAAATTGAAGCCAAATATTAAAGTCCTTTTGACTCAACCTTGACCTGATATGTTTTAGAAAAGTTATTATTAATCAGTTAAAACTGGAAATAAACATTTGTGGTTTTCTAATATTACAAAGCAAGAATAACTATACCCTAGATCAGTGTTTCCCCAACTTGTCCCTTGGAAAAAAAAAAATCACCTGGCATATTTGAAAAGCATGAAGATTGCTGGGCCTCATCCTAAATTAGAAGCAGAAAAGAGACAATGGAATTTGTAGTTCACCCTAAAGGCCAGGTGACTCTTATAACTGGGCAGGTGTATGACAGAGGGCATTATAGCAGCAGCTGGCCCACCATAGCTTGGGCACCAAATCAAGCCTGCTCCATGCTTCTGTAAATAAAGTTTTATTGGAACAAAGTCACACTCATTTGTATGGTCAATTGCTGCTTTCACACAACAATAGCAAAGTTGAATAGTTTCAACAGAGACTGTATGACCCATAAAGCCTAAAATATTTATTATCTGGCTCTTTATAAAAATAGTTTGCCAACCCCTACTCTAGAGAAACATCAAAGGCAATAGGAAGGTTATTGATTAGGGAATTAGGAGCTCCGAGTTTACAGTTTACAGTCCCTGTTCTACAAAAAACAGTGGGCCTCGGGTAGGACATTCAATCTTTTAGAAACCAAAGCATGTGATCTGTGGGTAAAACGTAGATCTTTCCTTAGGAGATGATGGAAAGAAGTCATTTTTTTCTGAGAACTTAAAAGTTCACCAACTAAAATATCATGATCCTTTGATATATTACTGAAAGTATTACTAAACCACCAAAATAAATATGTAACTCACTTAATCAAAGGCTCTGAAAACTGGCTATATAACCCTTTGCTGAACACAAAAGGTGAGGGGCTTCCCTGGTGGCGCAGTGGTTGAGAGTCCGCCTGCCGATGCAGGAGACACAGGTTCGTGCCCCAGTCTGGGAAGACGTCACATGCTGTGGAGCGGCTGGGCCTGTGAGCCATGGCCACTGAGCCTGTGCGTCTGGAGCCTGTGCTCCGCAACGGGAGAGGCCACAACAGTGAGAGGCCCGTGTAACGCAAAAAATAAATAAATAAAATAAATAAATAAATAAATAAAAAAGGAGAAATCATTATCATTTATCAAGTGATTGGTAGAATACTTCTTTCAAAACTTGCGGACATGGGAAGAAGTTAAAGTAAAATGGTTTTTTGTGATAAAATGTTTGAGAACCACTAAATTAGATATTCTCCAATGTCCCTTTGAATTCTAAAATTCTGTGAACACAAATGTACCACATGGATACTTCAAAGTTATTATGATCACTTCTCTTTACTTTTTTTTTTCTCCCTGAATGATGATAGGGCCAAGAAGCATTTGGGGAGGGGGGATGAGTGGTTAAAACAAAGATAAAACGGAGTTATGTAGGCATGTAAGTTTGGAAATTGCTGAACTGAATAAGGATAAAAGTGTCATTTTATTGCTTTTTTACTCTCATTTTAAAGCCTTTAATATGTAAATGTGCCTGATGAATTTTCAAAAGGGGAGACGAATTGTATTTCCCAAACTCACAGAACCATGAAGACTCATTTTTCTGAACATCTCTTGTGACCTCTTTTCTATAGAAAACACTGCTTTAAATAATGATGCTCAGTGGGCTGTTACGTAGATTTATGACAGAATAAAGCTGAACGGCAAGAGTAATTTGGCTATAAGATCAGGAGAATACATGGGGGGCAGGTGGGGGTGCTTTCTCCTGAAGGCTCCAGGTAATGGCTCTGGTGCCAGGCAGTGGGTGCGTCACCGGAGTGAGGAGCGGGGCTCTGCCATTCAGGGCTAAAAAAGAAACTGCTTTAAAGTCCACAGACACCCAATCATCCTAGAAGCGTACTGTCTCCTAAACTGAAGTTACTTCACCTACTACACCCTCACTTCCCAGGCTGCGTTTTTGCCTTTCCAACCTTTTTTGGTTTTTAAAATGATTTTGAACTTCTCTGAACTGGACTTTGTTTGCATAAGCGATTGTGTTCTGCAGAACTGGAACACAAAATATGACTTACAAGCACAGTATCCCTGGCAGCCCTGATCACTGGTTCAGGAAAACACTGACAGTTATAAAGAGTGATAAAGTGACTTAGATGTAGCAAAAGGTAACAAGGAAGTGTCTTAGCTTGTGTTACCCCCGGAAGCAGAGGCTGAGACAGACAACTGAGGTCACTGAGAAGACTTTCGTTCCTCTTGTCCTTCAGAGTGTGTGAGTGGAGTTGTCATCCCCCCTTGGCTAGCACAGCCAGGTCCGGCTAGCTAACCCGTGAAGCATGCCTGAGTTGTTTCCATCTTCTTTTGTTGGTTGCAGAGAATTCTTCACGAGGCCATAGCGAAGGGGTGAAAGAAAGATGCCAAGGCACGGAAGATACAGGATGTGGGGCTCTATGCTACCTGTTCTTGTGAAACCTTGTGTCTTCTGTACCTGTTAGGACTTGATCCTGAGTATTTCCATTGTACAGTGCATCGCTGCTGTGTCCACCTGACCTTGAGAGTTGGAAGGTTTACTAATGACCAGCTCACAAAGGGTGGCTCCTATCACATCGGCACTCAGTGCCCCATGGCCCACTAATTATTCCCTACCAAGGCCAGGACCATGCAAGGGGAGATTTTTAAATGGAGAGCAGTGCTCCATAGAGAGACGAACTCTCTGAGATCCCTGGGTCTCTGCACACAGGCTTCCTGGGGGGCTTGCTAGGGACCCCCATCACACTCTCACACATCACAGGCACCAGCAGCGCCACAGGGCTACTGGGTCACACGGTTCCGGGGACAGGAATGTCTTCAACACAGCCAGGATACGCTGAAGAGTCCTCACTTACTCACAAGGCCACTGACAACTGGCAATCTTCCAAGTAAATCAAGAAACGGCTTGGAAAAACATTCTGAAATATGATATACATTGTTTCCAAATTTAAAGAAGCCCTCCCCCAATGCTGACCCTCTTTCTTGGCAGTTGGAGATGATGCCGAGCGTAGCATGGTGTCCTCCGTCTGGGTGGGGAGTCCAGACGTGCAGTCACTAGCAATTCTCATGCTCCCCTTCCACCTGTGCCTGCTCCCAGCTCCTGACCAGTGCAGGTCTGAGTCGCTGAGATGCTACTGCAGGCCAAGAGAAATCACTCCGCTTATACTCAAAATCTGATCCTGCTTCAGGGGAGCAATCCAACGCCCAAAACCTATCTGAGGGTGTGCTGTCTACAGCCATTCCTGGTTCCGTGGCAGCACGAGCAGCGTGGAAAAGCAAGGCTCGAAGCAAAGCCATATGTGGTCCTACTTCACTAGAAAGTACAGTCACTGAGGGAGCAGTGAGGGGCTAGGGAGAGAAGGGAAAGCCAATCTAAAGACGTGCTACCAAGCTGGCCACCTCTACGTGCAAATGGGTTCTCAGTCTGGCAGCGTTGTGTTGTGAAATGCCACCAAAACCTGTCTCCAGCCCATCCACCTGGGGAGAAAAAGAACAATGCACGTGTTCACATTTAATCCCTAGACCCCACCTCCCACCGGGGAAGGGTTTACACCAGAGCTTTGAATTTCCCATACACCTTCTAGCTGCCCAAGGGTTAGTGCCAATCAGGATCCCATAGTATTTGAAGACTTGGGGTCAACAGGACAGCCACGGAGACAAGTGAGAAGCACACAGCGTGTGCATTGTAAGTTTGCACCCGGTGGGTGTCAGCTGGAGCCCACCTGGCGCTGGTAGCCGCAAGAGTAACTACAGCAGTGCCTGAGACAGGTGTGCCTGAGCCATCAGAGGCAGGAAGAAGCCAGTGAACATGGAGAAAATAAAGAGGGGACAATCGAAGGATGAAATTAAACACATAGGTTGAGGGGATTTTTTTTAAAAGGGAAGAAATATTAAGAAAGAAAAAATTACAAAATATTGAAACGTAATGTACATAAGATGAAAGATGTTTAATTTTATCAGTAATGTACTGGGCAAAGTAATCTGCTAAGAATTGGATAGTTAGAGCATTAAGAGTATTTCAGCTTTGGAACACCTGAGGTGGACGGCGTGTTAGGAAATCGTTACAAAATGAAGCAGCAGTAAGGATCTGGCTGAAGTTAGAGCCACTTTAGTGTGATTCTTTGACTCTTCTCAGCATTATGCCCTCAGCAGAGAATAGATAAAGCTGCTGCTCTGGGAAAGTTAGGTTTTACTGCTGGTACAGCGTGCAGAGCATACAGAAGGCCAAGGGGATGAAGGAGCTGAGAGAGCTTCCATCTTGAACCGTGGTGGTCAGATATGACCAAGAAAACCAAAGCAGTGTTGATAAAAAGAATGTTGGAAGGCTTAGACTACCTGATTTCAAGACTAACCATAAATAAAACTCTAAGTAATTAAGACAGAGTGGTTTGGGCATAAATACAGACACATAAGATCAAAGAGGCAGAATAGAGAATCAATCCATAAAGAGACCCACACATGGATGACTGATGGATTATTTTTTAAAGCACTAATGTATTTCAGAGAGTCGGTAGTCTATTTAAAACATGATATTGGAACAACTGCATATCTATATAGAAAAATGAACCTCGACTTCTTTCTCACTCCGTCCACATAAGTTTACTTGAATGGATGATGGACCTACAAGCAAAAGCCCTGTGTCCACACCTCCAACTACTCTTCCCCTCACTCACTCATCTCCAGCCACACTGGCCACCTTGGTGCCTATGCATGTGTGGTTTCCTCTGCCTAGAATCTCTAGCTCTTCCCATAGCTTATTCCCTTGCTTAATTCAGGTCTCTGCTCAATTGTCACCATTTCAGCGAGACCTTTCCAGAACACCTCACTGAAAATTGTCTCTGTACCCTCAGCTACTTCCCAATCTCTTACCTTGCCTTGTTTTTGTTCATTACACTTATTATTATCTGAAATTACACGTTCACTTGTTTCCTTGTTTGTTGTCTGTCTCCCCATCTAGAATGTCCTCTCTGGGTCTGAATTTTATCTGCCTTGATCCCTTGTCTAACCCCAAGCAAAGAGTAGGCAGCCTATAATTATTTATTGAATTAATAAATACCAAAAAAATTAGTTCTGGTGAATAATATTTTCTCCCCCTTGTTACATTATATTTAATTTATAGAAAATGAATATAGCTGTCCTTCCGTATCTATGGGAGATTGGTTGCAGCGCCTCCCACAGATACCAAAATCTGAGGATGCTCACGTCCCTGGTATAAAATGGTGAAGTCTTAGCACATGACATGCACACATCCTCCTGTGCACTTTAAATCATCTCTAGACTGCTTATGATACCTAATACACCGTAAATGCTATGTAAACAGTAATAAATACAATTTGAACACTATGTAAATAGTTGCTGGTGCATAGAATTCAAGTTGTGGTTTTCAGAACTTTCTGAAAATTGTTTTTTTTTTAAAAAATATTTTCCATCCTCGATGGTGGAAATATGGATGCAGAAACTGTGGATATAGAGGGCTGACTGTACCTATCAGAGATCCCCTTGTCTAATGCACTTATAGAAGAGGAAATTAAACTGGACAACTTATGACACACTAAAGTTACAGCTTAGATTGTAAAATAACTGGGACTAAAATTCAAGTTATCTTAACAACCACTCTGCCAGATTCCCTGTACATGGTAAAAACATTACCAGTTCTTTGACTTTTCTGTGGCAGGGGTAGGGGGTATAATTTTAAAACGGTATACAAAAGTACAATAAAATTTAGAGTGTCCAAGAGTTGTCAAAAGAGAAAATTTCACTTTATGATCACCATGATATATAGGTGAAAGAGGCATTATTATTTCCTCATTAAGAGACAAGCCTAAATGTCTAACTGGCTCACCCAAGGTCGCACTACTATTTTGTGCAGGACACAGTACTGAACTCAAGTCATCTAACTCCATTTTCAGATATTTTATTCTTGGACTTATTTTTCAAGTGGAGAAGATACCATATTGTACTTTTTTTGGCTGGGAGATAACTTTCTGGTATTCCTCTAGTTATGATAGATCCAAGTCACTGCTAAATTAATAGTCTATTTTTTCTGTCTTCTCATGCAAGTCTTTCAATATTACTTTCTATTATTTATTCTTTTCTTTTTCTCCTAAAGCCTAAAACTGTTGAGCCAATGATGGCCATTTAAAATTTTTCCCATATTCAACATTCACTACAGAAATTTTTGTTGTTTTGAGTTAAAATATTTGTTAAATGGTCTCACAATCATCCTTCCAATATAAACTACTCATTGTGACATGTCTCCACTTTTGCCAGAATTCAAGAGTGATAAATGTTATTGAGTTGTATGAGCTGTTTATATATTTTGGAAGTTAATCCCTTGTCGGTCGCATAGTTTGCAAATATTTTCTCCCACTCTGTAGGTTGTCTTTTCATTTTGTTTATGGTTTCCTTAGCTGTGCAAAAGCTTGTAGGTTTGATTAGGTCCCATCTGTTTATTTTTGCTTTTATTTCTATTGCCTTGGGAGACTGCCTTAAGAAAACATTGCTAGGATTTATGTCAGAGAATGTTAAAACAATAGTTCTTAACAAATCGATGAAAGACATAGAAACACAAACTAGAAGAAAATGTCAGGGGATTCCTGGATTCTCTAACATCCATACATGAACTGTATATGGAGAATCTCTGACCTAAAGCTATAAACTTAGTAACTGCTGGTGAATGAAGGATAAACATGGCTGGAATTAATGTAAATCACAATGCTTCCAGAACATTCAAACTGGGCACTTGGTGGTGGCCACAGAGGATGGCATCTGACCAAAAACAGTTTCTATGGTTAATTATGTCTTATACATAGAGTCAAAAAAAAATACTAGGGGAAAGAAAACATTAGATTACCGTTGCTTCTTAAAGTAGCTGGATTCGAATACATGTTTCGTTTTGCTCCAGATGAGTGTCTTTGTATATTTATTATATGAAACTCTGTACATATTTGTAGTTATAAATTTATCAATAAATGCTGTTTTTAAAGAAAATAGTAAAAAGTGGCTCACCAAAACTGTTTATTTCTAAATATTTCTGTGTATTTCTAAATATATTTCTAAACATATCTAGGGAGAACTTACTTTTGAATATCCTGCTTCCAGATAAGATGATTCTTTCTACTGGCAAAATCATTTTAGTTTTCAGAGGCCGCAAGGTGACTTTAATATTTAAAATTTATATCTATGAGAAGATGTGTCTCCAGGTTCTATCCTATATACGGCATTCTGACACAATGGTCTTTCAGTAAGAAAACAGACTACCATAGTCCTAGAATTTAGAAGATTATTTTCATAATATTTTAGAGAAGTTGAATGCAGGAGTTTTGGAAATTTTAGAATAATTTTTTTTTTTTTTTTTGCGGTACACGGACCTCTCACTGCTGTGGCCTCTCCCGTTGCGGAGCACAGGCTCTGGACGCGCAGGCTCAGCGCCATGGCTCACGGGCCCAGCCACTCCGTGGCATGTGGGATCTTCCCGGACCGAGGCACGAACTCATGTCCCCTGCATTGGCAGGCAGACTCAACCACTGTGCCACCAGAGAAGCCCTAAAATAATCATTTTTATTACTCAAATGGAAATTCAGAACATAAGGAGAGAGAAGTATATATTAAAAGACTAGAAAATGCAAGAAAGTATGCCTGAGCTCCACATACCAAGACACCTAAGTTTGATTACGTTATACACTGCATTCAAAAGTTCTACTATCTATTAGCTAGGACAATATGTACTCCTAAGACAAACCAATTCTGTTTTTCAGTGATAAACTGCATATACCTTTTATACTTTACTGCAAGGTCATCAAGGGAAATGCAAATGCATTTATTAAATTACCAAATAATGGTAAAGATGTCTTAACCTTCAATGATAAAAATTTAGGGTTGTGGACAATGGCATTTATTCAATAGTCATGCGGTCAGGAAGATGGGTTAATATTTGAATACTGAAGACACAGAATGAATCAAAGTTTAGTCATGCAACCAACATAATAATTTTCAAATTGAGTAAATATTAGTGAGGTGTGATAAAAAAGGATTAGAGGTAAAAATAAACAGGCTTATATATACAAGAGTATTTTCAGGAAAGAGGCATGTGAAATCAAGAAGGTGTTGCTTTGATTTTTGGACAATATGTCTATTCAGATGTGCACATTTGCTCTAGCAGTTGTTTTCAAATCAGATGATTGTATCTAATACTGTGGAGAAGTGCATCTAGATAATCCTAGATAGTCTAGCTACACTGAGAGGTGGCCACACTGGCCAGTGTGTTGGTTGGGTGAGTCCTTCACTCGGTGAAGCCTGAGTCTGGGGGTGGGAGGAGGAGTGGGTGAGGCACGAGGTGGCTGGAGCGGGTAGCCCCTGTGTGAGATGTTGGAGTGCACAACAACCCAAGTGGCCAAACTGAGGCTGAGCAGTGACAGAAGATGACGAGAGCTGGGGGTTCAATTTGGTTGCAGTAAATTATCACGCTCTTCACTGAAGGTCTCCGGTCCCACATTATCTGTCAATGTCTCAAATTCAACTTACAAATTACTGTCAGGACTTCGTTGGTCAGCAATTCTTTGGGGTATCCAGAAGCCTCAGAAGACACTGGGTTTATGCATTAACAATTATATCTTCTCCAAACTCCTAGTCATCAGATTTTTTCATCCAAAGGGACAATTAGCAAACATGCTTTCCCAGATGTCTCTGGTGCTTGATCAAGGAGGAATGCTGTGAAATGCATCTTCAACTGCGAAGACAAGAGCTGCATTTTCAAAGCAGATTTAGCTAGAAGTTCCTTATTAGAACAGGAATAATTTCCTGGCAGAGAAATGCATGCTAATTCGACAATGGACACACCCTCCTGGATGTTGATTATTTAGCGATTTGAGCTGACTCCTTCAGGTTGCAAAGCTCAGTTACTTGCATTTCTAAACGCTGAAAGCTTCTTGGGGGCGTCTACCTTTTATAGCTTTAAGAAACTACCTTAAGAAAAGGCCCATACATTTACATTTTTCTGAGTAACACAAAAAAGTGTTCGGCAATACCCAAAACATTTTACAGAAGCACTTCACGGGAATCTGACAAAGAGTTGTAATGTACAATGCGATACATGCAGTCACAGTATAATCTGACCATTCAACAGAGAACAAAGAAATCCAAAATAACGCCTGGAGCTTTGAAAAGAGAAATGGATATAATGATGAATGCTTTGTGAGACTTGGGGGACATTTCCTCGGGAAGAACAATATATCTACTCCCCATTATTAGGACTTCATTTTTTTTACGGCACTTTACATGGTAACAGCGAGCCTCTTAGTCTACATTCAGCCCTTTGGCTATATCCTGACAGGGAATCTGTGCTCTGATTTCATGAATAATAAATGACTGAAGGTGAAGAAATATATAGCTTTCCTCACTCATGCAAAAAGTTTTAAAATAAAATTCAAAGGAACAAAATTTGCCATTCTTTTTTTTCCCCCTCTCATTCAAAAGATGCAGAGCATAATACAAAAAGCAACAGAGTCAAGAAACCCAGAATCCATTTTCTACTTGGTTTTGGAAACATCTCCATTAAAATGATCAGGGCTTGGCTAGACCTTTCAGGTCTTTCTTGAATCCTTGCCATTTGCATGTTGAGATAGGCCAGGTGGATATGTGTGCAGGGTAAACTTGCCTTACCTAATAGGTTTTCACTAGGAACTAAGAAATCATTAAAAATTACTAGCAAATGCAGAGTCAACTGTGTATTACAGTTTCTCCCGGAATTGTGCTGAAGAGCTGATGGTACTGAAGACCCAGTGCTGAAGGAAGGTTTGAGTTGGGATGCAGAGTCCTCAGGACCAGCACATCACCCCAGGATCAGTCCTCCAAGATGGAAACGACAGACTCCAATCATTAACTCTACGGGGACAGGATTCAACAACCTCCTTTTAAACGTCTCACTTTCTCTTCTTACTGTCGTGTTGACATGATTTACCTAGTCCCATAGGAATTCTCAAGTTAAGTCTCTAGGTGATGGGAACAGTGTTGTCCCCAATGAGCCATCCAAACAGACACTCGCAGAGGACAATGGGTTTATTGCAGTTGGCAGTTATAACAGAAAAATATTAACTAGCTCCTCAATGCCAAGTTCTCATAATGGTTTTTATCCCACTTGTAAATAAATTAACAGTAAAATAAACATATTGCAAATTTCCCTTTCAAAAAGAATGACAGATGCTGGAAGGGAGAAAGACAAAGGAAAAGGGCCTGTCAGACTGCCACTCTTTTAATTGGGTACAGAATGTGGGATGTGAAATATGTCAGGAGCAAGTCTAATACATGACCATCTAGCATGATAGAAAAAAATAAGCAACACTCATTTTTGATATCTTATTCTAAAGCTCAGCAAGCCTCCACCTGAGCTCTTGTACACTGAGCAAATTACAGAAATACTGCCACTTGCTGTGTCCCTAAAGACTACAGCACTCTTCTGTATTGCTCCAGGGGAACCAGGCTGTAAAGACCATGGAATGAAGCTACTGGATAGATCTGGAGCTGCCTGAACACTCTCGGAACAGCTGCCAGGTTAATTTGGCAGGAACCATAATTCTCAAACTGGCAGACTCTTGACATTCCCTCTGATTGGCTAGGAGACCTTAAAATATTGCAGCCTTTGTGAATAAATCAGCAATCTTTTTCCTACTATAGGATCATCCCTCCAGCCAGGGGCTAGGTGCCCTCTGGTACCATGAATAAGCACTTAACCTTGATGTCTGTGGCTTGCACATGGCTTCACCACCAGCCCCAGTTGACCTCAGCCTTCAGTGAACTCTTTTTCTTTTCCTTTTTAGTGTTCTTTTATTTATTTAAGCATATTTATTGGAGTATAATTGCTTTACAATGTTGTGTTAGTTTCTGCTGTATAACAAAGTGAATCAGCTATATGTATACATATATCCCCATATCTCCTCCCTCCTGCGTCTCCCTCCCACCCTCCCTATCCCACCCCTCTAGGTGGTCACAAAGCACCAAGCTGATCTCCCTGTGCTACGTGGCTGCTTGCCACTAGCTATCTATTTTACATTTGGTAGTAGCCCACTGAAGTCCTGCTCTGATCCATCCAAGAACCTCTTCTACATGAAGGTGTGAATTACTCTCATACTTAGGTCAACGTCTAAGACGTTCTCAAACCAATAAATGTAATAATTCTTTCTATATGTCTCCACAGAACTTCAGTTCAGAGATATAGTCAGAAGTTAAAAAAAAAGGAAGTCCATAGTCAAAAATACATTTAGAAAAATTTCATTTCATATCTGTTTCTCAGAGAGGCACAACTTACCATAACGTATTAAATGTTCTGCGTTCTATAGCAAGCGAAGTTGTTCAACTCTGTTTAATCCAGTATTCCTCAAACTTTTGATCACTCAACTAACCTCTCTTCATTAAATTATTAACCTTGCAAAAAATCAATGGTCTACGATTTGGGAAAAACACTACTCTCATGTAAAATTAATTTCTTCAAGTATTATTTACAAAAGAATGAAAGTTAAATATTGATTCCATAGGAGCACTTTTAGGAAACAACTTTTGTTTTTGTACATTATGTATAAAGTTCATCGAAAGGGGCAAAATGTGTATCTTGAATTCTTCTATTTTATGTGGTCTTAGGAAGTGACAGCTCTATGTTTTACATACAAATGTAAGTTGTGGGGGATTAATTATACTGAAGAAAGAGTGTTCTCCCAAGGATAAACTCCATCAAGTTACAAGGATCCCTACTTTTGCTAAGTCTCCTTCATCCTCATACTTGATTGACTTGACACCCAGGGTATTTGTGCTTGAAGACCACTGAAGAGTTTAGGAATCTTAATTATTCACAAAATATCACACAGGTATCTCACTGGGCAGTAGAAAACACTCTCTAATGCACCATATATATTGCTCCAACTTCTGGTTTAAATGCGTCTGCTGACACTTTTCAGTGTCTGTGTCTGCTCCTTACGGCTGTCATGGAGGCTGGATCCATTTGTAGTTGTCGACTTGTTGTCAGCTGAGCTTTCCTCCTTGTCTTCCAACACCACTCAACTCTCCCCTATCTCAGTTGCCCTCACCCCTTCTTCACTGTCTCCCTTTTTGCTCCCGTGTCCTGCTTTTTCTCAGCTGTTGAAATGTGAATCAGACCATGACACGGTTGGCCCACACCCTCCAATGCCTACCCATCTCACCAACTGCAGTCTTTACCATGTCTACAAGGCAATCAAGAGTCTTAATGTGCTCCTCAGCTGGACTCTAGGCCTCTGACCTCTCACTCACCACTGCCCTGATTACAGAATCCAGATGGCCTACCCACAGAGGTCCCTCTCTCCCTTTTCTTAGAGCATTTACTTTGCCGTTTCTTAGGAGTAGGTTCTTTTAAGAGCCCTGTTGCCAGTTTTGCCTCCCAAGAATGTCCTGGCAGCCATCCCTCTGAAATGGAACCATCAAGGAAGACAGCACCCCATCTCCCGGTGTCTGTGGGAGGCAAGGAGCCTCACTTCCCTGGATGCCTTGCTCCAAGCTGTACAGCTCCCTCCCAGATATGAGCAAGTTTACTTTTCCTATGGGTAAGGCCAGTTCTTCCTACTTCCTGCTGATTTTCTTTATAGCACTCACCACCAACTTATTAAACATTTTACTTATTTATTGTGCTTATTTTCTAGTCTCCTCCAACTAGATTATCGGCTCTTTGCAGACATGAATTTTTCCCTGCTTGTTCACAGCTGTATCCTTAATGTCTGGAACCAAGCCTTTGCATGGTTGACATTTAATAAATATTTTTTGGAATTAATGAATAAAGAAAGGAAGAAATGCAGAAAGGTATATATCTATTCTTTTCTCTGGCAGTCATCAATAAAAATCAATGTAGATGGATTGAGTGAGGATTTAAAGTGATAAGGGGAGAAGGTAAAGGGCAGAGGTTACATTAACTTGTCTTTTTAATCAGGGGTGAACAGTGGAATTAGGTGTTATCTGAAGTCAAGTGTGTTAGAGGCATCTTTGATATGAATCCTAACATAGGGTTGATGTTCACTCTGTCTAGGAATATAGGTAGGGGTCACATTTTCCTACTCCACATCTCAGAATTCACTTAGTTCTATCCCTGAAAACACTAAACCTTTTTGTGACTCTGTTTTCATAGAGATAATATTTACAAATTAAAATTTTGAAAGTAAAATTAAACAGGCTTCAAAATAACTGAGCTGAGTCTGTGAAGATTTTCTCATAGAGTTCCAATATTTGATGGGGCCTGGCCCAAAGAAAGCATATAAAAATGGTAATAGTGCTGCTACTGCTGACATGGAAAAGAGCTTAATGATTTGCATCTTTTCTGAAGCTAATTAAGAAACCCGCTTGAAAAAAATACTTCTTAAGCTTTGACTACTTTGTCCTATCTTCAGGATTTGAACTTACACATATAAGCATGTCCATCTGACCTTAAAACTATGAAACAAAGATAAATGTTTATTATCAATAACAGACACAATGAGTCTGGTGTAGGGTTGGCTAGGTATAGATGGGCCCTCGTTATGTGTATTACCTACTGTAACATTTATTCTTAAAAGCAGAGTCTCAACCAAGGCAACTGAAGGTGAGTCGCCCTTCTGACAAACACTACCTGAGAAACGGATCAAGCCATAGAATTTATCTCCCTGACAAATTAAGAAACAAACTTACTCTCTGGCCATAAAACATGCTCCTCTTAGGATTCTGACTCATGAAAATGTAAGAAAACCACTCTAACTTGTTACCTTAAAGTGAATTCTAATTTGTTCTGGACACCAATAGTTTACTGCTTTCTTAGGTCACCTACTCACACTGCTTTATAGCCTTGTAAATGGCATTTGGAGCACTTACCTACGTGATAAGGACATGGAAAATGCTAGAAAAAAATGGAAGAAAACTAATTTTCAGATCTTCTCTAGAGTTGCCTTGTCGAGCTGTTCTAGAATGCATTTCAGCCTTCAGTATATTTTAATGACTTTGAGAGCAGTACTTAAAAAATAAAAATTTATAGGTGATATCCAGTAGAGTGGGAGGTAGAGAAGCTTCAAAACAGCACTGACCTCCAAAAAAGTTTGGAAAAGCATAGGAGAAAAAAGGACCATACTAATAAGATTAGGTATAACCTCTGTACCATAAAGTAAAAGAATGCACAAAAACACTATTTTATATGTGCAAGTTGGGAAGAGACCAGCTTCTAGTATGTATGCTAAAGTGATTCAAAAGTCAGGATTCATTATAAATTGAAGAGTGAAAAAAAATGGAATGAAAGAAAAAATACTTAGGAATCAGTTAATTAATTTAAAAATATGCCCCTAAAAATAATCAGAAAGTAATTCTCTCGTGAAATTTATCCCTGGCTAAACTTTTGTTTGGTTAATTGTATATGGTTTAGGGATCTAATGGGATGACCAAAGATTAAAGGGAGAGACTTCATACTGCCCTGGTTTCCTATCTGGTTTTAGATTACCAACGGATAGAACTTGAAATAGAACCCTGCTCCTGACATTTGTTATAAAAGTGGCTACAAAAGCTTTGCTATATTTTAAACATATGTTAGGCCATTGTCCTTCTCAACTGATAGGCGATAAAAGTAAAAGTTATAATGATTTGCTAAATCTTCTGGCACCATGAGAGGACGAGGATGATTGGTGACAGTGATGATGAAATAGCTTTAAACTAACCTCTTTAAGGATAGATTCAGAAAAGGGGTAGAGAATTTCAGGGGCCAACAAATAAAACAAATTCATTTCTAAACTGTTTTTAGATTTATTAAACATTATAAGTCCCCAAATAATGAAATGGCACTGGTCCTTTAGGCTACATCAAAAATTGATAGAAGAAAAAGAATTGATAGAAGAGGTAACTATCTGAGCCAAAAAGTGATGGTTAGTTACCATTCACAGTGAGCTTACTCTATGCTAGGTGCTTTATATCTGTGATGTCTATTTGTTAATAGCACTATAAATTATTCCTTTTTGCAGACAAAAACACCAAATTTAAAATATATGTAATGCAGCAACTAGGTGTGGCGTTTCCAAATGCACATCCTGGCTCTAGCACTTACTAATTATGGGCATCATGACAGCTTCTCTGTGCCTTTATTTCATCACCTCTGAAATGGAAACAACTACCTACTACGAGTTTTGTGAGAATTATTATGAGATTAAAATGAAGTCATAGTGTAGAACACAGTGCTGGAAACACATTAGTATTTGATAAACATTAGTAACCGTCATTAGAGGGATTTCATATTTTGCCTAGAGTCACAGAGCAAATAATTGGCTGAACGGGATTCATCTGTTTCCACTGCTTTACTGTCTTAGAATATGGAGAACTTTTCTTGGAAATATGATTAGGCACATTATGAGCCAGTATTAACAGGACAAGGCAGATGTTCAATAAATAATTTAGACCTAAGTTGAATTTTACTCTCCCAGTTACGCTTTAAGTAGATTTTATCTCCTTTTCCATGCACTAGAAAACTTCCCCAATATAATACACGGAGTGTTCACAATAATTATCATAGTATATAAACAAAGTGTTGTGGAAATAGGGAGATGGCAATTCCAATGCAAATGGGTTTATTTCACTTTCATAATGATTCAGGAGCGGTAATGATGAACATGAGTAATTATTTTTTTCTCTTCCCAGTTGGGTACAAACCTATAAATTCTTATCTTCCTGAAATTCCCAAGTGAGAACTGGTCTCAAGGTCACTGATTTTTTTTTTTTTTAGTTTTTACACTTGTATCCCTTAAACAATAATAATAGTTGTTGTACCTACCAGTTGTTTGAATCCCTGAATCTCAATTTTCTTTGTGTCATTTTGCAATTTCCATTCAACGCCTGTAAGTTCTTTACCTAAAGAGGCCGTGGTGCCTCGCATTAAATCTAATTTGCTGCTTTCATCTGCCCCACCATTTATAAACAAATTCAGTATGATGTAGTGAACCACAGCTATGTTGTTAGAAGTAGTACACTTAAAGAGAAAAACACAGCTTGAAGCAAGTGGCAACAGGGTACTTAAACCCAAAATCCTATTGCTTATTTCATAGCATTTTTAGTGACACACGAAAGAAAAATGCTGTTGGCTTCAGACATTAAAAGGCAGCTTTGTGATATATTCTGCCCAACAAATTAGACTTATCAAAACAAATAAATCCTGCAGATGTCAATGTGATGTGCTTCCATAATACAAAGCTTGAATTCACAGGAGACAAAGGTTATCTATCACACTGTGGCCTGAAATATAATTCTCAACTCCCCATATTTTCCCCTTATAGAGCTGGAGAACGTCATAAAAATAAGGCAATGGGTTTATAAGCTTAAAAGAAGGTGTGTTCCTGGAAAACACAATAAACAGAAAGGGTTTGTTTAAAAAATTCAATGGGATTTCCTATGAGACATTTCTTAGCATGGTACCAGGCTCAGTGGATGTTACATGTTTCTGGCATCTAAATCTGTTGAAAAGTGAAAAATTCAAAAGGGAAATTAACACAATATCTGTTACTGGACTTAAGAGTATTTGCAAATCATAAAATTAAAATATTTCCTTGTAAAAATCAAATCCTCCCAAGAAAGCAACACAAGAAGTATAATAGAATGAACTTTTAATTATATTATTTTAAACATATTTTAAGGTCATTTTCTCTCTTTCAAAACACACGATTGGTAACAACCTACATTTTGTGTGAAACTACTAGGTGTAAAGCATCATCTTTTATTATTAAGGAATTAACTATTTCCCGTAGGAACATTTCCAAATAACCAAACTGCACATCTTTCATTAAAACTATCTTTACACATTCCAACCTCAGACCAGCACCTCTTATTTTTTCGGTTTACTCCATTGAGTATCTCAATTCCAACGCTCCTTGAACTCCATCAAGACCACTAATCCACTGCTGATCCCACTTATTTTCAAACTCAATCACCCCTTGATGTCCCCACTCTCACTCGTATCCAGCTTAAACTCTACTGTCAACCATAATAATCACCCCCAGGCCCCCAAAATCAACTTCCTTGACTCTGCCCCTTGCTTCTTCCTATTCACTTACCAAAACAAGACAAAAAAATATATACATTCCGGGGCTTCCCTGCTGGCACAGTGGTTGAGAGTCCGCCTGCCGATGCAGGGGACACGGGTTCGTGCCCCGGTCCGGGAAGATCACACATGCCGCGGAGCGGCTGGGCCCGCGAGCCATGGCCGCTGAGCCTGTGCGTCCGGAGCCTGTGCTCCGCAACGGGAGAGGCCACAGCAGTGAGGGGTCCGCGTACCGCAAAAAAAATAAAATAAAATAAAATAAAAAATATATATACATTCACACATTCCGAAGCACTCTGAATAGTTTAGAAAGAGAAGGACACACAAGTACATAGTCTTAGTAATGAGAAGAGAACTATATAAATGAAAGGAAATTAGAATCAGAAGTAACATAGTAATGAGAGCTAACACTGACAAGCACTTACTAAGCCCCAGTCACCCTAAGTGATTAACAATTTTAGTACCTTCTGTAATTGTCCTTTTAAAGGTGACAAGGCCAAGGTTTATGGAAGGGAAGTCACCTTCCCCCAAACACACCACTAGGAAGTAGAGAGAGAGCATCTGAACCCAGGCAGTCGATGACGGAGGCTGTGGTCTTGCCTGGTCAGATACAAAGAAATCTGAAAACCAGGATAAAGTGGACAGTGCTCCAGGAAAATAAAATGACCAGAATGCTTGCATATGGGTGCAGAAAGCCTGCTTGGCTGTGAGGTCTACAAACAAAGCACTATGGTTCAGAAGCAACATGGAAATACTATTTCATTTGTTATATAAACCACTGGATAGTTTAAAAAAAGGAACACTTGGACATTCTTTTTATGAACATTGACAATATCCTATGTCAAACCCTGTCTAGGAAAGTACAAGAAATTCACAGACCTGCCTCAACTGTGAATATAGTTGTAAAAATCCTGTGTTACAATTGAACTTAAGTCTATCAAGAATAATGCTTCAACATGCCCGATTGGGATTGACCCTTGAAACATTTGTCAAATGCTTAATACGTGCCAGGCATTGTTCTTTTGACTTTAAATCTTTACTACAAACCCATGAGGTGAAATTGTTATTGGTCCCTTTTACAGAGGAGGAATCAGGGTGCAGGGGGGATCTGAATTCAGGCAGTGTGGCTCTACAGTATGATCCAGGCCATGACTTTGCAGGAAATATATTGACATAGCTTATCCTATCAATCGTTTGAGGGAAAAGAACCTTGTAATTATACTGCCAACTTTGAGTGAATCTACATATTTTAAGGATATGACTTATCTATCAGAAATAAAGCATAGTATAACACTGTAATGATATAAAATGAAGGAACTAGGGCCATATTTACCAAAGAAGTTCACAAACGTGACAATGAGGAAAACAGCAACTTTCCAAAGAATAGAGTATGATTATATATTTATTCAAATTTCAAAAATATGTAAAATAAGCCATGATGCTAGAAATAAATTATAATAAAATTATAAATCACAAATGTTTAATAAATTACACAATTATAATAACATTTTAGGGATTATATAATTATAACAAAAGCACATATCACATATTTATACTGTATCTGATTTATTTATTTCTTAAGGTGGTTGATGGGGTCACAGGTGTTTGTAATACTATTATTTATATTATTATCTATCTATCTATTATCTAACTTTTCGAGTATAAAGTTATAAAAAGAACATCACTGCTATTCCTTTACCAAAGCAAAGTCATTGATATGAATTTTCAGTACTTTATGCTTTATGACACACAGATATTTGTGTGTATGTGTGCGTGTGTATATATATGCCTGTATGCTTGTGTGTTTACACACATGTTCAAAATATTGTACCTTATAGTACATTTTATGAACTGCATTTTTCACTTAATAAATGATCTGCATCTTTTCAAATTAATAAATACAAATTTACATCATCGGTTTTAATTGGTGCAAATTATTTTATCTTTTAAATCAATGACAAACTAGTGGACAATTACTTCATTAATTTTTCTGTTTTATAAAAAGCACTGTAGTGATCTTCCTTGTACATTTTCTAACTTTTATCCATGGTGCTTGTTTGCTTATGATTTGGTCATCTTTGCTAGCAAATCCCTATTTTAGAAGTTGCCATGGGAATCCTGAGAGGTATGTGTTGCTGAAGGAGAATTACCAATTCTGAATCATTTTAGACAAATTCCTGGGCTTGTGATGTCCAGGATCATAAAGGTGGTATAACGGCACAAAAATGCCAGCAAGGGCAGATATGGGATTGAAGTTTTCAGAAAAGTCTAGCCTAGGAGAGGAAGTCTCCTAAACATTTTTCTCTGCTGGCATTTGAATTTGTTTTTTCTTAATCACTTTTTACTGGAAGCTTTGACTTCTGTTTCCCCAACCGGCAGGAGCCCAGGCACTGTCTGTTGCCCTGCAGGCACAGCTGTGAAGATGAATGCATGTCCTGTGTTCATTACACAGATGAACCAAGGCTCCCGGGTCCAATTCACTCCTCTGGAAAGCTTTCTCCTCATGTCATCTTTTTGGTGACACTTCCGTTCTTTCTTGGAAGCTGAACTATGCACTTAAATGTTTGTTATATTTTACTTAGTACTTACTTCTAAGTATTTTCAGTACATAAAGCAGCCTTATTTTTGGAAACAGAAAGCCTGTATCCCTTTGATAATCAGAAAGAAAACGTAAAAAAAAAATAACTTTAATTTGCTCCATTTGTGTTCAAAACAACATCCAAACTCTCAGCTATTTCCACTCTTCTTCCTCTGCTCCCAAAACTACTTTGAAAACATGAAGGAACTTCTTCAGTTCTTGTTTGCATTTCTACATGGAATTCGTTTTTCTCTCCACCCACCTGTTGAAAGCCATTCAAAGTCCTCCATAAATGACCTATTTTGAAAAAACCTGATCTGGAAGAGCTCTGTATTAGTTCTAGGACTGTCATGATTAATTTTCACAGACTGGGTGGTTTAAAACAACAGAAGTTTACTCTGTCACAGTTCTCTAGGCTGGAAGACCAAATTCAAGGTGTCAACAGAGCTGGTTTCATCTGGAGGCTCTGAGGAAGGATCTGTTCCGTGCTTCTCTCCTGGCATCTGATGGTTGTTGGCAATACTTGCCATCCCTTCACTGTAGCTGCGTCTTTCCAATCTCAGCCTTCACCTTCACACGGCTTTCTTCTCTCTCCATGTTTCCTCTAAGCCTCTGCATCCAAATCTCCCTCTCCTTTCTCTTATACACACACCGGTCATTGGATTTAGGGGTGACCCTAATCGACTATGACTACATCTTGATTTGATTGTATCTGCAAACCCTGTTTCCACATAAAGCAACAAGGGTTGGGACTTGAACATATATTTTGAGGGGACACAATGCAACCCACTATGAGCTCTTTTTTTTATCATATCACTCTGTTTTGCTACTAGAGCATTTTATGTAAAAGCTTCTTTCTAATCTGTTTATGTTCAATCTTATACAAATATATGAATACATAAGGGACAAGTTGGCAAAAAATAAATTCAGTCTTGAAGTCTATCGCACTGTTGAATATTAATTGCTTAAAAGATTTTCTAGAAAGCTTAAATTATAAAGTCTTACATATTTTTAAGCTAGTTTACTGAGATGAGTTGCCTCTTTAAGAAACATACTCAATTTTTAGTCTTCATTCAACACTTCAAATTAAAGGCTTTTTTTCTGAATAAAAATATTCAAACCACTTTTCTGCTTCAAAGATTTCAAAAGTCTGGCACCCAATTATAGATGGCTTGATATCTTAGAAAAGAACAGTTCTGTATAACAGAATAACATATGGTACAATTTTAGAGTGACACATCAAGGGTAATATTCTTTATGTAAATACTGAAAATAAAGCAAAAGTACATTTTCTTAATGTGCAGGAATACGGAATAACAACAATGCTTCCCCATCTGACCATTTTCCAGCTGACACTCTATGGTAATTGTTCATAAAGCTTGAAAAATATTTTGTGCAGTCTTGCCCAGAGAGCAGTTAGTTCTAACTTTCTGCAGCTTGATTGACTTTTGGGGAAATCTACTTGGTTGGCTCCAAGAAAGAGCACAAAAGTTAGCTTCATTGTGTGAAACGATGGGCAGAAAACAATGCAGAGGCCGCCTGGCTGGAAGGGTGGCTTACTGGACGTGAGGATGGAGTGACGGGATGATACAGGTGCTGACACAGCAGATGGCCACTTAGCTACAGCTCATTTTACTAAGTTCACAAAGTTCAAAGGCAGGGATCTAAAGCAGGACCCGGGTGAAAGTGAAAAAGTAACCAATAGAATTGGAACTTAAACAGAAGACTCCAGGGATATGTAGTAGATTTTATTCTCCAGTCAACAATTTCTAGAGTTTATCAGTCTTTAGTGAGTGTTTAAACCAGGATATATCAGTTTTATACATGTTACACTTAACGGTGTATGCTTAATTTAATTGTTAATCAGCTTATACATTGTCCTCTCATAGTGAACTAATTCATCTTTGTTTCCAATGTCCCAATCAACGAACCTCTTTCAGGTGATGGTGCATTAGCCCCATTCATCCTAAATGGCATCAACTCCCCTCGGCCACAATTTTGGTGCCTAGGTAGGGACTGCTCTGGACTGAACCTACCAGACAGCTCCACTTACCTCCAGTACACGTCAGCACCTGGACCCCGTAAAGTAATAAGTCATAAAATTTTGCTCCAATCAGTTCTGTCTCTGATTTATTATCACACCAACCTCATAAAACCATGCCCAAATTTTACCAAACTAATTTAGTCTTGCTATGAGAGGGTGCAAATGCAGGTTGGGTATTTTTATTCAATGTGAGTCTGAGAGGAGCATTAAACATTCAAAGTCTCATTACACTGTCACTGCTACACAGCATTTCACTTTCTCTAAAGAAATAACTTCAAAATCCCAACACATTTCAGATCACATAAGGCCACTAGCTTCTGTTTTTTAATGATTTCTTCCAAATCTCATAGCACGATAGCTAAGAACCAGATGGTTATAAACTGGCAATTCTATCCCACAGTGACTGAGTCAGCTAGAAATATAAGTTGTTACAACCTCATTCAAGTTGTCTTTTGTATTGAACAATCAATAAACAGAAAAGTCTCCCATTATCCCGAAAGTAAATAGACTGCTCATAAAAGTGCTGGGCTGACATCACTTGAACCTGAATGAGTATGTTTATCCACAGACCATGTAGCTGAGCAGCTGCAGTGAATTTTTTTCTAATGTCACACCCTGATTTGACTTCTTAAATGTCATAAAATTGATTTCCCCCTGCATACGGGATATATACCAGCTGTTATTTTGAGTTATACAAACTATATTTTAACAATTTAGAGTCACATTTGATTATGAACTGAACAATCGTTAGAATTTGTTAGTTGTTTCACTAGCTTACTTTTATCGAATTAACTTTAATACTACACACTTGAAAAGTTCTATAATCTGTGCGGCATACTTGGAGTATAGAACCTTTATGAGCGGACTTTCCTTCATTCTTAAGCAGAAGTTCAGCCCTTCCAAAATTAAATAATCCACATGGTTCAAAGGATTTCTTAATCAGCAAAGAGGATTTTCTTAATCAAATAAAAATCACTTTTGGTGAAATTACACATATTTTATTATAAAATTAGTGAATAGTAATGGTACTTTACAGTAGGTTCTATTCACCTAAGTCCAAGAACAGGCTCCTAGTCCAGCATATCTTAACGATTTAGTGCAGATGCTTAACCAGTTCATTTCTAATGTTTAAAGGTTCTAGGCAATGGGTGGGAGCCAACACAGGTTTTGCAATTGCATATATAATAAAAATGCTAATCAAAAAAGGCTTAAATATATGCCTATTACCTTTCAATCTAAATTCAAGAATGATTTTTGATTGCATTTTTTTTGGACGTATTTGTGGTAGGAAAAGATTATAGGAAACCTGAGAAGCAGAAAAACATAGAAAATCTTCTGGAAAAAAATACTTTCATAAAACAATCAGTAATAAAATTTAAGATAAAAATATATCTTACTAATATAAACAATTACCAGGAAAAGAGGTTATATTAAAAAACAATATTCTCTTAAAAACGAAGATATAGTAATCCTCCAAAGAATGGGAGGGAGGAGGAAATTGAGGGAGTCTCATCTTAGCTCAATTCCAGGCAGAGGAAACACAACATGCAAAGGAATGAAACAGTAAATGGCATGGCATATTTGAGAAACTATATTAAAAAAAAAAAGATTAGGAACCAAGATAGCAGAGTAGAAGGACGTGCTCTCACTCTCTCTTGTGAGAACACCAGAATCACAACTAGCTGCTGGACAATCGTTGACAGGAAGACACTGGAACTCACCAAAAAGATACCCCACATCCAAACACAAAGAAGAAGCCACAATGAGATGGTATGAGGGGCGCAATCACAGTAAAATCAAATCCCATAACTGCTGGGTGGGTGACTCACAGATTGTAGAACACTTATACCACAGAAGTCCACCCACTGGAGTTAAGGTTCTGAGCCCCACATCAGGGTTCCCAACCTGGGGGTCTGGCAACGGGAGGAGGAATTCCTAGAGAATCAGACATTAGTGGGAATTGATTGCAGGACTTTGACCGGACTGGGGGAAACAAAGACTCTACTCTTGGAGGGCACACACAAAGTAGTGTGTGCATCGGGACCCAGGGGAAGGAGCAGTGACCCCAGGGGAGACTGAACAAGACCTACCTGCTAGTGTTGGAGGGTCTCCTGCAGAGGCAGGAGGTGGCTTTGGCTCACCGTGGGGACAAGAACACTGGCAGCAGAAATTCTGGGAAATACTCCTAGGCATGAGCCCCCCAAGAGTCTGTCATTAGCCCCACCAAAGAGCCCAGGTAGGCTCCAGAGTTGGGTTGCCTCAGGCCAAACAACCAACAGGGAGGGAACCCAGGCCCACCCATCAACAGTCAAGTGGATTAAAGTTTTACTGAGCTCTGCCCACCAAAGCAACAGTCAGCTCTACCCACCACCAGTCCCTCCCATCAAGCCTCTTAGATAGCCTCATCCACCAGAGGGCAGAGAGCAGAAGCAAGAACTACAATCATGCGGCCTCTGGAACAAAAAACACATTCACAGAAAGACAGACAAGATGAAAAGGCAGAGGGCTATGGACCAGATGAGGGAACAAGATAAAACCCCAGAAAAACAACTAAATGAAGTGCAGATAGGCAACCTTCCAGAAAAAGAATTCAGAATAATGATAGTGAAGATGATCCAGGACCTCGGAAAGAGAATGGAGGCAAAGATCAAGAAGATGAAAGAAATGTTGAACAAAGACCTAGAAGAATTAAAGAACAAACAAACAGAGATGAACAATACAATAACTGAAATGAAAACTACACTAGAAGGAATCAATAGCAGAATAACTGAGGCAGCAGAACGGATAAGTGACCTGGAAGACAGAATGGTGGAATTCACTGCTGTGGAACAGAATAAAGAAAAAAGAATGAAAAGAAATGAAGACAGCCTAAGAGACCTCTGGGACAACATTAAACGCAACAACATTCGCATTATAGGGATTCCAGAAGGAGAAGAGAGAGAGAAAGGACCAGAGAAAATATTTGAAGAGATTATAGTCAAAAATGTCCCTAACATAGGGAAGTCATCCAAGTCCAGGAAGCGCAGCGAGTCCCATACAGGATAAACCCAAGGAGAAACACACTGAGACACACAGTAATCAAATTGACAAAAATTAAAGACAAAGAAAAATTATTGAAAGCAGCAAGGGAAAAATGAAAAATAACATACAAGGGAACTCCCATAAGGTTAACAGCTGATTTCTCAGCAGAAACTCTACAAGCCAGAAGAGAGTGGCATGATATGCTTAAAGTGATGAAAGAGAAGAACCTACAACCAAGATTACTCTACCCGGTAAGGATCTCATTCAGATTCGATGGAGAAATCAAAAGTGTTACAGACAAGCAAAGGCTAAGAGAATTCAGCAGCACCAAACCAGCTCTACAACAAATGCTAAAGGAACTTCTCTAAGTGGGAAACACAAAAAAGAAAAGGATCTACAAAAACAAACCCAAAACAATTAAGAAAATCGTCATAGGAACATACATATCAATAATTACCTTAAACATGAATGGTTTAAATGCTCCAACCAAAAGACACAGGCTTGCTGAATGGATACAAAAAGAGGACCCATATATATGCTGTCTACAAGAGACCCACTTCAGACATAAGGACACATACAGACTGAAAGTGAGGGGATGGAAAAAGATATTTCATGCAAATGGAAATCAAAAGAAAGCTGGAGTAGCTATGCTCATATCAGATAAAATAGACTTTAAAATAAAGAATGTTACGAGAGACAAGGAAGGACACTACATAATGATCAATGGATCAATCCAAGAAGAAGATATAACAGTTATAAATATATATGCACCCAACACAGGAGCACCTCAATACATAAGGCAACTGCTAACAGCTATAAAAGAGGAAATCAACAGTAACACAGTAATAGTGGGGGACTTTAACACCTCACTTACACCAATGGACAGATCATCCGAACAGAAAATTAATAAGGAAACACAAGCTTTAAATGACACAATAGACCAGATAGATTTAATTGATATTTATAGGACATTCCATCCAAAAACAGCAGGTTACACTTTCTTCTCAAGTGTGCACGGAGCATTCTCCAGGATAGATCGCATCTTGGGTCACAAATCAAGCCTTAGTAAATTTAAGAAAACTGAAATCATATCAACTATCTTTTCTGGCCACAACGCTATGAGATTAGAAATGAATTACAGGGGAAAAAATGTAAAAATACACAAATACATGGAGGCTAAACAATACATTACTAAATAACCAAGAGATCAGTGAAGAAATCAAAGAGGAAATCAAAAAATACCTACAGACAGATGACAATGAAAACACGATGATCCAAAACCTATGGGATGCAGCAAAAGCAATTCTAAGAGGGAAGTTTACAGTTATACAATTGTAACTCAAGAAACAAGAAAAAAATCTCAAGTAAACAACCTAACCTTACACCTAAAGAAACTAGAGAAAGAAGAACAAACAAAACCCAAAGGTAGCAGAAGGAAAGAACACATAAAGATGAGAACAGAAATAAATGAAATAGAAACAAAGAAAACAATAGCAAAGATCAAGGAAACTCAAAGCTGGTTCTTTGAGAAGATAAAATTAATAAACCATTAGTGAGGCGGATCAAGAAAAGGAGTGAGAGGACTCAAATCAATAAAATTAGAAATAAAAAAGAAGACGGCTTCCCTGGTGGCGCAGTAGATGAGAGTCCGCCTGCCGATGCAGGGGACACAGGTTCGTGCCCCGGTTCGGGAAGATCCCACATGCCGCAGAGCGGCTGGGCCCGTGAGCCATGGCCGCTGAGCCTGCACGTCCAGAGCCTGTGCTCCACAACGGGAGAGGCCACAACAGTAAGAGGCCCGCGTACCACAAAAAAAAAAAAAAAAAAAAGAAAGGAGAAGTTACAACAGACACCGCAGAAATACAAAGCATCGTAAGAGACTACTACAAGCAACTCTATGCCAATAAAATGGACAACCTGGAAGAAATGGACAAATTCTTAGAAAGGTATAACATTCCAAGACTGAACCAGGAAGAAACAGAAAATATGAACAGACCAATCACAAGTAATGAAATTGAAACTGTGATTAAAAATCTTCCAACAAACAAAAGTCCAGGACCAAATGGCTTGACAGGTGAATTCTATCAAACAATTAGAGAAGAGCTAACACCCAGCCTTCTCAAACTCTTCCAAAAAATTGCAGAGGAAGGAACACTCCCAAATTCATTCTATGAGGCCACCATCACCCTGATACCAAAACCAGACAAAGGTACTACAAAAAAAGAAAATTGCAGACCAATATCACTGATGAATATCGATGCAAAAATCCTCAACAAAATACTAGGAAACAGAATCAAAAAACACATTAAAAGGATCATACACGATGATCAAGTGGGATTTATCCCAGGGATGCAAGGATTCTTCAGTATACACAAATCAATCAATGTGATACACCATATTAACAAACTGAAGAAGAAAAACCATATGATCATCTCAATAGATGCAGAAAAAGCTTTTCACAAAAGTCAACACCCGGGCTTCCCTGGTGGCGCAGTGGTTGAGAGTCCGCCTGCCGATGCAGGGGACACGGGTTCGTGCCCGAGTCAGGGAAGATCCCACATGCCACAGAGCAGCTGGGCCCGTGAGCCATGGCCGCTGAGCCGGCACGTCCGGAGCCTGTGCTCCGCAACGGGAGAGGCCTCAACAGTGAGCAGCCCGCGTACTGAAGAAAAAGAAAAAAAAAGTCAACACCCATTTATGATAAAAACTCTCTAGAAAGTGGGCACAGAGGGAACCTACCTGAACATAATTAAGGCCGTATATGACAAACCCAAAGTGAACATCATTCTCAATGGTGAAAAACTGAAACCATTTCCTCTAAGATCAGGAACGAGACAAGGATGTCCACTCTCACCACTATTATTCAACATAGTTATGTAAGTCCTAGCTATGGCAATCAGAGAAGAAAAAGAAGTAAAAGGAATACAAATTGGAAAAGAAGAAGTAAAACCGTCACTGTTTGCAGATGACATGATACTATACATAGAGAATCCTAAAAATGCCACCAGAAAACTACTAGAGCTAATCAATGAATTTGGTAAAGTTGCAGGATACAAAATTAATGCACAGAAATCTCTTGCATTCCTATACACTAATGATGAAAAATATGAAAGAGAAATTATGGAAACACTCCCATTTACCATTGCAATAAAAAGAATAAAATACCTAGGAATAAACCTACCTAGGGAAACAAAAGACCTGTATGCAGAAAACTATAAGACACTGATGAAATAAATTAAAGATGATGCCAACAGATGTAGAGGTATACCATGTTCTTGGATTGGAAAAATCAATATTGTGAAAATGACTGTACTACCCAAAGCAATCTACAGATTCGATGCAATCCCTATCAAATTGTCAATGGCATTTTTTTCCAGAACTATAACAAATCATCTAAAAATTTGTATGGTACACAAAAGACCGCGAATAGCCAAAGCAGTCTTGAGGGAAAAAAGCGGAGCTGGAGGAATCAGACTCTCTGACTTCAGATTATATTACAAAGCTACAGTAATCAAGACAATATGGTACTGGTACAAAACAGAAACATAGATCAATGGAACAAGATAGAAAGCCCAGAGATAAACCCATGCACCTATGGTCAACTAATCTATGACAAAGGAGGCAAGGATATACAATGGAGAAAAGACAGGCTCTTCAAGAACTGGTGCTGGGAAAACTGGACAGCTACATGTAAAAGAATGAAATTAGAACACTCCCTAACACCATACACAAAAATAAACTCAAAATGGATTTGAGACCTAAATGTAAGACTGGACACTATAAAACTCTTAGAGGAAAACATAGGAAGATCACTCTTTGACATAAATCACAGCAAAATCTTTTTTGATCCACCTCCTAGAGTAATGGAAATAAAAACAAAAATAAACAAATGGGACATAATGAAACTTCATAGTTTTTGCACAGCAAAGGAAACCATAAACAAGATGGAAAGACAACCCTCAGAATGGGAGAAAATATTTGCAAATGAATCAACACACAAAGGATTAATCTCTAAAATATATGAACAGCTCATGCAGCTCAATATTAAAAAAACAAACAACCCAATCCAAAAATGAGCAGAAGACCTAAATAGACATTTCTCTGAAGAAGATATATAGATGGCCAAGAAGCACAGAAAAAGCTGCTCAACATCACTAATTATTAGAGAAATGCAAATCAAAACTGCAATGAGGTACCACCTCACCAGTTAGACCAGTTAGAATGGGCATCATCACAAAATCTACAAACAACAAATGCTGGAGAAAAAGGAACCCTCTTGCACTGTTGGTGGGAATGTAAATTGATACAGCCACTATGGAGAACAGTATGGAGGTTCCTTAAAAAACTAAAAATAGAATTACCATATGATCCAGCAATCCCACTACTGGGCATATACCCAGAGAAAACCATAACTCAAAAAGACACATGCACCCCAATGTTCATTGCAGCACTGTTTACAATAGCCAGGTCATGGAAGCAACCTAAATGCCCACTGACAGACGAATGGATAAAGAAGTTGTGGTACATATATACAAAGGAATATTACTCAGTCATAAAAAGGAATGAAATTGAGTCATTTGTTGAGAAGTGGATGGATCTAGAGACTGTCATACAGAGTGAAGTAAGTCAGAAAGAGAAAAACAAATATCGTATATTAACACATGTATGTGGAACCTAGAAAAATAGTACAGATGAACCGGTTTTCAGGGCAGAAGTTGAGACACAGATGTAGAGAACAAACGTATGGGCACCAAGGGGGGAAAACCGTGGTGGAGTGGGGGTGGTGGTGTGCTGAATTGGGCGATTGGGATTGACATGTATACACTGATGTGTATAAAATTGATGATTAAGAACCTGCAGTATAAAAAAGAAACAAACAAACAAAACAACTAATACTAAACTTTCTTTGGGTATTTGTATGGAAATATGTTAATATAATTGTTTCAGATATTACATGAATTTTCTAAAAAAAAAAACAACAACAAAACCCACAAAGATATAGGATTTGGGAAATACAATGTGAATAAACTGAAATGTGATTAACTGATATCCAGGGATTTCAGGTACAAAGTAACACTTATGCAAAACTTTTTAAAAATTTAATAAGTTTATGGATATATTGTGATTTGGCTTTTGCCCAAATAGTTTTCATTTTTAATGTTGGGCAATTTATTCATGAATATTCCATTACAAATTTCAAATGGGAAAAACTATAGAAATAAGTTCATTATATTACAGAATAAATTCAATGTTTCAAATAATTATTTAGGAAATTAACCAGGTTGTTCAGACTTTAAATATTACTTGCCCTGTATTATTTGGAGATCTTTTCAGATTTCATATACTGACAAAAGATAGACATAGCTGAGCTCTTCCTTTCCTTTTCTCTTTTCCTTAATGAAGGTAACCGAATCTATTACCCAACCTCTGGGTTTCCAACATCTAAGCCATCTGTTCCTTTATTCACTAGGCATTGAACATAGTCCAAAAAAAAAAAAAAAAAAAAAAAGAATGAACATGGGCTCTCTTTTCAAGGAATGGCAGAATGCAGAAATGTTCATTTGTATTCAAGAATGTTTTATTCATAGTTGTTACAGCAGACCTGGTGGGCCATGGTGATTTGCACACACAGCACACTGATCACCACCCCCCACTTCCCATCACAACACAGAGCAATCTGTTATTTGGCAATTTAAATAATTTTTCCTATGGGGCAGTCAAATTAGTCTCCCAAACTTGTTTTGAAAAACAATGATCTCTTTGAAAAACGAAGATGATAAACATATCATTATAACAAAACTTAAGTATAAACTTTACTCATTCATTAATTCAACAAATTTTTATTAGCACTGTGGTGCTGGTAATTCCAGGAGGAGAAAGACACCAGGGTTATGTCTTCATTGAGCTTAAAATCCTACAGAGCAGAGAGGTTTTGAACAAGGTACATGAAGTCCAAGTTCCAGTGCTATGGGGGAATAGAGCAGAGGTACTAAGATGAGGGGCTGGAAGCATGAGATCCTACACTGAGGATGGAAGGAAATGTAGAGATGGTTGGTTGAAGTGTGCAGGGGGCATACTAGGCTGGGGGAGCTCATACAAGGTCTACACATTAGAAGGAGCAAGACACACACGTATGTACGCGTGCACACGTGTCTTTGTACTCATGAATCATACATAAGGTACATAGGTACACATTTAGGATTAGTTTTGTTGTTTGTTGTTATTGCTGTCAGTTTCTTTTTAGCATGTTAGACTATACAACTTTTTATTTCTGAAATTCTTTCTCTGATCTGTCTTTTAACTTAAAAATACATCATAGTTGACCTTACAGATAACTGATATAGAGTTAGTATTTTATTGCAAGTTTTACTGAGATAATTGTAGATTCACTTGTAATAATAAGAAATACTACAGAGAGATCCTGTGTATATTTTGACCACTTTCTTCTCTCTGACCCCAATGTTAATATTTTGCAAAATTATAGTACAACATCACAACCAGGATACTGACATTGGAAGTCCACTGATTTTATTCAGATTTCCTCAGTTTTACTTGTACTTATTTGTGTGTGTGTTAAATTCTACACAATTTATCACCTTGTGGATTTGTATGTGCACCACCACAATCAAGATAACTGCTCAGGTCCAATACAAGTTTGTGTTACCCTTTTATGACCATACACTCCCTGTCTCCACACCCCCAAACCCCTACCCTAACCTCTGGCAACTAAACTGTCCTCCGTTTGTAAAATGTGTCATTTCACAAATGTTGTATAAATGAAATCACAAAGTATATAATCTTTTGGGATTGGCTTTTTTTCACTGGGCCTAATTCACTTGAGATTCACCCAGGCTGCTGCATATATCAAACATTTGTTCCTTTTTACTGCTGAGGAGTAGTTCACGGTATGAGTATACCACAGTTTGTTGAAGGACCTCTGGGCTCTTTCTAGTTTTTGACTATTATGAATAAAGCTATTATGAACATTTTTGTACAGGTGTATATGTGTGTGTGAACATAAGTTTACTTTTTTTTTCCCTGAGATAAATGTCCAAGAGTGCAATTGCTGGATTGTGTAATAATTATATATTTAATTTTATAAGAAGCTGCCACCCACTTTCCACAGTGGCTAGACCACTTTACATTCCCACCAGCAACGTATGAGTGATCCAGTTTCCCTGCAACCTCTCAAGCATTTAGTGTTATCACTATTATTATTTTTTTAATTTCAGCCATTCAGATAGGTGCACAGTGATACCTCATTATGGTTTAATTTGCATTTCCCTGATGATTAACTTTTTAAAAACTTGCATACATTCATGGGAACGTTCACATAGGCATAATTTCATATAAATGGGATATTTTATATATACTGGGTATTTTCTTCTGTTCATTTTATTTTCTTACTTCTTCTTTTTGCTTGCCTTTTTTTTTTACCCAACTTCCTTTCTATCTACCTTGTTATCATCTCCTCCTTGCCCCAGGTAATGCTTGTTAAAAGACACACTCTTTCAATTTTTCTTTTACAAAATGGGATTATTCACTACATACTTCTCTGCTGGTTGTTTTGCTTGAAAAACTACACTTCTTAGAAATGTCTTCAGGTTAATTGGGTTAATTAGAATTCTTCCTATTGATTGCATAATATTTCATGATAAGGATATACCATAATTTATTCAATGATTTTCCTCATAGGCATTCACTTGTTCCCAATTTTCTTGTCATTACACATAATGTGTAATACACAGGATATGTTCCCAAAAAGGTTCACTGAGTCAAGGGTATGCATGTTTATAATGGCAGTTGTCAGTTTTCTTGAAAAAAATAATTGAAACATTCTCAATGGCCATTATGAGAGTACATTTTAATCTTCATTAGAAGTAAATGTGAGAGATCCTTTTAATCGTGGCTTTAATCTTGTTATTTTAGTTTTGACATCTGACTGCTTTTCAGTTTGAGTCTGTTTTCCATGTAATTTTGTCATTTTATTAAAAGATATAGACTACTCCATCTTAATATCTATCTGAAAAACATAATTTGCAAGAAAAAATACTCAAATTCCTTGTTTTTAAGTACTTCCTTTTATCCCATTGGCATGCCACGAAGCTAAGACAATTTTAAAAAATTGTGCCATGGCTTCTTAAACACTTTTACTACCATCTAAAAGCAGACTGTTACATCTACACATAAAAACATGGTTTAAAAATAAATAATACTTTCAAATTAATCATAATTTAAACTAGTTGAAAACTCTTTGCAAGAAATGCAAAAAAAAGCCTTCTTCATTTTTACACTTAGATCTTGCCACAGTCTCACTGTCAGGATATTCTTCTATTAAAATTTAAGGCCATTTTCTTTTAAAGAAGAGCCTTTCATTTCTCAAAAATCTTACATGAACCATGAAACTACCACCACTGCCAAAAAGGAAAACAAAAGCTTCCAATTTCAGACCTGTGGGCTACAACTGTGAGTCTAAATTTCAGAATTATGTAGAAACTCAATTCAATATCATTCTTATCTGAAATAAGACGCTCTGGTATTGCTATGTACCCACAACACAATTCAGTACAAATAAAAATTGTAAAACAACAGTGAAAATTGAAACATACGAACAATAAAGAAAATGCTCTTTTATCTGTTTTGGAAAACCAATTTTCTGGTTGTTGTTAGGGTTTTTTTTTCTTTTTTTTTAACATCTTTATTGGAGTATAATTGCTTAAAAATGTTGTATTAGTTTCTGCTGTATAACAAAGTGAATCAGCCATATGTATACAAATATCTCCATATCCCCTCCCTCTTGCGTCTCTCTCCCACCCTCCCTATCCCACCCCTCTAGGTGGTCACAAAGCACTGAGCTGATCTCCCTGTGCTATGTGGGTGCTTCCCACCATCTATTTTATTTGGTAGTGTATATATGTCAATGTCACTCTCTGACTTCGTCTCAGCTTACACTTCCCCCTCCCCGGGTCCTCAAGTTCATTCACCACATCTGTGTTTTTATTCCTGTCCTGCCCATAGGTTCTTCAGAACCATTATTTTTTTTTAGATTCCATATATATGTGTTAGCATACGGTATTTTTCTCTTTCTGACTTACTTCAGTCTGTATGACAGACTATAGGTCCATCCACCTCACTACAAATAACTCAATTTCATTTCTTTTTATGGCTGAGTAATATTCCATTGTATGTATGTGCCACATCTTCTTTATCCATTCATCTGTCGATGGACACTTACATTGCTTCCATGTCCTGGCTATTGTAAATAGTGCTGTAAACAACATTGTGATACATGACTCCTTTTGAATTATGGTTTTCTTAGGGTATATGCCCAGTAGTGGGATTGCTGGGTTGTATGGTAGTTCTACTTTTAGTTTTTAAGGAACCTTCTTACTGTTCTCCATTGTGGCTGCATCAATTTACTTTCCCACCAACAGTGCAAGAGGGTTCCCTTTTCTCCACACCCTCTCCAGCATTAATTATTTGTAGATTTTTTGATGATGGCCATTCTAACCGGTGTGAGATGATGTCTCATTATAGTTCTGATTTGCATTTCTCTAATGACTAATGATGTTGAGCATTCTTTCACGTGTTTGTTGGCAATCTGTATATCTTTTCTGCAGAAATGTCTGTTTAGGTCTTCTGCCCTTTTTGGATTGGGTTCTTTGTTTTTCTGATATTGAGCTGCATGAGCTGCTTGCATATTTTGGAGATTAATCCTTGACAGTGGCTTCATTTACAAATATTTTCTCCCACTCTGAGGGTGTCTTTTCGTCTTGTTTATGGTTTCCTTTCCTGTGCAAAAGCTTTTAAGATTTATTAGGTCCCATTTGTTTATTTTTGTTTTTATTTCCATTTCTCTAGGAGGTGGATCGAAAAGGATCTTACTGTGATTTATGTAATAGATGGTTCTTCCTATGTTTTCCTCTAAGAGTTTTATGGTGTCTGGCCTTACATTAAGGTCTTTCAACCATTTTGAGTTTATTTTTGGGTACGGTATTAGGAAGTGTTCTAATTTCATTCTTTTACATATAGCTGTCCAGTTTTCCCAGCACCACTTATTGAAGAGGCTGTCTTTTCTCCATTGTATATTCTTGCCTCCCTTATCAAAAGTAAGGTGACCATAGGTGCTTGGATTTATCTCTGGACTTTCTATCCTGTTCTATTGATCTATAGTTCTGTTTTTGTGCCAGTATCATACTATCTTGATTACTGTAGCTTTGTAGTATAGTCTGAAGTCTTGGAGTCTGATTCCTCCAGCTCCGTTTTTCTTTCTCAAGATTGCTTTGGCTATTGGGGGTCTTTTGTGTTTCCATACAAATTGTGACATTTTTAGTTCTCATTCTGTGAAAAATGCCATTGGTAATTTGATAGGGATTGCATTCAATGTGTAGATTGCTTTGGGTAGTAGAGTCATTTTCACAATGTTGATTCTTTCAATCTAAGAACATGGTATATCTCTCCATCTGTTTGTATCATCTTTAATTTCTTTTATCAGTTTCTTATAGTTTTCTACAAACAGTTCTTTTCTCTCCTTAGGTAGGTTTATTCCTAGGTATTTTATTCTTTTTGTTGCAATGGTGAATGTGAGTGTTTCCTTAATTTGTCTTTCAGATTTTTCATCATTAGTGTATAGGAATGCAAGAGATTTCTGTGCATTAATTTTGTATCCTGCTACTTTACCAAATTCATTGATTAGCTCTAGTAGTTTTCTGGTAGCATCTTTAGGATTCTCTATGTATAGTATCATGTCATCTGCAAACAGTGACAGTTTTACTTCTTTACCAATTTGGATTCCTTTTATTTCTTTTTCTTCTTTGATTGCTGTTGCTAAAACTTCCAAAACTATGTTGAATAATAGCGGTGAGAGTGGGAAACCTTGTCTTGTTCCTGATATTAGTCGAAATGGTTTCAGTTTTTCACCACTGAGAACAATGTTGGCTGTGGGTTTGTAATATATCGCCCTTATTATGTTGAGATAAGTTCCCTCTATGCCTACTTTCTGGAGGGTTTTTATCATAAATCGGTGTTGAATTTTGTTGAAAGCTTTGTCTGCATCTACTGAAATTATCAGATTTTTTTTGCTTCAATTTGTTAATATGGTGTAGCACATTGATTGATTTGCGTATATTGAAGAATCCTTGCATTCCTGGGACAAAGCCCACTTGATCATGGTGTATGATCCTTTTAATGTGCTGTTGGATTCTGTTTGCTAGTATTTTGTTGAGGATTTTTGCATCTATGTTCATCAGTGATATTGGCCGGTAGTTTTCTTTCTTTGTGACATCTTTGGTTTTGGTATCAGGTGATGGTGGCCTCATAGAATGAGTTTGGGAGTGTTCTTCCCTCTGCTCTATTTTGGAAGAGTTTGAGAAGGATAGGTGTTAGCTCTTCTCTAAATGTTTGACAGAATTCATCTGTGAAGCCATCTGGTCCTGGGCTTTTGTTTGTTGGAAGATTTTTAACCACAGTTTCAATTTCAGTGCTTGTGATGGGTCTGTTTATATTTTCTATTTCTTCCTGGTTCAGTCATGTTAGGTTGTGCTTTTCTAAGAATTTGTCCATTTCTTCCAGGTTGTCCATTTTATTGGCATACAGTTGCTTGTAGTAGTCTCTCATGATCCTTTGTATTTCTGCAGTGTCAGTTGTTACTTCTCCTTTTTCATTTCTAATTCTGTTGATTTGAGTCCTCTCCGTTTTCTTCTTGATGAGGCTGGCTAATGGTTTGTCAGTTTTGTTTATCTTCTCAAAGAACCAGCTTTTACTTTTACTGATCTTTGCTATTGTTTCCTTCATTTTTTTTTTTTCATTTATTTCTGATCTGATCTTTATGATTTCTTTCCTTCTGTTAACTTTGGGGTCTTTTTGTTCTTCTTTCTCTAACTGCTTTAGGTGTGAGGTTAGGCTGTTCATTTGAGATTTTTCTTGTTTCTTGAGGTTGGATTGTATTGCTATAAATTTCCCTCTTAGAACTGCTTTTTGCTGCATCCCATAGGTTTTGGGGCATCGTGTTTTCACTGTCATTTGTTTCTAGGTATTTTTTTTTATTTCCTCTTTGATTTCTTCAGTGATCTATTGGGTATTTAGTAGTGTACTGTTTAGCCTCCATGTGTTTGTATTTTTAACAGTTTTTTCCCTGTAATTGATATGTAGCCTCATAGCATTGTGATTGGCAAAGATACTTGATAAGATTTCAGTTTTCTTCAATTTACTAAGGCTTGATTTGTGATCCAAGATATGATCTATCCCAGAGAATGTTCCATAAGCACTTGAGAAGAAAGTGTATTCTGTTGTTTTTGGATGGAATGTCCTATGAATATCAATTAAGTCCATCATGTTTAATGTGTCATTTAAAGCTTGTGTTTCCTTATTTTTCATTTTGGATTATCTCTGCATTGGTGAAACTCGGGTGTTAAAGTCCCCTACTATGATTGTGTTACTGTTGATTTCCCCTTTTATGGCTGTTAGCATTTGTCTTATGTATTGAGGTGCTGCTATGTTGGGTGCATAAATATTTACAACTGTTATAAATTCTTCTTAGATTGATCCTTTGATCATTACGCAGTGTCCTTCTTTGTCTCTTGTAAGAGTCTTTTATTTAAAGTCTGTTTTGTCTGATATGAGAATTGCTACTCCAGCTTTCTTTTGATTTCCATTTGCATGGAATATCTTTTTCCATCCCCTCACTTTCAGTCTGTATGCGTCCCTAGGTCAGAAGTGGGTCTCTTGTAGACAGCATAGATACATGTCTTGTTTTTGTATCCATTCAGCCAGTCTATGTCTTTTGGTTGGAGCATTTAATCCATTTACATTCAAGGTGATTATTGATATGTATGTTCCTATTACCATTTTCTTAATTGATTTGGGGTCACTTTTGTGGGTCTTTTTCTTCACTTCTGTTTCCTGCTTGGAGAAGTTCCTTTAGCATTTGTTGTAAAGCTGGTTTGGTGGTGCTGAATTCTCTTAGCTTTTGCTTGTCTGTAAATCTTTTGATTTCTCTGTCGAATCTGAATGAGATCCTTGCCGGGTCGAGTAATCTTGGTTGTAGGTTTTCTCCTTTCATCACTTTAAATATGTACTGCCACTCTCTTCTGGCTTGCAGGGTTTGTGCTGAAAGATCACCTTTTAACATATGGGGATTCCCTTGTATGCTCTTTGTTGCTTTTCCCTTGCTGCCTTTAATATTTTTTCTTTGTATTTAGTTTTTGATAGTTTGATTAATATATGTCTTAGCGTGCTTCTCTTTGGGTTTATCCTGTATGGTACTCTCTATGCCTCCTATACTTGACTATTTCCTTTCCCATGTTAGGGAAGTTTTCAACTATAATCTCTTCAAATGGTTTCTCAGTCCCTTTCTTTTTCTCTTCTTCTTCTGGAACCCCTATAATTCGAATGTTGGTGCGTTTAATGTTGTCCCAGAGGTCTCTGAGACTGTCCTCAATTCTCTTCATTCTTTTTTCTTTATTCTGCTCTGTAGTAATTATTTCCACTATTTTATCTTCCAGGTCACTTATTCGTTCTTCTGCCTCAGTTATTCTGGTATTGATTCCTTCTAGAGAATTTTAAATTTCATTTATTGTGTTGTTCATCATTGTTTGTTTGCTCTTTAGTTCTTTTAGGTCCTTGTTAAATGTTCTTGCATTTTGTCTATTCTACTTCCAAGATTTTGGATCATCTTTACTATCATTACTCTGAATTCTTTTTCAGCTAGACTGCCTATTTCCTCTTCATTTGTTTGGTCTGGTGGGTTTTTACCTTGCTCCTTCATCTGCTTTGTGTTTCTCTGTCTTCTCATTTTGCTTAACTTACTGTGTTTGGGGTCTCCTTTTCGCAGGCTGCAGGTTTGTAGTTCCCATTGTTTTTTGTGTCTGCCCCCGTGGGTAAGGTTGGTTCAGTGGGCTGTGTAAGTTTCCTGGTGGAGTGGACTAGTGCCTGTGTTCTGGTAGATGAGGCTGGATCTTGTCTTTCTGGTGGGCAGGACCACATCCAGTGCTGTGTTTTGGGGTGTCTGTGAACTTATTATGATTTTAGGCAGTCTCTCTGCTAATGGGTGGGGTTGTGTTCCTGTCTTGCTAGTTGTTTGGCATAGGGTGTGCAGCACTGTAGCTTGCTGGTCATTGAGCGGAGCTGGGTCTTAGCATTGAGACGGAGATTTCTGGGAGAACTCTCGCCGTTTGATATTACGTGGGGCCAGGAGGTCTCTGGTGGTCCAATGTCCTGAACTCGACTCTCACACCTCAGAGGCTCAGGCCTGACCCCCCGCCGGAGCACCAAGACCCTGTCAGCCACACGGCTTTTGGGAAGTCTAAGATCTTCTGCCAGCATTCAGTAGGTCTTCTGTAGGAGTTGTTCCATATGTAGACATATTTTTGATGTATTTGTGGGCAGGAAGGTGATCTCCACATCTTACTCCTCTGCCATCTTGAAGGTCCTCCTCTGGTTGTTGTTAGTTTTAATATGCAACATTGTTTAAGAGCTCAGAGAAAAGTGAGCTTGTGCAGTTGTAGACAATGAACAAGAAGGCACAATCTTAATATATGATACCAGCAAGTTTGGGATGGGTTCTACTACCACATGGGGATTTATATTACCAGTTAACAGACTTGTAGGCAACCGCCAAACAGACATTTTTTGGGTTTTTTTTTTTTTTGGCAGTATGTGGGCCTCTCACCGCAGTGGCCTCTCCCGTTGCGGAGTACAGGCTGAGGATGCGCAGGCCCAGCGGCCATGGCTCACGGGCCCAGCCGCTCCGCGGCATGTGGGATCCTCCCAGACCGGGGCACGAACCCGTGTCCCCTGCATCAGCAGGCGGACTCTCAACCACTGCGCCACTAGGGAAGCCCCCAAAAGACAGTTTTTAATGATGGAATGAGGTCAGATGACTAGTGAAGCAAGGTACATAAAAGGAATAAAGGCATTGAAGGAAAGAGGAACACTTTGATACATTCTAATTCAATTGAGCAAAGCTAAGATAAGTGTAGGTGAAGAGGTATGAGCAATTTATTTAGGCAAAGTGACTTTATGTTTTTGAATAACATAACCCGGTAATAAATATACCTATAAACTTTAACTATAAATACAGAAACTTTACTCCCTTTTAAAAATTACTCAACAAAGCTTCTCCTAAAGACTCATCTATTATTTGAAATTCACATCTTTCAAACTCTTAGTGCTTTTTTGCTTCCACACATTATAAAATGAATACACCATTTCCCTGAGCAAAATCTTTAAAAAACTATAATAAGCCAACTAATATATTACACAGCACAGGGATTCCAAAATCAAAAACACTGCAAGTTCCAACAATAACCTGCCTTGTGACTCAGTAATGCCAGAGTGTTTTATGAACTGGGATGCTAAAGTTCAACCTGAAAGGTATTTCACTGTAATACTGAGAATCCATGAAGGCAACCAGTCACTCAAAGGTCTGTTTTGAGATGTTTGGGGACTGCGGCTGTGCCGTGCCACACTCCTGCACAGCAGCACTGTTATCGTGCTACCAACTGCCTCCAGCTGCACACTCAGCAAGGACCAGAACACACAGCACGCGCTTGCCCTAACGGCTTCTCACCGGCATTGTTTATTTAGTTCTCCGAGCTTGAAAGGAAACCTCAAGAGTCCTCAGACCACCTGGGAGCAAAAGCCCGACACATAATAAACAAGCACCCAAAACATCTGTAGAAATAGATACACTGAGCTTCTTACTAAAGCCTTCCACAGCACATTCTCATCACAATAAGCCATCCTATTCAGTGGTAGATCTTAATCCATCTGGGCTATTGTCTCAGAAGCAATTCCATATCTTCAAGCTGGAGACAAGGCTATAATTGCTTACCTGACTCACAGGCAAATGTCTTTGACGTTTCATCATGAAAGATAATTGCCACTGCATGCTTCTTTGTCTCTCGAGGCAGCCTGGTTATATTTTTGATGTTGTGCAGTTCAGTTACCTTGAAAGAAAAATATTTTTAACTTAGTGTACAGTACATGCTATATATATATCGGTGATTACACAAAATGATCAGTTATTACTGTCTTAAGCCACTTTCCAATGGCTATTTTTACTTGGTAGCCAGGTATGATGTACTGGGTGAAAGGAACTGCTGTAAATAGGCCTTTAGTCATGTGGTGGTCAGGTGTAGGCGAAGGGACGTGTTCCACAGTCCTGTCATTAGGTCTCAGTCTTTCGCGAGCCTGTGCCTCTGGACTGTGAGCTTAACAAGTGTTTCTCAGTCCTCCCTAACCATAGGTGGGAGAGGATGGCTAGAGTGGGCAGAAACTGGGTATTTACCTTGTCTTTAACAAGGGTACCAGTTTTGACTTGATCAATGTTCAATGCTTTCACTTTATCACACATTATAACTGAAAATGAAGGGTTTTGATGAAGGGAAATGATTTAATTCCATTTATGATTCACAATGCCATCCTAGAAGCACTATCAATCACTAACTAGTGTTCTAAGTGAAGAAAGATAAACAGATATATATTTAAAAAATTTTGCTCCTCCATTTGTGAAGATGATACCTCTGATGTTGATTAGGATATACTAGTATAAAAATAGTTTAAATGACCAATTCATAGCTAAAAATTGTACTGATGACACATAATATCTGTAAAATAAAACTATGTGGCTACTTGTTAAAGAGCTTTATGCTTTTTGTCATATTTCCTTTTAAAATCTGTAGTGATCTAGACTTCTAGCCTCATAAAATAACATGCTTATCACTCAGTGTTGCTGTGTAGGCTGTCCATAGGGGCCCTTTTGTTCTTTGTCACAATGAATTTACAGTCTACTGTCTACATTCTACATTGCAGGAAAATTCATTTTAATATATCTTCTCTTCATATTTGTTTTTTTCTCTCTCCTCGTCATTATCTCATTTAAGATTAACATGCAAAATTAAAATGGGTAAGATAAGTGATTTTAAGTTAAATAAACTAAAAATTATTTGCTTCATATATATGCATATATATAAATACCTATATGTATTGATTTGTGAATTATACATATACTATATCTATCTATCTATCTATCTACCTACCTACCTATCTATTTGGAAATACTCATTTTCCCTTCCAGTAAAGAATAATTAGACACTAATATCTTACAATGTCTGAGGTCTAATACTCTGGGGAGAAAGATGAGAATTTTTTTTTGGAACAATGATTTGCATATTATATTTAAAGTACATTAAAGCATGTTCTCAATGATAAATTCTTGAATGTTTAAACGATTTGATAACTGACTCAAGTAATATTTAAGCCAAATTTTTTTCTAACATAGTAAGTTAAAGATTTTAAAAAGAGATATTATTTTCAAGCGTTATTAATTTTAAATAAACAAATGATCTTAATAAAATTAAATAGAGACTAAAAGCAATGAAGATTATGTGTTGCTTAAGAACTGATGCAATTTATGTCAGGTGAGCATGAAGTGATATGCTGCTATGTACATTATATATAATATCTAGTTGTACCAAACAATATCATAAAAACATTTACTATTCTGCTCAAAGGTCTTTCCAAATATGTTTATTTACAAATATAAAAGAATATTGGAACAGATATCGTAGATTACATCTTTTTTTGTCACCTCATGGCAAAAAATCAACAGAACAAATTAATAAATACCCTAGCAAAATGCAGCAAGCACTAGAGATCTAACTTTAGTGCCTTAGGCAATCTGACAGATGATGTAGTTCAAACAAAGTGTTTGCTCTTCTGTAACATTTACATTTAGAAATGCAGAGAACCTCTTCAAGCAGACATTGTTACACTGGTTTCCACAACAGTGCAAGGCTTTTTGTTGTTGATCAATAGTGCGATGCCACCCACTTCAGTGTGTGCCCTAACACACTGAAGAGATGCCAGAAAGCAAAATACTCATGAGGAGCATAAAATTCCACTTCTCAGATTGTCTTGGTTAGGAAATTCAAGTGTTATACTAGATTATAAAATGTTACAAAATCATACCAGAAGGTACCAAAATCATACTTCGAAGATTTTCTAAGGAGTTGGTATACCTTTGGAATTTGATATATCTTTAATTCAAAATATATTTTAAAAATATTTAAAATCATAACAATTTACGTCAAGATATATTTGAGTCTCCTGTCCTCACTTTTCACTCTCAGTACTATATGATTTTACCATCCAGTACAAAACTATTTGTATTTTCTTACATGAAGACAATTTTTAAAAGAATGTCTTTAAATGTTTTAAAATAAAAATGTTTTTATTAGTCTAAAACCTAACAATGTGACATAAAAGTAATTATGAACTTTTATTAAGATTGTGAAATCCTAGAGCATTTCAATAAAATATATCAATAAATTATTACATCAATTAACAATTCAATCCATATATCTGAAATATTGATTTTTCATATTGCTATAAAAGGACAAAATTTTAAAGTTTAATAATAAAACATTAAAATAATTACTTTAAATATGAAATCAACAGAATTTAATTAAAGGAAAAATTACTTGAAAATAATTCTGGTTGTTCAAGTCTAAGTCAATAAATGCCACAGTCAATAATTAAAATATTGAGGTCTAATAAGTGATAGAAGTAAAGCCTAAATATAAACATACCTAAATGATGACTTTGCTACCTGGTGTTATTTAATATTTATTTCAAGGAGCAATCCCCAAGGAATTCATAGTGATAAGAGTCAGAGGTAGAGTGTTCAAAGAAAAAACACATAATATTTTTCTGTAGGACTTCATAACATAGTTGGGGCGATAATATTACAAATGATGGTGATAAACCCTGTGATAGCCAAACACAGAAGAAGAAAGTCTGTATTTCTGTAACCAAGTTGTGCATTGGTCACCTGTACCAATCAATGTTACAAAAAAACCTGGATTTTAAAGCATAAGTTAAAAAAGTATATAGACAGCTTACAACCTTACTCTCCTGCCCTATTTTGTTCATGTGGCTTATATCTATTAATGATCACAATAAGAAATATTAGTACTTATAAAGTATTCAAAATTTTTTTATTAATATGTTTAAAACTAATAATAAACCATTTTATGATAACACGAGTACTATTTTAAAATTTTAAAAATTTTCTTAAATAGGCAAAGAGTGTTAATGTTTTTACATTTTTGCAAAACTCAATATCTGGCTTAAGAGAAGACAGCTTGATACTCATTTCTGCTTCTGAATTCAGATACATGGTTTTGATTACGTATATACAGAAAATAAGTCCTCACACAGACATGAAGTTGCAAAAGGGAAGAATAGTTTAAGAGCATTTTCAGCCAACTGTAGATATTCTTCAATTCTGTCTCCAAAGTTGACATATTTCTTTTAAAGGTTACTACCACGGGGGGTCTGACATAGTGTCATACACGTTTTACAATCTGTTGCATTAAAATCCATAGGTCTCTTTTCACCTTTGACTGATTTTGGGTAAAACACTGGTTCACTGAGTTATGAAGATCTTATAAATGTCAACATATTTCATTATCAATATAAAAAATTCATCAATATCACCCTTGGTTTCCCCAAAAAAAGTCTGTAAGTTTTGAGAAGTTGTTAAGCTCAAGAATGCAGACACAGTAGGTGTCCAAATTTTAATTTTCATCTGAAAATTTAAAATTTAGCTTTGTTAATAAATACTGTCAATTGTTTTCTTTGAAGACAGGCTCATTTAGTTCATTTTTGAGAAAATGTCTGAGAATTACCCAAGACTGAATAACCATATTTTTTCTGTCAATCACACTTTCATTAAAATAGATGTTCTGTGAAAAAAAATTTTTGCCAGTTTGCTTGTAATTTCAACAATCACACAAGTGCTCCCCCTGGAGATAATCATTTCATGTCAGTATGTAGCAGATGTGTTTTATGGGTTCTTACCATTTTTTCACATACAGTATTAAAAAGATGGACTTAAAGGTCTAGATTTAATAAAGTTATTTTTATTGTTTCATCAATATGATCCCTAAGTAAAATGAAAATACAATTGAAATATGTTTTGTTTGTTCATTTGCTTATTTGGGTGAATATATGATGGTAAAGAATACAATGACTTTAGTTGCATTTATTTTTACTGCTTTGCTTAAGCCTTTGGTGTCATATCCAAAAAAATAATTGTCAAAACCAATGTCAAGGAGATTTTCCCCTATGTGTTTTCCTAGGAATTTTACTGTTTTGGGTCTTACATTTAAGACTTTAATCCATTTTGAGTTGATTTTTGTGTAAGGTGTAAGAGAAGGTTCCAATTTCATTCTTTTGCATGTGCATATCCAGTTTTCCCAGCAACAATTATTGATGACACTATCCCTTTCCCATTGTCTCCCCTTGGCACTCTTGTTGAAAATTAGTTGATGAAATATATATATATATATATATATAATATATAATATATATATATAATATATAATAATAATATATATATAATATATATATAATATAATTATATAATATATAATTATATATATATATAATTTCTGGGCTCTCTATTCTGTTCCACTGGTATCTTTGTCTACTTCTATGCCATTGTCATACTGTTTTGATTACTATAGCTTTGTAATATAATTTTAAATGAGGAAGTGTGATTGCCTAAAGCTTTCTTAAGATTGCTTTGGCTCTTCAAGGACTTTTGTGGTTTGATACAAATTTTAGAATTGTTTTTTCTAATTCTGTGAAAAATGCTTTTGGAATTTTGATAGCAATGGACTGAATATTGTATATTGCTTTGGGAAGTATTGATGTTTTAACAATATTAATTCTTCAGTCTATGAACACAGGATATTTCTATTTATACCTGCTTCAATTTTTTTCATCAGTGTGTAATAGTTTTCAGTGTACAGGTCTTTTACCTCCTTAGTTAAATTTATTCTTAAGTATTTCATTTTTTTGATACTATTGTAAATGGGATTGTTTTCTTGATTTCCTTTTTGGAGATATCATCACTGGTATAAAAAAATGCAACTGATTTTTGTATGTTGACTTTTTATCCTACAGCTTTACTGATTCATTTATTATTTCTAACATTTTTTATGGAGTCTTTAGGTTTTCCATATATAGGATCATGTCATCTGCAAAAAGCAATAATTTTACTTCTTCCTTTCTGATTTTGATGCCTTTTATTTCTCTTTCTTATCTTATTGCTCTTTCTATTACTTCCAGTACTATTTTGAATAGAAGTGGTGAGAGTTGGCATCCTTGTCTTTACCAGATCTTAGAGTAAAAGCTTTCAGTTTTCCTCCATTGATTATGATGTTAGCTGTGGGCCTTTCATAAATGGGCTTTATTTTGTTGAGGAAATTTTCTTCTGTACCTATTTTGTTGAGAGGTTTTTTTAAAAATTATGAATGGATTTTTGACTTTGTCAAATATTTTTTCTGCAGCCATTGAGATGATCACGTTTTTTATCTTTCATTTTTTAATGTCGAGTATTTCATTGATTGATTGATGTGCATATGTTAAACCAACTTTGCATCCCAGAGATAAATCCCACTTTGTCGTTATGTATAATCTTTTTGATGTGCTGTTGAATTCAGTTTGCTAGTATTTTATTGTGGATTTTTGCATCCACAGAGATATTGACCTTTCTTTTCTTGTGGTTTCTTTGTCTTTGCTTGCCTTTGGTATCAAGGTGATGCTGGCCTCATAAAAGGCCAGCGTTTGAAAGTAATTCATCTACTTCTGTTTTTTAAAAAGTTTCTGCACAGCAAAGGAAGGAATCAATGAAATGAAAAGGCAACCTACAGATTGGGAGAAAATATTCATAAACCATATATTTGATAAAAGATTAATATCCCAGGGCTTCCCTGGTGGCGCAGTGGTTGAGAATCTGACTGCCAATGCAGGGGACACGGGTTCGAGCCCTGGTCTGGGAAGATCCCACATGCTGCGGAGCAACTAAGCCTGTGAGCCACAACTACTGAGCCTGCGCGTCTGGAGCCTGTGTTCTGCAACAAGAGAGGCCGCAATAATGAGAGGCCCGCACAAAGTGATGAAGAGTGGCCCCCGCTGGCCAGAACTAGAGAAGGCCCTCGCACAGAAATGAAGACCCAACACAGCAAAAATAAATAAATTAATTAATAAACTCCTACCCCCAACATCTTAAAAAAAAAAGATTAATATCCCAAACATATAAGGAATACATGTACAATACTCAATAGCTAAAAACAAAACCAAACCAAATAACCTAATTAAAACATGGGCACAGGACCTAATAGATGTTTTTCCAAAGAAGACACACAAATGGCCAACCAACATGAAAAAGGTGTCCAACATCACTAATCATTAGGGAAATGCAAATCAAAACCATAAGGAGATATCACCTCATACCTGTTAGGAGGGCTGTTATCAGAAAGTTAAAAGATACGTGTTGGAGAGGATGTAGAGCAAAGTGGTACACTGGTAGTGGAAATCTAAACTGGTACAGCCACTATGGAAAACAGTATGGATGTTCCTCAAAAATTAAAAATAGAACTACCACATGATCCATCAATCCCTCTTCTGGGCATATACCCAAAGGAAATGAAATCAGTACATCAAAGAGATATCTGCGATCCTATGTTCATTGCCGCATTATCCACAATAGCCAAGATAGGGAAACAATGTAAGTGTCTGTCAATGAATAAATTGTGATATACATATAACATATAAAATATGAATATTATTCAGCGCTAAAAGAAAGAGATCTGGCCGTTTGTGACATCACACATGAACTTGGAAGACACTATGCTAAGTGAAATAAGCCAGACAGAGAAAGTAAAACACTGTATGATCTCACTTGTGGAATCTAAAAAAGTCGAATACATGGAAGCAGAGCAGAATAGTAGTTAATGGTGTGGAAAGTGGGGAAATATTGGTGAAAGGATACCTAGTTGCGGGTATGTAGGGTGTTAAGTCTAGAGATCTAATGTACAGCATGATGACTATAGTTAATAATACTATATTGTATTATGTATTGTATTGTGACCAGATTTCAGGTGCTCTCACCACACACACACACAGAGACACACACACACAAGGTTAACTATGTGAGGAGATGGCTATGTGAATTAGCTTGATTCTAGTCATCATTTTACTATGTATATGTAAACCAAAGCAGCATGGTGTACACCTTAAATATACACAAATTTTACCTTTTAAAAAAGAATACAGTAACTACTACTATTGTTTGGAGCCATTGCCTTGATTTGTGCTGCAGTTTTACCTATTATTGCCTTTGCACCAAAACAAAGTGAAAATGACAAGTAATATATTAGTACTATGATGGAAAGAGTGTTGTCTTCATGGGCCACTCTGAGATCCACTGCTCCAAATATAGCTTTGTCCCAGGCCCACAACACCTGCTCTGTCATAAAACTCTGTCAAAGTCTACTTCATGAGCTCTCTTACTCCTTCCCTTCCACAACTTCACTACTCATCCAGACTCTCACTCTTTCTCATCTTAAATATTTCCATTATTTTTCCATCAGCTGTCATACTCTTCATCTTCCATTATCTTGTTCACACTGATTGTAGACTAATATTGTTAATCCAAACATTTGATGCTGCCCCTCACGGCCTTAAAACCATTTAATAACACCTCAAAATTAAGTTCTCACTCCTTAGCAAGGACTTGACAACTTTAATGACTCAGTTCCTACCTGTACATCTAAACTCATCTTTCTCTACACCAACTCTGAACACAAGTTGTGTTCCAGCCATATACAAAATCCTTCAATTTTCCTGAATAGAAACATGCTATTGAAAGGTTAGGTAGTCTTTCACAGAATAATCTTCTTGGGGTTCCCGGTTCCTTCATCTTCCTGTCAAGCTCACAATCATTCATCAAGACCAATGGCAAGCCTCCCTTAGTCTCTCCTGAATGACTCATGCATGGTTAATAACTTATCCCTGTTGGTGATGGAGGGGTGGGATGTTTCTCAAGACCTTGACAGCTTGATCTGAATTTAGATGGCTCCTTGACTCATTATGAAACCTGGTTGTGTTCTTACACTGGACTCAGTAAGTAAATTATTGAGTTGTTCCTTTACTAATTCATGTCATTTATTTATTAATTCTTTAACATAACTAGACTTCAACATAGGATTTTTTTTTTTTTTTTGCATCTTGACTATATGCTTTTCACAGTGAAGACCAGTAGGCATCTGTTAAGTGATTATTTCTTTCATATTTGATGAGAGAAGAAAAGACTAAAGATAAAGAAGAGGATAGCATACAGCTGCGTTGGGCTATATGTTCTGAAAGGGAGGGCATACTTCTATGTATAACTTATGAGGTAAGTCAGAAAGAGAAAAACAAATATTGTATATTAAGGCATATAAGTGTAATCTAGAAAAATGGTATAGATAATTTTATTTGCAAAGCAGAAATAGAGACACAGACATAGAGAACAAACATATGGCTACCAAGGGGGAAGGGGGTGGGTGGGATGAATTGGGAGAATGGGACTGACATATATACTCTACTATGTATAAAATAGATAACTAACGAGAACCTACTGTATAGCACAGGGAACTCTACTCAATACTCTGTGGTAACCTAAATGGGAAGGAAATCCAAAAAAAGAGGGGATATAGGTATACGTATAGCTGATTCTCCTTGCTGTACAGTAGAAGCTAACACAACATTGTATAGCAGCTATACTCCAATAAAAATTAATATAAAAGAGAACAAACATCAGAGAAGCTGCTTCACTTGTACATCAAAATGGTTAACTAGATTTTACTTGTTCTACTATTACTTAGTTTGGTAGAACTTTCAGGAAGAATTTGATATGGTTTGAAGGACATAGTGATATTTTTTCCAATTAAGCCCAAGTTTTTCAGAGGGATTTTATTTGCATACTAGCAACAGTTAGAATAAACAAATTAATGTTTATTGCACAATTTAAAAATCATCATACTTTTTATGTTATATACCTTTTCCCTTAGCATAACTGTGCAAATTAAACTAAATATTAGCATTCAATGCAGATCTTACAAGTATAAAATTAATTTTCACTATTTAGTACACAGATAAAAAGTTGAAAAAAGCATATTTACTGAAATTATTTTTTGCTTTAAAGTGTCTTATCAATTTACTGTCATGACAATTGAGATCAGATACTGCCTATTTAGGCACTCAGTTTCTTTCTTTAAACCTAATCTTATTTTGAAAAGTAAAAGACATTAACTTTCAGATTTTTTCAAGTATATTTAAATGAATTTGAAAATAAATTGCACTCCTCTTTCTTATTAATCTTACTAATAATTCTTCTCAATCCTGACATTTTACTAATCTTCTATGGTTGTTCTAATTAAGTCAGAGTTTTGAGTTTTGAGAATAGACATCTTTAGGAGCTAGTTTAATAAAATTCACTTTATTAGGATAGAGAATATTGATTTTCCAATAAGAAAAAAAGGTGGAAGTTTTACTGAAGTTTTAACTTATTACAATTAATACATATCAATCTCTTTTGAAAGCTTGAGTCCTAAGTTTTCATAATGCTAATTTAAATATTGGTGTTATCCTATACACTGTATACTTCAATATTCTGGTCATAATATTTGCATAGAAATTTTATAATTGCTTCCTTTCAATATAATTTGTATCAATTTTCCAATAGCTGCTTCCTTACATTTGTCTCCTGTCACTGAATAATATGAATGTGTACCACTGAAAAACTCAATATAACTCATTTTTTAAGCTCCTTGTGACAGATATCATGTACTCTGATACAGACCTCCCATGCTTACTATTTGACAATCCCAACATGCTCATAATCAATAATTACAAGTTCAGTCTTTTAAATCTTTGAAAGACTTAAGGTCTCTCAAATATTAAACTACATTATGAAATGCATCTTCTAGAAAAAAATAACTATGGATAAAATTACATTAGAATTAAAATTAACTATAGTAGTCACCATTGGCTGTCTACTCAGCATCCAGTTCCAGTTCCTTCATTCATAACAGAATCTGATTTTTTTCAGTTATGCACCCCTACATCATGCAGCCCAAGTGCCCTGGTAGGCATCTCTCACCCCTAGTATCATGGTGGAACTTGTTACTCCTAGGGTCACAGTCTCCTTGCTTGTGATTAGTTTAAGAAAGAGAACATGACCTGAATATAACCAATGACTTGTGAACAGAAGTCTTCTGGTGGCTTCGGACAAATGTTTTCTTATCTGGAGGTAACCTCCAGATAAAACTAGCCCCCTTCTCCAGTGGATGTTGTCCTGTCTGGATGTCATAATTCAGAGATGCTACAGTTATCATTCTACTAGATCGAAGGTGAAGGCAACTCTAAGGATGGCAAAGCAGAGATAGGAAAGAAAAAAAACGAACCCAGGTCCTTAATTTTCATTCTTAAGCAGAATCAAGAATGAACCAAACCCTGAAGCCATTTTCTTTTTCTGGACATGCTGTAATATGAGAAAATGCTCTTCTTTAAGTTGTTTGAATTGGGGTTTCTGTTATTTTCAGCCAAAAACATTCTAACTTATAAAACAGAGAGCTAAGCTTTCCTCATTTAACAATGGGAAATTGCTGTCCCTGTCTGGGTGGCCGTCCTACAGTTAGAGTGATGACCAGAATCAGGGCCATGCCTCCTGCTTCTCACACTAGTGGTCTTTCCACCAACTTATGCAATAGCTATTGCTCTGAAATTCATGCTATTTAATAATGGCAAATAATGGCTAATCGAGAAGTTATTACAGGAAGGAGAATTCAACTATCAAAGAGACCCAAATTGTAGGAATGATGAAAGGAATCCCAGAAAAACTCATTACCTTATTACCCCAAAATATTTTGAGGTTGTCTATTATAAAAAATAATAAAGATAATCTATTTTCAGGGCTAAGAAATGCAGAACATTAGTACAAAGGAAAAATAAGCACTAAAATAGGAAATGTACATACGTCTTTCTCTCCTCTTCTCTCCCTCCCTCTCTCTCTGTCTCTCTCTCAACATGTGTAAATTTAGTGTCTAATAATATGTTTCACTAACTTAAGAACAAAAAGGCATGAAACAGCTCAGTCAGCCCTAGCATCATTCTCACTCTGAGAGGCACAGCTTTGCTACACAGATACTAACAGAGACTCTACAGCTTCTAGGACTTTACTTACTAGATGCACAATTTAAAATCTTTTAATTACAGTAATGGTTGAATAGCAGCCCACTAAAAGACATGTCCAAGTCCTAAGCCCCAGAACCTGTGAATGGGACCTTATTTGGGAAAAGGGTCTTTGCAGCTGTAATTAAGCGAAGGACCTTGAGAGGAGATCACCCTGGATTCAGTGTGGGCCCCACAGCCAATGACCAGTGTCCTTAGAAGAGCAGAGGGAGCTTTGAGGCAGGACACAGTGGACATGGTCACGTGAGTGTGAGGGCAAAGGCGGAAGCGATGCTGCCGCAAGTGAAGGGGTTCCTGGAGCTACCAGAGGCTGGAAAAGGCAAGGGAGGATGCTCCCCTAGAGTCTCTGCAGGGATGCAGACCAGCCGACACCTTGATTCCTGACCTCTGGCCCCCAGAACTGGGAGAGAATAAACTTCTGCGATTTTAAGCCAAATTTGTGGTAGTTTGTTAGGCCAGCCTGGGAAACTAATACGATTATACAGTACTATTTGAAAATGAACAGTCCAATTTGTGTTTTAAAGTCAGTAGTCTTGAATGAAGGTAAAATGACAGAAAGAAAATGATGAAAAATTTGTATATAGCCCTGTTTCTCTAATAAGATATTAGTTTCTTAAAAAGCAAAGAATATATCGGTATTTATTTTGAGTCACCTAAAGTATGGTTAACATCAGGAAGTGCCTAAACATAGGTCTCAAAATTGACAGACGGCATGAGAAAAATCACATGGTTACCTCAGCAGATTAAAAAAATAATATAATTGATAAAGTTCAACACCTTCTATGAGAAAAAACCCCTCAATATATCAAGTATAGAAAGGATTTTTCTTTAAAGTTTATTACCAAAATTTATTGTACTTCATGCACAGTCCCTTTAGTACTGGAAACTTGGCAAGGATACTCTCTGCCAGTGCCTCACTGTAACATAGGTCCTAGACAAGAAGTTAAGAAAAAGGTTAAGAAAGGAGAAGATAGAACTATCACTATTTGTAGACAATATGATCACTGACATGTAAACGCTAGCAGCATTAATAGAAAAATAAATTATTAACACAACTAAAGTATTCAACAATACTGTCAAATACAGTCAACACAAAAAGTCAGCAGGACTTCTCTACACTAGCAAATATTAACTAGAAAAAATAGTACCTTCACAATAACAAGAAAAGCTGTAACATACCTAGGGATTTCGTTGGAGAAAATTTTAAACCTTAAAAGAGGAGCTGAGTAAAAAGCATATTCCATGTCCTTAGATAAACTGCTAAGGTAACTTTAGAAAGTAAGAACTGAGCGTGTTTGGGGAACAATGTTCCTAACAAATGCCACAACATCGTGTGATCGGTGGTTATTTAAGACAAGTGGCATGTTAGTGGTACAAGAACAAACAAGCAGACAGTACAGAGTAATCAGAGAAAAACATATGTGTGTGAGTATAAGATCTATGCCACCACAATACCTGAGAGGATAGCTCATTTAACAAATGGACGAGTGATAACTGAGTCCCTAAGTATTAAAAAAAATAGATTTCTGTTTAATGTAGGACTCCACAAAGTGAACGGACAGAGGTGAGAAATTATTTACAACATCTAAAATTGAAGTAAGACTAGTGTTTAGAATAGACAAGAAAACATTATAAAACAGCCAGAAAAATAAACGGCCCCCAGTATGATATGGACTAAAGATATGATCAAAGAATTCGTGGAAGAATAAACTCAGAAAGCAATTGTGCATAGGAAGAATTTCTCAAATTCACTGGGAATAGAAAACTGTATGTTAAAACGCAAATGAATATCACTTTACACCCATCAGATTTGGAAAATAAATGACTAATGGAAAGTATCAATAAGACTGTGAGCATACAGAACCCTCAGGTGCCCTGCGGATGTGCAGAGTGAAGCTGCTCTCTGAAAAGTCATCTGGTTGTACGTACTTAAGTACTCACATATCCTTCACGCAACGATCTTATTCTTTTTTATATATGCCAGAAATTTTCTCACATTGGGGCATAAAGACACAGAACAAAAATCTTAATTACTTCATTGTTTGAGGTAATGAGAAGTTGCTGGCAATCCAGTTTCTATCACTAGGAAAATGGAAAAGTAAAATATAATGGATATAAACTATGGGGTATCATGTAACAGTTAGGTGCAACTGGCAAAATGGAGACACAGAAATGCAAATAGGTCTAAAAGTCATAATGCAACATGAATTAAAAACAAACATAGTAAGTTATAATACAATATTACCTAAGTGAATTAACAAAGCAGGACATGTTCAAAAAATCAACAGTATACATTTATAAGATTCACATAAAGTTTCCCATCAAAATCATTATAATGATTATGGAAGCAGAGAGATGAATGGGATTAAGAAATGGGAATAAAATAGATTAATCAAATATTATAGAGATGAATGATGATAGCATCCATTAACTTAGCAATAATGATTAAATCAACCTTTGCAGCTGCCTTCTATCACACTAGAAAAAGAAAGAGGAAAGAAGGAAGGAAGAGAGGGAGGGAGGGATGGAGGAAGGAAGGAAGGAAGGAAGGAAGGAAGAAGGAAGGAAGGGAAGGAGGGAGGGAGGAAAATCCACTTCCTAAAGAAAAGTCCACTGAATGATATGTGAAATTGTAGCAGGTCAACTGCTATTAACAATTATATGGCTATTACAACTTTTCAGTGTTCTGAATTAGTCTTCAGCTCAGCTCTCTATGGCTTAGTATGTGGTAACTCCTAACATAGTAACTAATGGGCACAATTATGTTTTGCTAGTAAAGGACACAGAGTGGAAAGAGTATTGGTATGATCATTAATGTATATCAATTCCAAAGAGTATATATATAAGAAAGCTATAAGAGACTCTGGTTACTTCCCTATGCTTATGAGACCAACTCTAGGTGAGATCCATGACTTAACTGCGAATCATGTTTAGCTTGTTTACCTATATATACTTACAGCATCTAGACAGGATATCCAGCATTATTTATATCTTTTTATTTAGATTAAAAAATGCATAGCTTTAAGTAACAGAAAACTCGAATATCAGTGATTGAAATCTGTGGTAGGCAAACTATGGCCTGTGGGCTGGATTTAAATAAATTTTGTAAATAAAGTTTTATTGGAACACAGCCATTTGTTTACGTATTGTCTGTGGCTATTTAATGTACTACAAGGGCAGAGTTGAAGAGTTGCAACAGAGACCTTAGCATCTGCAAAGCCTAAAATTTTTACTATCTGGCCCCTTACAGATAAAAGTTTGCTGGCCACTGATTTAAGCAAGATTTTTTTTTCTCACATAATAACTTAGAGGTAGGCAGTTATTGGTGTTAGTTTAGCAGTTTGATAATATTAGAGGCAACAACTCAGGCCCAAATACAGGTATTCCCCACTTTTCAAAAGTTCTCTTTAGACCACTTCCCATTTATTAAAGACCTACATCAGCACCTGTTTTCGCCAGCATTTCTCTCAAGCTCATCTCCTCAGGGCACAAAATGTCTGCTGCATTTCCCGCTATCATGTTTTCAATGTAGAAAAAGGGAATAAGGGACATTACTGGCTATATCAGAAAATATAAATTCCTTTCTAACCTTTTAGTAGGCTTAAAATTTTTATCTCATTGGCCAGAAATGTACCTCCATAACTGCAGGAAGTGTAAAAAGTGATCATCTAGCTCTTTCAGTCTCTATATTGAAGATGGGAATGGAAGAAGTGAGTTACAAATGGGTGGATGATGAGTTAGCAATTAATTCAATTAAACCCCATGCCTGAACTGTCAGAGTTGCATCATGTTTTGCTTCAAATACAGTACCTATCTTGTGTATACCTCCTACAGGCTATGAGGGAAAGGGGATACTCTCACTTTTGCCAGACCAAAAACATCCCTTCCCAAATGAAGATAAACAAAAATTTAAATAGTACACACTAGAGTTAGATCAAAACACAGAGATACTCCAGGTCACCTGACCTAGTCACGGGAGCTTTTTCTCCAGCTGGTCGTAGGAGAGACAGAGATTCGAAGCTTGAGAATGTCTTGGTGTTCCACTGCTGTCTCAGAGAGGGAAAGAGCCACATAAGTCAAGGATTTCGGGCAGCCTCTAGTTGCTGAGAGCAAACCTTCTTGACAGCCAGCAAGGAAACAGGGACCTCAGTCTTACAGCTGCGAGGAACTGAATCAGCCAACTCCAGAAGGAGCTTGGAAGCAGGTTTTTCTCCAGAGCCACCAGATAAGAGCTCAGTCTGACTGACCACTTGACTTCACGCTCACGGAACCCTCAGCAGAGAACCCAGCCATACTGCACCTTACGACCTACAGCACTGTGAGCTCATAAATGCCCGTTTTTTGAGACCCTGAGTTGGTGGTACTTTGTTACACAACCATAGTAAGTGAAAGTTATATTCCAATTATTTGTCATTAAACTGCATAAAAGATCCAAGTTTGGGGATAATAATGAGTCTGACCACGTGAGTTTATCTGCAAGATGGAACTGGAATAAAAGACAGGAAAGTTGACTTTTACATCCACCATCAGAGAGTCAGCTGTACTAACTCTAAGACTAGGAGAATATCATGTAGCCCTGAGCTTAGCAGGACAATTTCCACTACACCAAGACAACTTTTTATGAAAGGGTAAAAAGGAGAATAGTGGAGAATTACAGACTACTGCAAATCCAATTAAATTTTCATTTTATAGTACCCTGGATTTCTAAATATGATTAACTTGATTCAAAGACATAGAAAAGGAGAACTGGGGTGGGAATAGTTGCATAAAACTTACAATCCCTCTTTCTCTTTTTCTCCAAATAAATGGGGGAAAACCCCTAACTTCCCTGAATATTGTATAGCAGGAATTTAATCATTTCTTCAGGATGTCAAATTATGTGTGAAAATAATTCTGAGTAGAACAAATTCAACACTTATTTCACTGAATCTCAAAGCCTATGGTTCCCTAAATTGAGAACCTGTTCTCTAATCAACAAAATCAGTTTAGTGGCTACTATTGGTTTGTAACCTAAGATTGTTTAATGGGTAATGAAAATTTTACCTTTTGTTATTAGAAGTATTAGATAACTCTGCAATGACCTATATGGGAATAGAATCTAAAAAAAGTGTGGATATATGTATATGTATAACTGATTCACTTTGCTGTACAGCAGAAACGAACACAACATTGTAAAGCAACTATACACTAATAAAAATTAATTAAAATAAAATAAAATGGCCACTGGGCCAATGTAAACACACACACACATACAAAAAGAAGTATTAGGTGTAAAAAGGACTTATAATTTTTAAAATATTATATAATTTGAAACAAATATGAAACAGCGTTATTTATAAAATAAAAGATGCTACATAGATATTTATAGCAAGGTACAAAGTAATAATTCAAGAATAAAGTCTCACTAAAATATTCTTCAAATTTTAAGTTGTAAATGAATATGTATTCATTACTTGAAGTATAATATATAACTTTCCATTAATGGTAGAAAAACAATTTATCCTCAGTGAATATTATGCAATTAGCTTTTCCCTTATTGCATCTGTCAGATATTATACAACTAAGCAGACTTTGTTAATGGGTAAGAGATTTTTAAAAATCCAAAATACATTGATGATATTCTGAAAGAATAATTAAGGGCACTGGATCTAAATCCATTAGATAAATGTAACAATGCTTCAGAAATCATGGAAATAATGTCATAACAAAATTGTGCTGTTGAATATTCTTTCTCAAATTTACTATCTGATTTACCACGGAAAATGGCTTGTTTGAAATTACAAGTTACTTTATCATGCAAATTGGTCTCAAAATTTTTCTAACGTTGGTATGAATTATGTCTCTGGTTTCAAAGATGCAAAATCTGAGGCTGAAATGACTTGCACAACCATAACTGTTTTAAGTTTCACATTGTCTTACCTGAAGCTGTCATCTCACTTTCTGAGCTATGATATTATTTGCATTTTACAGACAGGAAAGTGAGAGAAAGACATTGTTTAAAGCATACTATGTCTTCCTGATGTAGCCCCACTGCAGAGGGTTGCCTCCTACACACACAAGCGAGTAGTTTTAAAAAGTGAATAAAGACAATAATTTTCCTAACATAAATCATATTGCTGCACACTCTAAGTCAAGCCCAGATTAATCATACAGATATTTTCTAAGAGTCTGATTCCATATTTCTCAGCGAACAGGTATCTGTCATAGAGCAATAGGTTATAAACAAGTCCTGATTGCTGAGTGATTGCTTTTCCATGGCTTTCTTAAGCCACACAGAATGATTCTTATTGGAGATATCTTAGATGTTGCAAAATTTCAATTGACCTTGACTCAAGTATTACAAACATCAAGTCTAACTCTGGGAGTTCCCTATTATTTTGAGATCACAGCTCCATAAATCCCCTCCATCCAAAGGTCTTAACCCATGGTCTCTCCTGCTGATCTCTGAGAGCTGTCCACTCACAGCCCATCCATCTCTGTCAGTGAAGGTGCATCCAGCCTTAGGCATTTCTCCCCTTCATCTTATCCTACATAAAACCAACTTTTCGTATTCCATTTCTATGAGTCTTCCCTGAGTGACTAGCACTAGTGCTCAGATATTATGAGACAATTAACAGATGATCATGGATTAACTGTGACTGTCACAGGAACCAACGTGTGTGTCCATAGGAGCTTCTGTTCAAGAAACTGAAACGTCTTCAAACTAAGAGATTACAGCTAGATGAATGAATGAATAAATACACAAATGGATAAGATGCCTCAACCCAAATAAATGATTATCACTCTGGGAACTTCTGGTGGGTATTTCAGGAGAAACCAAGCCTATGCTCACTCTTCACATCGCACCAAGTGTGTGCTCATCCAAGCATTTAGCCATTTCTTCAGGGAATCAAAATGAAAACGTTCAAGATACCACACTGTACACATGTGCTGTTTCTACACTTACCGATGCTTTTGCTTCTAGCTTTAAGGACATGCTATGTTTATAGGGGGCTGTTTTTCATAAGGACGCCTTCATCCTTTCCCAAATTCTCTCAGATGTTTACTTTACATATAGATAAACACGACAACTCCAAATAGGAGTAAAACAGAATAAAACAATGTTTTTAATGTCAGGTTATAGGGAATTTAGAAATAATATTGGTCTCAATATGGCCATCGCTTTTCTGGCATCGAGTAGAATGGGAACTTCACACAGCACTATCTTCATTCATCCTTCTAAGGGATTTTATTTATATTTTCCTCACTACAGAAAGCACTCATATTTACTTTATTAAAATTTCTATAAACTGTTTCTTTTTCATCTGCTTTGAAAATTAAGGAAAATTTATTAGCTGATTCTATGTAAATTGCTTTAGTTCAGTTTTCATTGAGGATAAATGTGTTTTGAATATCTGTTATGACAATTATATATAGCTACATTTTCAACCCTAATGCATTTTTAATAACTTCTTTCAGCAGCTAGTGATTTGAATTTCAAATTTCTTTCTACCAAGAAGTAAAAAAAAAGTATATACCGTTTTATAGCAGTTTCATATAAAAAAACTGATTTATGCAGCAAGATCTCTCTCACAGTAAACATATCAAATGTCTAAATGAGATCAGTAATACTCATAAGCTTTATAATATGTACGTTTCAGCTAGAGTATAGCATTAAAGTTGGTAAAAAAAATAATTGTATCCTTAGATTATTTTGCAGAAGTCCTTCACTTAGGTTGGAAACATTTTGTTCATTTGATTGATTATTTTAATTTATTGCTATTGAGCACTACAGCAGATTTTAGGGCATATCAAAATAACCGACTAATCAGAAGTTTAAAGTGTTTAAACGTTAACAAATAGGACAATTTGGGAAATCCATAATGGTCTACTTCTTTAAGCCATCTTGAAAATGAAGTATTTTTTTTCCAATTCTGGAGATCCAATATTTGGACTGAGCATTAATTGTTCAAGGGAAGACAAAGATTTTAAATATGTCAGCCTTTTTCATAAAGAGATCTTTCTTTATTGACCTGATCATCAGAGGGAACTATGGGAAATTTAGAGCTTTGCCATGTTCACATCTGAAAAAAAGGATTCATAATTCTATAAATGGAAAAAGCCATGGGAAGTGATAGTTCAGTCTTTGATTTTGAAGAAGCGAAAGTATATTTCAGGATAAAAATGTCACGAACATCTGTGATTGTTTTTATTGCCTTGATGGCTGGTTGTCCAGGCCTTGGACAAATTAACCCCATCTGACCCCTGGGGTGGCCTTCTGGACACTAGCTACACCCGCCCGCCCTGTCACAGGGAGGGGCAGCCCCAGAGCAGAGCAGGACTCACACAGTCTCCAAAGTTCTGTCTTCTCTCTTCTTAAAACTCTTTGCAAATGTCAGTATTTTTAATAACGTTATGGTAAAATTAACAATTATCTCTTTAGAATTATTACATTTTTCAGCTAGGAGTATATTTAAAGAGTCTTGGTAATTACTATACAGTTTATAAATTTTACTGGTGAGGATTTTCATGTTTATTCTACTAGCATTTCCTCATTTAAATGGGACTTTTCATAATTTTCTATCATTCCTTGAATTAGCTGGTGTTTTTTTCAGTCAAGTATCAACTTTTTGATTTGTAACTCTCAATAAATTTATAATTGAAATACCTGTGAAATATCTTGGATGTCACCATAAGGCTGGAACTAAGGTCAGTGTCTTTTATAGAAGACGGTTTCATTTTACACTGATCAGGCTTTGACAGAGAAGTGTTGACATACATCCACCTTCACATTAATTCTGTTCAGTAGATTTCCTGGGCAGTTTCACTACAAACTGGCTGTACTTCTAATTGTTTAATGAAATATATATGTGAATATACCATACATAAATACTTCAAAATCTAACATGTCAAGAATCACCTTTTTTTCACCCAGTCTCGACGAACAGCACGACCATTCATCCCTCACCCAGTCCTGAAAAGATATCGTCTTACTCCTCTCTCTTCCATTTCGCCAATATCCAATCAGTTACTAAGTCTTCTTAATTCTACTGACTGTACCTAGAAAATATCACCCAAATCTATCTCCTCTCCATTCACTTTACCCTTCTCCATTTAGGACCCTGTTGTCTATTACGGGGAAGTGGAAATAATGATACTATAATATTTAATTATATTGTTTTTCTGTATATAGTCTATTATCCCATTCATTTGATGTGATGTCACGCAAATTATTTTTTTCTGAATACGTATTTGAAGATATGAAAAACCATTTAAAACACTTCACAACTGCTCTATTGCTCACAGGATAGAGGTTAAACTCATGAGGAAGGTATTTATGACCCTTCACTTGCCTCACCCACTTCCTTTGTGCTTATTTTCCACCACTACAGCCCTCCTTTCAGAGTTTGCCAACACCAGATTCCTCAAATTTTCTTCAACTCACCATGCAGTGTAGCTTCAGTACTTGTAATCACCCTTTTTCTTCCTCATAGAATGCATCCCTCTCCATTATTTTGTTTTGTCAAAACAGAGTAATCTTAAGAAGCCCTTTGGAAAGTCCTGATTTCCAAAGGTACACAAGTGTTCCCTTTTACTTTTATTACTGCACTTCATCATACTTCATTGTAGTTAGCTATTTATAACCTAGCTTTCTTGTATCGTAAGATCTTAAAACAATAATGATAATAACTCTTAACATTTTTTGACTGCTCTAGACAGTCTTTAAAGAGTTCACATGTAGTATCTTATTTACACCTCTTGGAGGAGTAGGGCAATTACTGTCACTATTGGAAAAATAAGAAGAGTATCTCATCTCTTCATCTTCTGAGCCTCAGTGTCTATCTAGTCACTAGGTATCACAGTTTCACAAAACTATATATTATATTATATTATATTATTAAAATAGTCTTTTCTCTGTTTTCTTGGATTGGGTTTGACAGTCGGATCCCAATATTCAGGGCGGGGCTCTTTTCCTTTGTAGCACAGCAGAAGTTACTCTCAGTGGCAAGATGCACCTGTGTGTTACTTGTGGTACCCAGTGAAAGCAAATATTTACATGGAAAGTTTTTCCTTTAATTTGAGCAACATCAGAGTTGCCCAATGGTAATATAATTTTGGTGGCTAGGGAGAGCTTTATCATGTGTGAGTGATAAAGTGTGGCAGTATTGAATAATAGAAGAGATGATAAAAGAGAATTTGAATAATGCTAGCTGTACACGCTAAGAAAATAAAGAAGCAAAAATCAGTGTCATAGAGCTAGTTAAGAAGAAAAGTAGTGAGGTTGACACAAATATTTTGGTCTGAATGCCAAAGAGACATTTCAATTTTAACATATATAAAGTAAAAGCATGTGATTTTTTTTTTACCCAGAGCCTATAATAAGACAGCCAGTGAAGCATTAGGCAAAACTTGCTAAAATAGTATCAAAATAAGAGAAGAAACCATTTACATATTTTCTTGAAAACAACCGTTAAGATTTCTTATTATTGATGAATCATGATCAAATTATTCTCCTTAACAGAACTGGTCTAACTTCATGGTTTTAATTCACAATCACTGAGGAAAAAAATAAGATAAAATTCCTGAAAGGAGATTTAAATCACTAGGAAACAAAATTAGCCTCCCAACTGCTGGGAATAATAAGTTGTAATAATAAAAACCCTGAATCTCCAAAACATTGCCATGAGAAAAGTAAATTTTAGCTGTCACACACACTGAATCTAGTTATTAAAGTGCTTTAGGAAGTTTCAAGTTACAGTCAGTGATATCTGTTCACTTATTTATTGAAAGATGAACTATTCCTATTCTCACTGAACTGCACAGGATCTTTCATGACTTAATTTTCACAGACTGGAGAGACAGCTTACACACATAAAGTGTGTATGTTTTGAAAGCGTTAGTCATAGTTTTCTAACAATTTTTATTTAACCTACTTATATCTGCAGTCATTCTTTTCCTTCTTTTTTGTTAAAATGAATGCTCTCTGGTTCTGTTAAAAGACCAAACCCTATTATACACAAGAACTTTTTAATCATCACAGTTTCTGTCTACTAGATTGTTCCCTTTGGCATATAGGTGCATTACAATACATGTCGTATTTAAAAAACATATCTGCTCTATATATTGGCTCAATTTTACAGTGAAACATCTTGAAAAAAACTGCCTGAGTAGCTATTCGTTCCTTACCCCTCAATCTCGTGTAAGCTACTCCAGGTGAAATAAGTCCCCATGTTTCACTGAAATAGCTCTTGGCAAAGCCACCGAAGACCTCCATGTTGTCAGCCCCATGGTCCCTTTTCTGTCACCTTTCTCAATCTCTCAAACTAGACACAGATGACCATTTGTTCACATTTTTAGCACAGTTTTCTCTTAGTTTCCAATGGTTTACCCTTAGTGTTATTTTTCTCATCTTACTGCCTGCTGTTCTCAGATTTCTGTTCTGGCTCCTCCAGCTCTGCTAATCCTCTAAGTGTTGGAGTGTTATCTCCTTTTTCTTCATTCTTTCCCAAGGACATTTTATCCAGTGCTACAGAATAAAGTGCTATCAGTATGCCAATGACAGTCAGATAAATAACTTTATCAGTGACATTTCCCCCACCCGAACTCACATTTGTTTATCTAATTGACTACTTGACATTTTGGTTTGAATGCTTAATAGACATTTCAAATTTAACATATGCTAAGTGAAACCTTGTGATTTTTACTCAAAGCCTGCTCTTCCGTCTTTCCCATCTTCATGAACTGCGCCATCCTTATCTCTGTTGCTCAAGTCCATGAGTCCTACCTTTCACTTACACTCAACATTTAATCCATAGGTACATCCTGTCCATTTTCACAAACTATATCCAAAATGTGTCCTTTGACCTCCAACTTTAGTATAAACACATTCATTGGAGTTACCACCACATCTAGGCTAGACAAATAACGCCTAACATTTTCTAAACTAACCATACACCAAGTAAGTAGTTATATGCTTAGCTATAAATTTTCCTTTGTTAATAACAACTAATTATATTTAATCTCGTTGTATGTCTACAGTACCATTCATTCCTTACAACAGCTCTCTGTGGTAGGCACTATTAAAATCTTAATCTGTCAGAGGAGAAAAATTAGGTACATAGAGGTTAAATAACTTATGCAATTTCACACAGCTGTTAAATATGGAAGCTGGATTCCAGAGCCTACACTCTTACCCACTGTGTAATGTGGTTAAGATTCTTTTTCATTCCAACTTTATTACTGCCATGTCATTGACCCATAACATTGTGTAAATTTAAGGTGTACAACATAATGTTTGGATACACATATATTGTGAAATGATTACCACAATAAGGTTAGTTAACATCTCCATCACCATTGGTCAAAGGGTAAGATGCATAAGTTCTGAGGAGCTAATGTACAGCATGGTGATTACAGTTAACAGTGCTGTATTATATACTTGAAAGCTGCTAAGAGAGTAGATTGTAAATGTTGTCACCACACAGACTCAAAAGGGGTTAAGATTCTTGATCTTTCTCAACAGTCTGTTTTCCAGGGTGATCTTTTTCCTTGTTAAATTTATTGAAGAATGATTTATACAGAGTAAGTTACCGCCATTTAAAGTGAACAACTGAATGAATTTTGACCATTGCATGTACCTTTTAAACCACCACCACAATAAGAATAAAGAGCGCTTCCATCATCCCCTAAACGCCTTAGGTCCTTTTGCAGGCCAACCTTCCGTCTATACCTCCCTCAAAATAGGCAACCAAGGGGCTTCCCTGGTGGGGCAGTGGTTGAGAGTCCGCCTGCCGATGCAGGGGACACGGGTTCGTGCCCTGGTCCGGGAAGTTCCCACATGCCGCGGAGCGGCTGGGCCCGTGAGCCATGGCCACTGAGCCTGTGCGTCCGGAGCCTGTGCTCCGCAACGGGAGAGGCCACAGCAGTAAGAAGCCCCCACGTACCGCAAAAAAAAAAAAAAAAAGGCAAACAAGGATATGATTTTTTTTCTATAAATAAGAATTTTGTTACTACAAATACAAGGGTGAAATTATATAATATGTATTATTTTGGGTCTTCTGTCTTTCAGTCAGCATTATGATTCTGAGATTCATCTGTTATTATGTGTATCAGTAGGTCTTTCCTTTCAATCATTCAGTGGTTTTCCATTGATGGATGTACCACAATTAGTTTATTCATTCTCCTGTTTGGGTTGTTTCCACTTGTAGGCTATTTTGAATAACGCTACTATGAACATTTTCGTACATATATTTATTTGGACATGGCTATTCATTTGCGGGGAAGGGGAGTAAATTTCTAGAAGTGGAATGGCTGGACAGATGTATGTTTACTCTTTTAAAGAAACTGCCAACTGTTTTACAAAGTGCTTATAAAATTTTACATGTCCATCAGCAATTTATGAGTTCTACAACTCTGGTTAGTTTCAATCTTTCTAGTTTTAGCCATTCTAATGGACGGACAGTGTTACTTTGAATTTAAATCTTGCAGATCACTGGTGATGTTGAGCATTTTTTCATGTTCTTGTTTGCTGTTCATATATCTTATTTTGGAAAGTATCTGTTCACATCTTCTGTTCAACCTAAAATACTTTTGTTCAACCTAAAAATATCCTATTATTGAGTTCTAAGAATTCTTTAAGTATTCTGGATATGTGTTTCTGGTCAGAGACATGTTTGCATGTATTTTCCCAGACTTACCTGCCTTTTTATTTTGTTAGCTAGATCACTTGAAGAGAAAAAGTTTTAAATTTCAATATAGCTCAATTTACCAATTTTTTCTTATGGTTTATACTTTTTGTGTATATTTGCTTATTACAAATATTTGCTGAGAAATATTTGCTTATTACAAAGTGGAAAAGGTTTTCTTCTATACTTACTACGGGGAGTTTTATAGTTTTGGCATTTAAATTTAGACCAATGATCTGCTCTGAGTTTATTATGTGTATAATGTGATGTAAGATCAATGTTCATTTATTTACAGAGACATCTAGTTGTTCTAGCACCATTAGTTGGAGAAAGTTTCTTTTCCTATTGACTTGTCTTCATACCTTTGTCAAAATGCAACTGGCCATATATGTATCAGTTCATTTCTGACCTCTCTATTCCCTTCCATTGATCTATATAAATATCCTTTTGCTAAAATCATAATATCATGATTTGTCACTTTATAGTAAGTCATGAAATCTTATAAATTTCCAACTTTGTTCTTCTTTATTAAAATTGCATTGGTTAATATAGGTTATGCAAATATCCATATAGAATTAGTTTGTCAATACCTACAAGAAAATATTCCTGGAATTTTGATAAGAATTATGTTACATATCGATTTAGGAAGAATTGACATCCTAACAATATTGAATTGGTATCAATCTAAGAATATTTTATTTCTTGCCATTTATTTAGGTCCTCTTTAATTCAGCTATTTTCCATAGTTTTCAGTGTAGAGATTGCACATGTGCTTTATAATTATTTGTTGGCACTACTGTAAATTGAGTTTTTTAAAAAAAATTAATTTAGCAAGTGTTAACTGCTACTATTTAAAATGCAAATGATCATAAAATGTCATTCACTAAATTCATTCATTAGTTCTGGTATTTGTTTTGAAGACGATCATGCATTTTCAACAAATGATTATGTCACTGAGCATAGAAACAGAGTTTTCTTTTTCTTTTCTGTAGGTATTTGTTAGATGCTTTTTTTCTGATTAAGGAAGTTCATTCTGTCCTTGATGTTCTGAGGGTTTTAAATCATAAATGGATGTTGAATTTTGTCTTTATATGCATACAGAACTGTCTTTCTGTATACATTTAAAGGATCCCATGATATATTTTCTCTTTATTTCTACATTATTACATTGGTCGATTTTCAAATGTTAAAACAACCTTGCATTTCTGTCGTAAATCTTACCTGATCATATGTTATCATTTTAACATATTGTTGAATTAGATTTCCTAATATTTTGTTTAAATGTTCTGATTTGTAGGGATACTGATCAGTCCCTTTCCCCTAGTGTCTTTGTCTAGTTTTGGTTTTCAGATATCAGTCTGATAAAGTGAGTTGGAAAGGGTTTCCTCCTTTTTATATTTTCCTTAAGTATTTACGTGGATTAATTTTTTCCCTTTAAATATGTTGTAGTATTAACAAGTGAAATGATATGGACCTGAAGTTTTCTTGGTGGGAAAGTTGTGAACTATAAGTTCAAAGTTTTTATTAGGTCTTCAGCTATTGAATAAGACTGGGTAGTTTGTATCTTTCAAGGAGTTTGTCTATTTCCTTTAAGCTGTCAAGTAGAATTTGTAGTGATAACCCCTCTACTCTTACCAGCCTTTGATTTTTCTTATTTTTTTCCTGATAAATTCGGTTAAGAGTTTATCAAGTGAGTGATTTTTTTTGTAAAAGAAACAGCTATTGACTTTACAAAATTTCCTGACTGCTATTTTGGTTTCTGTTTCATTGATATTTTCTCCTGCATTTATTGTTTCTTTCTAATGTAAGAACTCATAGCTATACACTTCCCTATACTCACCGGTATAGCTCTATTCCACACATGCTGATATTTGTGTTTTTATTATCTTTGAGTTTAGAATACCTGCCAATAGCCTCTGTGACTACTACATTGCCTTGGAATTATTACCCCTTAGACTATGTTAATTACCAAATATTTAGCATTTACTAGATAACATTGATTTCTAATTTAAATAATTTATGGTCAGAGAACACACTCTTTATGACCTCAACCCTTTTCAATTTATTAAGACTTGTTCATATTGAATCAAAATTATCTGCATATGTGTGTCTTTTCCTCTGGAATACAAGCTCTTTCAGGGCAAGGACTGTGCCTCACACATGTCCTCGTGCCCCCCAGTGCATCGTGTAAAGCAGACAGCTTATACTTATCTTTGTCTAAATTATTAACCCTTATAGGTGGTTATAATACTGCTTATAATGTTGCCATTTTGCAACTAGAAGATGGCTGAATCATGAGTACATGGACTCTAGGTGCGCTGGCTAGAGAGCGTCCAGCCAGGGTACAGCATTGACCAGCAGGCAGGCGTTCTGACCAGGAATCCACAGAATATATACTATGCTCAGTCTTCCAAAATTTTACTCAAAAACTAAACATTACAGACTTACATTTCACGACCTGGCAGTTTGTCATTAAGTCAGGCTTAAAATTATTGCCATGGTCATCATCATCATACAAAATATCAATATGACTTCAGGCTGCAAATAATTTTTCATATAGTAAGAACCTGCATCACTGTGTTGGTTGTTATTTGATACTCTATCTTAAATAGTCTTCAAAAGAGACATGTAATATTACAATTTTAAAATCCATGTCCTCATGAGAAAACCAAACTACTATGAGCTTGTAAGTGGCTGGGCAGGAACTTGAACTTGGATTCTCTATTAGTAAATCTATATTAAAATACAGAATACCTCATAGAGAGTTAAAGAAATTCACATTTTAAGCCTTATGATATAGGTTCAAATCTAATACAAAAGATTGCTAGTTATTTGTGTAATAGGATTGGTTAGCATATTACTGCTGAATAATCTATTTTTAATAGACTTTAATTTTTAGAGCAGTTTTATGTTCACAGCAATATTGAGCAGAAAGTACAGAGCTTTCCCTTATGCAACCTGCCCTCACAAATACATAGCCTCCCCCATTATCAATATCCCCACCAGATGGTACATTTGTTATAACTCATGAATCTACCTTGATACAACATAATCACCCAAAGTCCATATTTTACAGTAAGGTTCACTCTTCGTGTTGTACATTCTATGGCTTTGGACAGATTTATAATGACATACATCCACCATTATAGTAGCATAAAGGGTAGCTTCACTGTCCTAAAAATCCTCAGTCCTATGCCTATTTATCCCTCCCACCCCCCTCATCCCTGGCAAGCACTCTATTTTTAATAAAAGAAGAAATTAGCACTGTACCTCACATAAAATAAATTCCACAGACTAATGACATTATTCAGGGTAACTTACTCTATGTTACCACCAGTGAGGAATTACAGTCTTTCCTGAGCTTATGTAGGCATTCTATCAAAAAAGCAATGCTGTTTCACAATTCTGCATTCTGATCATGAATCTTCCACATTACTATCAAATACTTAACTCTTTTTTGACATTATCACCAGAGATAACTTTCAGCAGCACATTTAGCATCATTCTAGGGCAATTTCTTACATACTTTTAATTCTTAGGAAATTGCTATTTCATTCATAGGATTTAAGTCACGTCTCTACACATCAGCATACATGATGATCGTTCTTGTTATGCTGTAAAGAGCAAATGCTTTGTACATTAACAGTGTCATTAACACTGCTAACACCAGCCTCAAAAGTTTTATCTCCAAAACATTGCCCACGCTTTAAATCAAAGTAAAAAATGAACAATTAACCTGAAAAGAGGGAAAATGCCTACTCAGCACCTTGGGAAATGATCTGGTTGAGTTATGAGTCATCTCATTTTGCAAAGTAGCAATAAAAATGAGTCTTTCATTTTGCAGAGGTACCACTGGCATTTATAGCAGATGATTAAAATAAAGGAGAAAAACAACTTTTGCATTTTATCAGTGCAGGGACATTTTATCCTGGCCATGCATTTTTGCCTCTGCAGATTTCATCTATCAAAAGAAGTGTCTCCACAGTTGTTGCCAAGGGTACAGTTATTCCCCAGAGATTCCAAAGACCGTGACTTACCTTATGAAAGTTTCTGAAATATGCTGCCTTTTCATCTGGAAATTTTTCTAGCCTTCTGGGTCCTTTACTAGACGCCTTCTTAAAAACCAACCAGCAACGTCTGAAAATCTGAAAGTAAATAAAGGAATCCCATTATGTCTTTTGTACGTGAGTTTAGTAGCATCAGGGATTTATCTATTCAACTAATCCAGGGGGAATAAATTGTTTTACATGCACTTATCTTACAGAGAGAAAAAAACTGGGAATTCAGAGGCATGCTATTCTTTAAAATTATAGCAAATTTTAAAAACAATATTAAATATAAACATAAATTTTATATGAAAAGATTTTATGCTATGAGATTTTCAGTGCACTGGCTTCAATCCTCTTTAATCTAACTAAATCATCTGGGTATCAACACCATATAAAGGATTTATTCTCACCATCCTGGTGACAAACAATTCTGTTTTCCATGATAATGAAGTAAAAATTTACTAAGATTAAGCACTTTCATAATGTTCAATATTCTTTGGAAAAACATCACATTTAAAAATTAACTTATAGTGTTCATTATAAAAAATGCTCATATACTCCTTTAGAAAATGAAACAGATTTTATAATGGACACATCTGTCACGCCCTTCTATGCTTTTATAGCACCTACTATTTACTAAACACTTATTATGTGCAATACATTTTAAAATTTATAGACACATTTAATCCTCATACCTACTATATGAGGTAGGTTGTCTTCATTTTAGGATAAAGATAGTAAGACAGTAAGAGTGTCAGGATTTGAACACACATCTGTCTGAACACACATCTCTTCAGCTTTGTTTAAAAAAAAAGTAGGGCTATATATTACACAAACACAGGCCCTTCTTTCTGGACTCTTCCTGATTTTACAGGAATAATTCATGTTGGCTCTTACAATGTCACCTGATGCCCACCTTAAAACCCTCCATCCACAGGTATGTTTAAGTCAAATCAATAAAATGAAACTTTTTTCAATAACTAAAGAGGTCTAGAAATGCAAATTTATTTCAAACTTTTATAGAAATGCATATTTTTGCTGGAGTTTACATTCGCTATAGCCAGAAACTAAGATCACTGTATTTCTGTTCTATTTCTTTTTTTTATTTTTTAAATTTATTTATTTATTTATTTTTAAACATCTTTATTGGAGTATAATTGCTTTACAATGTGTGTTAGTTTCTGCTTCATAAAAAAATGAATCAGCTATACATATACATACATCCCCATATCTCTTCCCTCATGGGTCACCCTCCCACCCTCCCTATCCCACCCCTCTAGATGGTCACAAAGCACCGAGCTGATCTCCCTGTGGTATGCAGCTGCTTCCCATTAGCTATCTATTTTACATTTCATAGTGTATATATGTCCATGCCACTCTGTCATTTCGTCCCAGCTTACCCTTCCCCCTCCCCGTGTCAAGTCCATTCTCTATGTCTGCGTCTTTATTCCTGTCCTGCCCCTAGGTCCTTTAGAACCATTTTTTTTTTTTAGATTCCATATATATGTGTTAGCATACGGTATTTATTTTTCTCCTTCTGACTTACTTCACTCTGTACGACAGTCTCTAAGTCCATCCACCTCACTACAAATAACTCAATTTCATTTCTTTATATGGCTGAGTAATATTCCATTGTATATATGTGCCACATCTTCTTTATCCATTCATCTGTCGATGGACACTTAGGTGGCTTCCATGAACTACCTACTGTAAATACAGCTGCAATGAACATTGCAGTACATGATTCTTTTTGAATTATGCTTTTCTCAGGCTATATGCCAAGTAGTGGGATTGCTGGGTCATATGGTAGTTCTATTTTTAGTTTTTAAAGGAACCTCCATACTCTTCTCCATAGTGGCTGTATCAATTTACATTTCCACCAACAGTGCAAGGGGGTTCCCTTTATTCCACCCCCTCTCCAGCATTTATTGTTTGTAGATTTTTTGATGATGGCCATTCTGACGGTTGTGAGGTGATACCTCATTGTGTTTTTCACTTGCAGTTCTCTAATGATTAATGATGTTGAGCATTCTTTCATGTGTTTGTTGGCAATCTGTATATCTTCTTTGGAGAAATGTCTATTTAAGTCTTCTGCCCATTTTTGGATTGGGTTGTTTGTTTTTTTGATATTGAGCTGCATGAGCTGCTTATAAATTTTGGAGATTAATCCTTTGTCAGTTGCTTAATTTGCAAATATGTTCTCCCATTCTGAGGGTTGTCTTTTCGTCTTGTTTATGGTTTCCTTTGCTGTGCAAAAGGTTTAAGTTTCATTAGGTCCCATTTGTTTATTTTTGTTTTAATTTCCATTTCTCTAAGTGGTGGCTCTAAAAGGATCTTGCTGTGATTTATGTCATGGAGTGTTCTGCCTATGTTTTCCTCTAAGAGTTTTAAAGTTTTACATTTAGGTCTTTAATCCATTTTGAGGTTATTTTTGTGTATGGTGTTACGGAGTGTTCTAATTTCATTCTTTTACATGTACCTGTCCAATTTTCCCAGCACCACTTATTGAAGAGGCTGTCTTTTCTCCATTGTATATCCTTGCCTCCTTTGTCACAGATTAGCTGACCATAGGTGCGTGGGTTTATCTCTGGGTTTTGGGTTGTCGTGTTTACATTGTCATTTGTTTCTAGGTATTTTTTGATTTCCTCTTTGATTTCTTCAGTGATCTCTTGGTTATTTAGTACTGTATTGTTTAGCCTCCATATGTTTGTAATTTTTACAGATTTTTTCCTGTAATTGATATCTAGTCTCATAGCATTGTGGTTGAAAAAGATACTTGATATGATTTCAGTTTTCTCAAATTTACCAAGATTGATTTGTGATCCAAGATATGATCTATCCTGGAGAATGTTCCAAGAGCACTTAAGAAAGTGTATTCTGTTGTTTTTGGATGGAATGTCCTATAAATATCAATTAAGTCCATCTTATTTAATGTATCATTTAAAGCTTGTGTTTCTTTATTTTCATTTTGGATGATCTGTCCATTGTGAAAGTGGGTGATAAAGTCCCCTACTATGATTGTGTTACTGTCAATTTCCCCCTTTATGGTTGTTAGCATTTGGCTTATGTATTGAGGTGCTCCTATGTTGGGTCCATAAATATTTACAATTGTCGTATCTTCTTCTTGGATTGATCCCTTGATCATTAGGTAGTGTCCTTCTTTGTCTCTTGTAATAATCTTTATTTTAAAGTCTATTTTGTCTGATATGTGAATTGCTACTCCAGCTTTCTTTTGGTTTCCATTTGCATGAAATACCTTTTTCCATCCCCTTACTTTCAGTCTGTATGTGTCTCTAGGTCTGAAGTGGGTCTCTTGTAGACAGCATATATATGGGTCTTGTTTTTGTATCCATTCAGCCAGTTTATGTTTTTTGGTTGGAGCATTTAATCCATTTATGTTTAAGGTAATTATCGATATGTATGTTCCTATTACCATTTTCTTAATTGTTTTGGGTTTGTTTTTGTAGGTCTTTTCCTTCTTTTGTGTTTCTTGCCTAGAGAAGTTCCTTTAGCATTGCTGCAAAGCTGGTTTGGTGGTGCTGAATTCTCTTAGCTTTTGCTTGTCTGTAAAGGTTTTAATTTCTCTGCAGAATCTGAATGAGATCCTTGCTGGGTAGAGTAATCTTGGTTGTAGGTTTTTCCCTTTCATCACTTTAAATATGTTCTGCCACTCCCTTCTGGCTTGCAGAGTTTCTGCTGAAAGATCAGCTGCTTACCTTATGGAGATTCCCTTGTGTGTTATTTGTTGTTTTTCCTTTGCTGCTTTCAATATTTTTTCTTTGTATTTAATTTTTGATAGTTTGATTAATATGTGTCTTGGCATGTTTCTCCTTGGATTTATCTTGTATGGGACTCTGCGCTTCCTGGACTTGATTGACTATTTCCTTTCCCATATTAGGGAAGTTATCAACTATAATCTCTTCAAATAGTTTCTCAGTCCCTTTCTTTTTCTCTTCTTCTTCTGGGACCCCTATATTTCGAATGTTGGCGCATTTAATGTTGTACAAGAGGTCTCTGAGACTGTCCTCGATTCTTTTCATTCTTTTTTCTATATTCTGCTCTGCGGTAGTTATTTCCACTATTTTATCTTCTAGGTCACTTATCCATTCTTCTGCCTTAGTTATTCTGCTATTGATTCCTTCTAGAGAAGTTTAAATTTCATTTATTGCATTGTTCATCATTGTTTGTTTGCTCTTTAGTTCTTCTATGTCCTTGTTAAACGTTTCTTGTATTTTCTCCATTCTATTTCCAAGATTTTGGATCATCTTTACTATCATTACTCTGAATTCTTTTTCAGGTAGACTGCCTATTTCCTCTTCATTTGTTTGGTCTGGTGGGTTTTTATCTTGCTCCTTCATCTGCTTTGTGTTTCTCTGTCTTCTCATTTTGCTTAACTTACTGTGTTTGGAGTCTCCTTTTTGCAGGCTGCAGGTTTGTAGTTCCCATTGTTTTTGGTGTCTGCCCCCAGTGGCTAAGGTTGGTTCACTGGGTTGTGTAAGCTTCCTGGTGGAGGGGACTGGTGCCTGTGTTCTGGTGGATGAGCCTGGATCTTGTCTTTGTGGTGGGCAGGACCACAGCCGGTGATGTGTTTTGGTGTGTCTGTGACCCTATTATGATTTTAGGCAGCCTCTCTGCTAATGGGTGGGGTTATATTCCTGTCTTGCTAGTTGTTTGGCAGGGGGTGTCCAGCACTGAAGCTTGCTGGTTGTTAAGTGGAGGTGGCTCTTAGAGTTGAGATGGAGATCTCTGGGAGAGCTTTCACCATTTGATATTACATGGAGCCAGGAGGTCTCTTGTGGACCAATGTCCTGAACTCTGCTCTCCCACCTCAGAGGCACTGGCCTGACACCCAGCTAGAGCACCAAGGCCCTGTCAGCCACACAGCTCAGAAGAAAAGGGAGAAAAAAGAAAGAAAAATAAAATAAAGTTATTAAAATAAAAAGTAAAAAAATTATTGAAAATTAAAAAAAAAATAGATAGCAATAAAAAAGAGAAAGAAAGAAGACAGCAACCAAACCAAAAACCAAATCCAACAACGATAACAAGCACTAAAAACTACCCTAAAAAATAAAAATAAAAAAGGACAGACAGAACCCCAGGAGAAATGGTAAAAGCAAAGCTATACAGACAAAATCACACAAAGTCCACTGCCTCAATTTTGGGATGATTCGTTGTCTATTCATGTATTTCACAGATGCAGGTACATCAGGTTGATTGTGGAGCTTTAATCTGCGGCTCCTGAGGCTGCTGGGAGACATGTCCCTTCCTCTTCTTTGTTCGCACAGATCCTGGGGTTCAGCTTTGGATTTAGCCCCGCCTCTGCATGTAGGTCGCTGAGGGCATCTGTTCTTCGCTCTTTGGGGAAGTCTGAGGTTGTCTGACAGCATTCAGTAGGTGTTCTGTAGGAGTTGTTCCACGTGTAGATGTATTTCTGATGTATTTGTGGGGAGGAAGGTGATCTCCACGTCTTACTCCTCCGCTATCTTGAAGGTCTCTCTTCTGTTCTATTTCTTTAATTATACTGTAAAGTTTATTTATACTGTTTTTTTAACTAATATAGGCCAGATACTATAATTCCTCTGGAGTGTGCACTGTCTATTATTCACTAGAAGACAGTGTTTCTCCTGTTCAAAGGCACTCAGAACAATCACAGGAAGACCTCTCACCATAAAAGCAGAATAAACAGAATAACAGTACAATCACACAATTTCATATTACTCTTGCTACCTTTCCTAGCTCCATACTGGTAGCTTCGAAAAGCACATGAAGGACAGCCCTGAGCTTTCAGCACACGTGGATATACCTCTCTTTCTCTACCCAGGTGGAGACCCATCTCCTCTGTCACAAGATTTCTAACCACAGCCCAGGACATAAGGAGTTATGACTACTCCTTCAGATCTCCTGGTGTTCTCTCCACACACTTGTGTTCCACACACTGTGTTCTAGTTATTTATTTATTTTTTGACCCCTTACTGATCTCTGCCCTCAAGGTAAAACAACCTAAAAAAGGTAGTATAAATATTGATAATACTATGATATCAGCATATGGTTCGTTGGATTCCTCACCCCCAATGTGATGGTATTTGGAGATGGGGCTTTAGGAGGTAATTAGGGTTAGATGAAGTCATGAGGGTGGGGCCCTCAGGATGGAATTAGTGTCCTTATAAGAAAAGACACCAGAGAGCCTGCCTTCTCTCCATGCTCTCACAGAAAAAGAGGTCATGTGGACATGCAGTGAGATGCTGGTCATCTGCAAGCTGGGAAGAGGGCTCTCGCCAGAACCTGACCATGCTGGACCTTGATCTTGGACTTCTAACCCCCAGAACTGTGAGAAAATAAATGTCTGTTTTTCAAGCCACTCAGCCTATGGCATTGTGTTATGGCAGCCCACGCTAAGAAAGATACTTTTTTAGATTTTGTTTTTATTAGTGGAGTAGTAGTATTAACAGTAATATTGTGGAAGTGAAAAATAGTTACATGAATCTGAGTAGAAATGTGAGAGATCCAAGGCAGATAAATAAACATATCATTTGCAAAGTATATAGATTATTAATATTTATCTCCTGATTATTTTAGTGGATTTGGAATTCTAGTTGAGGTAGGAAGACCCTCTTTGAATGCATTTGAGACCAAAAATCCTGGTAATACAGTTTCTGTTCTTTCCTACAGAAGAATACTTTTCCCTGTACCCTGTGCACTTTATTGCTCAGGAACCATGGTGATATTCAATGAAGCCTTGTAATATTCATGGAAGTAAACAAACATACTCCCTGACTGCAATGTCTCAGCTTGTGTGACAACATTATTTTTAACTAAATAGTGAGATAAACATGAGTCAGAAAGCAAAAGTGTTTCCATTTAGGCACTTGATATTGCTATAGAATAAACCTGATAATGGATAATGAGGAAAAATAGACTTGGTATTTACGATAGCATCTTATCTCTTTGCTATTACATTAACAGAGGCAACCACATATAGATAAAACTGATTGTTAAAGACCTGATGTAACAGACTGTTTACCAAGCCAAGGCCCTTAAGTTATTATTTTCTTGTTCTGGGATAATTTTAGATTTATAAACACTGGCAAAAATGGTGCAGAGATTTCCCAAAAAGATTTTACCCAGCTTCTCCTAATATTAACATCCTAAATAACCATGATACATTTTTCAAAACTAAGACTTAACATTAGTAAAATACTATTATCTAAACTACAGATTCTATTCAGAAGTCACCAGTTTTTCACACCAATGTCCTCTTCTGTTTTGGGATCCAATCCAGGTCACCACGGTGCATTCAGTGGTCCTGTCTCCTAATCTCCTCTGATCTTTGACAGTTTCTCAGCCTTTTTTGCTTTTCATGACCTTGACAGTTTTGAAGACTACTGGCCAGGTATTTTGCACAAAGTTCCTCAATTTCTGTTTCAATTAAATTATTTTTGATATTTCAAAAGCCTAATGAAATCTCATAATACACTTATTAAAACAAAATAATTTATTGGGGAAAATAGTATGAATTATCATGACTGTGGACTAGTTATATTTTGATGTCTAGTTGAATTTTTTAACTTAATTATTTAATAAATGCTAATAAATGCAGAGTTTTGTTTTCCGCCTTGCTTTTTTTTTTTCAAAATAGTTTGCTTTGTGATGGTAGTAAAAAGGGACCTGGTGCAGAGAATTTGGAAGTGTCTTTCTCTGTCAATGTGAAGTCAAATTCAGCATGAGTCAGCAGTCTGAAAGCAACCTTCGTACCACAAGCATACAGTTAATAGGAGCACGAGGAAATCACCTCCCTGTTACTCCTCTTCAAGTGGGATTTTAACAGTGTTAGTCTGCTTTAGGCCCTGGAACTGATGCCTTATATGAGTATGTTGGAGAATTCTGGAGATGAGCAGCAAAAAGGACCGCTTGAGACCAGGAAATCACTCCTTTGAGAAGAAAAAATAAAGGAATAGGTTTTATTTTGCTTATAAATGAAAAATACAAATTTTTCGAGTGACTGAAAGAGAACCACACCAATTAAATTAGGTATTTTTAATTAGGTATTTTTATTAATTTAATTTAAATTAGGTATTTTTACTTTTGTTCTAAGAGACAGGACATAAATCAGTGCCCTTCTTTAGCAGTGTGTGGGAGGACAGGGTGCAGTCTCTTCAGACACTGCTTGGCTCTTCAAGGGCATCTGAAGATGCAGGGACAATTTGGCTAGTTAGCAACAGAACTTATAGGTTGCAGGAAGATTCACCTTCTCCCGAGTCCTGTCCCTTCTCGGATGACATGCCTGCCTGTCCCATCACTGTTCAAGATGCTGCTTCACTCTCTCCTGAGGAAGTAACTGATTTCACCTTCTCATTCAAAGTTATCTCCTAAACATGCCAGTTGTCTCACCAAACAGGCTCCTGGGTACCCTTCAGATTTTCCTTCGAGAAAATTCCACGTTGTTGCCAGGACTACAGAAATCCCCAGGATGCACAGCTGCTCCACACCTCAGTTTTACACTGCATCAGCCAGCCAGATCGATTGCCATAATTAAATACCCTCTTGATTCCCTTCCATCTGATGAAAACCTTTTACCTCATAGCAGTCCCTTTTCTTCAGTGTTTTCTCCTTTTCAAGGAGATTTTACACAAAGGGCATCCTTTTTCCATTTAAGACTCACTGTGATGTAGATGGTTTGATTTCTTTGCTTTAGTTCATAGCCATAATGACGTTATTTATCCAGCATCCATTCCCAAGATTTAACTTAACCAAAAGTCGGATTTAATGGGCCTGTTCCATCATAAGATGTTGACCTAATGAACTTTGTTCATGTACGATTTTGGTTAAAAACTTGGGAAAATTTTTAATTATAGGAGTTGTCAAACCTGAGGATCCACTGCACTAAAAGGAGTCACACAAACTTCGTTTCCAGAGATTTTAGAGAATATAGAAGACAGTGGCATATCTGGAGCATCTTATGTTTGTGTTCCCTTCTTTTTTTTTTAAGATTTTTTTTTTATGTGGACCATTTTTAAAGTCTTTATTGAATTTGTTACAATATTGCTTCTGTTTTATGTTTTGGGTTTTTGGCCATGAGGCATGTGGGATCTTAGCTCCCCAACCAAGGATCAAACCCACAGTCCCTGCACTGGAAGGTGAAGTCTTAACCACTGGACCACTAGGGAAGTCCCTGTGTTCCCTTCTGAAAGCAAGATACTGTATAAATGATAACTTGGGGTATGGGATTCAATTGTTTATAACTGTATATAAGATGAACATATCAAGACAACAAATAAATAAACACATAAGCAAAGACCATTCAGGAATGGTTATTGCAGGCTTATGCTATGAGTAAATTCAATTACTTAGTCCTGAGTCTTTCTCCTCTCACAAATTGTGTATGGTACTATTGAAAGACACTCTGTGTTTGTGCAAAAAGTGGTTAATACAGAGGATTAAGCTTCATGCACTGATGAATTTGGCTTTAGCTATCTTTTTCAATATAGATATGAACTTTCAACACTGGCTTATATTTAATTGCTGTCAAATATATACCGATACCAGAATCACTCTTATCTATTCCATTTGTTCAAAAAATATTTGAGAGCTCTTTGTTCTGTGGATACAGTTGTAAAAAAATGCAGATAAAAATAATAATAATAACAACAACAAAAAGCACACAAACTTTCTGTCCGTGTGGAAACAAAGTTCCTGCCTCTTGGAACATCCATTTCAATTGGGTAGACAGATGATGGCAAATAAATAAGTGTATTTGTAAATTGTATTTTTTTCAATGGTGTTAAGTGCTATGGAGGGATGGTGAGGGAAGGCTCACCCAGCAGCCTACATTTCAGTATTAGAGGAAGTGAGAGAATGAGTGGTACAGACATCTGGGGAAAGAGTGCTTCAGTAAGACAAAATTGCAAGAGCAAATGCCCTGTTGAGGGAGCCTGCGTGAACTATTATTCCAAGAACTGCAAGGAGGCCAGTGTGGAGGGCAGTGAACCACAGTAAGGGTGGTGAGAGATAAGAGAAGAAAGATATGGGAGAGCCAGGTCAGGAAAAATCTTGACTTTAAGATTTCAATCAGATTCATCAACTCTTTCTCTAAGTTACGGTAGATGTCCTTAAGTAAACTGAAGTCTCAGAAAATTTAGGATTACAGATTAAACAAAAGTCGCAAATGAAATGAAATTTTAAAAATAGTGGTATAGGGTCAGGAATATTGGGTATTTCAGGTTGATTTCTTTTAAATGCTTAGATTTTTCAAGGCACATGTCATCTCTAAACTGTAAGACTTGCAGCTGTCAATTGCAATGTCTACAGTCCTGTGGCTTCTGTATGCCCAGGAGTAGACTACTATAATCAAATATATCCACTACGGGTCCTCCTTTGTACACACCTGCAACTCTGGATATAGTTCACAGCCTGCTGACATAAATGCAGTGGCTCTCTGATAAATGTAAAACCCAAAGGGTTTTTCTCCACCTGTGAATTGATTAGAAATACTTAAGAATACAAGAGCAATGAAAAGAGATGAGCCAGAGGCAACTTTAAAGGTGTTATAAGGGGCACCAAGCAGCCCCCACTGTAAACAGGCAAAGAGTATATTTCTGGGGATGGAGGATGTAAATACATTTTCTTAAATATCCACAAGTCTAAATACATTTATTTTTACCTGTAACTTAATTTAGCAAAAAACTAACTAGTATCTCAAAAAATATAAGAAATCTTATCACTAATTCAAGGATTGTTTTTACTTCATTGTTTTAAAAATACTTCTACTGGCCATTTCTGTTTTAGGTTATATAATCTGCAACCGAAAAAGCAGAGGTCATTAAGGATGAAACAAAACAAACAAACAAAAAAAGGATGAAATGGAGTAGAGGCAGGCTATCATTTTATGTGTATATGGCTATCCATTTATATTTATATATAAATGCATTTGTCCTTATATCTATTTGACTTTTAAATTTCAGTTTATATACATATATAAATAATATACATAAATATGCATGTCTCTGTATAAACACTCACCTATTTAAATATAAACCACAGAACCAAAAAATTAAAAACTTATTTGCCTTCTCCTCAGACCATAATTTAAGTTCAATTTTAAAAGAGAAAGTTCTCACCAATTTTGTTAACTCAAGAGCTTTGCATCATTCACCACTGTTTAATGCAAAATATAAATATTGCTATCCATTAACATTGAAAAAATGCTTAAAGCACAATATGTATATCTCATTTTTTCTCGTTTCATGGTTGGAAAGACCAAAATAAATGTGTTCATCTTTTCCATTTCTATGATCCTGCTTTCTCTTTATCTTAATAACCCAGAAAAACAATTGGAAATTCACAAAAGGAAAACAATGATTCCCCAAATCTCACCATTGCCAATTTTTGAGGAGGCCAAGTGTTTTTTGTTTTTCACCTGAATATATATAGTTCTCTCTACTGCATTTGTCTACCAGGCCATCAATGAAATACTGGGAAAGAATACAGACATGGTTTAGAGTCACAGCCAGAAATGAAACACTTCACAGCAGCAGCAAGTTTTAGGTTGAGAGTGTGAAACTGTCATGAGACAATTCATTATCATGAGAATGAAAACCAGTTGTAGAGCAGACCTGCAGAGCAATAACCCAAGCAGGTGGCAATCTTTAGAGACAATCACAGCACTGGAGGGAGTCTTACAATTACTGTCTTCCTGCTCCCTGCTTTCAAAGAGCCCAACACTGACATGACACAGAACAAAATATCCTATCTCTTTGCTCAAAATCTCCAGGAAAAGAACCATGTCTTCTGGGTTTTACTTTCTCTAAAATCGAAGTATTCTTTAGCTCTATATCAACTTATGCTTTTGAAATTGACAATATTTTATTTTCATCAGTCAGTTGTAGAGGCATAACTCAATAATCACTGAAAACTCTATTCCCAGGTACAACCAGCATGTTTCTATTTTATGGACCAAGTTACTATAGGGTTCAGTAAGTGAAAGTCAAATGTCCAAATCAAAATATTTCCTCTTCGGTTTACTTCTCCTTCCAGGATTTTTATTTCCTCTTTTTAGTCACATACGCTTCAAATCTTGGTGTCTTCATTAATTTTTGCCTTTACCTGCACCATCCAAAAATCTGTGGGCAAAATCCAAAAGTGAGATGCTCCTGTGATATATAAGACTGGGGAGCAGCCGCATAGCACAGGGTGATCAGCTCAGTGCTTTGTGACCACCTACAGGCGTGGGATAGGAAGGCTGGGAGGGAGGGAGACGCAAGAGGGAAGAGATATGGGAACATATCTATATGTATAACTGATTCACTTTGTTATAAAGCAGAAACTAACACACCATTGTAAAGCAATTATACTCCAATAAAGATGTAAAAAAAAAATTCTTTTTCATATATGTACTGCATATCACATATTATCTTAAAGTTGATGTACATCCTTCCAATCGAAGACTTTAATATATCTACTATATCTTTATACCTTTATAAGCAATATTTATTACTGTTTTTATATTTCAAATTTTGCATAAATAGTATAAAACTTCATGTACAAAACATTATAAAGCCTAATTTTCACTTTCAATTATATGATAGAGCTTTATACATGTTGATAGACTATATTTGTTTTTTGTCCTTTTTGCTGTTGATTTGCAGAAAAATTTAAATATATTTTACTTTAAAATCCTTTATCAGGTAAATGTATTGGAAATACCTTCCCCTATTTTGTAGTTTGACTTTCACTTTTTTATAATTTAACTTTTCATGCAGAAGTTTTTCACTTTAAGATAGTAAATTTGTCAGTTTTGCTTATATATTTATGACTTCTGTTTATTAAAGAAATGCATAATCTATTTACATTTATGTGGTTACTGATATATTTGAACTTTTCACCACCTCATATTTGTTTTTTTTTTTTTTTTTTTTTTTTGCAGTACGCGGGCCTCTCACTGTTGTGGCCTCTCCCGTTGCGGAGCACAGGCTCCAGACGCGCAGGCTCAGCGGCCATGGCTCACGGGCCTAGCTGCTCCGCTGCATGCGGGATCTTCCCAGACCGGGGCACGAACCCATGTCCCCTGCATCGGCAGGCAGACTCTCAACCACTGCACCATCAGGGAAGCCCAATAAGTGATTTTTAAAAAGATCAAGAATAAAAGAAAATGTCAAGATCTAAACTAAATGGTATTTGAGAGTATGGGCTCCTTGAAGGCTTAAGCACTAATCCACGCTCAGTAGCTGAACAGAAGCTTCTCTCCTCAGAGCATAAAAAAGACATGAAAGCTTCAGGAGTTCGAAAGCCCAAGGAAGAAATAGTTTCAAGTGTGACTGATTTCAAATGTATAGGGAGACGCAAGAGGGAGGAGATATGGGGATATATGTATATGTAGAGCTGATTCGCTTTGTTATACAGCAGAAACTAACGCACCATTGTAAAGCAATTATACGCCAATAAAGACGTTTTTTAAAAAAAGCTCATTTTGAAATGAAACACCTTAAGTGAGAGGTTTTACTCAGAAAGGAAAATTAATTTCTTAGCAAAAAGTACACAGTGTTTCTTATCTACTTTACATTTTTATTTCTCTCATTTTCCCTAATTTAATTTTGGCTGCTGTTTCAAAAGTGTACTGGCTTTCTGTTTAGAGCTACATAATTAGATTTGGATGCTCTATATTTGTTTTAGTATTATTTTAATTTTGTGGTTTAACCTGACTTTTTCCTCTTCAGTCAACATTTTGGGCATTGCTTCAATCAGGTAACAGTAACAATCTTGACTTTCAATACTAATAACTAGCATCTTAAGTTCATATTATGTTCCCCACTGTAATGAGGAACTTATAAATATTAACGTAGTTTAAACCACACCAAAATCCAATAAGGTGGGCAATATAATTATCATTGTTTACTATATGGGACACTCAGGCATAAAAGTTAAGTAACTTACTCAAAGTTTGGCACAATTCTAAATTATTGCTATGGTTTGCTAAGTTGGCCTCCTACCTCTGCTTTCTCTCTAAACTATTCTGTACACCACCATCAAAATAATCATGCTAATGTTTTCTTATGGACCACTGTGAAATGATCACTACAATCCAGCTAATTAATATATCTGTTACCTCATATAGCAAATTTCAAGAGTACAATACAGTACTGTTAATTATAATCACCATGAAATACATTCAATACTTTCTTTGTGCTTCCAGATGTCCTGACATCTGGTCAACCTGATTAACTTTTCCTATCAATGAGATACTTAGGTTTCAAGGGAGCAAACTTTGGGCAGATTGAGCTTGCCTGCTCACAATAATACCTCCAGTCTCCACTTTCTTATGGTCTCCGCAAATGGGAGAGTTATTATAGCCTTCTTTGTTTTGTGACTCAGTATAAATTTCATTTCTCTCATTGGAGCCCATGCTTGTTGAAAGTACAACTTTGTATATTAAACAGCTTCTTGCATAATATATTCTTATAAGGGCTCAATATATATTGGTAGAAAGCATAAACTCGCCTTAGATTTATAAAGAACCAGTATAATCATTACAAACTTAAGTAAGTGCAACCACAAGCTTCAGTAACACTTTAATACTTATTCCCAATAAAACGTCTTTCATAAATGATTGGAAATGGTTGTTATTTAATTTTTGAATGTAACTTAATGTCTTCAGTCCTGTGGATAATATATTGATATATTATTTACTCACAGGTCTCACCCATTGCCACCTCCTTGACACAAGTCTTATATATTCAGTCATTATGAAGGGCATCAATTCCTACATCACATGCAAGTAAATATATCTACTTAGGAACTATTCCAGAGCATGACAGCAAATTACAGTAGGATACAATTTTAGAGGCTTCATTATAATTCAAATTGCACAATGAATGAATGCTGACAATGTGTAAAACATTATGCTTACTATGGGAAAGAGTAACACTCATACTTGTCTTAAAGGGATAACCAGTTTGGGGAAAGAGAATCACAAATAAACATAATATCAGGTGAGTTAAGAAAAGGGCAATGATATATGTGCACTAAAGGATAAAATATACACTCTTCTCTGCCCTTTCCCCCCATCTCTCAAATGAGCCCAGGAACCAGCATTATACTTAAAGGAAAAACACATCATTAGATCATTTCTGCCAATCAGGATTACAACAAAGATACCCTTTAGCAACACTAAGATTTACAAGGTAGCAGAAATATTATCCAGTGCAATTACAAAAAAGAAAGAAATTAGAGATAGGAATATTAGAAAGTAACAGCTAAAACAACTTGTAGATGAAATAACTATATATTGGGAAACTCAGAATCCGCTGAGATCTATTACAGAGCATAAGGGAATTCATTTCACTACGGTAAAAGTTTATAAAATCATCAGAAGTCAAAAATCTTAAATATAACAAACAATAATCATTTAGAAAGTATGATGGAAAACTCCATTTATGGTGGTCACATAAATGTTAAAAAAAAATCTAGAAATACACTCAAAAGAAATGTTAAGACCTCAAAAAGGAACATTAGAAACCATTTCTGGAGGACATCAAATACGACTTAATGCAAAGATGCCCTGTGATTGTCATAGAAAATAAATTCACCTCTATTAGTTCATATGTTTAATGTAATAAACCTTAAATTACTCTTTCATAACTAGACACACTACTTAACTTATGGTAAAATAGGAGATAGCAAAAAAAATAACCTCAGAAAAATAAGAACAATAGTTGGGGAGACCTAACATGTATTAAAGCATACTATAACACCCCAATAATTAAGACAGTATGGTAACGGCACCTGAGCAATCAGACCAATAGAAAAGAATAGAAATTCTGCAAAGACCATGTGACAATAAAGGTGGCATCTCAAATCAATGCAGAAAGGATAACAAACATTTTAAATTTGAAAACAAAAAGTATAAAATTTGCATACATGACTTTGACCCAGCAGTCCCTCATTTTAAATTTTACACCATCAGCTCATCTGCATTCATAACAATGTTATGTGGATAAATCATATACTGCAGGATTGTTGATAATAGCAAAATAACCCTCATACCTGCTGATAAGGAACTTGTCAAGTAAACTATGGCACACCTACACAATGGAATAAGAAAGCTTTCTATGTATGGAGCGAAAATACCTCCAGGTTATGTTTATGTGTAGGAATAAAAACAAGGTTTTTTTCACACACATATGCCTTTTGTACGAGAAAGAAAGAAATTTAAAAATATATAGCCATAATTTCTTGGATCTCCATAAAGAAACACTAGAACTGTAAAAAAGAACTTTAAAAATTGGTTTCCACCACAGAAGTGAGGGGTAGGGTTTACCAAGATGAGGGCAGGAGAGAAACTTCTCAATTCATGAATTATGCACCAGTTATATTCCTTACCTACCTGGTAAGGAATATTAAAATATGATCAAGTGTTTAAAGTTTCACAGAGATATTTTGGCTTTTAAAAGAAAATTTACATGGAAAAACCCTGAGTCAGGGAGATCCCTTAATTGGCTTTACTTCTACAATAGCTGACATTCAGTAAACAATTTTGTTATGCCAAGCACTCTCTCACACTCAACCCTCAAACCGAAACTGTGTGGTAACTATCCCTATTATTTCCATTTTACAGATGAAGCAACTGAGGCTCAGAAAAACTGTCTACTAGCCTTGGAGGACCAAGGACAGCATTTTGCATGGGGGAGGGAAGAGAGAGGTTAGAGGAAGAAGGAAGCAGGGGAAGATGGACATTTAAAGGGAAATAGAGAAAAGGGATTCCCAGGAAGACAATCAGAAAGGTAACAGGAATAACGAAGGAGTTAATACCCAGTAATTAAGAGAGTAGGAATATAAGGGCTGGTATAGTCAAAGGCAAATCATCTAAGGTGCCTATTTTAACTATTCTTATTGGGGAAAATAAAAGGCAATGTGTAGCCTGCTTGAAAGAAATGACACTAAAAACGGGACACGAGGTCCACAGCGGTCTCTGCTGGGACGTAAATGCTATAGGACTTGCTTATCTTTTTCCTTACTCTTTTCATATTTATCTTCCACGTAGGTTCTCATATACCAAAATAACATTTCTATCCTCAAAATGCATTTTTCCAACCATCAAGATACATGGGAAAAGAGCCTATTTACCTAGTTTTTCAATAAAAATAACGATAGCCCTGTAACTTCACAGTAGTTGTCATATGTTACAATAGTAAAACATCAAATTGAACATAGCAGGTTTATTTTAAAATTTCTGCTTGGATACAAGTCCTTATAAAAGACCTTTCACTCATTCCTCTAGAAAAATAACAATACAAAAAGCTTTCTAAGGAGCTTATTTTTACTAGAAGCTCTATCTCTGATACATCTTGGGACACTCTGGACTATACTGTCAGTGCACTTTTAAGACATATTGTTGTAAAAATCATATAAAAGGAGAAAGAGTTCCCTCTGCAAAAGCGATTTTATCGGCATCTTGGCCAGGTAACTACAGATGATGTCTCTGAAATGTATTTGCCAGACAGAGGTCATAAATTATTCCTTATTCAAAAGCATAAAATCAGAACAGAAGTAGAAGTTTGCATATTTGTGTAAAATTACCACACTCTTCTAGACATAAAGGAAGACTCCAACTCTTATCAGTATGTCTTAGTCATAGCAAGTGCTCAATAATTAGCTGAGTGTACAGATCCCCAAATGCAATTCGATCAGTTCAACAAATATTCACAGACCACTTAATATACGCCACTGTGCTAGGCACCAGGTAATACGATAATGGATGGACCCTGGCTTGAAGGAACTTGCAGGCTGCTGGGGCAGGCCAGCATGCAAAAACTAATTTCAAATCCCTGAAGAAAGCACCTTGATAGTGGTACTCTCAGTACCCTGAGACAAAGAGGAGCATCTGACACAGCCTGAGAAGGAAAGCTGAATGACGGAAAGCTGAGTAGAGTGAGACTGAGTTAACCAGGCAATATCAGAGGCAGGAAGCAAGTTTTTTACACAATCAAAGTGAAATCATCTTAGGAATCATTTAACTATGATTACTTGAATAGGATTTAAATACTTCTTTCTTGTATGTTAATGTGTATTATTCTTTGTCTGTATGACAATTTTGATGAATTAATTTAAGATATATGAAATTGCTCCCTCATTCATTCAATCGTTAACAAGCTAAGTGATACTGGACAGCTTTCCGAACCACTTGAGCTTACTTATTCTCTCCTGTAAGATGAAGGAGTTGAACTAAATCACTATTCAGAGTCTTTTTAAAACAAAAATATTGTGATTTATTGTGGATATATTAATACATGTGAATACATAGGCTATATCTCTACCATTCATTATTCAAGTTTAAGAATGATTAAGAATAATGATGTGAAGGATTAATCTCCAAAATATATAAACAGCTCATGCAGCTCAATATTAAAGAAACAAACAACCCAATCCAAAAATGGGCAGAAGACCTAAACAGACATTTCTACAAAGAAGACATACACATGGCCAAGAAGCACATGAAAAGCTGCTCAACACCACTAATTATTAGAGAAATGCAAATCAAAACTACAATGAGGTATCACCTCACACCAGTTAGAATGCGCATCATCAGAAAATGACAAACAACAAATGCTGGAGAAGGTGTGGAGAAAAGGGAACCCTCTTGCACTGTTGGTGGGAATGTAAATTGATACAGCCACTGTGGAGAACAGTATGGAGGTTCCTTAAAAAACTAAAAATAGAATTACCATATGATTCAGCAATCCCACTACTGGGCATATACCCAGAGAAAACCATAATCCAAAAAGACACATGCACCCCAATGTTCATTGCAGCACTATTTACAATAGCCAGATCATGGAAGCAACCTAAATGCCCATCAACAGACGAATGGATAAAGAAGATGTGGTGCATATATACAATGGAATATTACTCAGCCATAAAAAGGAACAAAATTGAGTCATTTGTTGAGACGTGGACGGATCTAGAGACTGTCATACAGAGTGAAGTAAGCCAGAAAGAGAAAAACAAATATTGTATATTAACGCATATATGTGGAACCTAGAAAAATGGTACAGATGAACCAGTTTGCAGGGCAGAAGTTGAGACACAGAAGTAGAGAACAAGTGTATGGACACCAAGGGGGGAAAGCCACAGGGGTGGTGGTGGTGGTGGTGTGATGAATTGGGCAATTGGGATTGACATGTATACACTGATGTGTATAAAACTGATGACTAATAAGAACCTGCAGTATAAACAAACAAACAAACAAACAATACTAAACTTTCTTTGGGTATTTGTATGGAAATATGTTAATATAAATGTTTCAGACATTACATGAAATTTCTGAAAATCTTATATGTTCTGGTATAATGTTGTAAGTCATAATTCTAGTCATTACTTTAAAATGTATATCTCAGAAATAACTAAATTTCCTTGTCAATTGCATTATTATGAACTTTCATCAAATCTTTAACCGTGGTCATTTTTAAGTCTCTTGTCATTTATAGACAGTTCTGGGTGTACTCTGATGCTTTTGCAAATATGTTCCTAAAAAAGGGTTTCATTTTCAAGGAATTCATGGAAAAGACTGACAAATACAGGTTTCTGGTAACTGACTATATTGCTGAACTGAATGAATAAGCATTTTCAGAACTCTAATGGAAAACTGATGAACTCATAAAAGTGCTAACAAAAGATCAAGATGAAAAAAAAATTAATTACACCGGACTGAGTGAACTGATGAGGATGATTATAATTTTTGTGAGTTTGTGTTTGAATAAAAAAAAAAATCCCACAAGGACTCAGAGGCAAAAAATATACAAATCAATTTTCACTACAAAGTAAAGGAGCTGTTACAGTGGAGGATTCCTGGACTGAATGTCAATATCATGACATAGTATGAGTGTGTTTCATGTTTGGTAATTGCAATCATTGTTGCTTTTGTTGTGGCCATCCATTTACAATGCTTGGTGTCAGTCTATTTATCTTTTGTAAAAATAAAATACAGTGTGTGTGTGTGTGTGTGTGTGTGTGTGAAAAAAAAGAATAATGTGATCATTTTTATAAAAATCATGATGTATATAGTAATTATAAAAATTTCAAATACCATAAAAATGCAAAAAAGAAAGTCTTCTATCAATCATAAATAACTATAATTAACAAAGTAACCAACATTTTATATAGATTCTCTCTTCAATATACTAGCATAAATGGATGGATAATCAGAGATAATTTTACAAAAATGAGATGTTTAACAAAACTATATTTAATTTAAAAAGAGCAAAACATTCATATTACCTTTCTGTTTTAACAATATATATTTAACAATATATATGTTGTATTTCATTAGTCATATTTTTATATATCAAATTCTATGGCATGTAATTTGTACTCTGCTAATAACTGACTAAATTGTCTAAAGATAAATGTATGCAATGCTTATTAGATTATTTTACCATAGGTTCTCTATTCCTGAGGTAATTATTCCTATGCATTTTTCAGTGGACCTAACTTTATGGCCAAGTTATTTGTTCTAAGAAAGGTCTGTAGGTATATTCCTTGAATTCTTACTTCCTTGAATATTGTCACATGTCTTCTTTATAGTCATTGACTATTTGGCTGGATTAAATTCCTTGGTAAATGCGTGATCCTTTGAGACCTTACAGACATTGTGCTAATTACGTAGATGCTGAGTCTGGCACTGGTCCTTTCCTATGTCATCTCCAATTATTTTTTGGCAGGATTTTATACTTCTTTATTATTTTTCAAGAATTCTTTCTAGATGTTATGGTTCCTAAAATATATCATGTTTAAGAAAGTAAGTCTATTGCACTGACATTCGGATAATAATTTGGCCAAGTACAATATTATTTTGGATAACATTTCCAAGCACCCAGAACTTTGTAGGTATCCATATATTATTTTCTGGAATCCAAAGTTTCATAAGAAAATTTTAGACTCATCTGTATAATCCCATTGTAAGTCATTTTCTTTTCTGTATGGAAATCGGAAGAACTCTATTTTTTAATATAGTCTAAGAAAAAATAGAAACACTATATTTAATAACAAAAGACAGAGGTAATAATACCTTTTAGGTCAGGAACATGATGAGAATGGCCGTTATCATATGTATATTATATATAATTCCTAGCAAGTTCATTAGTCAAGAAAAAAGAAAAAGTATATAAGGGTTAGGAAAATGTCAAAGAGACAGGAACTATCATTATTTATTGAAATTAGATTGCCTACATTAAAAAAACAAGTGAATCCATGTCAAATTCTTAAAATTATAATTTCAGTAGGTCAGCCAACCACAAGAGCAATATACAGTAATCAATTGCTTTCCCATTCACCAACAAAGATGTAGAAAATGTAAGAGGAAAATATAAGTTTTACAGTGGTACTGAAAATATAAAACAAGAATACATCTAAGAAATAAAAGTGATTAAGAGTAATATGGAGAAAATATCTAACTGTTTTGGAAGACATTAAAGTACTAAGGAAATGAAGAGATATATGAGCGATATAATGATTCACACTGATTCTCTTCACACTAATCTATTAATGTAATTTCTACCAAAACCCCTGCATGGTATTTTACGCAGCTTTGCAAACCTAAAATCAGGGCAGAAGCTAAAGAAGACTTATAATGGAGGTATAATAATTAAGACTAAGTGGTATTGACACAGAGACAGATAAAGGGACAAGTGGAAACTATTAAGGGTCTCATCGACTGACAGACAAAATTGTGGAACACTGATGCATGACAGAGCTGGGATTTAGATCAATGGAGTAAAAGACTTCTCAATAAATCAATAAATGGTACTGGGAAAACTGGTTATTCATATGGAAAAAACAATGAACATGTTTTATTCCAACGTCTCACCATAAACAAAATCAGTTCCTGTGGATAAATATAGTATTAATAAAATAAAAAGCAATGCTTAAAAAATTTTAGAACCAAATACAGGGTAACATTTTTGTTACATGTTTGAGAAAGATTTTTTTTAGACTGTATGTCAAATGCACAGGACATAAAGGTAAAGATTGAGAAACATAACTATATTGAAATGTAAAATGCTATTTGTCAAAATATATCATTAACATGTTTTAAATTCCCAGAGATGATATGTGAAACAGATAAGAGATGACAACATGTACCTGACTTTTCACACAAACCTGGATATTTTGAGTGAAATCTAGTAGTAAATCAGGACATATGAAGAAATATACAAAGGGTATTTAGTTGCAGGTAAAAAATTCTTCTTAGACTTGTTGGCGCATATATAAGTATTGATTTTTTTTTTTATTCCTTAAATCTATGAGTAGTTTAAACATTACATAATAAAGACTTTGAGAGGAAAATTTTAAATTTATTCAGTTCACATTAGAACATTTCATCATTCTAATTCCTGCTATCTCCCAAACTTGGGAAAACAAAATATTATTGCTTATAAGTATATGGGAGTTTCCCTTTCTCTAATAAGAATCAGGAAGAGCCATGATTTTGTTAGAATTTATTGTTCTAATGGGATAGCATTAATGCACCAGAGATTAGTTGATTAGTGGAGTTAAAATTCAAGGCATTCAATTCAAATTTTACAGCATGTAGCCAAGGTACAGCAAAGAATCACTGTTAGGTTGAATTAGAGCCTGGGTTGAAGCATATACAAATAAGGACTACGGTTGGGAAAAATAAGAGAAGAATGCAGTTTCTAAAGCAAAATGGGAAAGAGCAGAGGTCAAATATAACAGGTGTTTCAAAGATAGAGTGCAGAAACATTAACACAGGTTGGCACTAGATTCTATAAGTCTTCCCATTAAAAAGTGAGACAGTTTTATAGTTCTTCATACAATGTACATTTTTGATTGGTTAATTTAATTTTTATTAGAAGTAAAATGTCACACTTAAATGATGAACATTTAATAGCAATCATGAAGAAAAATTTTTATACCTAAAATATATACAGTGATATATAGAAGCTATATGGGTTGTACACCAATACAACAAAAATGTATATAATTCAACTTGAAGATTAAAAATTGTATTATCAATGTATTCATATTAACACATTGGACCAAATAAACAGAATAATGCAATTTTTCTTGCATAGTTCAGAAGACAATTATCCACTATGTCAAATCTATTTGATGCCAAGCCTACTGTTAGAACTAAAGAAAGATAAAGGAGTCCTTAGCCTAGAGGGAAACATTATATTTCATAACAAGCTTACTTCTTCAATACTGTCTCTAAAGTATAATAAAATATCACATCCATTTTGGATCTGCTTTGGTTCCTTTATTTTTAAAACACCAATCTACTGATTCACAACACACCTGGTTAGCCTTCTGCACAATGGAATTTCTCAATGGTAAGAGCAGAAATGAAGAAATATAAAAACTTCAAGATCTTTAGATTAAAAGTTTAAAAAGTATGTTAGATAAAATTTGTGGTCATTATTAGTGAAAAATTAGGAATTTTCCAATTATAAACAACTGTTGGCATCTTTAACATACTCTGGAATGCAGAATGATTTTACAGAAGAACAAAAGGAAAAGCTGATTACTCCAGCTAAGCCTCTCCCACAGCTGTGGGACCAGACCAGGGTCAGGTGAGTGTGGCATCATCGTGCTGCTTTCAGATTTAGTTGTGGTCACTATAAACCAGCCAAGTGGAGTGGTATCAGCACTTGAAACTGTCAGCATCAAAGATCCAATGAGCCCTTCTGTGTAATTACAATCTGATATCTCTGAATTCATGTATAGGATTAAACATCTTATTTTCTTTTTGTTACAGAGAAATGTAAATTTGGAGAACAGAGAGACATAGAGCAGAGCCCGAGACCTGGGTTAAAAATGCTACTAAGAGCAGCAGGACTTGTAGGTTAGTTACTTACTATCTCTTCAGTTTTGCTAACTTCAGGCACAACACAAGGATGAGTCATCTCATCCACGGACAAATTCTCTGGCCTGGACAGTGAAGCCAAGAAATAAATAGAAGGCATCAAAATTGGGAAGGAAGAAGAAAACTGTCTTTATTTTCAGATAACATAATTTCGTCTTTTAAAATTCTAAGAGCTGTCTAAAGAACAGCTAGAGCTAACAAATGAACTATCTTGAATATATAAACTATACTGAAGGTTTAAAATACAAAGATAACTGCATTTCTGTATACTAGCAACTAACAATTGGAAAATAAAGTTTAAAAAGTAAAAGAATATAAAATACTTAGAAAAAATATACCAAGATCCAGGAAAGACCTCTATACTGAAAACTATAAAACACCTCTGAGAGAACTTAAAGAACACTCATACAAATGGAGAGATGTACCCTGTTCTTTCCAAATTCCTAGAGATTCAATACAATCATAATCAAAATACTAGCAGACTTTTATAGTAGACATTGACAAGGTGATTATAAAATTTATATGTAAGTGCAAATGACCCAGAACAGCTAAAACGATCTTTAAAGAGAGATAGAATTCTAATATATTGCTGGAAATAGTGTAAAATGGTACAACCAATTTTGAAAACAGGAAGTCCTTTTTAAAGTTAAGCATTCCCAGGGACCAGCAATTCTGCTTGTGTGTACATACTAGAGATTACTGCGGTAGACAGACTGAGAGAGAAGGCAGAACTCAAGCAGAGAGGAATAAAAGAGGCGCAGATTCCCAATTCATTTAGAAGCAAATATGACAGGAATTGCTGACTTGGTTGTGTGCTGCTGGGGAGATCCAGAATTCTATATTTAGTTAAAGCCTAATGGTTAAGGCACATACATACTATTTGTATCCTAGATTTGGTCTTGGCTCTATAAATATTCTAGTTACAATATGAGCTGTAATTTATTTTATTCTATTTAAAATCAGCTTCCTAAGTGCCTTAGTTATACCTAGGTATTACAAACTACCCAGAATGCAGTGAGGTAAGACCATTCTGTGTGAGTACATGTGTCTTTCAGTATATAAAAGGGTTAATGAGCACATATAAATTTGTTAAAAAAACTGTATTCCATCCTACCCCAGTTTTTCCCTTGAAGGGATTAGGCATACATATTCTTAAATAAATAAATTTGATTGTTTTATACTAAATATACAAGCATTCATTCAAAACCAACTAAATCCAAGACGCTGGATATTCAAACAAGGGATACACAAGGCTTGGTTCTATGCAGATCAGCTAAAGTAACTAATGAAATAATACAGCTGCTGTAATCTAGGTATACACAGCAAGATACAAAACCACAAATGTTGCATTTTGTTCAACTGCTTTTCTGTCCAATTATTTTAAGTCCTTCTAAGTAACTGGAGAACAAAGGTCTTAAGCGATACGTCTCCTTAAAATAATCTGTCACATTCAGTATATCCATAGTTCATATTTACAGGCAAAAGCTGACTTCCTTTATCGTAGAAAACTTAAAAGAATAGATTCATACAAGGCTGATCTGATTGGATGAGTAGTTCTATTCAATCTCTTGTTATTTGAAAACACACATACACACAAATACACGCACAAAGGCATTTATGGTGTAATTTCCCCCCGTCCTCCAGTCTCCAAACATCTGCTGGTAATCAAACATTTCTATCAAAGTATAAAAACCAGTGATTTAGGAATTATAAAAAGAAAGGTAATTTCCTTAATTTTCAAACCAAGGGAGAAACAATTAAAAGAGAAAAGTGAAGCAGTTTGCTTTATAAGAATCTAAACTCATAAAATTTAAAATTTATTACATAATAAATTTAAGAACTTTATTTTTTTATTGAGCACTGAAAATAAAATATTGAATTTGTCCATATGGAATGTATTCTAATATGCACTTTTCATTTAACTAAAACAATTACTGAAGTTCCTTTCCTGCAGTTGTCAGGTTAATGTTTATATTTACTTGTATAATATGAATCTATTCTATTTTTTACTTTTTTCAATGCATAATTCCTAGTATCTTATTTTTATTCAATTTGATTGAATAGAAATATCTGTTGGCATAATGTTAGACATGCCTTATCCTGTATTATAGAAGGCACGACAAGACACACTAAAAATAAATTTTTAGAGGATAATGAGGATACAATTGAAATGGCTGAAAAAAAAGGAAAGTTGTCAGAACTAATTTTGAGTTAATATCGAAATTACATTAGTAATAAGCAATATCGTACATATGTTCGTTTAAACATATGCAGTTTACAATGTAAAATAAAATTGAAGCCATTTCCCCATTAATGTAGAGGACTGAGTGTTTGTTTCAGTAATTAATTATTTTTTCTGAGGGAGGATACAATATTGGGTTAACATAACTAAACATGGGATATCTTTTTTTTAAAAGAACCTACTTGCACTGTTATTTCTCCTTATTTCTTTTAGGATATCACAAATGTCACCTTTCAAAATGACTGTATGCATTTGGTCCCAAAGGAACAAACTTTGAAACTGATGGTTTCTCATAAGGTTGTTTGCTGAGAAAACAACACTTACTTTCATGAATATTTAACCACCACTGAAGTTTTATTTTTAGAACAATTTTAGTTCCATAAATATCTTAAAGCTATTGACAGTGAATACGCATTTAAAGTATCACCTAATGTGTTAATAAAACTATTACCTGACTTAGTCAATTACAGTTTTGAACGCTTAAATACGTTCTGACCAGAACCGACAGGAAAAACCTTTATTTTCACTTTTTTATAAAATGAGAAGATGTCCCTTCTTTGGATATTGTTTCATGCAGAGTCATAAAAGTAGTGCTGTGAAGACTGAAAATGATATTGAGAACTCTGCCAATGTCTTGAATAAAGCTCTTCTTCCCCAAGTTATTAACCGTAAAACTGAAAAGGGACAAGAGCTCTGTTTCAATAAAAAATATCACTGAATTTTGATAGAAGTCTATGAGATGTCCTTTCAAAAGTAACACCTAAGTGTTTTTAACATACAGGCATAACCTTGTTTTATTGGGCTTCCCTTTACTGTGTTTACCAGACACTGCGCTTTTTTCCAAATTGAAGGTTTGTGGCAACCCTGTGTCAAACAAGTCTATCAGCAGAATTTTTCCAACAGCATTATTTTTTAATTAAGGTGTGTACATTGTTTTTTAGACATAATGCTATTGCACACTTAACAGACTACAGTATGGTATAAACATAACTTTTATACTCATTGGGAAAGCAAAGAATTTCGTGTGACTTACTTTATTGCTTTATTTGCTTTACTGAGGTGGTCTGGAACACAATATTTCCAAGGTATGCTTGTAATGACAATATTTTATTTATTATTTTTTATTGAAGTATAGTTACTTTACAATATTTGTTAGTTTCTGGTGTACAGCAAAGTGATATTCTTTTTCATATTTCTTTCAATTATAGTTTATTACAAGATATTGAATATACTTCCCTGTGCTATGCAGGAGGACCTTGTTTATTTTATACATGGTAGCTTGCATCTGCCAACCCCAAACTCCTCTAAATTATCCCTCCCCTGCCACCACTTTCCCCTCTGGTAACCACAAGTTTGTTTTCTATGTCTGTGGGTCTCTGTTTTATAATTAAGTTCATTTGTACCATAGTTTAGATTTCACATGTGATATTATATGATATTTGTCTCTCTCTCTCTCTCTCTCACTTCACTTAGTATTACAATCTCTAGGTCCATCTATGTTGCTGCAAATGGCACTATTTCATTCTTTTTTTACAGCTGAGTAATAATCCATTGTGTATGTGTGTGTATGTATATATATATGTATGTGTGTGTATATATACATATATATATATATGTATACAAACACACACACACACACACACAAACACACATCTTCTTTATCCTTTCATCTGTTTACAGACATTTAGGTTGCTTCCATGTCTTGGCTACTGGAAATGGTGCTGCTATGACTATTGTGGTGCATGTATCTTTCGAATTAGAGTTTTTTTCCAGATATATGCCTGGAAGTGGGATTGCAGGATCATATGGCAACTCTATTTTCAGTTTTTTAAGGAACCTCCATACTGTTCTCCATACTGGCTGCACCAATTTACATTCCTACCAACAGTATAGGAGGGTTCCCTGTTCTCCACACCCTCTCCAGCATTTATTATTTGTAGACTTTTTAATGATGGCCATTCTGACCAGTGTGAGTTGATACCTCATTGCAGTTTTGATTTGCACTTCTCTAATAATTAGTAATGTTTAGTATCTTTTCATCTGCTTATTGGCCATCTGTATGTCTTTCTCTGGAGAAATGGTAATGACAATATTTTAATGAGAATGAAAATACTATGGTCTGAGTGAAGAGAGAAAAACAGATATAGATGGGTGATGTCCAGGGGCTTAAATTATGAAATGGTGTAGAAATTTCATGAGAACAAAAGGAATGAGAATCACATTGGAAAGACGGCGTACAGACTGAGAATTAAGATGATCTGGAATACATGTGCTCAACTTCATGTAATGGATTTGGTATCGAAAACATATGTGATAGAAGAAGCAAAATAGGGAGTGAGAGAATTACTGAACTCACTATCTTATTGAGAAATTATCTCCTTTTCTACCAATGAGGAAAATGCTTAAAATAAGCACAGACAAAATAAAATTCTACAATACTCTCCATTTCTATTTTATCATAAACCAAAACTCTGAATTGGAAACAATTATATGGACTCATCTCAAATCTTCTAAGATAAATTTCCATGTAGCTTCTATTATCTAAATCTACTTATTAAATGATACTACAGTTTAACCTATTTAAGTTGGGGACAAATAGTAGGGCATACATTAAAATCACACAGAAAATTAACAAATTTTTATGTGTTTATATATCAAACAAAAAATTATTTTGTTTCCTTACCAAGTTATGATAGGTATGAAAGTTTTGATTTTATTAGTGGTCCATTAGGAAACTAGATTTGGCACACATTTCCAAGGGCTCAGCTTAAATTAATATTAAACTATGAAATCAGCAGATTATTCTGATGAGTGCCATTAGCCTACAAAAGTACTGCCTGATGAAACTTGGCTGCCTAATGAAAAATTCATTTATAAAATTCAGAAATCCTTAAGAAATAAAAGGTTACACTTATAATAACTCTTCATGACTGGTAATGCCCTCTTAAAAGAAATTCTCAAATAGGAAAATTAACCAATGGATTTACCCGTTTATTTGTTAAATACTTGTTAGTAACGGACTTACTTTTAATCTGTAAAGACTAGCCAATTAAGATTTCTTAAGCAAAAATTAAAAAGGAAAAGCTATTGTATTTTTCAGAAATTTCATTGTAAGGTACAATATTAATTTTCTGCTTAGTCAAAATAAAGATGAAAATGTTATTAACATGCTAGCATACATGTATAAATTGTTTTCATCAATTTATAATTATTTATCAGAATCCATCAAAAAGTTATGTTTTTATTACTTCCTGTCATTATCTTCCACAGAAAACATTCTACACATACCTGGACAATTTTCTCATTAACTCTGAATAACTAGTGTAAGTAAAATCTAGGGGTCTAGATTGAATCTCTCTGGGATCCCTCACAATGAAGGTAAACTAGTGAACTAGCTATCAACACACAACCTTCTAGGGCAGTGGTTCTCTAAGTGTGGTGCCCAGACAAGCAGTTTCAGCATCACCTGGGAACAAATTATGCATCAAAATCCCTGGGGGTGAGGTTTCAACAAGCCTTCCAAGTGATTCTGATGCACATGGAATTCACTATTTAAGAATGTACTTTAAATAGAACATTAGAACATTCTTTAACACCATACACAAAAATAAACTCAAAATGGATTAAAGACCTAAATGTAAAACCAGCCACTATACAACCCTTAGAGGAAAACATAGGCAGAATACTCTCTGACATAAATCACAGCAAGATCTTTTTCAATCTGTCTCGCAGAGTAATGGGAATAAAACCAAAAATAAACAAATGGGACCTAATTACACAGAATGGGAGAAAATATTTGCAAATGATGTGATCAACAAGGGATTAGTCTCCAAAATTTACAAACAGCTTATGCAGCTTAATATCATCAAAACAAAAAACCCAATCAAAAAATGGAAACTAACACACCATTGTGAAGCAATTATACTCCAATAAAGATGTTAAAAAAAAAAAAAAGGGGGCTTCCCTGGTGGCGCAGTGGTTGAGAGTCTGCCTGCCGATGCAGGGGACCGGTTCGTGCTCCGGTCTGGGAAGATCCCACATACCGCGGAGCGGCTGCGCCCGTGAGCCATGGCCGCTGAGCCTGCGCGTCCGGAGCCTGTTGCTCCGCAACGGGAAAGGCCACAACAGTGAGAGGCCCGCGTAATGCAAAAAAAAAAAAAAAAAAAAAAAAAAAAAAAAATGGGCAGAATACCTAAATTGACATTTCTCCAAAGAAGACATGGCCAAGAGGCACATGAAAAGATGTTCAATATCGCTAATTATTAGAGAAATGCAAATCAAATCTACAATGAGCTATCACCTCACACCAGTCAGAATGGCTATCATCAAAAAAATCCACAAACAATAAATGCTGGAGAGGGTGTGGAGAGAAGGGTACCCTCTTGCACTGTTGGTGTGAATATAAATTGATACCGCCACTGTGGAGAACAGTATGGAGGTTCCTTAAAAATCTAAAAATAAAGCTACCATATGATCCTGAAATCCCCTTCCTGGGCATATATCTGGAGAAAAACATGGTCCAAAAGGATACATGCACCCCAATGTTCATTGAAGCACTGTTTACAATAGCCCAGACATGGAAGCAACCTAAATGTCCATTGACAGAGGAACAGATAAAGATGGGGCCCATATATACAATGGAATATTACTCAGCCATTAAAAAAGAATGAAATAACGCCATTTGCAGCAACATGGATGGAACTAGAGATTGTCATACTGAGTAAAGTAAGTCAGACAGAGAAAGAAATATTGTTTGATATTGCTTATATGCAGAATCTTAAAAAAATGATACAAATGAACTTATTTACAAAACAGCAACAGACTTACAGACTGAGAAAAGGAACTTACGGTTACCAGGGAGGGAAGGGTGGCAGGGAGGGATAGTTAGGGAGTTTGGGATTGACATGTACACACTGCTATATTTAAAATGGATAACCAACAAGGACCTACTGTATAGCACAGGGAACTCTGTTCAATATTAGGTAACAACTTAAATGGGAAAAGAATTTGAAAAAGATAGATACATGTATATGTATAACTGAATCACTTTGCTGTACAACTGAAACTAACACAACATTGTTAATCAACTATACTCCAATATAAAATAAAAAGTTTAAGAAAAAGAATGTATTTTGTTTAGTAATAACTTGAGCAATGATTTAAAGGAAGAAAATACAAAGAGTCTTTGGGGCAGAGAGGGTACTTATGTTGTGGTGTACTCACGGTGATATCATGCAATTATTGCCTTATGTAGCAGAAGCTGGGACTCAGCAAATATTTGTACTCCTTTCCAACTCAATGTCACAATTCCTTAAATGAGTTAGGTGCATAAATAAATGAAGATTGCAGAGACTGCAGACAGGGAAACTTCTTTGGAGAACACAGTTTGGAGTGCATTGAGAAATGAAACCAAGGTCTGAGATGAAGGTATAAAATAGTGCTGATTATGGGAATTTAAAAGAATTAGCCAGTGCAAAAAGTCATAAAGCAATGAAAAGAATTATTGGTTAGTTGGATAGGGCAGTAAAGGAGAAAGAAATCAAAGGGGAATTCCAATTATTAAACAAAGACTGGAATGGAATTTATGGAGTTCTCGATAATGCCTGGTGTATTACTAGGATTCAGTTTAGGTGGTAGGTAATCTAATTTATTATATAATTTCCTTTCATTGCAGATGGTGAGGAGGATATGCATAGATATGTGGAGAAAGAGGGAGAGAAAGAAAACAAGAGAGTAGGAGGGAAAATGAGTACTAAACCAATATCTAATACTCATTGCAAGATCTGACCACAAAAGATACAAAAATCCAGAAATGCAGGTGATTTTTCTCTGGTGATTTATGCAGTCCTTGATCCCTTTTATACTGCTAGATCCACTGTTTTTTGTTCTTTGGACCTGTCAGGGCAATGGAAATTCACTTTTGTTTTCTTCTTTCCTGGAAAGAGGTGATAGTGAGTACCACAATGTAAGCACTGCCAGTTGCTCTAAAGCAGTGCTTGTTTTAATAGTTTCCAACCAAGAGAGATGTTGAGTAATGTTACATATGTCATGATTGTGCTAAAGATTAATTAATGTGGCTCAGGCAGAACTACAGCATGAATGATGGATACTTAGATTATGGAGATCCAGTTTTATTAAACCTTACATTTAAATAGAAAGTCTAAACAAATAAATGCTGGAGCGGAGGACTATCTAGCACTGTATAAACTGGCAAGATTACAGCCTTCCTTGGGAGAAGTATTCTTATCAGCAGTGAGTTAGGCTACAATTCAGGGAATCTCCTGGATTAATGCCAAACACAAAGATCTTGTACTAACTCTCCTTGATTCAGAAGTTTAATATGCTATCAGAACCTCTTGAGGAATTAAGTATTTGTTTATTTCAAAGTTATTTTCCTCCTTATACTAACCCTAATTATCTTAGAAAATTTTAAATTCTGAAAGGAAAATGATTAGAGAATATTAGATAATATTGTATCTGAGAGAATATAAGAAAAGAACATTCTTCCTAGAGTAGCCTGAATGCTAATCTGGCTCCACCATTAATTTACTGTGATATTAATAATTTATGTATCTAAGTCTTGCATCTGTAAGTTGAAGCGCCTGTACTGTAATATAGCTTTACGATTATGCTTACAACTAAGTTTAAGGTTCATTAATGGTGACTATTATTTAGGTATAGAAAACAGAATCACTACTTTTTAATGTATGAAATCAAATCAACAAAGGCTTGGCATTTGCCCTTTAAAAGTAGGCTCGATGGAATGTAGAATGTGACTAAATAATATATTATAAATGTCTGAAACAGCCTCACTGATGTGGGTAAGGGAATAGGTGGTGAATTAAGTAACTTTGGAAATGAGGTGAAACTGTGAGATTAACAGCAAAAACAATTACACAAATGCACAGAATCTTATGGACAAAGCTGTTTCCCAAGGTTAACAATTCTGAAACTACTATACTTGTAACCTGGAGTTAAACAATTAGGCAAAGATGGTGGATGGTAGGAAACAAGTTTCCCACTGTTGGAGTGGGAGGTCACAGAAAAGCAAGGGGAGGAGGCTAGAATGATCCATGTGATGATGGATGAGACATGGAGACATCAGTAGGAACTCAAGTTTCACTTAATATAGAGATGTATGTTTATAGTTATAAATATTTATACATCTGCATACATACATGGGTTAGGAAACACCCATATATTTCCTTGCTCTCTCAGCAACTTTATGTACAAAATATACATTCTTCTCAAGTCTACATGGAACACTGTCCAGGACAGACCATATGCTGATCCATAAACAAACCTAAATAAGTTTAAAAGGATTGAAATCATACAAAGTATGTTCTAAGGCTACAATGGAATGAAATGAGAAATCACTAATGAAAGAAATTTGGCAAATTTCTGTATGACTCAGCAATTCCATTGCTAGGGCTATACCCAAGAGAAATGAAAACATGTCCACACAAAAATCTGTACATGAATGTTGACAGTAGCATTATTAATCATAGCCAAAAAAGTAGAAACAACCCAAATGACCATCACATGATGAATGGATAATTAAAATGTGAGATAGCCATACAGTGGAATATTAGTCAGCAATATAAAGAAATGAAGTACAGATACATGCTTCAACACTGATGAACCTTGAAAACATAATACTAAGCAAAAGAAGTTAGTCACAAAAGACCACATATTGTACGATTCTATTTGTATGAAATGTACAGAATAGGCAAATCAATAGAAATCACTAACCAGTAGTTGTCTAGGGTTGCAGGGGAATTAGGAGAAAATGGGTAGTGATGGTTAATGGTGATGGGATTTCTCTTCATGGTGATGAAAATGTTCTAAATTTGACTGTGGTGACGCATGAACAATTCTGTGAGTATACTAACAACCATTGAACTGTGCCATTAAAGGAGTGAAATCATAAGATATGTGATTCATATCTCAACAAAGCTGGTATAAAAAATACAGTAAGGAAAGGAGGAGTATGTGTAAATTGATTATAAAATGATATACTTTTATAAATATGACTTAATGAATAAATTTTAATTTGTGTAGATTTTCAAACTTCATGTGGCCCATACAAAAAAACAGACAACAGGCCAGATTTATACATAACTCAAGAACCAAGAATGATTTTTACATTTTTAAATGATTGAAAAGGTAAATGAAGATTTTATGAGAGGTGAAAATTATATAAAATTCATATTTCAAGGTCCATAAATAAAGTTTCGTTAGAACCTAGCCATGTTCATTCATTTATGCATTATCTATGGTGGCTTTTATACTACAGTGTGTCAGTTAAGTACTTGTGACTTTATGGCCTACAAAGAAGCCTAAAATATTTACTATCTGGCTTTTTGCAGAAAAAAAACTTTGTTACATTTCCCAGTCACGATGAGGAGCCCAAAGAAAGGAAATATATAGCCAAGTGTAGTAGTCTGTGCCTGAACTAATGCAAATGCAATGAAGATTAAAAGGAGATACTGGATTCAAATTAAATAGAACGATAGAATTCATTACTCATTGATCTTTCTTCGCTCCGTAGTCCTCACCACAAGCAGAATCATCATCTTTCTATAGCAATTATCTCCTTACATGTCTTTAGTGATTACCTAAACTTTCAATACAAAATAGAAATCCTCCAGAAACATGCAAAATCATTCATGATATACTTCAAAAAAATTTTTACATAGATTTTAAGGTTAAAATTTTTAAATATAAAGAAAAATACAAGTTAAACTGAAATTTAAAAATCTAAATTTTTGGAACAGAATGATTTGGCATTTGAGGGTAATGCTAAACATTAGATAAATCACAGTTTATTATACATAATGAAGAAAAATTCTAGAGTATTATGAATTTTTCCTTCAAAAATAGAAACGAATATTATTTGCAAAAATAGTTTCCCATTTCTTATATAGTTTTAAAGAAGTTTCAAAATTTAGTCATTTCTACTTATCTACCTAAAAATTGTAAAATACGGCATTTGACTTAGTTTAATTCAGATAATAATTTTATATACCAGTATATATGTAATATATACCATGAGAATGAAGGTTTCTTTTTCCACTAAAAAGCCTTGTTTAATAATTAATTTATTCAGAACAGTATTCTCCTCTCTCCAGTACACTTGTGAGCACAGCATTCAAAGCTGGTCTAATAATTGCAAAAATATATGACTGAGAAGAGAAGAAAAAAAAAATTAAGTAATACAAATTGATATAAGAAAAAACTTCCCATTTATTTTTTAAAACAAACTAATCAAATTATTTAATTAATTTTCATTTTCAAAACTTTGCTTAATAGTTTCACGCTAATGCATGAGTACGTGCCTGATTTTTTTTAAAAAAGTGGAAATTCTTCATAACCAGATAAAGCCATCATGTCTGCTGCTTCAAAATGAATGGTTCTCCATTGGGCCAGTTGTAGGCTCGGTTGCAGACCACCAAAATAAAGCGAATATCGCAATAAAGCGAGTCACATGAATTTTTTGGTTTCCCAGTGCATACACGAATTACATTTACACTATACCGTAGTCTGTTACGTGTGCAGTAGCATTATGTCTAAAAGAACAACATATATACCTTAATTTAAAAATAGTCTATTGCTAAAAAATGCTAACCATCATCTAAGCCTTCAGCAAGTCATAATCTTTTTCCAATAGTTACATCACAGATCACTGGCCACCATAACAAATACAATAATAATAAAAAGTTTGAAATATTGCAAAAAGTACCATAATGTGACACAGACATGATGTGAGCAAATACCATTGGAAAAATGATGCCGATAGACCTGCTCAATGCAAGATTGCCACAAACCTTCAACTTGGAAAAAAACGCAAGATCTGCAAAGTGCAGTGAAGCAGAACGCAATAAAACAAAGTATGCCTGTAAAATATCACATGAAAGTAGAAGGTTTAATAAAACACACCTTCTGCTAAGAGACTGTGACACCCAAAACATTTGGAAAGTATTGCTTGGTTCATTTCTTATGTTTAGGTTGCTTAATCTATAGAACTTTCAAGTTTTTACCTTTTAATAATTAATTCACTGCGTAACCTCAATTCTTATGCAGAACTGTCCAATTTGACTAAAATAATAAATGTGTTCCTAAAATACAAAATAAACACAAAACATCTCATACATTCCAGGATACAGAAGTCACTGCATAAGGCACAAACGGGTGTGGATAAAATCTCTGGTAACAGCATTAGACTCTGCACCTGTGCATCACCTCTTCACTCTCCCAGCTGCTGAAAAACTGAGATGGAAGTTGGAAAAACATTTGGGACTATAAATTTAAGAACCAGGAATAACTTTAGATCAATTTTCAAGCCAATATTTAACTTTTAGATCACGTGGACCTAATGCATTTGCAAAGTCTGAGCAGACATTTTCTTAGGTCAGATGACCATAACCATTACTGGAAGGAACTGAAGTTGCACGGAGTTACCAACAGCACAAACATCATTGGTGCTGACAAAGCAGTTCTTCCTTGGCCCAGTTACAAAAACACATAAACAAAACAAATAAAACCAAAGAGATGGGGAAAAAACGTCACGTAGAGAAAAAAAAATGTTTTTCTCTGGTAGCAGATCAATATCTACAGTGTCTGAAAAAAACATTTAAAGTGAAAATATTTTCAGTCATCAAGTAAAGCATCTGTTTTTCTTTGTTTTTGTTGGGTTTTTTTTTTGCGGTACGCGGGCCTCTCACTGCTGTGGTCTCTCCTGTTGCGGAGCATAGGCTCCGGACATGCAGGCTCAGCGGCCATGGCCCACGGGCCCAGCCGCTCCGCGGCATGTGGGATCTTCCCAGACCGGGGCACGAACTCGTGTCCCCTGCATCGGCAGGCGGACTCTCAACCACTGCGCCACCAGGGAAGCCCAAGTAAAGCATCTGTTTTGAAATCAAAATGGAAAAGCTTGGATAAACCCAATAAATCATTTCTACAGTATGTATTACACTACACCAATCTTAGAGAGTTTAAATTTAGATTTCTTTGCAGGATAAATGAGGCAATATGTTATTTTTCAAATGAGGTTTATATTATTCATATTGTTTAATTTTCTAAAAAATAATTGGGAACTACTCATGGAACATAAACATTAAAATATGTTCATCGAAAATTTTCAAATTGCCTCATTCCTTATCCACATTTCATAAAACACTAATTTAAGATCAAGTTGGTGGCTCTCTCTGTGTTCTGCTTCTACTGTTTGCCTGTGTCAATCGTAGAAGATGAACTTTATTGAATCAATACTTAGAAATATGGAGATATATGTATACATATAATTATAAAGCAATTATATGCCAATAAAGATGTTAAAAAAAATATGGGCTTCAGTGAAAAATTCGTGGGAAACTGAGACGCTTTACATCACAAACCACAAAATAAACAACTCAGTAACAAATTTATGTCACACGTTTCCAATCACTCCAAAGTCCAACTTTTGCTCTCTCCTGACCATTGCCTTGTGAGGCCTCTACATTGTGCTTTGCTGCCTGACTTCCTAGACCCTCTGTCCCAGCTTCCTTCTTCTCTCTCTCCTTCCCTTTCAGAGCAATTAACCCCTGTCTCATTGCCTCCACTGCTACCCATCATATCCATAAGCATGCTCAGAAAACAAGACAAGCTCCTGTTGCCATGATTTACCTTCCTTCAGAAGCAGAAAGGGAATTGAAAAGAATAGCTTTATTTTCCTGTCACATTTTTGAACTGTAATTCAGTAAGTTTTCAAAGGTTAGAAGATAATTCAATAACATGGAACAATACTCCGTATCACAGTAGATATCATAAAAGCTAGATAGAATAATATCTATAAATTTTACATGAGAACTATTACTTTTGCCCAAAACAAGTCAGTTACAGACATAAAAAATTTTATATTACAACAAATTATTTTAACTAATAAATCCAGAATGCAAATAGTCAATAATTCTATTTCTCTGAGAAAGAATAATTTAGTTTTGCAAGTAACTACTTATTTTCTCCTATAAGAATTAATAAATAAATGTCAGTTGTAAATTCTTCTTTCATAGAAAATTTTGAGCCTCAGTGTTTTCTTCTCATTGTCCATTAAAAATGTACTTAAGGGCTTCCCTGGTGGCGCAGTGGTTGGTAGTCCTCCTGCCGATGCAGCGGACGCGGGTTCATGCCCCGGTCCGGGAGGATCCCGCGTGCCGCGGAGCGGCTGAGCCCATGAGCCATGGCCACTGAGCCTGCGCGTCCGGAGCCTGTGCACCGCAACGGGAGGGGCCACGACAGTGAGAGGCCCGCGTACCGCAGAACAAACAAAGAAACAAAAAATGTACTTAAAACACTAGGTTTGACTTTAAACAAAATGTCCTTTCTTAAAGGTTTTTGCAAAGATGGAAATAAACATTAATTCACAAGTTTAAAAAATGACTGTAAATTTCAAGATATTAGACACAGCAAACCTTCTAAAAGAATTCAGAACACTGCCAAAATAATGACTTATGATTTGATTGGTTCTTTGTCTCACCTGAATTTTAAGATAGAGAATGTAAATTACATATACTGCCGAACATAGTGTGAGAGATAGGTATATATTATTTAAAACATGCAACACTAAAATAAAATCTCAGACTCATTTATTTCTGTAGATTCTAGGTGTTTAAGTAAAATTCTATAATATGTATAAATATTTAAGTAAAATTTTTAAATCTGGAAAATCAGGTTACAACTACAGTGATATCTCATGTATCCAAGAGTTATCTTACCAGAACAATCCATTAAAGACTAAGCTTTTTGGACTAATATCTCTTAACCAGTATATTTATTGTTACTACTATCCCACATTCCACGTTTCATTAGTTGATTTTACATCCTACTTGTCAAAACATGAACAATGGAGTGAAGGCGGCTTGTCTTTTTAATCATTATACACACACACTTTAGGTAGGACTTCGCATATTTCATAGTGGTGAATTGAACTGAACTGAATTGAACCGAACTGAATTGAACCGAAAGAAAATATTCAGGCTGACCCCACCCTATTACATAGTTTTCTAAAACAAAAGCAGGAAAGATCTGAACAATCAGTGATTCAAAGAAAGAAAGAAATTAAGATTTAAAAACTAAAATTAAGATTCAAAGAAAGAAAGAAATTAAGATTTAAAAACCAAATCTACTGACATACATAATATTCAAGTATATTTAAAATTACACAAAGAAGATGATATGGTTTAATCACTTTGGCTTACACTAATAACACCTTACCCAAATCCAATAGTGTAGTAACTATTTTTAATTAGGGCAATTAGTAATTGTTTTAAATAAGTAAATATACTTTCTTTAAAAAAAATTCATTTTTAAAGAGTCTTCAGAAACATGATTGAGGGTAACTGAAATTGCAAGTAACTATAAAATGCATAAATTATCCTTAATATAATAAACACTGTTTTTATATACAATGAATTGAGATTAGAATTCAGGGTATTCAAAGTTATTTTACCTGCATAGAAGAAAAAAGTTTTATTTATTTTAATACTATTATTTTAAATTAAGCTGTTCAGACTAACAGTGTCCTAGACACTTTTTAGCAGTGTTATTTTGTGCAATTAAATAATAACAAACAATAAAACTTCCTTTTAAAATAGGAAACTAAAAAAACAAAAATACTGCACATTAAATTATCTAACCTTCCTGCTGAAGGATCTACTGACAATGCCAATATGACAGTTTACAATTATAAACATTAACATCACTTTTTTTATTATCATGTTTTATGCCATGTTATGCACAAGATTTATTACATTATTTCAAACACTTTCAAGAAAACTTTAATTGTAAAAGTAATATAATGCCATTATTGAAAATTTAGAAAAGTAAAATTTACAAAATCATGTATTTTAATAACTACTCCCAAAGTAGACTCTTTTAATATTAGTATATTTTTCCAGATTATCTATGTTTACATTTTTCCAAAATTGTGGAGCTCCTTTTCAATGGGCCTTTTATGCATACCATTTTAATCAACATCTTCCTAAATATCTAAGTAGTCTCCAAAATCTCAATGTTTAATGACTCTGTACAAATCCAATATATGGATTTAATTTATTTAAATTTTGCTTACATCTGTGGAATTTCAGTTAATTCTTTTGTATGTATGAATAATGAAAATAAAGCATTCTTGTATCTGAATTACTTTCTTCTGCTTCTTTATTGTGATTGCCCTAGTTTAACTAGTAAGTGAATATAAATGTAATTGGCAGTTGAAGGTTTTTTTTTTAATTCAATAGGAAATATTAAAATATCCCACCCCAAAGTCTGCACCAATATACATTTATCTTCACAATTTGTAATTATGTTCAACACAATTTATCATAACATCAATATTTGTACAATATTTGCTTTTGGTGTCCAATACAAAATCTGTGAGGTTGAGCCTAAAAATGAGTTAATACTCCTAACTCTTAAATTTTTTAATCCTATTTTTTTGTGTTTTCTCAAGAAAATTTCTGAAAGCCAACTACAATACGCTGTTGCTAAATTTCTGCATTTTCTTTTTTAGTTTATGTGTAACACAGACAGCAGAAGGAATTTCCATTGTCAAATACATGGTGGCCATTACAAATGTGACTAGGAGAAAATAACTTCATGCATCTGACAATCTTTAAAACTATTGTTATTTTAAAATCAATGGTAAATTTACCTTCCACCATGTATGTCATTATATCTAATGAAACTCAAATAGATAATTTTCAGAGTTATAGTGAGTCAATGTCTTCCACTGTGTTCATTCTATCAAATTATCCTTTCTATATAGCATGGTTTTAATTTTTACTCCTACCTTTTATTTTTTAAGACATTTTCTGTTCTCTTTAGCCAAAAAGATGATGCTCTGGAAAGATTATCCACATATTACCTTGCCTAATATCTATGCATTTTCTGCTGCTGCCTCCTCATTTAATGTTCATATAAAATTTTCAAATTCAGTCAAACGCCTGACTTACAGTAATGATGATTTCAGGCAAAATGAACAATGTTGCTACTGAATTTACATATTAAAATGTTTAAAACACAATGCAGTATTTTATAAGTAAGTAAAGTGCTGTCTCATAAAAGAGCATAAAAAGGAACATGCCTAAGAAGGAAGACTAATAAGTAGACAGACAGACAAGGAGGAGACCCAACACTGGGGCAGGACACATCAAAAAATAATAATAATAAAAGAAAAAGGGAAGAGGAGGAGGAAGAGGCCTGAAAGTAACACACATCATTCTCTTTTCAGGCATTTTGTGTTCAGCTGTGCATATTTTTACCAGCAGAATCCTCCAAAATTTTAATGTTTTGAAAACAATTTCTCAGTTTACCAGAGCAGCAATGCTTTCCCAAAATGAAGGAGTGCTGATAAAAATCCTTTCTTTCTAAGTAATTCTTCTCATACTTATGGCAGGTAATAATCATACTGTGAATTAATAAAGGAGTCATTGGGAGGCACAAATGGAAACTAAGCCGCCAGCGGCTAGCAGGCAGAGTCACCAGGGACGAGTGAAAGGCCACGCTCTGCCAGCTGATACACAGGACAGAGGACAGCCCAGGCCTTATGATCAACACAACTCCATGGTTGACATTTGCACATTCTTGTTATTTACTGCTCAGAATTCAACATCTCTAAGAAAAGGCCTAGAGATGGGAGATTTAAAAAATATAAAGATTCAAGCTACATAACACAACTCTCAAATCTGGTTGAACTCAACTCAGAGGCATCTAAAGTGAAGTATCCTAAGAATTAGGGACAGGGTCGTTAAACACTCAGTTGAAATTGAAAGTAATACATTTAAAAAATACATAAATGCAAAACAACCTGACTTCTAGTTACAATCAATAAATACATACAGTAGTCCCGTCTTACCCAGGAGGAATATGTTCCAAGACCCCCAGTGGATGCCTGAAGACACAGATGGTACTAAACCCAGTATATACTCTATTTTCCTATACACACATACCTATTGATACAATAAAGTTTAATTTATAAATTAGGCACAGTATAACACCAATAATGAATAACAGTAATTATAACAATATACAGTAATAAAAGTTATGTGAATGTGCTCCCTCTCTCCCTCTTCCTCTCCCTCTCTCTCCCTCTCCCTCTCTCTCAAAATAGGTTATTCTACTGTACTCACCCTTCTTGTGATGATGTGAGATAATAAAATGCCTACGTGATGAGATGAACTGGGGTGAATGAGGTAGGTGCTGGGATGGAACATTAGGCTACTGTTGACCTTCTGACAATACATCAGAAGAAGGATGATCCTGGATCACTGACCCACGATGATGTCAACGGTTACTGAACTATATGAAACCTGACGTCGGTCAGGAACAGATGTCAACAGTTGGAGATCCTGGGGGGATTGGAACAGGGAGAGATTTCACCATGATACTACTCTGAACAGCACAAAATTTAAAACTATCAATTGTTTATTTATGGAATTTTACCTTTAATATTTTCAAACTGTGGTGGTCCACGGGTAACTGAAACCTCGGATAAGGGGGGACTACTGTACTTACATAAAAAGGGGTCTTGCAGAGACATGGTTTGCAAGAGAGAGTCCCAGGGTTCTATGTAGTCTGTTCAACTATTCAGAGAGACCCTGGAACTTCTCAAGTTTAATGAACATAGTCAAGGATATTCCTCAGAAGCCACAAATGATGCAAACTGAAAAGCTAGTAGTACGAATAGAATCTAGAAAATACATAAGCAAGACAGCAGCTTTTTCTTTATGCAGAAGTTAGGTGGTCTCACATGGTGACAGGGACATCTAATCGATCCAGGCATCATATCCATATAGTAAATATGAAGGTAATAATCTTCTAATGTTTAAAAACTTCAGTTGTTAATCTCTGCTTTGATTCTATTCTCATCTAGTGGCCTTGAGATAGTATTTTAAGTTTTTATTTATTTACAAAGAGTCTCCAATGTGTTTATATCCATAAACAGAACAAGAACATAAAGATTCAAAAATTACAGCCTCAATTTTCAAAGTTTCCTATTTAAAATGGTGGAATCTCAAAATCTTTGTAGATAGATACAGAGGATATAGGTGTACTTTTTTATGTGAAAATGCAAATGACCTAGGTTGGCCAATATAATATTAAAGAAGATTAATAAGATAGTGTATTAAATTACAGAATAAAGTCAATATAAAAAAATCTTTGCCTTCAGAGAAATTATTGCCTAGTAAATATTAATGAGTTTCTCATTGTTTCTTGCAAATTAAGTGTTTTGTGATTCTATGTCTTCGCTTACACCATTCCTCAATCTAGAATATTTCCTTCTCATCTTCACCTGGTGAAATAACAATTTATCTTTATGACTCAGTTTAGTTGTCATCTGGACAAAGCCTTCCCAGTTCCTCCAGGCACCTTTGGTTGTTCTCTCATTTCAGCAAATAGGACTTTATTTGTACCTGTGCTGTACCACTAATTACTTATATAATGGTTATGTGTTTGTATTTCTGCCATTCTTGCTAGACCAGGTATTATTTTAAATTCATAGGAAAGGTAACTTCTTAATCCCCAGCATATTGTATAATGCCTATAATTTAAAACTTTCTTGGGTGAACTGTACTTTGTAAAACATTATGGACACACCAAGACGTATAAGACATAGCCCCTACTCTCAGTACATTTGCAGATTTCTTGTAAACTTCTCTGGAATAGAAATTTAAATCATGTCGGGAATTACAAAGCTTCAGAAAAGTGAGAATTGATCAGTGTTTAGTAAACAATGAAACCGAAACAATATATGCTAAAGTGAGTATTGGTGAAAATTAATTGTGGTCTGAAGAATTTGGAAATGCATAACCATAATCTGTTTAAGAACTTTATAAAACATATTAGCATGCCTTGACAGCTCTACAATGATGAAACATTCTCTCAATTATAATAAAGGAGGCGGGAATGTACAGTGGAGAAAGGACAGCCTCTTCAATAAGTGGTGCTGGGAAAACTGGACAGGTACATGTAAAAGTATGAGATTAGAACACTCCCTAACACCATACACAAAAATAAGCTCAAAATGGATTAAAGACCTAAATTTAAGGCCAGAAACTATCAAACTCTTAGAGGAAAACATAGGCAGAACACTCTATGACATAAATCACAGCAAGATCCTTTCTGACCCACCTCCTAGAGTAATGGAAATAAAAACAAAAATAAACAAATGGGACCTAATGAAACTTCGAAGCTTTTGCATAGCAAAGGAAACCATAAACAAGACCAAAAGACAACCCTCAGAATGGGAGAAAATATTTGCAAATGAAGCAACTGACAAAGGATTAATCACCAAAATTTATAAGCAGCTCATGCAGCTTAATAACAAAAAAACAAAGAACCCAATCCAAAAATGGGCAGAAGACCTAAACAGACATTTCTCCAAAGAAGATATACAGACTGCCAACAAACACATGAAAGAATGCTCAACATCATTAGAGAAATGCAAATCAAAACTACAATGAGATATCATCTCACACCAGTCAGAATGGCCATCATCAAAAAATCTAGAAACAATAAATGCTGGAGAGGGGGTAGAGAAAAGGGAACACTCTTGCACTGCTGGTGGGAATGTGAATTGGTTCAGCCACTATGAAGAACAGTATGGAGGTTCCTTAAAAAACTACAAATAGAACTACCATATGACCCAGCAATCCCACTACTGGGCATATACCCTGAGAAAACCAAAATTCAAAAAGAGTCATGTACCAAAATGTTCACTGCAGCTCTATTTACAATAGCCCGGAGATGGAAACAACCTAAGTGCCCATCATCGGATGAATGGATAAAGAAGATGTGGCACATATATACAATGGAATATTACTCAGCCATAAAAAGAAACGAAATTGAGCTATTTGTAATGAGGTGGATAGACCTAGAGTCTGTCATACAGAGTGAAGTAAGTCAGGAAGAGAGAAACAAATACCATATGCTAACACATATATATGGAATTTAAGAAAAAGAAATGTCATGAAGAACCTAGGGGTAAGACAGGAATAAAGACGCAGACCTACTGGATAACGGACTTGAGGTTATGGGGAGGGGGACGGATGAGCTGTGACAGGGCGAGAGAGAGTCATGGACATATACACACTAACAAACGCAGTAAGGTAGATAGCTAGTGGGAAGCAGCCGCATGGCACAGGGATATTGGCTCGGTGCTTTGTGACTGCCTGGAGGGGTGGGATAGGGAGGGTGGGAGGGAGACGCAAGCGGGAAGAGATATGGGAACATATGTATATATATAATGGATTCATTTTGTTGTGAAGCAGAAACGAACACACCATTGTAAAGCAATTATACTCCAATAAAGATGTTAAAAAAAAAAAAAGAATTCCCAATCTTACTTGATCGTAGATCGAGAAAGAGAGAGATAGAGCCTATTATTACTCTATGAGCCTAGTCTTACACGAAAGGTTTTATTTCCCCCCCCCAAAAAAAATGTTGATGTAAAGTTAATCAAGGAAAGTGAAAGTGGAAACATTAGTACCATATATTTCTCACATGCATGTTATTTCTCTATGGACTTCTCTGGTTTTTTTGTCCCTCCTTTGTCTCATAGATATGTGTTTATTTTTTCAAATCCATTCTATTTTTGTTTCATCTGAGCTGTAGCAGAAACAAAGAGTATTAAAAGTAGCTTCTGTGTTCTTTAACTCATGCCTGCATCCCTCATTTAATCAGTATGTCACTGGCTTTGTGGTAATGATGCCCTGAGAGGGCTCAAAAACAAAGGGAAACAAGACAAATGATTGACCAAGCAATAACAAAAAAGGGAGGTTATCTGGTGACTATCAGAAAACATTGAAGCTGACAGGCTGCTGTATTTATTATCAGGTTCACGGTAGAATCAGAAAAAAAAGTTTATCTTTCCTTTTATATGCATTAGAAAGGTTATCTGACCACAAACATACGGGAAATCTCTCTTTAGTTACACATATTTACACAACGCTTCCAGTGCACTCTTGCCTTGGTGGTCTAAAAGAAGTCTCCGAAGAAACGGCAGACATGATAAACTGTACACAATTAAACATGCTGGATAAAATAATTTTGGCGGAAAAATATTTGTTTCATCTCATGTGTTTTAAATATTACCGTGAAAATAGGGTAAGCATGTTTTAAAAAAATAGAACAGAAGACTTACATTATTCTGACCTTAACAAGAGCATCCCACATATGAATAGCCAAACCAGTCATTAAAAATTCGCCATCAATCATTCTAACAGTTTCCCACCATGTCATCCTATTAATTGAGCAGAACTTCTAATTAGTCTGAGATTACGGACAGAAGACACAGCTGAGTGTTGGGTTGAATGGCTCTACCTACAAACCTCAAAGGCACACACTGATGGCCTGTGTCTTCCAAAAAATGGAGAACTCCAGCCATGAGTGGTCTTGCAGGAGAGGGAGCACACTGCATAATTACATGGGAGGGCTTTGTGGGTCCTGCTGGTGAGAATTATGATCTAATTTCGAAATAAAAATGGATTCTAAAAAAACTACCATAATTTTTTTGAGAAGAAAGATGTGTGAAAAACTAATACACTTGTTGCTCAAACGACATCAGGCATGATTCTGTTCACAATCTAAGTTAATGAACTAAGCCCCTACTTGTTTATTAATCAACAAGCGTATCTATTATGAGTTGTATGGACTCTGTTTTCACTTTAAACAGAGTTTAAAATGTATTACATGGTTTATTCATTCCATTTCAGGATTCAGTCAGCTATGTGGCTAGTAAACAATTTTACAACAAAATATCCTATTAAATTTTTTAGGAATGTCACTTTTTCCCACCTCAGAAATTTAGCACATAGATATTTGAAAATAGATACAGAACACAGGTAATTCTTCAAAATGATAGCAAAGGAAGAAATTTTTACAATATTCCCTTTTTTCCTTCTTCCCTCCCTCCCTCCCTTCTGCCACCCTCTCTCCCTCCCCTGCTTTTCTCTCTTATTTTCTTGTTTCCTTCGTGTTTTCTTCTCTACTCATTTATATTCTTATCATATATTTGAATCAATATTTTGATCTCAAAATGATCAGTAAAAAAGTACATGGACAGGGGCTTCCCTGGTGGCGCAGTGGTTGAGAGTCCGCCTGCCGATGCAGGGGACACGGGTTCGTGCCCCTGTCCGGGAAGACCCCACATGCCGTGGAGCGGCTGGGCCCGTGAGCCATGGCCGCTGAGCCTGCGCGTCTGGAGCCTGTGCTCCGCAATGGGAGAGGCCACAACAGTGAGAGGCCCTCGTACCGCAAAAAAAAAAAAAAAAAAAAAGTACATGGACAAATCAATAGTGGACTAATACATACATATATACTTCAAGTATTTACATAGGAGAGGTAATCAAATAACTGCAAGAAGATTTCAAGAGGAAAAATTCTAAATGGAAAATGATCTTACACTTTATCCTTTTTGCATATATTGACTCTTGAATGAATGTTACTTAATATCTTTAAATATACATTCAATAAGTTATATGCATTGACAAAAAGTTAAAACCTAACCAGAGAGAATATGTATTTTAACCTTAAAATGGACTTAGCATTTATTAAATTTTAATCTGTCAAATGTTACTGTGAAATGAGAATTATATTTAATTACAGAGAGCTTAGTTTCTAGAAGGTGACACAATTATCTTCTAAAGATAAAATATTTCATATTTTCACTGGTTTATATTTTCACTGGTTTATTAGCTTTTTAGATAAAATTATAGTATTGCTGTCCTATAATACTAAGAAATATGTTGATCTCTTGGCAAGTAAGAACTATTTATTCATTGCAGTTTTCATTGCTAAGCAATTTAGCCCAACTAAGATCTCACAATTAAAAAACTCTACACTGCCTTTACATTGCTTTGCTGCCCTAGAATTTTACCATGATGCACAAATTGCAAAAAATCTCTCCTGTTACGCAAGATTTTCAAATGATAAAAAGGTCTCTATGCATTTTATCAGAGAGTGAAATGTAGCATTGAACCCAAAAACAAAATACTATTCTTCACCAATATCAGATTGGTTAGAAAAGAAACAGTTTTTCTCTGGAGATTACTTATTGCTGGAAATCCCCATTAGCGCAGTCCCCAAGTGACTGGAACTTCCCACAAGCACAGTATGGACCCAATGTGCTAGGGTAGAATGTACCCAAAGGTGTGTGTATGTGTGTGTGAACATGCACACGAATGTATGCAAGTGTGTATGTCTGACAGAGTTACATACATGCAGTCAGGCTAGGAACTTAATTTAAGCATTTGACAGAGGGATAGAAATATAGTTGCTCCCTAAAATAAGGCAACAATCATAAAATCTTAAGAGCTTATTCTTCATCTTGCTTTTAGACAACACCAAAAATATTTTCTGCCATGATTTTTTTCAGTGCAAACAAATGAACAGAGATCAGTACAACTATTGTTCAAATATAAAATATCAAACTAAAATATGCATCAAATTTAGTGAAGAGATTTTATTGCTGTATTTTAATTATAGTTGTAGAGAATGAAAAAAATAGGTATCAGAATTTTACCTTATATATTTAACAAAATCAGATACTTGCAATGTTTAATGAAAATAAGGGTAAAAATCTACCTGGCATTTACCTCCAGTGATACATATTCACACTAGAAAATAATACATGAGCTATAAGACATCTAAAATATGAGACAGCGAAAGGAAATTTGGACCGTTGGGTGCATATATCAGGGTTTTTTAAAAATGATATAACCATTTTTAAGGGATAATAATCATAGAAACCATTGACTTGGACCAAATCCTCAATTTTTTAGATGGGGGCTGAGTCATGGAGAGATTGGTTGACTTTTCAAAGATGATAACCCTTATCGATAGTACAGGAAGGACTCAGTTTAATACTCATTACATTACATTTTCTCTCCCTAACCCCACTATCAAAATAAACTCTTCCATGGTAGTTTAAGAAGCAAAGTTCAAGGGGAGATTCTAATAGGCTTGGCTTGGACTAAATGCCCACTTTTGCATAAAATACTACTATGTGCCCAAGAAAGGGGATATCTTGATTGGCAAGGCTTAAGCCTTGTTTGCAAGGGGTGAGGTTTGGGGAGCACTGAGGCAAGATCAGAAAATGTGGAATGTGATAGAGGAATGGATAAAGAAGATGTGGTACCTATATACAATGGAACATTACTCAGCCATTAAAAAAAGAATGAAATAATGCCATTTGCAGCAACATGGATGGACCTAGAGATTATCGTACTAAATGAAGTAAATCAGACAAAGACAAATATCATGATATCACTCATATGTGGAATCTAATTTAAAAATATGATACAAATTAACTTATTTACAAAACAGAAACAGACTCACAGATTTAAAAAACAAACTTATGGTTACCAAAGGGGAAATGTAGGGCGGGGGGAGGATAAATTAGACGTTTGGGATTAACATATACACACTACTATATATAAAATAGATAACCAACAAGGACCTACTGCAGAGCACAGGGAACTCTACTCAATATTCTGTCATAACCTATATGGAAAAAAATTGAAAAAAGAATGAATATATGTGTAACTGAACCACTTTGCTGTACATCTGAAACTAACACAACATTGTAAATCAACTATAATAAAATTTTAAAAAGAGAGAGAATGCTTTTTAAACCAAAAGACAGTGGAGGGGGGGAGGGCGATGGAGAGAGTGAACAGAAAAATCAACTAATATCCACTATAAGCAGCATTACTGTGATTGTCAGGATAAACTCAAATATCAGCCCAAGCATTACACAGTGGGTACCACCAAACAAATCTCTCTTCCATTCTACATCCAAATGGTACCAACCCAGCATATTTCTCAGGATTATCTAACATTCTGCTATGTGTTATGATAGGTGCAATAATTTTAGTCTATTGGACACAATTTGGAATAAAAATTAAATGAGCCACATTCTAGAAAAGATTTAGTGAAAAATGATATTAAGATAGTTATATTTTATAATTAACAAGGCAAATTGTTTAATATTTTGTAGGAAATTCCCTAATTTTAACGTTAAATATGGATTAGGTATGTCTGTGGTAACCATTAATGGGATCAACAAATTAAAAACCTTTAATATGTCAATTATATCAACATGTGCCTTACCCAAATATTGCTACTATTTACTGTGTTATAAAATAACAATAATAAATTGGAAAAATGACAATGTGCCTATGTGTTTAAGTCTCCATCTCCCTTAATGAGTATCTGCATAAGAACGATAAAATTGGAGCAAGGTTTTATGGATTTTGAAGATCTCTTACTCCTTGTGTTACCTGAGTCCTTCAAGTATTTGTCCTTAATTCCTAGGTAAGTAGTTATTAGAGCTTAACTCCCAAATGAAATTAAGGTTGAGATAAAGAGAGTTGAAAAGAAACACTCGCACAATCACAATATTACAGATCTGTACCCTGTTTCTCATTTGATGCAATGCATTCCCCCCCCCAAAAAAAGGCATGTCATAATGTGTCAGAGGAACGTGCCAAGATAAAAACAGCAGGTGTTATGGGAGAAAGATGGTTCAAGGTCATGGAGGGTTATATAATATTACAATAATAGGGTGTGAAAGATATGAATGAAGTAATTTTTAATATAAAGAAAGTAACAAGGATGGAGTCATCTGTTTTCTTAAATCATTTCCCTCTTTAAAACTCATTTCCTCTGCTAAGTTTTGTTTTAATTTTACTCTTTTTTTTTGGTAAATAAGATAGTGTTGCCAGACTTATTTGTATTCTTCCTCAACTCACCCACTTAACTTCACTTATGATTTGGTAACATTTATAATTTGGACCAAATACAAAATAATTTTGACAAAGAGAGAGAAGGGTTAAGAAAAAAGAAGAAGAGGAGAAGAAGAGAAAACAAAAATCAACAAACTAAATTAAAATAATTTTTTAAATTACTAAAATAATGTAATCCTTTGAGTTAAGATTAGTTGTTAAATGTTTTTATAAAATGACAGACCAAATTTACTAAATCAAACCTGATTTCCTTTCTGTTTTATACCAATTTAGAATCATAACACTTTTTGTATGTTGCAGTAAAGGTAACTTGAAAAATGCTAATACCTTGTATTGTTGCCAAACTACAGATATATAGATCACTTTGGATAGAATACAAATTTGTTACATTCACACTGGTAATTTCCATTCAGAAAACCATAAAAAAAATTTAAAATAATTGGCTCAGTGTTTGATATTTAAATGTAATAAGGTAAACAACAAAACTCCAACTCATGTCATTCATTAAAAAACATATTTGGCATAAATATTTTAAAAGCAATTAGTGAAGAACTTTAAGATAAAACCAGTAGTCCATAGTCACAACAGCAAAATTGATGGTATGATCAGTAAGAGGCAAAGTATCCTGTCAAGTGATTAAAAATGTTTTCATTATTTAATGGTGGATATTACCTAAAAGCAATAATATACAATTCCAACAGCACCAAAGAGAAATATACTAGTAATAATTAAAAAGACAATACGCAGCAGCTCCAATTCGGTATAATACATTTACATTTTATTGCTTTCTGTGCTTAATAAGAATTCTGGGATTCATTTGATTCAAAGAATTTTCAAATTTTAGCCAAAATGATTCTAAAATTATAAGCTCACGAAGCACAAATAAAGAGTATTAATCTCCTAGGACGGTAATCTCAGGGTAAAATTTACACTGAATCGCCATTCTTCCATTAAACTTCTGTGCTGCAACACTGATTTAATAAAACTACCATCCAGACAGAGCAGTTCAATCAAGTTGAACACTGCTAGCAAAAAACTGTTGCCGCTGCTGCTGTTTCTATTTTGAAGACAAAATAACGACAGCATATCACTCCCATTTACTGATGCATAAACGCACAGCACCCTGAGAACATCAACAGCATACCTGCAATTTAGTTTTGTTTGCCCAAGAATAAAATCCTATGGGGACTGCTTTATTTAAATAAGAGCAGTCATATTTTAATTAAATATGAGCTTATATATTAAGTGAACAATTTGGGAACATTTTATTGGAGTGAAGGAGAATTAAAATATGCTTTAATCAAGCATTTGTATGTAAAAATATAAGAAGATCTAGCTTCAGTCTGTGTTATGTAATTTCATATTCAAAGTCCTCAACTTTTCATTGTAATAAAATTGAGACAGTGGTGAAAATTCGGGAAAATATTTAAATGATTCGCACGTGGAATATCACAAGCCCTAGATCATAAGATTTACAAATAACCTTTAAACTTTTAAAAAATTTATCTTAATTACTCTTGTGTCTTAAAACATATAGTAAGTGCTAAACTATCATAAAGTGATATTTCTTATATTAATCATATGTAAAAAAGATGTTACTTTTATTTAAGAAAGAAAAATATTACTTAGTGAATCGATTACTAAAGAATATGTACTTATATAAATATATTTTTTATAAACATCTTTATTGGAGTATAATTGCTTTACAATGGTGTGTTACTTTCTGCTTTATAACAAAGTGAAACAGCTATACATATACATATATCCCCAAATCTCCTCTCTCTTGCGTCTCCTTCCCACCTCCTTATCCCACCCCTCTAGGTGGTCACAAAACACCAAGCTGATCTCCCTGTGCTATGAGGCTGCTTCCCACTATCTATCTATTTACATTTGGTAGTGTATATATATATGTCCATGCCACTCTCTCACTTCATCTCAGATTGCCCTTCCCCCTTCCCGTGTCCTCAAGTCCATTCTCTACGTCTGCATCGTTATTCCTGTCCTGCCCCTAGGTTCTTCAGAACCTTTTTTTTTTTTTTAGATTCCATATATATGTGTTAGCATACGGAATTCTCTTTCAGACATACTTCACTCTGTATGACAGACTCTAGGTCCATCCACCTCACTACAAATAACTCAATTTCGTTTCTTTTTATTGCTGAGTATTATTCCATTGTATATATGTGCCATATCTTCTTTATCCATTCGTCTGTCGATGGACACTTAGGTTGTGTCCATGTCCAGGCTATCATAAATAGAGCTGCAATGAACACTGTGGTACATGACTCTTTTTGAATTATGGTTTTCTCAGGGTATATGCCCAGTAGTGGGATTGCTGGGTCATATGGTAGTTCTATTTTTAGCTTTTTAAGGAACCTCCATACTGTTCTACAAAGTGGCTGTATCAATTTACATTCCCACCAACAATGCCAGAGGGTTCCCTTTTCTCCACACCCTGTCCAGCATTTATTGTCTGTACATTTATTTTTTCTTAACAACTTTATTGGAGTATAATTGCTTTACAATGGTGTATTCGTTTCTGCTGTATAACAAAGTGAATCAGCTATACATATACATATATCCCCATATCTCCTCTCTCTTGCATCTCCCTCCCACCTTCCTTATCCCACCCCTCTAGGTGGTCACAAAGCACTGAGCTGATTTCCCTGTGCTATGCGGCTGCTTTCCACTAGCTATTTTACATTTGGTAGCATATACATATCATTGCCACTCTCTCACTTCGTTCCAGCTTACCCTTCCCCCTCCCGGTGACCTCAAGTCCATTCTCTACGTCTGTGTCTTTATTCCTGTCCTGCCCCTAGGTCTGTCAGAACCATTTCTTTTTTCTTTAGATTCCATGTATATGTGTTAGCACACATTATTTATTTTTCTCTTTCTGACTTACTTCACACTGTATGACGGTCTCTAGGTCCATCCACCACACTATAAATAACTCAATTTCCTTTCTTTTTATGGCTGTGTAATATTCCATTGTATATATGTGCCACATACTCTTTATCCATTCATCTGTCAATGGACACTTAGGTGGCTTCCATGTCCTGGCTATTGTAAATAGAGCTGCAATGAACATTGTGGTACATGTCCCTTTTTGAATTATGGTTTTCTCAGGGTATATGCCCAGTAGTGGGATTGCTGCATCCTATGGTGGTTCTATTTTTACTTTTTTAAGGAACCTCCATACTCTTCTCCATAGTGGCTCTATCAATTTACATTCCCACCAACAGTGCAAGAGGGTTCCCTTTTCTCCACACCTTCTCCAGCATTTATTGTTTGTAGATTTTTTGATGATGGCCATTCTGACTGGTTGAGGTGATACCTAGTTTTGATTTTCATTTCTCTAATTATTAGTAATGTTGAGCATCCTTTCATGTGTTTGTTGGCAATGTGTATATCTTCTTTGGAGAAATGTCTATTTAGGTCTTCCACCCATTTTTGGATTGGGCTGTTTGTATTATTGATATTGAGCTGCATGAGATGCTTTATATTTTGGAGATTAATCCTTTGTCAGTTGCTTCATTTGCAAATATTTTTACCATTCTGAGGGTTGTCTTTTTGTCTTGTTTCCTTTGCTGTGCAAAAGCTTTTAAGTTTCATTAGGTCCCATTTGCTTATTTTTCTTTTTCTTTCCATTTCTCTAGGAGGTGGGTCAAAAGGATCTTGCTATGATTTATGTCAAAGAGTGTTCTTCTTATGTTTTCCTCTAAGAGTTTTATAGTGTCCGGTCTTACATTTAGGTCTTTAATCCATTTTGAGTTTATTTTTGTGTATGGTGTTAGGGAGGGTTCTAATTTCATTCTTTTACATGTAGCTGTCCAGTTTTCCAGCACCACTTATTGAAGAGGCTGTCTTTTCTCCATTGCATAGTCTTGCCTCCTTTATCAAAAATAAGGTGACCATATGTGTGTGGGTGTATCTCTGGGCTTTCTATCCTGTTCCATCGATCTATAGTGCTGTTTTTGTGCCAGTTCCATACTGTCTTGATTACTGTAGCTTTGTAGTATCGTCTGAAGTCAGGGAGCCTGATTCCTCCAGTTCCTTTTTTCGTTCTCAAGATTGCTTTGGCTATTCGGGGTCTTTTGTGTTTCCATACAAATTGTGAAATTTTTTGTTCTATTTCTGTGAAAAATGCCATTGGCAGTTTGATACGGATTGCACTGAATCTGTAGATTGCTTTGGGTAGTAGAGTCATTTTCACAATGTTGATTCTTCCAGTCCAAGGACATGGTATATCCCTCCATCTATTCATATCATCTTTAATTTCTTTCATCAGTGTCTTATAGTTTTCTCCATACAGGTCTTTTGTCCCCTTTGGTAGGTTTATTCCTAGGTATTTTATTCTTTTTATTGCAATGGTAAATGGGAATGTTTCCTTAATTTCTCTTTCAGATTTTTTGTCATTAGTATAGTAATGCAAGAGGTTTCTGTGCATTAATTTTGTATTCTGCTACTTTGCCAAATTCATTGATTAGCTCTAGTAGTTTTCTGGTAGCATCTTTAGGATTCTCTATGCATAGTATCATGTCATCTGCAAACAGTGACAGCTTTACCTCTTCTTTTCCGATTTGGATTCCTTTTATTTATTTTGCTTCTCGATTGCTGTGGCTAAAACTTCCAAAACTATGTTGAATAACAGTGGTGAGAGTGGACAACCTTGGCTTGTTTCTGATCTTAGAGGAACTGGTTTCAGTTACCATTGAGAACAATGTTGGCTGTGGGTTTGTCATATATGGCCTTTATTATGTTGAGGTAAGTTCCCTCTAGGCCTACTTTCTGGAGGGTTTTTATCATAAATCGGTGTTGAATTTTGCCAAAAGCTTTTTCTGCATCTATCGAGATGATCATATAGGTTTTTTCTCCTTCAATTTGTTAATATGGTTTATCACATTGATTGAGTATATTGAAGAATCCTTGCATTCCTGGGATAAACCCCACTTGATCATGGGTACATGATCCTTTTAATGTGCTGTTGGATTCCTTTTGCTAGTACTTTGTTGAGGATTTTTGCATCTATGCTCATCAGTGATATTGGCCTGTAGTTTTCTTTCTTTGTGACACCTTTGTCTGGTTTTGGTACCAGTGTGATGGTGGCCTCGTAGAATGAGATTGGGAGGGTTCCTCCATCTGCTATATTTTGGAAGAGTTTAAGAAGGATAAGGGTTAGCTCTTCTCTAAATGTTGACAGAATTCGCCTGTGTAGCCGCTGGTCTGGTGCTTTTGTTTGTTGGAAGATTTTTAATCACAGTCTCAATTTCAGTGCTTTTGATTGGTCTGTTTATATTTTCTATTTCTTTGTGGTTCAGTCTCAAAAGGTGCTTTTCAAGAATGTGTCCATTTCTTCCAGGTTGTCCATTTTATTGGCATAGAGTTGCTTGTAGTAATCGCTCATGATCCTTTGTATTTCTGCAAAGGTCAGTTGTTACTTCTCCTTTTTCATTTCTAAGTCTATTGATTTGAGTTTTCTGCCTTTTCTTCTTGATGAGTCTGGCTAATGGTTTATCAATTTTGATTATCTTTTCAAAGAAACAGCTTTTAGTTTTTTTGATCTTTGCTATTGTTACCTTCATTTCTTTTTCATTTATTTCTGATCTGATCATTATGATTTCTATCCTTCTGCTAACTTTGGGTTTTTTTGTTCTTCTTTCTCTAATTGCATTAGGTGTAAGGTTAGGTTGTTTATTTGGGATGTTTCTTGCTTCTTGAGGTAGGCTTGTATTGCTATAAACTTCCCTGTTAGAACTGCTTTTGCTGCATCCCATATGTGTTGGGTCGTCATGTTTTCATTGTCATTTGTCTCTAGGTGTTTTTTGTTTTTGTCTTTGATATTTTCAGTGATCTCTTGGTTATTAAGTAGTGTATTGTTCAGCCTCCATGTTTTTGTATTTTCTACAGATTCTTCCTGTAATTGATATCTAGTCTCATACTGTTGTGGTCAGAAAAGATACTTGGTATGAAATCAATTTTCTTAAGTTTACCAAGGCTTGACTTGTGACCCAAGATATGATCTATCCTGGGGAATGTTCCTTGACCATTTGAGAAGAAAGTGTATTCTCTTGTTTTGGGATGGAATGTCTTATAAATATCAATTAAGTCCATCTTGTTTAATGTAGCATCTGAAGCTTGTGTTTCCTTATTTATTTTCATTTTGGATGGTCTGTCCATTGGTGAAAGCAGGGTGCTAAAGTCCCCTACTGTGACTGTGTTACTGTCGATTTCTCCTTTTATGGCTGTTAGCATTTGCCTTATGTATTGAGGTGCTCCTATGTTGGGTGCATAAATATTTACAATTGTTATATCATCTTCTTGGGTTGATCCCTTGATCATTATGTAGTCTCCTTCTTTGTCTCTCGTAATAGTCTTTATTTTAAAGTCTACTTTGTCTGATATGAAAATTGCTACTCCAGCTTTCTTTTGATTTTCATTTGCATGGAATATATTTTTCCATCCCCTCACTTTCAGTCTGTATGTATCCCTAGGTCTGAAGAGGGTCTCTTGTAGACAGCATATATACGGGTCTTGTTTCTGCATCCATTCAGCCAGTCTGTCTTCTGGTTGGAGCATTTAATCCATTTACATTTAAGGTAATTATCGATATGTATGTTCCTATTACCACTTTCTTAACTGTTTTGGTTTGTTATTGTAGGTCTTTTCCTTCTCTTGTGTTTCCTGCCTAGAGAAGTTCCTTTAGCATTTGCTGTAAAGCTGCTTTGGTGCTGCTGAATTCTCTTAGCTTTTGCTTGTCTGTGAAGATTTTAATTTCTCCATTGAATCTGAATGAGATCCTTGCTGGGTAATCTTGGTTTTAGGTTTTTCCCTTTCATCACTTTAAATATGTCCTGTCACTACCTTCTGGCTTGCAGAATTTCTTCTAAAAGATCAGCTTTAAACATTATGGGTATTCCCTTGTATGTTATTTTTTGCTTTTCCCTTGCTGTTTTCAATATTTTTTCTTTGTATTTAATTTTTGATAGCTTGGTTAATATGTGTCTTGGTGTGTTTCTCCTTGGATTTGTCCTGTATGGGACTCTATGCACTTCCTGGATTTGAATGACTATTTCCTTTCCGATATTAGGGAAAGTTTTCAACTATAATCTCTTCAAATACTTTCTCAGTCCCCTCCTTTTTCTCTTCTTCTTCTGGGACCCCTATAATTTGAATGTTGGTGAGTTTACTGTTGTCCCAGAGGTCTCTGAGACTGTCCTCAATTCTTTTCATTCTTTTTTCTTTATATTGCTCTGCGGTAGTTATTTCCACTTCCAGGAAATAACTGGTTATTTATCTTCCAGATCTTTTATCTTCCAGGTCACTTATCCGTTCTTCTGTCTCAGTTATTCTGCTACTGATTCCTTCCAGAGAATTTTTAGTTTCATTTATTTTGTTGTTTACCATTGTTTTTTTGCTCTTTAGTTCTTTTAGGTCCTTGTTAAATGTTCTTGCATTTTGTCTATTCTACTTCCAAGATTTTGGATCAGCTTAACTATCATTACTCTGAATTCTTTTTCAGGTAGACTGCCTATTTCCTCTTCATTTGTTCGGTCTGGTGGGTTTTTACCTTGCTCCTTCATCTGCTGTTTCTCTGTCTTCTCATTTTGCTTAACTTTCTGTGTTTGGGGTCTTCTTTTCACAGGTTGCAGGTTCATAGTTCCCATTGTTTTTGGTGTCTGCCCCCAGTGGCTAAGGTTGGTTCAGTGGGTTTGTAGACTTCCTGGTGGACAGGACTGGTGCCTGTGTTCTGGTGGATGATGCTGGATCTTGTCTTTGTGGTGGGCAGGACCGCATCCGGTGGTTTGTTCTGGGGTGTCTGTGACCTTATTATGATTTTAGGCAACCTCTCTGCTAATGGGTGGGGTTATGTTCCTGTCCTGCTAGTTGTTCGGCATAGGGTGTCCAGCACTGTACGTTGCTGGTGGTTGAGTGGAGCTGGGTCTCAGCATTGAGAGGGACATCTCTGGGAGAGCTTTCACTGTTTAATATTACATGTAGTGGGAGATCTCTGGTGGACCAATGTCCTGAACTCAGCTCTCCTACCTCAGAGGCACAGGCCTGACACCCAGCCGGAGCACCAAGATCCTGTCAGCCATACGGGTTTTGGGAGGTCTGAGGTCTTCTGCCAGCGTTCAGTAGGTGTTTTGTAGGAGTTGTTCCACATGTAGATGTATATCTGACATATTTGTGGGGAGGAAGGTGATCTCCATGTCTCAATCCTCCACCATCTTGAAGGTCTCCTCATAAATACATTTTATATTTGAATATTATTCCTTATATCCTCTTTACTCTTATAACATTCATTGGGTGAAAAATGTTTACTACTGTGTATAGTAAGTCCATCACTCAAGGTATAAAAATAAATTAGCAAACCTTAAAACAAGCACTAACCAGAGGCTAGGGTCAGATAATATCAGGCATGTGTTTCAATATTAAACTCTTTATATACTTTCTATGCCCTCTTTAGGTTAATTTCATGAAAAATTATGTTTCTGAAGAAAGAGTTGGTGTGTCTATTTTAAGCAATTGTGATGTCATCCCCCTGCCCATAGTTTGTTAAATGAAATGAGATATTTTGGACAGTTCCAATTAAGACAATAGAAATTTAAACTTAATAGAATGTTTTTGACCACACATATTTCTAAAAGACTTTTTTGGAGAGTAACTACTCATCTACCTACCAAGATTAAATGACTGTCCTTTGCATTAGCATACAGGCACCTCACTAATTCTCAGACAGGTGACTATCACCTAGATTGGTAGTTTAATATTTGCCATGGAAACCTATCATATTGTAAGTTTCCACTATGACTCAATGTGGAGGATATGACTAAAGATGTTTTATAAAACATCATCTAAGTCACTGAGAGCCCTCAGGAATTCTTTACTTCTCAAAAGGTCTTTCTCTTGAAACAATGTTTTATACATATGAATATAACATTTCTCCTACTGTTCAGGAAGAATAGTGACTCTACTCATTCTTTTTTCTGTCTCTGAATAACAAATATTGGTTTAAAAAATGTTATTCAATACAAAATGACATCTGTCAAATTTTATTAGACACAGATTTATTAACCAAAAGGAAATTAATTCCTTTTTAAAAGTGCCACATATATTGAAGTGAAAAACAAATATTTGTGGTATTGTAAGACAGTCTAACAAATTTACTGTTTTAAAGTCTATGCTTTTAAATACTTTTGCCTTCTTCACTCTTACATGAAGGAAATTTAACCATACTTACTATTTATCAAAATAGGAGGCTACACCAGGCAATGAGAATGGAGACTGTCAACTTGGGTGTTTCCAGCACTCTCTGGCCTCCCATCTTCTCCTCAGCCAATCGCCAGTAGATTTAGGCTTCCACAAAAATACTGAACTTCTTCTGGCACAGATCAACCACAGTGAAAATTCCAATGGTCAATTCTGTACTCAGCTCACTGGGTCTCTACTTAAAACCGGGATGCATTTTGGTTATGCTCAACTCCTAGCTTCTTCAGTGTTCGAGGTTCCTATAATTATCTTTTCAGTTTAAACAAAAGAATATCTCAGACTGAAATCTCCCCCACAGGTAGCTAGTTATTCATTAGACAAATAGTTTTAGCAGGGAGACACAAAAAGAATCATACAATCTATTTTGCAGATTCAAAGAAATCCCAGCTATCCAGAAACTATAGTTTACATTAAGGTTCACTTAAGAAAAATGTGATAATACTCTGTGGCCATGATTCAGTTAAGCCAAATCCTTGGAATCCTCAACCAGACACAGGCAATCTGGAGATCAATCCACAGACTGCATATGGCAGAACCTTCTATTAGAAGAAAAAAGAATTTAAAATATTTTAGCAAGTCTATCATCTCTTGAAAATCACTAGCTTCACTAACAAAACTAATTTTTTGCATTATTATAGTACTTTATAAAGTCTGTGTTTTGATTGATAAATTGCCAGGACAACCACGTGTAGGTTCTTTCGGAGTGTGGGATTCCTCATTCCACAGAAAATGCATGGAATTAGAGGCTGTGATAGGACAACTGATCCATCCCTAGGGTTAAAGTAGCCACTGCAGAGTATTACATTGTCAGTGCTTTAGTATTTTCTAGCCAATTAAAGATACTGTAACAACCTTTCCTTTGCATCTGACACTGAGGACCATTTGCTTCTCGAAGTGCTGTCTCCTTGGGATCCTAGATTCTAACCTGAGATTTTCTGTTTTTGTTTTTGTTTTGCAATTTCACCTCTGTCTTCCTGAATTATTTCTCCTTTTTCAACTTTTAAAATATCAGTGACTCCCCTCATTCTGCCCTCAGCATACAGTTTTTCTCTCAACAATCTTTCCTTCAATTATCTCCTCCCCTTTCATAAATTTTTGTATTCAGAGTCTTGAAATTTCATCTGCTGGATATATAAGATGTTCAAATTCAACATCCTTCTTAATACAATAATCATGTCCCACCAAAACAGCTATGATAAATGACAATGCTATAACTTCAAGGAAGTTAGCAAATTATGCAGCTGTTTACTTAGTGCCAACCCATCTTAAGCACAACTTACCACTATAAAAGTCAATCTAATGGCATTTTTTAATTTTAGTAAGACCAACAATTGTAATACTAAATGGAAGCAATTGCTTCTGAAATAACAGCTCTCTTAGTTCTTCTGAAGATATCAAAGGAGAAGTGTTATTCCATTGTTATAGAGAATTGTTCCAAATCTCCTGTTTCTCTTCCCCCTAAAATAAATACAATGGGAATTTGATTCTGATAACAATGAACTTGGTGTTTCATATCTTTTGTATTTATTAAAATCTTAATTGAAGATTTAATATTCTAGCATTTATAAAATATACTTTAAGAATCTAATACAAGTATAAAGCATTCTGTGTTTTAGTGGGAAATATTTTAAATTAGTCATTACATTGACTGATGTGTTTCTTTTTTGCCTTATGATGATATGCATGGTTACAAACCTGTCAGAAAAGCTAAAGAGGTACCATGCGTCCTAACTGTCATCAGACATTTTTCAGCAATCATTATATATTAATTATGCAAATTTAAAAGCATGGAGACCACTAAAATATCATTCATCTAACACACAAGTTCACTGAAACCCAAGATTATATTTTGAGAGTGATGACTCTACATAGTGACTCTTCCTTGAGAGGAACAGATGTTGACTTGGTGCTCATGGCATTGCTGCATTAGAAAACTCACACTGAAATTACACCCTTAGATGGAAAGTAAATTATTTGAGGATATTAGGTTCTGATATGTAGTATGTTTCACCCATAAAATAAATTTTAAAAATTGTACTTTTTTCTTCTAATTACCTAGTGAGCAGCACACACATATTAGCTCACTAACCAGTTAAATCAGTAAAGTTAGTATGAAATGAATATTTTTCAAGATCATTTTCAAGATCATCTTGAAAAATGAATATTTTTCAAGATCATTTCATAGTGATAAATTTGAGAATTCACAACTGTTGAGAATTCACTCTACTATGAAATTAGTTCTAAAAAGCAACATAGCACAAGTCTAAAGTACTGTTTACTTCTGTTGCTAGTGAATATGACATTTTGGATATTACATGGGAATGCTATTGACCACATTTATTTCAGTTTATTTTTCTCATCTCATGTTTTGGTTGAATACACCATTTTTAGGGCTGTTTTTCACTCTGGAGGATTCTTTTCATAAAAAGTACAGAAAATGCAGCATTCTAACACACTTTCACACAGAACCCAACACCAAAAGTTGCTAGCATTTCAAATTTTACTAATTCCAAGTACATGCATTAAAATAATTTATTGAAGGTGACTGCTAGAGTTATGAGCATGGTGGTTTCATGCTACACAAAGTTTAAATATTAAATATTTTTCATACTTGTCAACCTATATTGACTAAAATTAGCTTACAATTCCAGAGTGATACAAGATTGACATATTACAGGAGTCTCCCCTTATCCATGGTTTTGCTTTCCGAGGTTTAAGTTACCCATGGTCAACCAAAGTCCAAAAGTAGTAAATGGAAAACTGCATAAACAACACAGAAGTTTTAAATCTCCTGATGTTCTGAGTAGCGTGATGAAATCCTGCCCCACCATTGCCCAGGACGTGAATCATCGCTTTGTCCAGAGCATCCTGCCCGTTAGCCACTTAGTATCCATCTCAGTCATCAGATCTACTGACATCACAGTATCACAGTGCTTGTGTTCAAATGATGCTTATTTTACTTAATAATGGCCCTCAAATGCAAGAGTAGTGATGCTGGCAATTTGGATACGTCAAACAGCAGCCGTAAAGTGTCTCCTTTAAGTGAAAAGGTAAAGTTCTCAACTCGTCAGAAAAGGAAATAAATCTCATGCTGAGGTTGCTAAAATCTATGGTAAGAACAAATATCCTATCTGCAAAATTGTGAAAAGGAAAAAGAAAATTATGCTAATTTTGCTGTCCCACCTCAAACTGGAAAAATTGGGGCCACAGTGTGTGCAGGATTAAATTTGTACAATAAGATATTTTGAGAGCGAGAGAGATCACATTGACATAACTTTTACTACAGTGTATTATTATAATTGTTCTATTTTATTATTAGTTATTGGTATTCATCTCTTACTATGTCTAATTTATAAGTTAAACTTTATGGCAGGTATTTATGTATAGAAAGAAACATAATATTTAATATATATAGGGTCCAGTACTATCCAAGGTTTCAGGCATCCACTGGGGCATCTTGAAATGTTATCCCCCATGGATAAGGGGGGTTACTCTTGTTTAAATAAAGGTGAACACATCGATCTATTCATCTATATCTATTTTAAAAATTGTTATCAACATTATCCATTAACATAATGTTTAAATTATTGAACTCTCAGCAATTTGCTCATTCAATAAATATGTATTAAATTACCCTCTACAGGTGCTGGGGTAACAGGCAGTGAACAGAGGAGCTGGATTCCTTGCCCCCATCTAGTTTATATTCTAGAGGAGGTACTCATCATGTAGTGACTGTGGCTATTAAGGCAGGGTTAGGAAGCTGAGAGCCAGTAGCATGGGTATATATCTGTGCATTGGACAAAACTGATCATTATTAACTGACTGCTGCTCCTCTGCTTAGTTGCTTTGTCTAGTGCAATAGCTCTCAAATTTTAGCATGCATTAAAATCGGCCAGACTGATTATTACAAAACAGTTTTTGGTGCTTCACCCCCAGAGTTTATGATTAGTAGGTCTGGGTGCGGCTGGAAATTTGAGTTCTAACAAGTTCCCATGTGATGCTAATGCTGCTGTTCCAGGACCACCATCATAATTGCTCTTTGGCATTTAAGGAAGTGACATGTCTAACACTGTTTTCCATTGTGTATGATAGCCATAAGTATAAAACCAATAATTGTATGTCACCATACTCTCATGTAACCAATATTGCGATTTTTATAGCTCTTATTGTACAATTTCAAAAAAGACAATGTATTATTCTTTCTACAGGATGTATTTCCCTCTACATGAGATAATCAAAATTATAGATGCACACCACTCATCTCTTCAGTTTTCTATCTGCTGCTGGCATATGATTATCTCTGCACAAAAAGAGATAGATTTGGGAATGAATACTTTCTTACAAATACAGCCATAATAAACCCATCTGAGCTCTCAATTTGGAGATGTCTGTTCTTAATATTCCTTTGGTTTTCTTCTGCACATTGATTGCCATTTACTGAGTGGTAATGTCGAGTCAGTTGGCAAAAAACAAAAAAACCCCGATGATTTATATATTTAGATAGCATGGTACATTTCTGAAACATGCCTAGGCAACCTATTGCACACAACTTCAAATTCAACAGATACAATAAACAACCTCTAAGGCCAAAGCTGTATGCAAAATAACAGGCTGATAAATGATTATGGCAATTTAGAAAACCCTCAGTCATGGCTGGAATTAATATTCAGCTCAGATTCTTAGTTCTTCCTTAGGAAATGTACCGATAACAAGCTAAACATTTTGCTAATTTATGATCATAATTACATCACACAAAGGACATACAGTACAATAATGGGATCAGTGAGATAATATTTCAGAATCTCAAATTTAGTCCCATGCAGTTTTACTGAATTTTTAGAAAACACTCTTTGTACACCATCAGCTATTTTCAGAAGACACATCCAACAACACATAAAGAAACCTATTATATTATGTACACAAAATGTATTTATTGTGTCAGAAAATGATAGGCAATATAATTCTTCACTAGTTATCTTTCTGTCGTGAAGGGCATTTGAGCCAATCAAGAGAGCAAAGTGCAAAAATTATGCATTTCCTCTAGAAATTAGTCAAGAAAAGTATTCACTAATGATCTAAATAAACTCAGTAGATGTTCTATACTGATAATATTGTTCAGTTAATTTAAACAATTTCCATTTCACTGTGGTTAATATTAACAGCTGATATTTACTGAGTGTTTACTACATGCCATGCCATGTGTGGTGATTTTATATTTCAACAAACTTTTTATTTCAAGAAGTAGAGAAATACATACATAATGTTAGGCCCTTGCTATACAACTGATTTCAAAGGTCTTGTATAAATTTATACAATCACTAATAATGTATAAATATACGAATTTTTGCACATTCCTTTCAATATTAGAAATTATGTATATAAATTTTTCTTACCTTCCAATATGTGTTCTCATACGTTTTGTGGAAGAAGAAAATTCTTAGGTGATCTGTTAATATTGTTTCAGTGAAATAGCTAACCTGTATTCCTACCTTAATTAGTATATACACCCAAGCAATTTTGTGAGTAACCCCAGAGGTATCATTTTTATAAAGAAATACCTTTAAAATATTGAATGTAACTAAACTACTGAACACTGAAAATTATAAATATACAGTGCCAAATATATTATCTAGACATATGATAGGCTAAATTTGTCCACTAAATTAGAGGAATTTTAGGACAGTAATGTTTGCTATTTGTTTAAAAAGTAAATACAAAATAGAGAAATAATTTTTTTCAATGATGATTTTAACTTTCTTTAGTATATATTTGTTGTATTTCCCAATTTTTTTACAATAAATATATATTTAATTTATAGTCAGAAAACACTTAGGCATGTAAAGCTTATTCATTGGAACCAATGAGCTGGAGATGACTGAGTAAACATCTACTCCAGTGATCAATCTTTTCTGCAATCATTTATTTCTTTCAAATAAAATATTTCTTGGAACTCAAAATGAATAAAAGCATTCAACAGGCCCCTCCAGCACTGCATATTTCTGTGGTTTGTGAAAAACATTTCCTTACTTGTAGAACCTCTAAACATTTCTGCATTCTGACAAATACCACTGAGCTCCCTATCCAAACATGCTTTCCAGGCCTCCTGATTTCTTGGTCGGGCTACTGTCCCATCAATTCAATATGTGAAGGCATCGAAATTAAAAAGAGTAGCTTTATTTTATATGACACTTTTTGTCTCCTCCAAGAAAAATATAAGGTGTTGAGGCCAGGTATGAGGAAGAATCATAGGCTCTCCTAGGAGCAGAACGTGTTGAAGGCAATCTATTCAACTGCTCCCTCACCACTCACAGTGGGATCAAGAGTCACCCCGTGTCCCCATACTATTCACAGGAGGCAAGTGTAACTCAGTTCATCACAATGATACATACTTGCACGTATTAGCAGTATGCAAAATCAACCCACTTGGAAACCAGGGGATGCAATTTGCTAAAGTTAAATATAAAACCTAACATAAGACTTCTAAATAATCATAAATGCTTCATGATTTTATCACTTTATATTTATCTCAAAATCATATTTTTTACTTTAAGCAAAAAAATTAAATTTAAATAGAGCCAATTGTCTTTTTTTTTTTTTTTTTTTTTTGCTTGCTCTAATTGTACAAGACACTTAACAAAGCATTAAATTAGTATATAGGTGGTCACAGTTTTAGTCTTTGGCCTCAAGATTCTTTAAGTAAAAAATCTGTATTAAATGATACGAGACTTATTTTCTACTTTAAGTATATGCTACCAGGCATATATTAATAAATTAAATTTCTCTAAAATATATAAGAATTAAAAGAACTCATAACAACTACTTCTTAACTGGAAACATTTTTCATATTTTCTTTGTATTTCCACAATCCATTGTGGAGGTTTTTCCTCTTTCTTTCTGAATTTTGCATATTCTATCAACCTCACTTATTTACATGACATTTTAATTGTAATGAAATTACTCTTTGCATGTGGGGTATCAAGTTTGCCGATGAAAACAGCATGGAACAGAATAGCCTCCCATTTGTGCTGTGAGAGGTAGCTGCTGTCTAATGATACCACTGTGAAAACTAGTGTTTCGTCACTTATAGGAAGTCACAACGCATGCAAACACAGAGATCGCCCATTGGGGCAAAAAAAGTCTGTGTTGTTTTAGAAATTTCAAGCTCCTTAAAAATAGAAAATATATGATCACATGATACAATTCTTTTTCAAAATTTAGTTCTCCAGCAATCTGAGCTTCTGGACTAATTAGCATGTTCTGTGAATATTTAGAACTATGAAAGAGCAGCCTGCAATAATGCATTATATATACCAGAAATTTGTTTAGAAATCCATTTATGTAGAGACAGGCTTTCCAGAATTATTGTTCAAAATATATGCATGACCTCAAAATTGTCCCTCCCAACATTTTTTCGGCAAAATATATGACAAAAAAATAAATAAAGTACCGCTCTTTTCACCTTCCACTTCTAAAGGTGTATTAATTTGTATGGTAAAACAACTCAGACTTTGTAAACCAAGAATTAGTAAAATATCTATTTGAGATATGCCAAAACATACACAAACGGACTTATGGAACACATGGAAATCTGAACAGGACTTTCTGTATGCATTAGGGACAGAAGGATAAGGAAAAACTCAAAAATGTTTGCTTTATTATGTAAGAAATAGGAGAAAAGAAACCCTGACTGGAATAAAATGGTGATGGCAATGGGAAGGGGGAAGCTGGGCTGATCTCTGGGGTCATGGGAAGAAAATAAATGGGATGACCAAGGAGTTGATATGTGATCAATATTTTTTAAAGAAGGTCCTGGCCTCAGCTCTCAATCTCTGAAAAAAATTCTCTGCCCTTTTTGCTGCCAGTTTCCTGAAAACTTTGTAGCTGTAATGTCTCTATTATCATTCCTGCATCTTAGTAGTGAGAGGTATCACTGTGGGTGTGTGGTTTGGGGAGAGGTAATGGCGACAATTCAGGAGAAAAGCGATTTCTGCCAGGGCTACCTTCAGAGTGAATAATAATGACAATAATACTGTGTGCTGGGGACTATACATTATTAATTTAACTTATATGTCAGCCTCACAGTAACTCCAAGCAATAAGACTCTTGGTATCCCATGTCACACGTGAGGAATCTGAAGCAAAGTGACAGTCACTTGCTGAGGCCAATGAGTCCATTGGCTCCAGAGCACATATCTTATCCAGTAGCACATGCCACCTACGTCATTCCATGGAGAGGTACATGCTCAGCAGACAAATGATTACCTGAAGAGGGATGGGATTGGTATTGAAACAGGGGCAGGAGAAGAATCTCTCAAGAAGATTCCGGTACTTCTGTTTAGTAAAACAAACAAATAGGTCTTTATGGGCTGACCGGGGAATCTGAGCTACAGTTTAGATTTCCCATGGTTCTTAGTCTGTGATTACCCTTTAATCATATATGTTAAAAATGTATATATAACCTGTTTTATACAAAAGGCTGCTACTTTCTACATATGAGTGAAAACGTGAAATATATTTTTTAAAAGAGGTATAATATACATGATGTCAAAGCTACAGAAACTGCTCTATATCTAGAGTAGGTTCAATGTAAATCATGTTAATGAATGATTAGAGGTACATTTATAACTTATTTTACTGATATAGTTTACATAGTTATTGATATGATACTTGCCTGAAAACAAAATCTGTGTGGAATATCAAGTTTTTTGCCATTTTGCCAGAATTTTATGTTAAGATTCATTTCTGTAAAGAAAATACCATAACTTCCAATTTGATGTGCTTTAAAAAATATTTTTCCAAGAGATTTTATATTGCATAGAGGTAGCATTTTGGAATAACAAAATATTGTAATTATGAAAAATATACTTTATTTCTTAAAAAGGATACATTTTATTAAATAGGTAGTAGGGTGATATCTGTAAACTTCCTCCACATCTTAATTCACTTGTTTTTCATCCTTATTGCTGGTCACACTTCCATAACCACCTTTCACTCAGATATCAAGAAAGGGCATTGCTATTACACTAGACGAAATAATTTATGAGTGTCTAAGTGTGTATAACTTACTGATTTGTTCCCTAAATACTAAAATACCATTTTAAAATAATTTCTTTCTGTGTGTGTCCTCTCTCACTAAATGGTAAGCTCTTCACTGGTCTTCAGAGACTTTCAAAGTTTTCACTCACCTGAACCTAAATTTCCCATAAACATTTAAACTCATAAATAAATCAAGTGCGAGGGTAAAGTGAAGAAAGATTCAGAAAACAGATTGTTGGGGAAGCAGTCAGGAAAAGTGTCCTTGTGGGATTTCAAGGAGACAGGTGTGTACTGAGTGAGAAAGCATTAGAACACTCCCAGCGGAGACAATGGCTGAAGGAGAGAATTTATGTACCGACAGTCCTTGACTTACAACGGTTCGACTCCACAATTTTTTGACATTAGGATGCTGTGGAATCGATAGGCATTCAGTAGAAACCATTCTTCCAATTTTGAATTTTGATCTTTTCCCAGGCTAGTGATACACACAGTACGATCCTCTCTCCTGATGCTCCTGGGCAACCACACAATCATGCTGGTGAAGAACTGACACACTTAAACCATTCTGTACCCAGACAATTATTCTGTTTTTCACTTTCACTACAGTATTCAATAAATTACATGATATTCAACACTTTAGTATAAAATAGGCTTTGTGTCAGATGATTTTCCCCAACTGCAAACTAATGTGAGTATTCCAAGAATGTTTATGGAGGGCTAGGCTAAGCTGTGATGATCGGTAGGTTAGGTTATTAAATACATTTCTCACTTACAATATTTCCAGTCCAGGATTTGAACCCAGACGCCACAGTGAAAGCACCAAGTCCTAACCACTGGACCTGCACGGAATTCCCAGAATAGATTTATTGGAATGGATGTAACCCCATGGTAAGTGAAGGAAGATCTGTAAATTCCCAAAAGAAATGAGCATGAAATGTAAGCAAAAGGCAAGGAGGCATGCAAAAGTTCCACCTTAGGAATTGGGGGGAACAGAGATAAAAATGACAATAAGATGGTGTGGCATCTTATAATAAAAATAGATATATACTGTGTGTACACCTCATGCTAATGACGTAGGGCTTGTCTAAGGGTAGAAAAGAATAAAAATATATTTCACAAATGATTGGCCTTAACTTAACACTTGAGACTTACAACAGGGAGAAATTTCTCTGTGGGATTTATTCCTTTATTTCTCTACTTCCTTGTTGAGTTTTTCCAGCAAATCGTTCCCTGTTTCCTTCAAAACTCCCAATGTTTCTATCCCTTTCACTCATATCAGAAATGCTGACAATAAATTAAGAATTTTAAGCCCTCAAAGATGACCCAAAACCTATGGGATGCAGCAAAAGAAGTTCTAAGAGGGAAGTTTATAGCAATACAATTCTACCTCAACAAACAAGAAACAACTCAAACAACCTAACCTCACACCTAAATCAATAAAACTAAAAGCTGGTTCTTTGAGGAGATAAACAACATTGATAAACCATTAGCCAGACTCATCAAGAAAAAAAGGGAGAAGACTCAGGTCAATAGACTTAGAAATGAAAAAAGGGAAGTAACAACTGACACTGCAGAAATACAAAGTACCATGAGAGATTACTACAAGTAACTATATGTCAATAATACGGACAACCTGGAAGAAATGGACAAATTCTTAAAATGCACAACTGTCCGAGACTGAACCAGGAAGAAATAGAAAATATAAACAGAACAATCACAAGCACTGAAATTGAAACTGTGATTCAAAATCTTCCAACAAACAAAAGCCCAGGAACAGATGGCTTCTCAGGTGAATTCTATCAAACATTTAGAGAAGAGCTAATACCTATCCTTCTCAAACTCTTCCAAAATATAGCAGACGGAGGAACACTCCCAAACTCATCCTACGAGTCCACCATCACCCTGATACCAAAACCAGACAAAGATGTCACAAAAAAAGAAAACTACAGGCCAGTATCACTGATGAACATAGATGTGAAAATCCTCAACAAAATACCAGCAAACAGAATCCAAAAGCACATTAAAAGTATCATACACCATGATCAAGTGAGGTTTATCCCAGGAATGCAAGGATTCTTCAATATACGCAAATCAATCAATGTGATACACCATATTAACAAATCGAAGGATAAAAACCATATGATAACCTCAATAGATGCAGAAAAAGCTTTCGACAAAATTCAACACCCATTTATGATACAAACCCTCGAGAAAGTAATCATAGAGGGAGCTTACCTCAACGTAATGAAGGCCATATATGACAAAACCACAGCGAACATCATTCTCAATGGTGAAAAACTGAAAGTATTTCCACTAAGATCAGGAACAAGACAAGGTTGCCCACACTCACCACTACTATTCAACATAGTTTTGGAAGTTTTAGCCACAGCAATCAGAGACGAAAAAGAAATAAAAGGAATCCAAATCGGAGAAGAAGAAGTAAAGCTGTCACTGTTTGCAGATGACATGATACTACACATAGAGAATCCTAAAGATGCTACCAGAAAACTACTAGAGCTAATCAATGAATTTGGTAAAGCAGCAGGATACAAAATTAATGCACAGAAATCTCTGGCATTCCTATACACTAATGATGAAAAATCTGAAAGAGAAATTAAGGAAACATTCCCTTTACCTTTGGAACAAAAAGAAAAAAATATCTAGGAATAAACCTACCTAAGGAGAGAAAAGAACTGTATGTAGAAAACTATAAGAAACTGATAAAAGAAATTAAAGATGAGACAAACAGATGGAGAGATATACCATGTTCTTGGATTGGAAGAATCAACATTGTGAACATGATTATACTACCCAAAACAATCTACAGATTCAATGCAATCCCTATCAAACTACCAATGGCATTTTTCACAGAACTAGAACAAAATATTTCACAATTTGTAAGGAAACACAAAAGACCCCGTATAGCCAAAGCAACCTTGAGAAAGAAAAATGGAGCTGGAGGAATCAGGCTCCCTGACTCAGACTATACTACAAAGCTACAGCAATCAAGACAGTATGGTACTGGCACAAAAACAGAAATATAGATCAATGGAACAGGACAGAAAGCCCAGAGATATACCCACGCACATATGGTCACCTTATCTTTGATAAAGCAGGCAAGAATATACAACGGAGAAAAGGCAGCCTCTTCAATAAGGGGTGCTGGAAAAACTGGACAGCTACATGTAAAAGAATGAAACTAGAACACTTCCTAACACCATACACAAAAATAAACTCAAAATTGATGAAAGACCTAAATATAAGGCCAGAAACTATAAAACTTTTAGAGGAAAACATAGGAAGACTAGTCTATGACATAAATCACAGCAAGATCCTTTTTGATCCACCTCCTAGAGAATTGGAAATAAAAACAAAAATAAACAAATGGGACCTAATGAAACTTAAAAGCTTTTGCACAGCAAAGGAAACAATTAACAAGACGAAAAGACAACCCTCAGAATGGGAGAAAATATTTTCACATGAGGCAACTGACAAAGGATTAATCTCCAAAATATACAAGCAGCTCATGCAGCTCAATATCAAAAACAAACAAACAAACAAACAAAAACAACCAATCCAAAAATGGGCAGAAGACCTAAATAGACATTTCTCCAAAGAAGATATACAGATTGCCAACAAAAACATGAAAGTATGCTGAACATCACTAATCATTAGAGAAATGCAAAACAAAAACTACAATGAGGTATCACCTCACACCAGTCAGAATGGCCATCATCTACAAACAATAAATGCTGGAGAGGGTGTGGAGAAAAGGGAACCCTCTTGCACTGTTGGTGAGAATGTAAATTGATAGAGCCACTATGGAGAACAGTATGGAGGTTCCTTAAAAAACTAAAAATAGAACTACCATACAACCCAGCAATCCTACTACTGGGCATATACCCTGAGAAAACCATAATTCAAAAAGAGTCATATACCACATTGTTCATTGCAGCACTCTTTACAATAGCCAGGACATGGAAGCCACCTAAGTGTCCATAGACAGATGTATGGATAAAGAAGATGTAACACATATATATATAATGGAATATTACTCAGCCATAAAAAGAAACGAAATTGAGTTACTTGTAGTGAGGTGGATTGACCTAGAGTCTGTCATACAGAGTGAAGTAAGTCAGAAAGAGAAAAACAAATACCGTATGCTAACACATATATATGGAATCTAAAAAAAAAACAAAAACAGTGGTTCTGAAGAACCTAGGGGCAGGATAGGAATAAAGACGCAGACGTAGAGAATGGACTTGAGGACACGGGGAGGGGGAAGGGTAAACTGGGACGAAGTGAGACTAGCACTGACAAATATACACTACAAAATGTAAAACAGATAGCTAGTGGGAAGCAGCCGCATAGCACAGAGAGATCAGCTTGGTGCTTTGTGACCACATAGAGGGGTGGCATAGGGAGGGTGGGAAGGAGACGCAAGAGACAGGAGATATGGGGATATATGTATACCTACAGCTGATTCACTTTGTTATAAAGCAGAAACGAACACACCATTGTAAACCAATTATACTCCAATAAAGATGTTAAATAGAAAAATTAAAAAGGGCTGACTCAAGGCTGGAAGGCATGGGAACCACTGGCTCTGCCCTGAAGGAGGAGGGAGCTGCCTGTTGCCTGACACACCTGATGGCTTTTCCACTTTGATGCCCTTGAGATTGCTTTGTAGAATCACTTTTTTTTTTTTTACCCTAAAGGAAGAAGTTTTTAAAAGGAAAAAAAAAAAAGAGAGAGAGAATATTAAGCCCTCAAATCCATGTAGTTTCTAAACTCTCTGAATCACTCTCTTTGCCCTCAACTCCCCACCCTGACTCCAACTTCTGTCTTGAAGGAGAATATCCAGTCTGCCTGTCAAGGATGTTGTTCACTAGATCTTTTTCTAACTTTGTAGAATCCTCAGCCATCATTTTCTCTTGACTAGCTGTTTCCAATTTGAATGTAACAAGGCTTCTCATCCCTCCTCAAACTATCCTCTGACTCTCTTTCACCTTTAGATCTCCATTCCATCTCGTTTCCAGTGTTGCTCAATCTCTGGAAGAATTCATCTACCCTAGCTGTTTCCACTTGCTCCTGTCTCTCAGGTGCCCTTCTCAATTCCCATCATCCTGACCATTTTACCGTCCAATGTGTACAATGACCTCATGATTTCCAACTTCCACAGTCTTCATACTCCTCAGAATCCTTCAAAATCAGGCACTATACACAAATAATCACTTCTGCCTGACTCTTGTTGGTGACCATTAGTGCATTAAATTTAACTTTTGTATTTTTACAGAAGGAAATTTTAGTCAGTTTTATCACAGACTGAGGTATACATTTATATTTAATCACCAACACAAATATCCAATTGATTATAAACTAAAGAATAATATGAAATGTGCCGACTACATTTGCAGCTACATTAATTTTTGTTGTTTGTGCTGCAAGCCTAAACATAAATTTCCCAGCTTCAGATATATCCAAAACAACAGCCTATTACATAAGTAATAATATCCAAGAAAACTGTTATAAATTGTGTTTTTCCTAGTCATCATTTGAAAGAACAGAGGTGGTATGCTGCAGCCCAATGATATGGGATCGCGAGAGCTTACTGTTAAGTTTTTAGGAATTCTGTGAGCTGTTGTTAAAACACTGATAGCTTGAAATCAGTACTGTTAAGAGTACTGGTATTTTGGCTTGCTGACCAAAAAAAATGTTTTTGAAAGCCCAGATTGTAGATTGTAGCATTTGCCGATTTCTGTGGTATAAATACTTCCACCACCATGGCTGATTCCAGCTTATTTATGTGAAGTCACTGAAGGTACTCAGCACATGGGACTAGTGGGCTTACCCTCCCTCCCCCGTCCATACCCAGCTTAGGAGCATGTCATCGGAGGTGGACCACCTACCCCTTACGTAAGCAAGATGGGGATGGAGCAGATGGACCTTGAGTATTTGTCTTCACTGATTTATAGTGAGTCTGAGAAGTTTTCTGGAAAAAGATTTTGAAACACTGGGATTCAGAACTACGTAAATATTTAAATTGGACAGGGTGGGTAGGGCAGTAACATGCAAACAAATAACAAAAGCATTGTTAGGATTTCAGAGACAATCTCACCGAATAAACTTGAGTTCTTGAGTTCAGTGCTGGTTTTTCACTGAACCACTTTCAGTGCACTCAACTTAGTCTCTGTTTCTATTTAGTAGAAAAGTTCTATGTGTGTAAAACTTAAAAAGCTGTAACACTTTGGACCCTGTGGACCACATCAATAAGAGCTGATCAAAGAGCTAGGCTCATTTCTCCATTACTTTTGCTATAGATTGATGAGTACAGGCAACAGTGACACTGGCATTGATGAGTACAGGCAACAGTGACACTGGCATTAAGGGAGGTGTCACACAAGATGGACAGCACAACTGACTCACAACCAGATGGATGAGCCAGCAACAGTGAGACCCAGATGAGCTGAGGCCATTGGTGGTGAGGTCAGTGGCCTCAGTAGAGAGAGGGACACATGATGATATGGACTGAATGGTTGTGTCCCCCACAAAATTTATATGTTGAAGCCTTAACCCCCAATGTGATGCTATTTGAAGATGGGACCTTTGGGATGTAATTAGGTCCAGATGAGAGCATGAGGGCGGGGCCCTCCTGATGGCATTAGTGCGCTTATAACAAGAGACAGACACCAGGGAACTTGTTCCCTCTCCCTCCCATGTGCACACAAAGAAGTCACACGAACACACAGGAAGACGGCGGCTACCTACAAGCCAGTGTAAAAGCCCTCATAACGACACCTCCTTGCTGGTACCCTGGTCCTGGACTTCCAGCCTCCAGAAAGGAGAAATACATTTCTGCTGCTTAGTCCACCCAGTCCATGGCATTTTTGTTATGGTAGCCCAAGCTGACTAAGACACATGGGCTCTATATGAGTGGATTAAGAGTCTGTTTCAGGCCCCAAGGGAGCATAGAGTGCGCCTCCACCACAGGGAGTTTGGGTGGAAGCATTTGGGGAGTAGCCTGAGGGAGTGGGAAGCAGCAGGCAGGAGGCTGGGGAGTCAGGCGCGGAGTCAGCCCTCAGGAAGGGCAATCAGGCTCCGGGGTGCCAGATTAGAGAGAAACCAAAGCAACCCACAGGCAACAGTGGGGGCCCTGAGGTGAGTTAAGGCAACACCTTGGCCAGTGACTCAAGAGACAAACTGGACTGATTTATAAACACAGTGAGATCCTTCCTGAAACTCTACAAATTGGCAGAGACCATCAAAGTGGGGAGAAGCCGAGATCTCACAACTCTAGAATTGGTGAAGATCTGTAAGTACAGGGACATTCCAGCTGATGAGATATCCTATCACCCCCTTCTCTGACTTTACTCCACCCCGAAGTTTTCTAGTGTAACTCCTACAAACATCTATTGACATTCAGCAATTCATTCAACAGAAGAGGTAAATCTCTAAAATCAGCACAACAAGCCAGGAATAAGAAATATTCCATACTCTGCACACAAAGACCCTGCTTGTTACTGGAACTCAAGTCTCCTTTACACCTATGAGTTATCCTATTTTCTCTGTTTCACATGTGTTTTTCACCCAAGATGTGACATATAAAGACAACAGAGGATGAGGAAATAATATTTACAGACTAGGGATATTTTAATAAAGATAATATATATTAATAAGGAAAATAAATAGGTTTAGGTGATATTGGTATATTTATGTGAACTTAAAATGTCTGAAGTCTGCAATGAGACAAATAACTATATCCAAAATGGTTTGACTGAATTCTCTTCTTGTTAGACAGAGCTGTCTGTGCCAAAAGATGTCTATGCTGACATTCTTCCTAGAAAAATCTGTTCTCACAGTTTCCTACCAACATTCTTTGAGTCCATTAGATAGAAGACTCATCTCTCCTCAAACTGAGACATATATTTGAATGATTTAGCCTCTGTTCTCTAATCTTAATTTAAGGCCCATTTCTGGAATTTCCTCCTGGAATCCAGGTGGACCCTCTGATTGCCTTGACCAATATGACAGAATGACGTGGTTCCAGTCCCAGGCACAGCAGTTAATGGTCTGAGAACTTCTGCCCCTGTTGGTTGAAAGCCAGCTGGCACGTGAAGGTGTGACTGCACCAGGAAAACCAAGCTTGAGAAGCCTGAGTCCCAGGAACAGGCTTTGGAGTTGCGGCTGCCTGAGGAGAGGGAGAGGAAGCAAGGAGGAGCCAGACTTGTGAACCAAGAAACCAAATGTCTTGGAAATAGATCCCCAGCCTCAGTGACTCCCACTGACACCCCATTCATCAGGGACAAGCTACTCAGCAAGCCCTTCCCAATCTTGGTAAAATTTGATGAAAATAAAACGATTGTTTCTAGCTTCAAATTGTGGGGTAATTTATGTGGCAGCAACAGATAAGCAAAATGTTGCTTTCTTTCTAACAATTTTGTGTTACCTGAGGCTATCTTAATTTGTCCAGGCATGAACTTATAAGATTACAAACAGTTCCATGTGGATTAATTTTTCACGGCATATGGCCCAGCAGCTCGGTGTCTCTTTCCTGTTGCCAAAAAGTTTGTCCCAGGCGTAAAAGAACTTGGAGCTTGGTAGTGTACAAAAAAGCATCAGCAACTGTTTATTAGTCAATGTGCAAAAGAAAAAAGCAAAAAAGAAGTTTAAAAATCTGAATCTTTATCTGGTTGCCAAAATCATTCATCCTACCTTCTTATATACAATTTCTATCTATAATAGTATATTTTGAGTTTATTTCTAAACATTTTTGTGATTCAATGTATTAAATGCATACTTGAGAAAAATAAGAGAATTCTAATAGATGTTGAATATAAAACTATTTTCCTCAAAGGTAAGAGGAAGATTAATTTATTTATCAATTGATTTTCATCCACCTTTAGACTTTCAATCTGCAATGTATCTTAAATATCAAACAATGGAAACAAACCTGTTTCACGGGGAAATAAATGTCAGAGGCTCAAACAATTCATTGACAGTAAATCATTTAAATCATTGACAGTAATTGACAATTGTCAATTGACATTGACAGTAATTTCTGTCAATGATTTAAACTTCACTGTCAAATATTTACATAACATAGTTTAAATGAAAGTAAAAACTATGCACTTAGTATGAATGGAGTGGCATTTTCCCAAAGGATAATTCTCTTTTAAGAGCTTGTTCAAGACCTACTATGGATCCTTTAATAAGATTTCATTATTTCAACTCTTTTGATCCATGCTTCTATATGACATTTCTACATTTTTACAGTTCCTTTTTTAACTATGATATTATATATAAAATTTTATACCTTCTGTATTCACTATGAAAATATTTATTACTATAAAATTATTAAACTACGAGTATCCCCTGCTTTTCAAAAGTTCACATTATGCCACTTCACTTTTTTTTTTTTTTTTTTTTTTGCAGTACGAGGGCCTCTCACTGTTGTGGCCTCTCCCGTTGCGGAGCACAGGCTCTGGACGCGCAGGCTCAGCGGCCATGGCTCACGGGCCCAGCTACTCCGCGCCATGTGGGATCTTCCCGGACCCGGGCACGAATCTGCGTCCCCTGCATCGGCAGGCGGACTCTCAACCACTGCGCCACCAGGGAAGCCCGCCACTTCACTTTTAAAAAGATTTACATTTGTAACTGTTTCGATAACCAAAAGAAATCCCAAGTGGATTTTTGCTTTCACTAAAGGTGAAAAGTGAAAACAGCATTCAGCGTTTGTCTTGCAGGGGGCTATTACTGAGGCAGTGCCCACCCGGAGAGGAGGGCTAGACCTGCCAAGGCTCCTTCCCCAGAAGTCACTCAGCATCTCAGCATCAAGCTGCCATAGCTTTGAACTGTGTCTGTGAGCCTTTGTGCTTTATCTCGATTTATTTTGTGCCTCCGTTAGCAAGATGTGTCCTAATGTGACTGCTTCTTCTCTTTACACCATTTTGGCTTCTGAAAGGTTTCATAGGAATGCTCTACTTTCAGATAGTGTGGGGAACCTGTACCATAATTTATGCTCTTTCAGTGATTAAGACCTTTATTTGCCATCACTGAGTTTTTCATAAAAAACCCGACTCTCACATATATAATTATATGACATTATAAATTGGCAAACTTAAGACTAGAATTAGATGATTAAAATACTCAAACATCAAGTAAATGAGAAGATATTTATCACAAGTGGATTCAATTGCTAGTCCTTCAAACATATATGTTCTTATATTTTGTTGAAATTGCAGAGACTCGTTGACAAGAACCTCAAATTCCATCTTTTTATACCATATATTTCAGACTTAATTCAATGATAAATATGAAGTGGGTTCCTGTAAAATATCACTGGTTTTCAAGTGATTCTTCAGTAACAAAGTTTTTTTGTTTGTTTGTTTTGGGGGGGAAGGGGGCAAGAGGAACAGTAGTAAAACCCTCCGGGGAAGGGTAAGCTGGGACGAAGCGACAGAGAGGCATGGACATATATACACTACCAAACGTAAAATAGGTAGCTAGTGGGAAGCAGCCGCATAGCACTGGGAGATCAGCTCAGTGCTTTGTGACCAACTAGAGGGGTGGGATAGGGAGGGTGGGAGGGAGGGAGACGCAAGAGGGAGGAGATATGGGGATATATGTATATTTATAGCTGATTCACTTTGTTGTACAGCAGAAACTAACACAACGTTGTAAAGCAATTATACTCCAATAATGATTAAAAAAAAAACAAAAAAAAAAACTTCTTCAGAATTGCAATGAACCAGATGAGGTTATCTCTTTTTTAGGGGACTGAGGCTGGGGATCAGCCATATTCCTGCCCACTTGATCTCCTTCTCCTGTTGAGATCACTCCCGAAACACTTCTGTAGATGTTTAGGGCTGGAAGCATACCATTTGAAAACCAGTGAACTAAGTCAGCATCACTGAGGAAAATCAATGTATCTTTTGGAGCGAACAGTGAGTGAGTTTAAACGAAACGTCAATCAGAAAAGTCATCCGTACTTGCTCGGCGCCTTCGAGCGAAACACAGGGCACACCGTGAGCTGAGTACTAGTGGAAAAACATTGTCAGATTATAAACAGTGTCCATTCTTTGACACAGGAGAGACCATTTACCAAGCATTCTGGCTGCTCTCCCTACTTCCTGGCCCTTTGCCCTTAAAGGAGTCACATCGGGACGCATCTGTAACAGCAATGTGTGTCACCTTCAGCTCAGGTAGGGAAAAGCCCATGCAAGATTCCGCAGCCCCCTAATCTTCTGTGGTGGCAACCAAGGAGAAGACCTGTTTCCAATGGTACATTCACAGCACGGTGGTACTTTCATCAGATGGCTTCCCAGTGAACATACGGAGCAGGGCCCTGACCAATCCAACAAGTTTACGCTGCACATTTGCTTCGACTCTTCAAATAGAGAAGTGATCTTCTCTCCTAATTACATCCTCCTATTCTTTCACTACTTTTTGACAATGGGACCCAGGGATTGCTAATCAGCCATCTATCTAGCAGAGCTTTTCAAGAGTGTGTCTGACCTAATCATTCATTGGAGTCATCTATCTCCTCCTCAAAGTACTGCACAAATTCTCTATTTCTCAATATTTATATATATTACTGACTATAGGTCTTGATAGAAATTGTTTTTTTTTAATTTAAAAAGCTACTTTGAAGAATCAGTGACTAATGAAATCATTCAACAAATACTTATTGAACAAATCCTGAAACATGGAAGGTTGTCATTCAATATCTGTTGTAAATTAATGAGTAAAAGTATTTGTGAAACGATTTGGGGCTTGTGAATATATAAATATACATTGTGCATATATGTGTATATATTATGTGAACACATATGCATATATTATATAAACATATATGCATACATACAATATCTTTTGTAAATATTTCCCTCTAGAGGTACAGAAAAAATTTGAGGCTTCATGGGAATATTTCTAAAATTATGAAACTTATTTTTCTTTTGTGTTATAAGAGGCGGAGGAAGAGAAAAATATAATGGCTGTCACCCTCTGTTTAGGAAAAGATAAGCAGTATGTTTGGGTTTACAATTTTCAGTAGAATCAGAGAATATTTTGTCTGATCACTTAAACCAGAGCAGAAAAATGTTTTTATTTCTAGAGAATTACCAGTTCTATCTTCCTAAGAAGGATGAACCAGATGAGCCGTGGTCAACGAGGCCTTTCTTCACTCTTCTGAAGGATCTTAGTACTAAATGATGCCAGAAGGGTTGCCCTCATGTCTCAGACATAGACTTGGGGGGGGAGGGATCACTAGTGGCGGGTGACAATGAGGCTTAGATTACAGGACACCTGCTGCCCTATTCGCTCTATATTCTGGGCCAGTGGGACAGCTCAACAACCACCTGCAGCCATGCCTCTCCAACTGTCTGGGGGAAAGGATCCATTTTTTTCTTTTTTTTTTTAATCTCTTACCCATTAAGAAACTTTATGAAGTACATTAAAAATGAATATCTTAAACATATTTACAACATAGAGACCCATTTAAAAATGTAATTAAATAAAAATGTAATTAAATTCAACAGATCTGAAAGCACTATGCCAAATGACTACAAGGTCTTCAAGCCTGGATCTCACTTTTGGCCCTGACTCACCTGGACTGCGGATGTGAGCAGCCCCGCTGGCACAGCATGTGCTGAAGAGCTGATTTTAAAAAGCCCCAGGGCTTCCCTGGTGGCGCAGTGGTTGAGAGTCCGCCTGCCGATGCAGGGGACGTGGGTTCGTGCCCCAGTCCGGGAGGATCCCACATGCCGCGGAGCGGCTGGGCCCGTGAGCCATGGCCGCTGAGCCTGCGCGTCCGGAGCCTGTGCTCCGCAACGGGAGAGGCCACGACAGTGAGAGGCCCGCGTACCGCAAAAAATAAAAAATAAAAAAATGAATAAAGAGCCCCAAACCAAACCTTAAAGGATGTGCACCGGATACGCTGTGCAGTACAGCTGACCCTCATTATCCGTAAAGTCTAGCATTTGAGAATCCATCTACTCATTAATATTTTTCATCATCCCAAGATCAACTTGGATCAACGATTGCCCACACGTTCCCAGCGGAGGTCTTACAAGACGATGCTCCATATTCTTTGTTTCAAAGCTCTTAACTATAAACTAGTGTCTTTTTTCATGTTTTCTTTATTTGCCATGTTTTTCACATTTTTGTGCTTTTTGTTGGTGGTGTCACTGTTTAAAATGGCCCCAAGCACAGTGCTGAAGTGCTAATATCCCTGAGCACAAGAGGGCTGGGATGTGCCTTAGGGAGAAAATACACGTGCCAGTTAGGCTTAGCTCAATCATGAGCTACAATGTTACTGGTGTGAGTCTAATGTTAATGACTCCACAATATGTGTTAAATAGAGTGCCTTTAAACAGAAACACACTTACAACAAATCTATGTATTGATTGCTTGATGAAAACGTTGTGACCAGAGGTTGGCAGGACCCAAGTCTGTATTTCTCCTAAGAACAATGGTTCAGTATTAGCTAATTCAATGTTCTTGTTTACTTTATAGGACGTAACTACCATGAATAACAAGAATTAACTGCATATACAACTCTTTCCTCAAATGAGTGTGGTAGAGTCATTTTTTTTCAAGTCATGCTAGAAGCTGTTTAAAAATATAGTTAAAAATACACTTATATGTTTAGTTTTTCATGGGTCACTAAGAAATAAAAATATTTTAAAACATATTAACTGAGGATGGACCAAGCTTAACATCCTCTAGACTTAGCTATATTAATTCTTTAATTCACTAAAGAAATACAAAAACTGAAAACGTCTAGAAGTATTTTAGGACTGTACTGTCAAAGAAAGATAGCTTCTAAATTTAGGCTTTGTTCCCGTCACCAAAAATAAATCAACTGAGTATCTCCATGCATACTTATGAAGCTGAGACATTTATTTGGACTCCTTCTATAAAATAAATATTTCAGTTGCTTACAGAATAGAGACTGTGAATTTTTTTTTACAAAGCATACACATATTACATATAAATCAGTTTGTCAAAGTGTCTTACAAGAATATTTCAGCCAGTCTTGGTTTATAGAAACCTATTGAGTATTTAATTTACCTTTTGAGGTAAGACTCGGGCCTTAGGGTTTATAAATTAAGCAAACAGAAATTCAGTGTATGCTAAGGTCACAGGATGTCAGCAAAGAGCAGAAAACCCTCAACCTGTTGGCTGATATTGTAGATAAAGAAAACATATGGATTAATTCTTAAGTAGTTTAATATTCTTGTTTATTTGAAAAATCTAAAAAGATGTAAATAATCAAATAAACCCAATTTGGCATGCTGATTATTGGACAGAAACATTATTTTAATCATTAAATAAAACAATTAACTTTTAAAAGGAGGTCCATAACTAGTATGAATAAAACACAAAGGCCAATGTCTTTCTAATGCCTTTCTTTAAATTTTATTAAGTCAAGTATGGGTAAAAGCCTGCAATCCTCAAGCAAGTCTACTCTGCACAGTTTGTTACAGCAACCTGGAGAGAAGCGTTTCTGCAGGTTTGAATGTCACCTGCAGTTACTGAGGAGAAAGGAGTGGCAAAGACTCTTATGTTACAAAAGTTCAGGGACAGGAGTAGCTAACAGAAGCAAAGGAGAAGAAATCAGCACGGAAGTGATGACTCCACAGACCGTTAAAATTCTACAGAAGGGTGAAGGCCCATTCCAGCCAAGCAGCCTGAGACACCTTCCACGAGGGGCCTCCAGAATTCCACTTTGTACACAGAACAAGTCTCCTAAGACTGAGGGGAACCTCAGGACAAAGTGACTACGTTTCATCATTGAAAGACAGCAATTACTAAATACGTATTTAGAGGGTCTTTTAACTTATTCATATTTCTTATACAACTCTTTGATTTTATCCCTTTCGTAAGGTTCCTTAACTTCTAGAACAATTTTCAAAACAGAAAAATATTGCTAGCAGAGACATGCATATGCTAAGGAAACCAAAACGTTTTAAATGAATTCTTTTCATACTGATATGAAATACATATGTTTTTTCACTTCTATCTATAGGGAATACCTCTTTCTGACAATGATGCATGCACTCCAACAGGTTCAGCCCAAGAACAGAATCATTCCTTCCATCATATATGTAACAGTCATGTTGAATGTTCTGAATGTGTGGCACACAAACATAAATGAATTGAACTTTTCTCCCAATTCTTTCCCCAAATGTGCAATATTACATTTTTCACGTCCCATTCCATTCATAACACTTGAGTGGACCACCTGATTTTGGATCATTTTTGGTTGTGAAGAGCTGAGTTCAGCACAGTTTAAAAATCCTCATCCCACCTCCCATCCGCTCTCAAGCAGGAGCCTGGAGGGATGAGAATGAAGAGGGTGTGTCCGTCCCCACTCCTCTCTCAAGCACCGGGCGGGGGAAGCTGTGCTCTGGTATGGGCTGGGTCCTCCCAGTCATCAGTGCCTCACTGCACAGGTGCTGAATACTAGGAAGGAAAAGAGCGGAATAAGGGGAAATTTCTCTCCTCTTCACCTGCCACTCTGGAAGAAGTGCTTCTGCAGCTGAGGTTGACCGGCCACACAGATATCTCAGGCCTGTGTGTGAGTTCTTCACCCTCACAGCTCCCTGACATGGGACCACCTCTACCCGATGCAACTGCCTGAAAATTAAAAACTTGTACCACGACCTCAGTTACATCGAAATGATGTAATTTACCTTACCCATAGGTAAATTCATGGCTAAGACACTTCTTACTACAAGATGCTTCTAAACAGTACAAAGGTCTAGTCCAATAATAGCATGTTTGGGACAGATGTCCAAAAACGTAAAATAAATACAAGCATTTGTTTACCTGTGAAATTTCTTACTGAGCTCTTCACTTACCTTAATGTTGTTTGCCTGTTTACAAGCATCACTGATTTACATCCCAGATTTTAAAGGCTTTGAAGTTAAAGTTCATATCTATTTACCTTGATATCTGTCCCTAAGTCACACATTTGTAAATAAAACTGATAAATATATCTTAATTAACTCAAACAGGTTAGATACATTACTAGCCTTAAATAGTTTGATGATATAAATTCAGAGAATTACATTAATTATATGAGAGGCTATAGAAATGTTTTAAATGAGCTACCTCATTTCCATAAAATAATTTAGTCAAGGATGTACAGCTAACAAATGAAAAATGTGTTAGATTCTTGTCACTACTGTAGTCTATTAATATTCATATCTTTGAGACTCATTTTACCATATCAAAAGTTAGATAAAATTGGGGTAAAAAAAAGAAACAGAGGGCTTCCTTGGTGGCGCAGTGGTTGAGAATCTGCCTGCTGATGCAGGGGACACGGGTTTGAGCCCTGGTCTGGGAGGATCCCACATGCCGCGGAGCAACTAGGCCCGTGAGCCACAACTACTGAGCCTGTGCGTCTGGAGCCTGTGCTACTCAACAAGAGAGGCCGCGATAGTGAGAGGCCCGCGCAGGGCTATGAAGAGTGGCCCCCGCTTGCCACAACTGGAGATAGCCCTCGCACAGAAACGAAGACCCAACACAGCAAAAATAAATAAATTAATAAACTCCTACCCCCAACATCTAAAAAAGAAAAAGAAACAATTTCCCATGTGAATCATTTACAAGTTTTAATCTTATAAATTACACATCAATAAGCATATTTAAAATAAGAGCATAGCGCATAAGCTACTTCTGAAAAGCTAAACTTTATAATTTATTTTAAAATTAGTTAAAATTATTTTGAGGTAAGTTATCACTACTATTAAAATATATTTTACTATTTCAATTAATATGTGATTAATAACAATGTATTCAGCTATATTAATATGTCAACAAGTAGACTCTAATATCACATTAGTTTAGATGCTAAAAAATTAAATGTTTTAAGTGTGCCAATTTATTAATAACTCCCGAAGTTGACCTTCTCCCTCCTGATTTATGTCTAAATTTATTAGGGCTTCGATAATTAAAATCAGGTCATTACCACATACTCACAAGAGACTGAACAGATGCAAACGAAATGTTTAATCATGCTAGTGTCAACCTTCATTCAAAATACTTTGTGAATTTTAAGCATTCCCTTAAATTATTTTTATAACTCTATTTAAGAGTGTTAAATACTTTTTTTTCCTCATGGAAAGAAATTATAATTCCATTCTAACTGATACCATAGATAACAAAGGGTATTTCATTTTTTTATGAAAATGTGCCAAAATTAATGAATAAATTACCTGGAGAAGAATGTTTTAATTTATATATATTAACTTTTATTAATGGGCCATTTTTCTTCCAAAGAGTTCACAATTAAATCTCTAAAAATGTATTATGGTTGCTATAGTACAGAAAACATATCTGCAATGAAATACCAGTGTAGTAAAACATTGTACTCCTCTAATCCCCAGAACCCTGCAAAAGTTGCTTCTATATTTACTGTCACCTATCAACTGGCTTAATATCCATTATATATTGAGGGCAAGGTGTGGGAGTCATATTCTATAATTCTTCCAGCTCATCCTGTTAAATGTACTACACATGTTGCTACATTGTACACCAACTTATGTTATTCCATCCTCTCTGGGTTACTCCAGAACCCTTTATTGAATCCCATTCTCACATTTTTATCTTCTGACTGGAACCCTTCTAAACAAAACTGTCCACTATGAAATCAATAGTCCCACCCCACCCCTCCTGCTAACTAATCCCCTGTTCTTTGTTTATTCTATTTTTGTTTATAGAACCACAGGTCACTAGAATAGACGTCGTGCATTTGTCTTTCAGTTATACTTTTGCTTACCTCCCAACATAAGCACCATTGAGCAGACTAAACACTCAGGAAATAGTTGAGCAAAAACAAAACTAACAAAATATCTAAACTGGATATATACCAGAAATATAGCTTAGCTGAATTCTATACCATAATCTGGTAATCTTTTCCTATAATTGAAAAAAGCTCAGGCAACTGAAGAAAAATAGACATGTGAAATGATATGAAACCAAAAACTTCTGCACAGCAAAGAAAACAATCAACACAATGAAAAGACAACCTACTAAATGGGAGAAAATATTTGCAAACTGTATCTCTGATAAGGGCTTAATCGTCCAAAATATATAAGAACATATAAAACTGCAAAAAAGTGAACAAACAACAAACAACCCAATTTTAATCTTATTTACAAAATAGGCAAAGGACCCAAATAGACATTTTTCCAAAGAAGACATACAGATGCCCAACAGGTACATGAAAAGATGCTCCACATCACTAATCGTCAGGGAAATGCAAATCAAAACTGCAGTGAGACATCACCTCACACCTGTCAGGATGGCTACCATCAAAAAGGATAGAAGATAAAAAGTGCTGGCTAGGATGTGGAGAAAGTGGAAACGCTGAGCACTGCTGGTGGGAATGTAAGCTGGTGCAGCCACCATGGCAAACAGCATGGTGGTTCCACAGAAATTTAAAAATAGAATTACCATACAATCCAGCAATCCCTCTTTCGGGTATATGGCCAAAGGAATGAAATGAGTACCTTGAAAAGATATCTGCACACAATAGCCAAGATACGGAAACAACTCAAGTGTCTGTCTATGAATGGATGGATAAAGAAATTGTGACGAATATATCACACATATGTGTGTCTGTATACATACACACAATGGAATGCCATTCAGCCTTAAATAAAGGAGTGTCTGTCATTTGTAACGACATGGATGAACCTGGAGGATATTACGCTAAGTGAAATAAGCCAGACACAGAAAGATAAATGCTGCATTATCTCACTTATATGCAGAATCTAAAAATTTAAGGTCAAATACATAGAAGCAGAGTAGGACGGTGGTTACCAGAGTTGGGGAGGTGGAGAAAATGGGGAGATGTTGGTCAAAGGGTACAAAGTTTTAGTTATGTAGGATGAATAAATCTAGAGCTATAATGTACAGCAGGGTAACTATAGTTAATAATACCCTATGGAACACTACCAATTTGCTAAGAAAGTAGATTCCAGGTCCTCTGTCCACACAAACACACAAAACTAGTAACTGTGGGAAGATACATTAATTAGCTCGACTACAGTAATCCTTTTACTATCTGTATGTGTATCAAATCATCATGCTGTGCAACTGAAATATATACAATTTTTTATTTAAAAATAAATAAAGGGAGGGAAAAATCCAAAATAACTTACCAAAATTATTTCACAAAAAGATAGAAAACTTCAATAGCTTTATAAATGTTAAATCAAATGAGTCAAAAATAAAATATTTTCCCTCAAAAAAAGAAAAGAGAAAGAAAAGCAGTATTCAATATAAGCATTACTGAATGTAACGTAGTATTCCTAATGGGATCCTGGACATTGGTGGGAAAGTCCATAAAATCCAAATAAAGAGTCAAGTTTAGTTAATAGTAGTGTACCAATAGTGGTTCTCGGTTTTAACAAATACACTATGGTTTATTAAGATGGGAACATTAGGGGAAACTGGATGAGAGGTTATCTTTGTGACTTTTCTGTAAATTAAAAAAAATACTGCAATATAAAATCATTGTGAAAATAATTATAACAAGCTCTCTCACAAACAATATTAGTCTTATATGTCCGAAGTTGGTACATAATTGATATACTGGAAATAAAGTGATGGTTATATGAATAAATATGTTATCAGTAAAATTAGAAAACAAAAACACTAATCTTACAAAAGACATACAAGGAATTTATTCCTCAAAGAAAATCATGAAACTGACTAGGTTGTAATCAGGAAACTAGGATATTAGTTATTATTGTCAAAACTTTTTACATTAGGAAATAAAAGATAATTTTCAAAGTGACTGTTTTCCAATAATGATCTCAAGAAAAAGCAGGAGGAGAAAGGAAAGGAGGATCGGAAGGAGGCGGCGGGAGGGGAGGAGCACTGAAACGGGGACAAGAAGGTAGCTGAGGGCTTCCCTGGTGGCGCAGTGGTTGAGAGTCCGCCTGCCGATGCAGGGGACGCGGGTTCGGGCCCCGGTCCGGGAAGATCCCACATGCCGCGGAGCAGCTGGGCCCGTGAGCCATGGCCACTGAGTCTGCGCGTCCGGAGCCTGTGCTCCGCAGCGGGAGAGGCCACAGCAGTGAGAGGCCCGCGTACCGCAAATATCGAAGGGCAAATTATGCTAAATCTAGTATCAGAAACAGCCCTGATTTGAAAAGCTGGTTCTCTCTCTCAGCGCAAAGCAAATGAAAGTATAAAGTAAGAACACATATATCATTTGGGGGTCCCTTGTGAATCACAGATCACTTTATCCAAGTGACTGGCATGCTTACTTGAAAACTCAGTTTGAAGTAACATGAATGTAATTTCCTATATTTTAAAGGAAAAAGATGTAAGTTTTCTTTACTGTTTGCTAATGATAATACTTTTTACATGCATTCACTATTGATACATTTTGTGATAGTTTTAGGCTAAACGAAATTAAGGCTAAATCCTCAAATGCTAAAGTAGTGATCTTTTTCATAGTTATGTTTATAAAGAAACCAAATGTGGAAGGAACACAGCAGGTTTGAAAACATAGTTTGAAGGTCAAATTTATGCTAATTTGTACAGTTATCATCTTAGCTGTTGAGCTGATTAATGGACATTGATCATTCAGGAGGGGCCAAAGCCACCACCAAAGTTATCAATGTTCAAAATTTTTCTTTGAAATTCCTATGAAGTCATATATTATACCTTTTCCTGTGAAAAGCAGGAATTAGGTCAGCTTTGAATTATAAAACACATATAGATTAGCCTACTTCAAATATAAAACAAGTAATAATGTTTTAGAATATAGATACAGATGCCATTCATTGCAACTTCAGGATTTAACTTTTTTTTGGAGTATGGAGGAACTCAATAAATATCTGTGGAATAAATTGAATGATACAATTACACTCTCTTGCTGTAAGCTATCCAAAGGTATGAAAAACAACAAAGATAATATGAAGCATAGTCTCATTTGATTAAAAACAAGATAAAACACAAAATTTTAAATCTAGAGCAAACTTAGGAACCACGATGCTCGTCGCATTTTTAAGTCATCACCTCTACCTTCTCTACCTGCCAGTATGGCCTACTGACACCAGAGACTCCAATAGGACGATCTTATCTCAACAATCCTTGAGACTGATGCTTTCATTGGAAATGGTACTGTGAAACCTGTTTCTACACTTGAGTTGATAGGACTCCCCCAAAGATGAAATTCTTCTAAATTTTATTTCAAACTTTAAATTCATATTTCAAACAGCATTGTCACCATTGGGTTATCACGCACTCTATGAAACACACAGCCATACACCGTCATCCCTACACCATACCCATCTTTAAATGTTCCCGTGTTACAAGCAGCCTGTTTTGAAGGCTACAATGCAAACAGGTTCAGTGATGGGGTCATTAACAGGACTCATGTCCTCACGACCTCCACTGACTAATTCAAGTAATCTCTTACTGTGTTCATAAAAATGGGAATTATACATTCCACTGGCCCCTCCAGAGTCCCCCACTCTCACTGTGCTCTGGCCAGCTCTGCATCCCAGAAGCTGATCTATATGGACTACAGAGCAAGTCCCTGTGCTTCCAGCTGGTTCCAGTTGGGTTCTGACAGAGGAAAGTTCCAGCGGGAAATGGGAGTGAGGGGGATGGCATTGCAGTGTGTGTCCCTTCACTCCCCCCTCGGGCCTCAGAGGGCACCGCTTCCCCCTGCCCAGGCCCACTCCCTTGGGCGGCCCCTCTGACACCTTCGGCTCCAATCTGGTCATCAATCCCTTCTCTTGTCCTTGAGGCCTGGGGACGGCAGAGCTGACTCTTGCTCTCTCCTACCTTTTGTTGGTTTCCCTTAACCTGTCCATTACCCATCTTGTCCACAGTTAAGATTTCTCTAATCATTCCTGCTGAGAGGGGCATCTGTTTCCTCCAGGAACCCCAACTAACAAAGTGACGACTATGTGTGTCTTCCAAGAAACCCTCTGATTGCTATCTCACTCTTGAGAATATAAAATAAAAATTCATGAGTTCTCAGATACTTATATCCCTTATGACACAAAGAGTTTAAGAACATCCAGCAAATTTCTTGCTCTTATACATATTTTCCACATTTAAAAAATTCACAACGTGCATATATCTAGGGAAAAAACTACCCCTGTGTGCTAAAGAAAAATGGTTCAAAAGATGAAAACTCTAACAATCTATAAGTGGATCAAATCAATTATACTAGAGTCACAAAAAACTACCTGTGGAGAACTGCATTTAAAATGTCAGGTACCAGGCTAAGACGCTCATATTGTTAATGCTTGTTGAGTACAACTGGAAGGTCAGCATTTATAAAACAGAATGGAGACAAAGTTTTTCAGGTGGGCAGCAAGACAAGAATAGCTGTTACATATTTAGTAGAAGAGCTAATACGTCTAAAGGAAAACAATTAATTTTCAAGCAGATATACAGCTCAGTATGATACCACTAAGACCCAAGCTTCCTTACTTTCAGGAACATAATTTCAGGTAAAGCCGGGACAGTTTAAACGAGGGTTCACCTAGGAAGGCGTCCAATGCAGCGCTCAGCAGCACAGCAAACGCTGAATTTCTCTCTCTTCAAAATTTTCAATTATTTGCCAATTCTGTGATAAATGTTTCCTGTTTTTTTTTTTGTTTATACTTCCAGTTTCAAAGTACTTTATTTTTTACTCTCTCACTATGGGCAAATCACAAAATACTAAGTAGGTATTTGTAATCAATACGAGTGCATTTCCACAGGTTCTAACCTTAATTCTTAGTTTTACTTTATGCCTTGTAAATAACTTACTCTTCGTAAGATCAATACTTCTGTTTTTCCAACCTTCCCAGTGAAAATAAGATTCCAATGTTATCTTCTACTTAACCACAGTCTCTTTCTTTTTTCTAAAATCGTCGTATATGTTATACAATTCCCTTTTTATGTTGTGCTAAAGTAGATTAAAATACTGAGGTATACAATTGCTATTCATTAACTACATTATTTCTAATGGAGTGATTTGTTGACTTTTCCTTAATATGTAAAAATCAATAAAAATGTGCCCACCTAGAACTCAAAAGTGAAACATCTATCTAGTTCAGGATTTATTTGGGGACTTTGATAATATTTAAATTTTATCCAAGATAACATTTTTTCAAATATGTAGAATAGATACATTGGTGTTTAATAAACCATTACATTCTGCCATACATTTTCATTTGGTTCGAGTTTTTACTTACAGATAATTAATATTCTTGTCTGTAGTATTTCTGAAGAGATTGTTACAGTTTTGTTATTGAACTAGAATTACAAGACCACATTAATTTTTGTTTTTGACAAAAGTTACCCTAGCTCTGGATACACTGATTGGAAAATATTGCATTGGGAAACCTTTGGAACTATTTTAGTTATGCTGTGACCAAAGGCTTTCTTGCCAAAGAAGGCTTAGGCAGTTTCAAAGGGAGTTATAATATACGTTGGTTTAAAAATGAAAACTGGCATTAAAAAGAATTTTGACACATTTTCTAATAAATTGGCTTTTGAAATATATTAAACCTTATAGAAACCATGTCAAGAGTCAAATCAAATTCCCCGTAGGGAAAAATTTTATTTTAAAGATCTAAGCACACTTTGTGAATGAGTCTAAATAAAATGAATGTTTCTCATTTGTATTAGAACAAAACAGCCTGAATTTGCTTTATATCTCAAAAGTCAGCATCAGGTTCTTTAACCTTACAAATGATTTTCTGCTTCTCCAATACAGAGGGGCCATACTGCTTCTGTGCTTATGTGCACACAATTACACAGTTGCCAAAAAAAGAAAGAAAAGAGAGAAGAGAGTGCACGTGTGCCTGCATGACAGAGAGGGAAAAAGGAAGGAGGAAGCCCCCCCCCCCAAACCCACACACACATGGACTCACAGCATATTACCCAGCAAAGGCATGGGAGGGTCTGTCACACAGACCTCAGTGAGGGTCTAGTTGACCCCAGAGCAGAGACTCACAGTAGTAGGTCCAGGACTGAGGCCAGATGCAAAACAGAGTGATGTGGGAGTATCTTCAGTGGTGGCAAGAACTGGGGTGAGTCTGTGTTAACAGGGACCAAAGGACGTGACCACGGCAGGAATTATCCTACCTACAGGAAATACATCAGGGACCATCACTTCATTACTGTGATTACGTAAACTAATTTGAGACATTTTAACACCTCTTCCATCATTTGGCCTTTAAACTTTTAACAAAAAATAGTTTTATAATTAAGGTTATAATTAGGGTTGCCAGATTCAGCAAATAAAAATACAAATACTGCATGGGACTTACTCATACTAAAAAAACATCATTTTTTATCTGAAAGTGAAATTTAATCGTGTATCCTGTATTCTATCTGACAGGCCTACTTGTAATTAAGTGGCAAGTTGGAACTTTTTCTCAAACTTGGGAAGCATGATTAGCTACATAAAACATGCAATATTACTTTTTCCCACCCAAGCCTGTACTAGTTAAATTTTTGTTGTACTATATAAGGTAAATATAAAATGTGCTTTCCCTCTGATTTATAGCTTTAACACTGCTGTAAAACAAAAGAAGTAAATGCCAGCAATTATCTTTGAAGAGGTTTCAAATAGTATGAGATTCTCCAACACGGATCAGAACAGGGCAGATACGAATAACCTATGCTTGAAATTCTTTGTTTCTTAAGAAGGAGTTCTTGAATTGGATAATTTGTTTGCCTTTAGGCCAGACATTTTGACTGAGACAAATGGAAAGGAAAAGAATGTTTCTTTGAAGAAATAGTGGGATCAGACATGGGTGGGTTTCTCCCCAATGGGAAAGAAGACGAAGAAAAAACGGTTCCAGAAATAACTGACGAACCTTTTTCCTCCTGGGCCTAAGTGAGTCCCAGAAATCTGGGAAGGGGGAGAAGGCAAATTCCAAGGCAATGTAATTAAGGGAGCCCAGGCAAGAGCTTCACGGACACCTTAGCCCCAAAGGCAGGAATAATACCTGCATCCTTTTCTTCTAAGGACTGTGAGTCCCTTGGGTCAGGTCGGTGGGGGGCGTTCTCAGCATGGGGACCGAGGGCAGCTTCGCAGGAGGAATGAGGAAGCTGCATCCGGTGGGCAGTGCTGCTTCCCTGAGTTCAGTGTCAAGCTCAGAATCTGGCCGAGATAATTAGCGATGCTCCACCTGTGTTTGCCTGTCTCCTTAGCTCCAAATGGAGGGTTTTCTGATACTGATTTCTGGCTTTCCCTAAATAGGAATTGGAGGAACCATTTCTTAGGTGAGGTTTTGCTTCAGTTTCCTTATATGTAAAAGGGGGACACTTATGTCACCTAATTAATAGGGCTGTTTGGTAAAATGATATGAGATAATGCGTGTAAAAGACTGACCACAGTCCCTGCTTAATAAGTAAATGCAAACTAGTACAATAATAACTTGATATTGTGGTGAAATGGAGGCAACATGAGAATAAGAAATTTGCAATGAAAAATGGGGTAGAACAGAATTCTCAGTAAGAGCGTAGACAGGTTTCATTAGGTGCTTTGAAAGTTTATTTCCTGCTCAACCGAAAACTATTCTGTTTGAGATATCAGAAGCAAAAGACCATTCATTCATTCAATATTTACTGATTAGAATTTTCTTTCAGATGATAATATTGTAACAGCATCTTAAATGGTCTCCCTGATTTCTTTCCCTCCTGTCCCCTCTAACCCTCATCCACTTTTAACATAGCAGCCAGAGTGATCTTTAAAATACATAAACCAAGTAAGGACAAATTCCTACTTAAAACTATCCAGTAACTTTTCAGAGAACCTCAGAGAAAATCCAAAGAGCATGCCATGGTTTACAAACCCTGCTTGGTTAATCTCCTGCCACCACCTTGGTTAATCTCCATTACTCACCTTCATTTTTGGCTTCATTTTGTTTCTTAAATACACCAGGCCTGTTCCCTAAGTTCAGAATATCCTTCTTGCGTCTCCATTTGTATCACACTTTAAAAAAATTCTTAGGTAGAACTTATCTTCATCTATTTCTTTGCTTATGTGTTAAATATATATTCCTCATCGCCATCGTCTAAAGCAAAAACTCCATGAGAACAGAACTCAAATGTTCTAGCCCCAGCACCCAAGTCAAAACAACTATTAGTTGAATGAATGAAAATGTCTTACACTTTGCTTTCTACTCCTTTACTAACATCTTTTCCATGCAACTTTCTGGAGTAGTTCACAAATTGTATGTATTTTCAAAACAACACCCTCCCCAAATTAGATTACCATCTCTACTCATTGCTTAATTATCTTCCCCATCCTTCAAAGCCAACACACAAAATTAAAATGATTTGGAATTGAAAATACTGTATTATTTAAATTAAAGGATAAAATGCTTCATTATTTAAACCTGTATAGCTGATTTACTTCCTTGTACAGCAGAAACTAACATAACATTGTAAAGCAATTATTCTCCAATTAAAAAAAAAACCTGTATAAAACTAAGAATTAAATAAACAAATAATAAGAAAGCAAATTCAGCAAAATCTACTTGCTTTACGAAATTATCAGTATTAAGCAGACACTGGAGACTTATGAATGTCTTTCTAGTTCTGATGCACTGGGCTCTTGGCCCCCCCAATTTCTGGGTGCCTTCCATACTGCTTTTCCTTTTTCAGTTGAAGTTATTATAAAGAAGAGGCAACCCTGAATTCCTACACAAACCCTACCTTTCCTTTAGCAGAAGCAGCACTATCCTCAGATATGGGATAGAAAAGATAGCACCTTCAAAAGCAACTCCTCACCTACCCTCCTTTGTCCCAAACATCCAAGTAGTTATAAAATCCAGATTAGCTTGCTCTGAAATATGCAACAGTTTCTTCCTCTGTTTTTGTTTCAAAAAAAAATCCCCATTTTTATCCAGAGCTGTGTTTGTCTCTTGGTATCCCAGCTGGTCTCCATACTCCAAGTTCTTTCCAGTCCATCACCCATGAATTGCTTGAGAAGACACTCTAGTCCATCTTATACGCAGCAGTAGTTAAATGGTTCAAACCTGTGGCTAGATCATACCATTATCTAAGTCTGAAACCTAAAACGGCCCCAGATCTTATTGTATATTAGATTAAACATGAGATATTTAATGTCTTTCCGCTTCTCTTTCTCTTTCCAGCCTCATCTCTGCTTCTCAGATACAACTATAATTATAATATATACAAAAAAATATATGCAGTATATATAATACATTCTATGTGTGTATATATATATATATATATATATATATATATATACACACACATTCATTTTGTATGACACAAAATGCAGTAGAAACCCCATCTATTAAGCCACTCATTCCTCAAGGGTACAGATACTGCCTGTGACCTCTCATAAGACCTGGTGCATACTAAACCATCAAAATTATTACGTGTGTTATTGACATGCTGGTTTAACTGAGTTTCAAATTATAAGCACAGCAGAATTTAACGGGAAAATCTGCTCAGTGGACATGTTCCTATTTGTTAAAGAAGTACTCATAATTTGCTTCCTGAAATACAGAAGCCTCCTTTACTGTATACAAGGAAAGTAATTCCATTGAAACGAGAAATATCAAATTCCCACCATTATACAATGGCAACTGTGTATATAATACAAGTCAGGCAGTGATACATGAATCATGATAATCACCTAAGGAGGATAAAGTGTGAATTAATAATGAGGCACATAGTAAGAAACAGGGTGGATTTTTCATTTGAAAATGTAATAAAATAACTTCAAAATTAAATCATTGCCTATCACATGGCATACGGCTGTTCAGAAATGCAAGCTGTTTTTCCATGCTATTACTTGCAGTAAATTAGGGAGTCACCATACTCTCTAAATCATTTTGATAACTATGTCACCCATCACTTCTAATACAGAGAGCACAACAATAATAATTGTAAATACCAAGACTAGCGGTTAACGTGTACCTCATAAAAATAAGTAACACAAATGATAGAGGAAACTGTATACTTAGACTTTTGGTTAATTCTGGTATAGTGTTTGATTATCTAGTGGAACATAGAAGGATATGTTTTTTTAAAAGGACCGACTTTTTCAGTACATAAGAGACATGAGAAATTAACTGATTTGATAATATCCAGAGAGCTTCTAGAAAACACATGCTAAATTATTAACTTAGACAATATTATGAGTCCAATACAGATTCGCTGAATACAGACTAGGAAGGAAAACTCTGCATTTCCTTGAAAAACTATGAATTAGTGTTTGAAACCACTCATGTTTCAATCTATCTTACTTCTTCTAGAACAGGACCAATTCACATTCCTGATTCAAAACAAATTCTTACTTGATTCATTACCAATTTTCACTCATGTTAAATATTTGCTTTCTTACATTCGCATTCACCTTTTAAAAATGGTCTTCTGATCTTAAGTGGAAATACCAGTATCTTTAGAAATTAATTTGTAATTTGCTATTGCCATATTACTTCATCTTTTAGCAGCTATAATATAGTATATTTTAATCATTTCTTTCAAATATTTATTAATCTTATCATCCTCTTTACTTTATAACATTATTAAATAAGATAATGGGCTGACTAACACTTTCCCTGTATTAAAATATGCAGACAGAATTGTCCTTGCCAAAACAAAATATTCAATAATAATAACCAGTAAGGTTAAAATGAGTTATGGCTTCTTCGATGTTGTTACCTATCCTCAGCACTGAGTGCCTTCATGGTCCCTTCATCCTTCCTACTTAAGAAAAAAGGGGCAGGGAAGGAAAGGGAATCCTCATTTTCCTTGGTATCAATATAAAAGTAACTTGGATCAACAGCTTACTCATCAGAAAAGGATATTTCATTATGGACAGAAGGCCCTGCCTTCCTTCTCTCCCTCTCCTTTCCTCTCTCTCGGATCTTTGGGATTTTTGTCCACGTAGTATTACATTATGTATGTGGTTAGCTAATCATTGAACAAATAGAGGATTCTCCCTTCTTCATCCTGCTTTCTGTTTTTGAAAACCTTTCAAAGGCAGGAAAATATGGACAATTTTATTTTAAATTTAAAGGCCAAAAGAACAATTCTATTAGGAATTTTGCTTATTCTTTTACAGTCACATCACAAAAATCCAAAAAGTAAATTCAGTTCCTTCTGTCCTAAATGAAGATATATGTTTCTCAATATTGGCTTTCCATGATTTTAGTATTATTAGAAAACTAAAGGTCCTCCGATCCAGGATAGAAATCAAACATGCCGCACAACAAAATGGGTGAATTGGTTTCCAGTTCCACGTGCATGTATGTGTCTGTGCACATGCATTTAACAGCCAATTAAGTTATATTAAAATGCTGCAAGGAAATATAAATGATTTGAAATTTGAAGTACATGTGAAGAGCATTTACTATAAAAAGTATGATCTGTAATTTAAAAATAGAGATTATTTGAGGTTTTATTGTTGTTCTTAGAAGCAGATCCCTCAGGCCCTGATTAGTTTTACATAATAATATTATATATCTTTAAAGGCATTCCACAGTTTACATTGTTTATTAATTCAGACTGGCTCTGCTCAAAATTAGCCCAAATCACAAAGGTTTTATGACCAATAGAAGACATCTACAGTGTTCCAGCTACTGAATTGTATGGATTATGTTTCTACAGTATCTTATACATCATTTTCCTTCACTAATTTGTCAGAGCAAAATTCTTCACTAAATATCTTTTTCTCACCCTGGAGATGATGAAAGAAAAGTATCAATATGCATTCGCTTCAGGCTCTCATAATCTACTAGAAAGTCCCATTAAAAAAAAAAATCAAACTGTTGTCATCAAACTATCAAGATGTAGACAACTCTGGCAATAGGTTTCCCCGTAAAGAATAGGAAAGTGGACCTTAATAACTAAAGTTTAAACAGCAAAATAAACATACCCCCTCCACTGTGACACACACCCTTACAGTCTGCTGAGCCTAGCCTTCCGCTGAAAAGGTGTTTACCAAATGCCAATCCCACATCAGGATTCATGACAAATTACGGGAATTCACGTTGATTAGATGATTTCTTCTCAGATGTGAGTCTATCATTATGCAAACATGTATGAAAACAACACTCCTGCTGTTAGGTTATTATACTCATTAAGTGTGCTACAATGTACGATTACATTTGAAGCCCAGGGCTCACTGTGCACTTTAAGAATTGCCAAATCTTTAGATGGCCCAGATCTTTATGCTTTAGGTCCAGAGCTCAGAATCCCAGAAGCACAGGAGGAGGCAATTTAAGTAACAAAGTATTGACAAAAGTCTATAGTAGATATTATTTTCAAACAAAGTAGCAATAACGACAATGATTACAGTTTAAGCTTTACTTGGTGTCAACAGGATGCTGTGCACTATCCTGGTGATACAGATGCAGTAGCAAGAAATCTAAAGAGAAGACACAATGAAGATCATAAGATACACACGCACGCATGCACACACGCACAGGATGAGAGATGACAGGGAAAGGCAAATTACTTGTAGCACATAAAACTGGGGCATGCTCTGTGAACGTCTTTATCAAGTGTCTTATTCAGGCATAAGTTAGTTAAACGTTTCAGTTAGTTTAATGAGAAAACTTCAGTGTTTCATGTAACCGAACACATTCTTAAGAAGGAGGGGGAGCCCACGAGGCCAACGGTACGTAGCAATGCTACAGACACTGCTGTCCATCTCTACCTGCTGGGTGTTGACCAAGTCTCCAGAGGACAGGGGACCAGGAGGGAGAGTGGACAAGGCGACACGGATTCCACAATGCCAAGCCAGAGACTAACTTCCAAGCAACAGGCTGAAAAGAAATCACTGCTGAAGGTAATGAAACACAGGCAGAGCTCCCAGTCAGCCCTTCAGGCTCACAGAATTTAAAAGGCAAGGACGGTTCCTAAGGACTCGAGTTACTTGGGTACAGAGCTAAAATAATTGCTCAAGCTCCCGGGAGAAACCACCTTTCCAATGTCTAAATGCTATTACTCTGGATTTGTTGAATTCTGCACAGATTTGAGGGTTTCTGTAATCTTCTAGCAGAAGGATTAATCAGTTAATACACTACATGAATGCTCTATGAAAACATTTTTTTAAAGCCGAAGCAATTCATTGAAGCTTTTAATAAAAATAAAGACAAAAAATCAAGCACAAATAGGACGGGATTTTTCTCTCATTTACAAGAATATGTTGAATAAATATACCTTAAATACCCATGACATTTAGAATTTTTAACACTGAAATGGAAAGAAGCAATAATGTAATCAAAATATTCACAGAAAATTGATGTTTGAAGGTACGTTTTGTAAATACTCTTAACCATCATAGCCCAAGGAGAGGTTTCAGGACACACACACACACACACACACACACACACACACACACAACAGTCTATGCAAGAAGACTAATAACTAACATTTCATTTTTAAAATGGTTAGTGAATAACCTCTATCTGCCAAGACCTGTGCTAGATCTTGAGAACATGTGGTTAAAAAACACACATGATGCTGGCTTTCATAAACCTTATGGTTAGTGGGAAATACCAACAAATAGACAGTTATAATATATTATGATCAGTGATATGGGAGCAGCCAGGGTGGACACAGCACACTTTGGAACATCAAGGAAGATATCCTAGAAGAAGAGGTATGAAAATGTTTCGCAGGAAAAACATGATTAGCAGGCTACCCAGACAAGAGAAGGAAAGTGTGCAGGGAGAAGTTTTCAAGGCAGAAGGAAAAGCATGTGCAGGAGTCTTGAGATGAGGAAGAGTGAGCAACAAACTAAAGGTGAACCAGAGTCTGTACACTGTGGACAGAACAGAGCTAAGTGGGAAGCAAATCAGAAAAGACCTTACAGATCACAGTAAGCATTAAGGATTTGAGGTTGTTCTTAAAGGGCTGAAGATAGAAGGCAAACCCACGTTTTATAAGAAGACTTAGTTGGCAAGATGGTTGGAGAGGACTAAAGGAGATGATGAATTGCTTGGTCATTTCTAATCAAACTAACATATGTGTGTGTGTGTGTGTTGGTGAAATCCTTTGAAAAAGTCACTTATAGGGAAAAGACAGGTCTACAACTGTAGGAGAATATGAGATCAAAAATGTTTCAAAGTTTGTTTTTTAAAGAGAGTTTTAAAAAGATGTTTGTTTATTCCAGTGGGAATGAAAGTGGGGAGAGAGACTATTTAAAGATTGTGGGAAAACAATTTTGTGAAAACCTACCAATGGATTAAATAGCGTGGATGTTATTCAGAGAAAAGCTGGAAAGAACTTAGACCAGAGTCGGGGGGTATGTGCTCCATTATAACCCAAGGGGATGAATCAAGGCTATTTAGATACCAGTCAGACTGTCAGACATTTACCAGGCAACTGAGAAGCTACTGTTAGGTATTCTCAAGGTGGACGGGCAGTAAGGTTACTTGCCCTGAGTGATGAGGAAGATGGTAGGTGAGAAGTCAAAGGAAATAGAAGGTTTAAAATAAGAGCAAACAAACTAGTAAAATACAAAAATAATTCTAGGAGGCATTTCTGAGTCAGAGGAGTTGGAAAATTTTTTCAGTAAAATATATTAAATGTGTGTGCGTGTGTGCGTATACGTGTGTGTGTGTGTGTACCTGTATGTCTGTGTGAGACGGAGAGACTCTGAAATACACTTATTCATCAGAGCCAAGAAAGAAAGTTCTGGCATTACAATACCACACTGCTATTACTAGTAATAATAATAATAATGATGGTAACAATGCTATCTTCAAATATTCAGTACTTCCTATGAGCAAAGCTATAAGGAAGGCACTTATGGGAAATGTAAGTCAGTTTAGGGCTTTTTTGTGCTTTCCTCAAGCATAATTCTGTTCCTTTTTGCATGCCTAGGCACGTGCACACACATATACGTGCACGCCGCGAGAGGTTAACAGAACCAAATGTGAAGCAGAAAGTGTTGCTACTCTAGGAATTCCAAAGTGAGCATGGACGGGCTGGAAATGAGACTTCAGGAAAGACAGAAGTGGGCTTTTAAAACAATAAAAATATGGAAAGAAGAAAATACATTTTTTAGCATAGATGTCAGTTGTTTACAAGTTAAAAAATAATAGATTCAGCAGCTTAGTTAGAAAATCATAAATTCACAAGTGTCAGGTAATATAAATTTCTCATACTGCCCATGAAAAGGTATGAGTGACTTCACACTTACTGTTTCAGAATATGTAACATGCACATAGAAACATTAATAAATTTATGTACAAATATACTGACCAAACCCATCTAGTAGTTTTATAATATAAAGCATGATTGTATATTTAGTTTTACTTGCATAAAAACTTACTGGTATCTTTCTAATTGGTATTTTATATATAATATAAATATACTATATCAATACATTTATGTTATTAACATATTATTACCTCATTGATATGTTATATATGGGCTACAGGCCCATCTAGGAGTTTTATAATATAAAGCATGATTGTATATTTAGTTTTACATGCATAAAAACTTACTGGTATCTTTCTAATTGGTATTTTATATGTAATATAAATATACTATATCAATATATTTATGTTATTAACATATTATTACCTCATTGATATGTTATATTATTTTGACATATGCATCTTCTTGTTATTGCATTATATCAGGATATAGTAATAATCACTGGACCCATTCCTGGTGATATTAAGTTTTATCATTTAAGTTGTGAATATTCTCTCTGTTAACTATTTTTTTCAGTGGTTGATGATGCCAGAGGGATTCAATTACTACTTTAGTGATTGTAAAAGAATATTTTTTCTATATCACTCATTTTGCAATTTTATTGCTCATTTTTTGGTAAAGAAGTTTTTGGTAAAGAAGTTTTTCCTCCTCTCCCCAACACCCCTTATATACTGTGCCAAAAAGTAGGGATGTGCTTCACAGCTTATGGGGAAATGGCAAGAAGACACACAGAAACAAGCTGGAAGAGGCTCTCATGTGCCACATTGGGGTCAATTTAAGTATCAAAGTAAATAATGACAGGAACTGACTACAAATTCATTTTTTTAAAAGAGTCCATAAATGATACTATAGAAATAAGAGAAAGTCATTTTTAAACACAAATAACATACCAATAGGAACGTAACTCCTTTATTTAATGAACTTTATCCATAGATACATCAAAGTAGTTACATTCTTTAATAAAATTATCTGAAATATATATCTTTATATCAATTATATATGTTTAAGCCAAGTATCAGATGTAATGAATATATTGCTTTCGCATTTATAGTGAGATTTCTTCCCAAATGTGAAGTACCAAATAGTATTCACTGTGCTCAGCGACAGGAAAGTTCTAACTACAGTGGCAGAAGCTTAGTCATGAAGAACATAAATATAGAAACAGAAGACAGTATGCTCTGCAATAATCGCCATCAAAAGCAATAAGCAGAATCGTTCTGAGCACAGGTTCTGGAGACAAGGCTGACTAGGCCTTAATCTTGTTTTAGAATTTGCTCCTTACTTGCCAGATGCCTGACTTTCCTCAAATATAAAAAGAAGTGAGTATTAAATTATTTAAAAAGTAAAATGCCAAAAACATGGACACGTTTCAAGTACGCAGTAAAGGTTGGCCATTAATCATTACTGGTGTTATCAACTTAATAACATGAGGACCAACAAAGAGGGCGAGAAGAATTGTGGAGAGTAGATTCAAAATAAGAAAAAGTGCAAACCATTTAGAAAAACTGGCAAGGCCTAGAAAGTATAAAAGGCAAATTTTAGTTGTTATGGATTATAATAAATTAAAGGGTACTTTAATGAAATAATTTATTTTGAAATGTGTTCCTGAAGAAAAACAATGTTTTGGTATCAATTTCTTTTTTAAAAAGCACATTTTGATGCAGTAGATATGGTGCTTCATTATAATGCTTGAATGAAAAATGTTTTGTTTGTATATGGCAGAAACAAATTTGAAATCTTGTGCCTCCTCTATTTCTTTAATCCCTTCTTTAAATTCTCATTTTTAATCTGGATACACTATAGTCATGTAAATCTCTTTAAAGAATTGGCATTTCAAACTAGTTGTTCATTCTTTTGGAGAAAAAAGATTAATGTTGTCATTATTTGCATGGATTTTAAAAAGATAAATGAGTTCAAATTGCCCATAATTTAGCTTTTTGAATATAAATGATAAGTCGTTTGCCAATACAGCTGCAGGTAATTTTACTGAGAGAGAAGGATTGCCAATATTTTACATTTTATGCTGTGGCATTTACCCCCAAAATGTTCTGCGCATCTCATCTGCTGTCAATTAAAACCCTGAGTCTCTATGAATCTTACTCCCCATTCCTATGTAGAAACAAACAGCCATATTGATCAAATTATCTCCCAAAATACAATTGTGACTCTGCACAAGTCTAATGAATATGCCACATATACCAAAAGGAGAGAAAGCACTTGGAAAGGAACTCATTGAGATATTCTGCAGTATGAATTATTCATATATGTGAATAATATATGAAAATATATAACATATATGAATATATAATATACATAATATATAAACATATATTTCTATTAAAAACAGTTCAAGCTACAATCACTTTACATATTAGAATACATGCTACACACACACACACACACACACACACAATTAATTTACAAACACTCAGTGCAGCAAAAGTTTCCTGTTGATTGCAGAGATAAAGTAGATCAAATGACTTTTTTGACAGCAAGAGTCAAAATGGAGTTCAGGGATCTGCTAAAACCCTGTGAGGCCTTATTGTTCTGGGGCTTCCCTGGTGGCGCATTGGTTAAGAAACCTCTTGCCAGTGCAGGGGACACAGGTTCAAGCCCTGGTCTGGGAAGATCCCACATGCCATGGAGCAACTAAGCCCATGTGCCACAACTACTGAGCCTGCGTGTCACAACTACTGAAACCCGCACACTTAGAGCCCGTGCTCCACAACAAGAGAAGCCCGCACACCGCAACAAAGAGTAGCCCCCACTGATTGTAACTAGAGAAAGCCCATGCCCAGCAACAAAGACCCAACACAGACAAAAATAAAAATTAATTAATTAATTAACTTAATTTTTTTAAAAAGAAGCATATCTACTAGTTTCTACAACACCATTTGTTGAAGAGGCTATCCCTTCTCCATTATGTATTCCTGGCATCCTTGTTGAAGATGAATTGATCATGTAATTGTGAAGTTATTTCTGGGCTCTCTATTCTATTCCATTGGTCTTTTGTCAGCACCGTACTGTTTTGATTACTGTAACTGCACAATATATTTTGAAATTAGGAAGTGTTATGCCTCCAGCTTTGTTCTTCTTTCTCAGGATTGATTTGGCTATTTGTGGTCCTTTGTGATTTCATATGAATTGTAGGTCTGTTTTTTCTGCTTCTGTGAAAAAATAACTTTGGAATTTCCATAGGGATTGCATTGAACCTGTAGATCAATGGGGGTAGCATGAACATTTTAGCAATCCATGAACATCGGATGTATGGATAGTCATATTAAAAGAATGAAGGTGGGGCTTCCCTGGTGGCGCAGTGGTTGAGAGTCCACCTGCCAATGCAGGGGACACGGGCTCGTGCCCCGGAGCGGCTGGGCCCGTGAGCCATGGCCGCTGAGCCTGCGCGGCCAGAGCCTGTGCTCCACAACGGGAGAGGCCACAACAGTGAGAGGCCCGTGTACCGCAAAAAAAAAAAAAGAATTAAGGTGGACCCTTATTTTACACCATACACAAAGATTAACTGAAAATGGATTAAAGACTAATAAAAAAAATCAATCAATTCCACATTACTGTGTGTTAAATTACTTTTTTACAATAATGATACAAAAGTTTATAACGTAATGTCTGCCATAAATTTGATTATTCCCAAGTGAGAATGAAAAATACTGTTCATAGATGTATTACATGAAAAGCAGACTGGTCCTGCACCCAACTCTTTAGCAACAAGCCCTTTGCACAGCTGCATAAGAATAACAAAAATTACTAACTAAAGACCACAAGGGACTAGACCATAAGTCAAATTTATCAATCACTAGAGAGAAAGAAAGAATTAGCCTGATCATATATACTAGATAGGCAAATACAGTCCAGGTTACATCCTGAGTTCCTGACTGGTTAGCTCTTCTTCTTACTTTCAAAGTGTCCAGATTTTGATGGTGAATTATTTGCTTACCCTATATACAGTTTGTATTTTGTATATTCTACTTTTTAAAAATGTGGTCATTGATATAGAAGGCCCTTAACTGGTATTTGCTGAATGCATATTAAATGTCACTTTTCATTATCCCTAATATTTGACTTTAAAAGATAACACATTTCCTTTTCATTCAGTACTCAAAAATATATTTAATTATCTCCCATTAAGAGCCAAGCACGGTGTAATCAACTGTTAACAGCCAATAAGGAGTGACATCACCAAAATGGCAGTGTAGGGAACTCCAGGGCTCCACCTTTGCACAAAAGCAACTAAAACACCAGGAAAACTATCAGAGTTAACTTTTGCAGAGTTCTGAAATCAAGCCAAAAACTCACAACGACCAGGGTAAAATTTACTGAGAAGGATGCTGCTGCATTGCCGTAAGAGACAGCTGTGACGTTTTTAATTGCCTGTATACCGTTTCGCATTCTCCAGATTATAGTGGCTAGCGAAACAAAAGACCACACTCCTGGTGCAACGCTGCTAGTGCCAAAAGGAACAACGTGGATGTTATTCTCAAAGAACTGTGGTTGTGTTTTTTGACCTGACAGCTCCCTGAACAACCACTGTGAGGGCTTACAGTTAATTCATTTGAATCAAGGCATTCCCAGGCTGGGGTAGCATTTTCCAAAAGCATTTAAAGGCAAAAGTATTGGCACAGAAGGCTGAGGCAAGGCATAACAGTCAGGAGAAGCAATAGACTAAAAAGCCAAGGAAGAAGAGGTTGAGAAAGGAAATATGTGGGAAAATAAAAGCTTCTAAAGGATGAGTGTATAATGGGCAATTGAGAAGACCAGGCACATGCCCAGAGCTGTACACCTACTCTGAAAAGAGCTGAGGAAAACCTAGGCATTCACCTCTCTCTCACCTTCAGGGTCCATGCCAGCATAAAGTGAAGGCTAAAGCAGAGCTGTAAATGGCCTGGGTAAGTATTGAAGGAATGCAAAAGAAAGGAAATTATAAAGTTTAGCGCAGAGATCAATGAACTAGAGAACAGAAAAACAACAGAGAAAATCAACAAAACCTAAGGTGTATTCTTTTAAAAAAGATGAGTAAAATTGACAAACTTTCAGCTAGACTGACCAAGAAGAAAAAGAAAGAAAGATTCAAATTACTAAAATCAGAAATGAAAGCGGGGACATTACTACAGACCTTATAGAAATATGAAGGATTATAAGACATACTATGAACAACTGTATGCTAAAAAAATTAGAAAATCTAGATGAAATGGACAAACCCCCAGAAGCACAAACTACCAAAACTGACTGAATAAGAAATAGAAAATATAAACAGATTTACAACAGTTAAGAGACTGAATCAGTAACCAACCTCTACCCCTAAAGGAAAGCCCAGAATCAGATAGCTTCATTGGTGAATTATGCAAATTTTTCAAAGAAGAATTAACACCAATCCATTTCCAACTCCTCCAAATAATAAAAAAGGAGGGAACACTCCTATCTCATTCTCTTAGGAGAGAATAATCTTGACACCAAAGCCAAATAAAGACATCATAAGAAAACTATAGACCAATTCTCCTTATGAAAATAAAGGCAGAACTCTTCAACAAAGTACTAGAAAATTGAATCCAGCAGCATATTACAAAATTACACACCATGACCAAGCGGGATTTATTCAGGAATACAAGTGTGGTTCAACATACGAAAACCAATCAAAGTAACACACCACAACAGACTGAGGGAAAATTCATGTCACACGATAATCTCAGTTGGTGCAAAAAAAGCATGTGACAAAAGCCAAAACCCTTTCATGATAAAAACACTGCATAAACTAGGAATAGAAAGGAACTTCCTCAACCTAATAAAGGGCATCTATGAAAAACCCATAGCTGGTATTTTACTCAATGATAAGAGACTGAAATTTTTCATTCTAAGATCAGGAACAAGACAAGGATAACCAGTTTGGTCACTAGTATTCAACATTGTATTAGGAGGTCTAACCAGAACTCTTAGGCAATTAAAAACAAAACAAAGGCGTCCAAATTGGGGAAAAAAGTGAAAGTATCTCTACTTGCAGAAAAACTAATCTTCCATATAGAAAATTCTAGAAAATCCACACACAAAAAATCATTAGAGCTGATAAACAAAATCGGCAAAATGGCAGAATAAAAGATCAACACACAAGAAAATCAGCTGTATTTCTATACACTGGCAATGAATAATCTGAAAATGAAATTAAGAAACAATTCTATTTACAATAACATCAAAAATATAATATTCAGGAATAAATTTAACCAAAGAGGCACAAGACTTGTACACTGAAACTATAAAACATTGCCAAAACCAAAACCTTTTTTAATTACCTCAATAAATGGAAAGACATCCCATGTTCATCAATCAGAAGACTTAATAGTGTTAAAATGGCAATACCCCAACACCTACAAGTGATCCTCATAATCACTGCAATTCCTATCAAAATCTCATTAGCCTTTTGCAAAAATTCATATGATTCAAAATACACATGGAATTTTAAGTAACCCCAAATAGCCAAAATAATCATGACAGAGAACAGAGTTGGAGGACTCACTTCCCAACTTTAAAACCTACTACAAAGCTACAACAATCATAACAGTGTCCTGCTATCATTAGGATAGACATGTGGGTCAATGGAATAGAACAGAGATTCTAGAAATAAACCCATACATCTGTGGCCAGTTGATTTTCAACAAGGGTGCCAAGACCATTCAATAGGGAAAGAATAATTTCTTCAATAAATGGTGCTATTACAACTGGAAATCCACACAGAAAAGAATGAAGTTGAACCTCTAACTCATACCATAAAAAAAATTAACTTAAAATGAATCAAAGACCTAAATGTAAAGTTAAAGCTATAAGACTATTAGAAGAAGACATAGGCGTAAGTCTACATAACATTGGATTTGGCAATGGAATCTTGGATATGAAGTCAAAAGCACAAGCAACAAAAGAAAAAACAGGTAAAATTGGACTTCATCAAAATTAATTTTTTTGTGCATCAAAGCATATTATCAAGAAAATGAAAAGAGAGCCTACAGAATAGGAGAAAAAATTGCAAGTCATATATCCGATAAGAGTCTAGTTTCCAGAATATATAAAGAAACTTTACAATTCAACAACAAAAACAAACAACCACCGCCCCACAGTCAAAGGACTTTAGTAGGCATTTCTCCAAAGATATACAAATGTCCAACCAGCCCATGAAATGATGTTTAACATACACGTTCAACAACAGTCATTAGAGAAATGAAAATCAAAACCACAGTGAGATACCACTTTATACCCACTAGGATAGCCATCCTCATAATCATAATCACAACAACAAAGAAAATATCAAGTGTTGGCAAGGATATGGATAAATTGGGATCTTTATACATTGCTGATAGAATGTAAAATGGAGCAGTCATTGTACAAAACATTTTGGAGTTTCTTCAAGAAGTGAAACAAGGAATTACCATATAAGACAGCAATTCCACTCATACATATATATTCAAAATAATTTTAAAAGGTATCACCAAAAACTTGTACGCAAATGTCCATAGAAATACTATTTACAATCACCAAAAGGTGGAAAAAACCCAAATACCCGTCAACTGATGATTGGGCAAACAAAATATGGTATATTCATACAACGAAATACTATTCAGACATAAATGAAACATACATAAATGACACATGCTAACACATAGATGAACCTCAAGAACATTATGCTGGATGAAAGGGCGAGACATAAAAGTTCACAGTATATGATTTCATTTATATATTCAGAAGAGTTAAATGCATAGAGACAGAAGCAGATTGGTGACTGCCAGGGACTAGGGGAGTATGAAATGGGTAGTGACTGAGTATGGAATAGAGATTTCCTTTGGGGTGATGAAAATGTTTTGGAACTAGATAGACATGACGGGTGCACAAGGCTGTGAATGTTATACTTTAAAATGGTTTATTTTATACTAAGATGACTTTTGCCTCAATAATATATTTTTTTCTTAGGAAAAAAGAATGAGTACGGCAATCAGTGCTGAGGAGACAGCAATACGTATGACACAAATTCTTCCCTGTGAGGTTTTTAACCAAGTAAACCTCAAACAAACAATTACAAAATAGGCATAGCTCATATGTAGGGCTGGATAGCTGGGAAATGCATTCTTGGAAAATGACCACAAATTGAATCAACTCCATACGGTGCCCTTTCGGCATAGTTGTGAAGGCAATGAGTTCCTGGATCAGATATTCACAACTATTCTTTGACTCTTTAAATACCCAGCCATCTTGATATATCTGCAATGATGGTACATTGCAAGTGAGTTGGCCCAGGCTGCAGTGATGCATGCCATACACTCCAAAACTTCAAAGGTTATTAAAAATTGCAAATTGCCTACTGAACTTGATCCTAGATTAGCGCAGCCATTTTCCTGAAGTCATCTAAAGCTATCTTAAAACTCACATTTTTAATTCCCTGCTTAATATCCTTCCCGGCTTGCTTTGCAGGCTACAAGAAACAGATAAGGATTCAGAGTTCTCCAGCTTAGGAAGAGTAACCCCTGTCCTAACAAGAGCTGTGGAGAATTGGGTCTCCTGGTATTTATAATAATATAATAATTACACACACTTTTATAGCACTTTACTTGTATCACTTTTCTAAACGACTTACATGATTTAACTCACTTACTCATCACTCCAACACTACTTTGCAGAGGAGGAAACTGGAGAACAAAGAGGAGACAAATATCCCCAGGTCCCATTGCTAGTACGCGCTGGAGCTGGGTTTCAAGCTGAGATAATCTTGCTCTAGAATCCATACACTGAACCAATATGTACATTCTCACAAGGTCTCTTGAAGGCTCTGTCCCTAGTTGCTTGCTGAGCAAGGAGCTATGCATTCAGCAGGTAGTCAAGTTTCACGTTCAGACACTAAAATCATTCTTTAAATTAAACGACGGTTTAAAATCAACATGTGAAAATCATGTTCTTAACTCCAGATTCTATATAAATATAATTTTTTACTTCAAAAGAAATTATTCAGGCCCTGAACCTACCGATGCATTCATTATGAGGTAGAATACCTCTTTACACCAAATGAAAAAATTTGAGTCATCTTCATTATTTTTAGATAAAATAAATGTGAAATAACATTGATTTCCCCACCATTTATTAATTCAGTATTTTTAAGCACTGGCTATGGGTCAGCCTTGTGCTATGAGAATGTAGTGAGATATAACAGCAGTGGTCTTTAACCTCATGGAACTCACAGTAAGTGGGAGAAACACTAAAACAGTATTCATACAGATATATAAAGATTATGATAACTATTATGCTGGGAAAATGCAAGTGGCTTAAAGATAATGATCAGTATGTAAAAAAGGTCTCAAACAGCACTTAAATTTCTACTGCTGAAAAATAATTTGCAAATATATTAGGAATCCTGAAGGATACTTAAAAATAAAAAGCACATAAAAGATAATTCCAGATAATTTTGTTAATATTCGTAAGATGAGCAAATTTATCCTATTTTAAGGAAAGAACATAAATCAAAAATGACATTAACGGTGAAATTTTAAAAAATAAAACACAAGGTAAAGAAAGACTGATTAATTATGCAAGGATTGTACACAATTCAGGATTATCCAAATCCTCTGATCCTTTATTTTGTTCTCTTACCCTATCTCTGTATATCCCAGGGTAACCATATTTTAATCCCCAGCTTAAACGTAATCTCCTTTCTAAAATATCATTCTGAACTCTGCCCTCCTTCCAGCCAGCACAATTTGTTCTTTTCTCTCAGTATCCAAAATATTGTGTCTTTCTTAAGGTGCTCAAAACATTCGGTGTTGCATTATGAATATCAAAACATTTGGTGTTGCATTATGCATATCAGGGTTTTACCTCTACCTGAGCCATCTCTTTATACCACAGAACACCTGTAGTGCTTTTCACACGCAACAGCTATTGAGAACAATTATTCTGTCATCCCCTGGTTGTTGATATTTCTATTATAAAAAAGAATAACAGATTTGTAGCTACATTTATTGCTACATTGTCCAATGCATATTCTGGTGGACCAAACGATATAATTCTCTGATTCAGAAATAACTGGTAAATTTAAGTTATCTTAGCCATATTTGAATGAGTCATTGGGGAGTAGGTTTGGTACAGCTTTGAAATTTTTTTATAAGAAAAATAGTTCACGACAAGTAATTCATATTAAGTTGTACAACAGATGTTATGTACAAAGATGTCCTATTGAATTTATTTTCTCTTATCTTCTAATGTCATCCATTGAAAAAATTTTTCAAAAAGCAAAAAAGAATTTAGATCCTGAAACACCTACCACAAAATAGTACGATGAACAGAACATAATTTTCAATTTCAAAAATTAAGCACAGCTATAATAGAATAATTGGCATACTTTTATACTATTTTTGACAGTAACACAGTATTATAATAATAACTGCAATGAAATAGTACTTTAACTTCATTTGGTACTGACATAAGGTTGTTTTTTTTTGGTTGGCTATTAGTTCTGATTTAACATAATTTTTTGTTTTAAACACAGAATTTACCGGAAATAGGATATACAGAGAATTGATTTTTAAAGTTTAATTTCCGTGCTTTTCTATTGTAATTTCAAAAGCTTAATGTAGTCACTTTTTTAAAAATTAGCCCATTGACAATCAGAGGGATTTGAAATACCTCAAGAAGCTACTGAATTTCACTACCCACATACTCAGTACCTTCAACCATACAATGTACAGTTGTTTTTCTATTCAAAGATCGCAATTTTACACAAGTCCATCATTTTTTGTTTCATGTTTTTCATAGTCAAGGCAAACAAAATATATGCTTTTAATAAGAATGTAAATCCGAGAAGAAAAAGCAATTTGTATAGAAAGTGAGATAATTGAGAAACCAAATTCTGCCCCATTAGAAACAGTAATGTTGGAAGACAGTGAAACAATGTCTACAGGCGTCTCAGTGAAAAAGACTGTAACCTGAGTAATAGATTTGGCTACATTTTCACTACATTTATTTAAATGTAGCTCAAGTTATCTTTCAAGCAAAAAAGTACCAGGCAGACATTCCCAGGGATGCAATAAGTCAGAGAACATACAGGCATACCTCGTTTTGTTGCGCGTGGCATACACTGCGCGGTTTAGAAACGGAAGGTTCCTGGCAATTCTGCCTGGAGCAGGTCTACGAGGCGCCATTTCTCCAGCAGCGCCTGTTCACTTCACATCTCTGTCGCGTTGTAAATTCTCACGATATTTCAGACCCTCCACCAGCAAAACGATTACCCCTTGCTGAAGGAGTAAATGATGGTTAGCATTGTTTAGCAGTAACTTATTTTTTAATTAACGCATGTGCATTTTTTAATACATAATGTTACTGCTCACAAGCTACAGTGTAGCGTGAACATAACTTTTATGCGCACTGGGAAACAAGGAATTCGCGGGACTCACTTGAATGCAATATTCTCTTTCTGGCGGTGGTCTGGAAGGGAACGTGGGATGGCTCCAAGGTATGCCTGTACTCATGACTACTCTTAACAAGTTCTCAAAAACAACTATTTAATGATACAATCCAGCTAATCCAGATATATTTCAAAATAAAGGACTCAAGAACAGGGAGGCTGTGATGGTGCATATCACACATTTAAATACAGAGCTAAGGTGTGAAAATGTGTAAGAATTATAATTATAAAACAGGATGTAAACATGGAAAACCCTAACAAGTTAGAATAGTATGCAAAAATCAGAAAGAAGAGAACTCTAAGTGTGCTAACATTATCGATTTTCATTGAGAGAATAAAGAGAGATTATCTTAAATTATCTTAAATATTATCTCTATAAATCTAAAGAGAAGCACATATGAACAAAGAGAAGCTATACCTCAGAGTGAGGAAAAAATACTCATTTTAAACTGAAAGAGGGAGGAAAAAATACTTATTTAAAGATATATCTATATAATTTTCCTTGAATGCCAATAATATATATTCTTTGAAAATAAAAGAAATAATAAATTGCAAATAATTAAGGCAAAAATAAGCATACAAAAGTATTGTCAAATACATTCATTAAAGTGCAAAGATAATATTTAATGCTATTCTGCATCTTGAACTTCTTACCATTTCACCATCAATCCAGACTTATTGAAACAAAACCCCAATTCAAGATCCACCTCTTCAAGGAATCCTTTCTCACTTGTCTACAAACTAATGGAAATACCTTTGTCTCTACCCCCATAAGCACAGAACAAGCAAATGTAGCACCGTTGCCAGCAGTCAGTATTTAGCCAAACTGTGAATAAGATTCATTTTACATTTTGAAGCCTTGTTGAAATACAGAAACATGCATATCTGTTCCCTCTTTTCTCAAAATAGTATTACATTATGAACAATCAGCTTAAAGGTTTACTCTTCTCAGTCAGTTTATCTATGTGTTTGGTATTTTTTTACACATTTCAGAAAAATTGCAGTATTAAAATTGTTTAGGTTAATTTTCAGAGAAAATTTTCACTGATTATAAACTATATTATGGAATATTTCAGTGTTTATAATATATTTTCACTTTTTAATTTCCTTTTCTATGGTTATTATAATTTACATAGTTTCTTATAATTAAATGTCTGTGGTTTAAAGAAACAATGTTTAAATGCAGGATGCTACCTGTTTATAATACATAAAGTAAAATTGAAAAATAAGAGAATTATTCTATGCTAGGTAAGATGTTAACCTAAGAGAAACCTGGATGAAGGGTATACAGAATTCTATTTTTGTTACTTTGATGTAAAATTATCTCAAATTAAAAAGTTACAAATTATATGACTTTGAGCCAACAATTCCACTTCTACGATATTATCCAAGAGGTGAGGGGAGTCCAACAGTAGCAAATTTGTTAAATGAATTAAATAATATTCACAAATCATACCCACTGAAAATTGTGGGCCCCCATTATTTATTATGAGAAAGTAAAAATTATCTTGGAGTGCAAATTTTGGTCCTTCTATTCACTGGGCTGTAGTAAAAGTTCTGCTCTATATTTTATAATCTAATCATTTGTACAATACAAAGCAGAATAAGCTAAGGTTCCAGGAAGAATTCTAAGCAAAGTAAAAACAGGTTTAAAAGTAGGGTCAATACATTAGGCTGGAAGGGATCAGGAATGACTAGATTCAGAAAAGGACAATAAATAGAATGTGAAATATCTCATAATCCGTAAAGTGAATAAAGTGGTATGAATGCTGATTAAAATGATCATCTTTGACACTTTTTAAAAACAATTCATTGTATTGACTTCATATTTACTTTTCATAGATTTTCTGTTTTCCATTTATTATTCTTATTATTTGTTAAAAGTCCAGTCAAGGGGAACTAGCAGTGGACTCTCCAGCCTCTCCATTCCAACCTGAACTGCCGATGGGAGAGTGGCTCCCTTGCAGAGCCACCCTCCTCCCTGTCTTTTAACAGGTGTCTCCTGCAGCCCCCCAAGTTTAAACCCACAGGTGTGTACCTGCAATGGGGCTGATATACATGTACACTCATCAGGGAACTATGACAACCGGGCAAAGGAAGTGCCAGAAGAAGGAGAGCCTTGGCTTCTCCTGTGCCTTTGTGAGCTTTTCTCATCCGTGTGAGTCTACCCAGGGGTCCATTGAGGCCCGGCCCTCCCGCTATAATCCAGGCTCACACCGCGAGGTTGCTTTTCTTTGAGATTGTCAGGGACAGGCGGTTCCTGGCTTGGTATCAGCTCTCCCCTTATGCCTGCTGAGGCTTATTTCACTTTTTTCCACTCTGGTGGTCCCCAGGTCTCCTGATGCTCAAAGCCAGGCCATTCCCATTGAGCTAGGCTGCCAGGTCAGAGTTCCTTCTGCATCATCTCTCATTAGCATCACACTAAGGTCAAAATCAAGTACGTGCAGAAGCTGGAAATCAAATCCATTCAGCCATTCAGCAGATAACATTTTTGTATGTCCTTCTCAGAGCCAGCCACTGGGCTGAGCCCGGGGGGGGGGGGATGGGGATGGGCAAGAGAGGCAAGGTTCCTGTCCTCCTGAGGCTTACAGGGATCAGTTCCCTCCACTTTATTACTTTTTAATGGTATAGACATGATCTATAGTGTTCAGTAAATGGTCCAAATTTGAGTCATTTACATTTTCTCATAGAAATTTAGACTCAAAATGGTTTTTACAGGTAATCTGAATGTACTCCTTTGGGCTCCCATTTCCATATTTGTAACATTAAGGCATTGAAACACAATGTCTAAAAGTCATTTATAATTGCATTTCCAATATTAAAAGTCAATGAAATGAATTAATGAATGAATTAAATGAATGAATTAATAAATGAATTAATGAAATGAATTAAATTCTCAGCGAAGTTTTTGATGCAACTTAATAACAGATCCCAAAATGCAAATGACAAAATAAAGGATTAAAAGATCCTAGAAAACTTTGCAAAGGAAGTGTAAAGTAGTTGTAGGTGAAGAGGGCTTTCTAGGCTCATTACACACAAATACACAATGGGACAGAACAGAGAGCCCAGGTACCACCCACACATATATAGAAACTTGATCTATGAAAAAAGTAGCATTGAACCTGAATGGAAAAGGACAGACTATTTAACAAATAGTGATGAGAAAATTGGCTGAACTTTTACAAACATAAATCTGATCATTATCTCACACTAACCAAGAATTATTTCAGGTGAACTGAAAAACCTACATATGAAAATTAAAATTTGGAACAGTTAGAATAAAATGTACAAGAATATCTTTGTGATAGTAGGTCAGGGAAGAATTTCTCCAAAAATAAAAAAAGATAAATATATGTATCTAGTTATGGTGTGCTAAAGCTAAAATGATCTTAAAGATAGCCTTGCCCAATGCCTTAGTATACAGACAGAGACATAAAATCAAGGGGGACACAATCAGAAAATTAAGTATATGTTTAACAGTTTAACTTAATTTTCTGATTGTCTATCCCCCTTAACAGTTTATGTGATTTCTTTCATTTTAATACGGAAACAGTTTTTCAACTTTTTAAATCAGAATCACTTTGTATCTGATTAGAGATTGCTTGAAGAACTGCAATTTTTAAAAATTCTTGTTTAAAAATAAGAAATTGCATTAATGATAATTCAATGAATAAAATAAAATACTGTAAAATAAATACAAATTTTCTTACATTTTAAAGACCTTACGAAATAAATGTGATTGTGAGATAATTGAAAAATTAATTTCATGAACAAATAAAGTGAAAAGCAGGAAAACAGTACATAAAAGGTACAAGCAAAGCACTTTAAATAACTGAAAAATGGAGGTGGAAAACCATGTATTGCTTAGAAATTATGGGAAAAGCTTTGTAAATGAGGTGACTTTTTAAATGGTCTTAAAGACAGGTAGCACTGTGACAAGCCATGATAGTGACAGCAGAACAAATACTATATATCATATTATATACAGTAAGTATATACAATCAAGAGGCCAGAAGTGGGAAAATTCACCCATTTCACAATACACAAAAGGCACTATGACAGCAATGCCCTTCTCTATTTTTGCTGCCTATACTGGCTCTTTCTTGCATTTTTGGGCTTAATTTCTATATAGCATCCCCACTTCCAATCTTGACCATGCCAACCCACACCTCAAATGCACAAATATTACTGTATTACTCCCCTGCTTAAAACTCCTCTTCTAAAATCCCAATGAATACACATCAGGGTTGTAACTTCCTATAACTTTAAATGTCTTCTAAAATCTGACTCTACTCTGGCACACTTTACACACAAGCGGTTTTGGGGTACTTATGGTTCACAAACGCAGATATTCCATGACCTCTGCCCTGCCCAGGTTACCCCATCACCCAATCCTTCCTCCACACCCACTTAATGAGCCTGCCTCATCCATCAGAACAAACTCAGTCACCTCCATCCTGGTGCCTTCTTGGTTCTCAATGGCAAAGTCCCCTCCTACTAATCTCACCATCTTCCCTTGCAAAAGGCACGTATAACTCTGCATGGCAACTGTGTGTTTAATTTTTTGACCCCCTTATGAGACGTGCTCCTTGAAGGCAAGGTTCATGCTCTTTGCTTTGATGTATCCTGAGCACCTACACAGTGACTGCACAGAGCAAGACATCAATATATTCAACATTCAGTTAGATACAAGTTATGCAAAAACAATAACTTTCCTATAAATCAGTATCAACCAATTAGAAAATCTAATTTTAAAAGATTTCATTCAAAATGACAATAAAAACTTTAAAGTACATTAAGAGTAAATACAACAAAATGTTGGAAATATATGAAAACATGAAAAATTGGATCTGTTTCACAAGCTCATGGGTAAGAATACTTAATAAATGAAGGTGAAAAAATTGGCTCTCCATAGGGAAACAAATAAGATTACAAATGTAAATCCTAAAATGAGGATTAATTACAGGTTGATTAAAGATCTAAGTGTATAAATAAATGCATGAAAGCAACCGACTAAAACAGAAAAATAGCAGTTTTATACTACCGTGTGGAGTAACTTCTTAAATAAGACACAAAAGGTATAAGCCATAAAGAGAATAAGTTTGATTTCATTAAAATTTAAAGTATCAGTAAGACACAGGAGACCATAAGCAAATTTAAAGGCAAGCCATAACATGAAAGAAGATAATTGTAAAGTTTATTAACTGCATAAGAATCGTCTTCAAAATACAGAGAGAACACCTATGAACCATTAAGAAAAAATATCACATAGAAAAATAGGCAGTGGAACTGAAGAGAGAATTTATAAACCAGGAAAATCCATTGATCAACAAACATATGAAAACGTGTTCAAACTGTAGAGAAATATAACTTTCACACACCCATTTATCCAAGGAAGGAAAAAGTCTCATCTGAAAATATAAGACGTTGGTGAGGAAGCAGAGTAAAAGGGACTTAAATTCAGGGGAGAGTGCACTTGGCTATACCATCTGGGAAACGATTTGGCGATATCTAGTCTGTGCCAACATATGCCCAGAAAATCCACCTCTAGGCATATAACCTAAAAACAAACAAAAAACTCCTGCACATTGCACTAGGAAATACAAACTGTGGAGTACTTATACCAAGGAATAGTGTACAGAATAAAATGAATAAACAGAAACTCCATCAAAATGATTAAATCTCAAAAAACATAATCTTGAGCAAAGTCAAGTATGTTTCAGGAAGTTACAAAGTGTATGATTCCAGTTATATAAAGCTGAAACTATGCAAAGCAACAGCACATATTACTAAAATAAATATAAAAATATAATAAATATAGAAAAACTATGCATAGAATTATAAACGTAAGTTTACTTCTGAAGTTACTGTGTTGGGGCTTCAACTTTACCCATTTTATTTGTTTTTAAAAAGTGAAGTAAATATAGCAAAATGTTATTTTTAAGACAGTTTTACGTTCTCTGCTTGAAATGTTTCATAACTTAAAGAAATATGGCAATATCAATTGCTTCTAAGGATGTGATATAAGTTCTCCCATTTCATTGGAACAACTGGAACAATTACTTGTGAGCAATCTGAAAACACCTAGTAAAGTGAAAATGCACGTATTTTAAAAACTACAATTCTAATTCTAACCACATACCTTGGAGAAACTTGGATACATAGGATCAAGAGAATTATATAAGTGTATCTGTTGAAGTATAGTTTATAATAACAAAAATAGAAAAACCTCATTGATGTCCATTAACAGAAGAAGTATAGTTTATTTATGTAGTACAGGACAATACAGCCATTGAAATGAACAAACTGGATATATGTAGTAACATAGATAAATACTGAGTACAATTGTTCAGTGTGTTACTGTGGTAAGATTGGTAAAATATGGGTAGTCTGTATGTGGCAGTTTGTAATACGATTCTATATAATTTCCAGTATGTTTGAAATATTATGTAATTAAAAAAACCTAAATGAAACAATGGTAGATAGTGTCGATAGCTTTGAATTACAAGTTTTAGTTTTAATTATTACTCTAGGTAATGAGAAACCATGGGAAAATTCAAGAGGGGGAATTATATGTTTCAAGCTGAAATTTAGGAAAATTAATCTGGCAGAAGTACAAGGGTAATCGAGCTGGCAGTAAAAAGAACTGTTGGAAAATCCCACCAACATTTGAGCCTGAAGTTATAGAAGCAGAATTTCAACTGGAAAGAGACCACAGAGGACAAAGACGTTTGCAGGCAGCACCAATAAGATACGGCATTTGGTTGTCTGTAGTGAATCAGAGAAAGGGAAGAGCCAGTATGGTCTCTAAGATGTGGTAGTCATCTTGAAATGACTGGTAGTGTTAATAGAAATATCTACTTATATATGTTTATATGTGATGAAGTGCTCTGTTTAGCCTCGTTGCATTGGGGTGCACTATGGGTATTAAGAAGGAAAGCTTTCATAAACATTTGGGCATATGCCAATCTGGAGATTGGAAGTGAGATTAAAATATCTACTTTAGATAAATCTTTTGAGAAGTAGGAATAAAACTGTAGGGCTCAGGACTGAAAAAGGATTCTAAGAAAAAGAGGTAAGAGTTTAAGAAACAGACCATCAAGAGGAGTCTTGCAGTGGTGGGCACGGGGAGGGCAGGAGGAGGGGAGGAAGCCAGTGAAAGATGCAGCTGAAAAGGCAGAAGGACGCACAAATGTAGGGATTCCTCGCCTTCCACACAGACGTGACACCAGCTATTAGAAACAGAACACGTGCATTTAGGGCTGGAAATTGGTAAGGTGTATACAATGGAAGGCCCAGAAGTGGAGGGCTTCCTAGGTGATACTATGTGCTTCTATTAGCTGAAACGAAGTGACGGTCGAAAAAAAAACATCAAATAACAGAGAAGAGCTAGTCAAGCACAGCCCAGGAGGCCCAGCACTCCAGGTGAGGAAGCATGGCAGCCCCGATGCAGGTGTGGCCAAGGCGTGATCAACCCTAGCCAACTTCACTCTGGTCACCATGCCTTCACTTACATCAATCCATGCACATCATTTTGCCAGACTAAAATGTCTAAAACACCTTTAATCAAGTAATTGCTCTGGATTAAAATCCTGCCATGTTCCCACTTTGCATCAAACATAAAACCCAGTGAAGCGTGTTGCCTAAAGCAAAGAAAGAGGTACTGTCCCAAAGGGGTGAAATATATAAAATACTCCAAAATGGTGATACTGCTTCACTGTGGCTAGTCAAGTCCGTGTCTGTTGTTTAGAAATACCACTATCAATAGGTAAAAGTCGTGCAGTCTACCATGTTCCTGCACTTCGAATATTTTATCTTATTTACAGCTTACAGTAACCTATGGAATAGCCTTTTGGCATGTGACTCTCTATTTACAGATGGGGTACAGAGTTGGAAAGTCAGTGGAGTCAACTGAAGCTCTTTCTTTCCAGAGCTTTTCCTCCCCACTATACTGTGCTAATGCTTGAAGCTTGGAACTCTTGAGTTGAGGCTTAAATCGTGTGAATAATCTGAAATACTGAGTTTTCCTGAAGCAGAGGTTTGTGGAGAGTCGTTTCAGAGACAAAAAGAATGTAGTCATTGCTAGAAGAGGGATAGCCATCAGCTCCATCGAAGTCATAAAATCACATATCATAAAAGTCAACATCAATGAGATGGAAGAAGACATTTCAGAATTACACTTTTGCATATAGGACTATTTTGGTAATGGTTTTCATGTTTAAAAATAAAGACAAGTGAGAAAATTTCATAATTCTCAAACACATTTAAAGCGACGCATGGACCTAGGTTTCAAGGCCGGCAGATTACACGCAGCAAAGGGAAAGTGTCAAAGAGCTCTGAGGACCCACTGGTGACATTATCTTTGAGATTAAGAATTGAGACACAGCAGAGACAAAGCACTACAACAGAGATATTAAATGGCTCCAATCTATATTGGGAGGAAACCTACATAAAATAGGTTATTAAGAAAAAGTATACCATGTCCTAGTCAAGGATGCCATATCAGAGGGCAGCCTCTACTGGGGTAAGAGTGAAATACATTGTCATCAAAATGTGTGCAGTAGTTAGCACAGGTATTCTGAGAAGAAACTAGAAATGAATGTAAAAGAATGAAGCCTTCAGACTCAGTGTTATCTTACCTCCCTTAAAAATCACAGTCTTCCTCTGTAAAATAAAGATGATATCTGACCTACCCACTGAAGAAGGTGCTATTTTAAAGGGGGAACTGGGCTTCCCTGGTGGTGCAGTGGTTGAGAGTTCGCCTGCTGATGCAGGGGACACGAGTTCGTGCCCCGGTCTGGGAAGATCCCACATGCCGTGGAGTGGCTGGGCCCGTGAATCATGGCCGCTGAGCCTGCGCATCCGGAGCCTGTGCTCCGCAACGGGAGAGGCCACAGCGGTGAGAGGCCCGCGTACCGCCAAAAAAAAAACCAAGTTGTTGGTATGACTCTTAATGGAAAATTCCTCTTGCTCAAAAACAGTTATCATAAGGTTCTAATTCATATACTATTTGAAATTTCAAAACCAATATTAAAAATAAATATATACGTAAACAGTCAAAATAGCAACTGAAACAAATACAACACAAGAAATACATCTAATGTTATAGAACTTATTTTTTTTTTTTAATTAGGTAGCCTTTACAGAAATAGAGACACAGATGTGGAGAACAAATGTATGGATACCAAGGGGGAAAGATGTGGGGTGGCAGGAATTGGGAGACTAGGATTGACACATATACATTATTGATACTATGTATAAAGTAGACAACTGTTGGGAACATACCATATAGCACAGAGAACTCTACCTAACGCACTGTGGTAACCTAAATGGGAGGGAAGTCCAAGAGGGAGGGAATATCTGTATGTGTATGGCTGATTCATTTTGTTGTGCACTGGTGTATACCACAACATTATAAAGCAACCATTCTCCAATAAAAATTAATTTAAAAAATTTAGGTAGCCTTTAAACAAAACTTATGCAAAACAAATGCACTTTGGGGGTTTTTGTTGTTGCATGGTGTGTTCTTAGGGAAGCTAAATTTTAGTGCTTTCTCAAAGAATTTTCAGAAAGTGTCTTGAGGTGAAGTTAAAAAGTATTATAAATTGAATAACATCTTTAGGTAAGATTTTTTTTTTTTTTTTTTTTTTTTGCGGTACGCGGGCCTCTCACTGCTGCGGCCTCTCCCGTTGCAGAGCACAGGCTCCGGACGCACAGGCTCAGCGGCCATGGCTCACGGGCCCAGCCGCTCCGCGGCATGTGGGATCTTCCTGGACCGGGGCACGAACCCGTGTCCCCTGCATCGGCAGGCGGACTCTCAACCACTGCGCCACCAGGGAAGCCCTAGGTAAGATATTAAGACATTTTCTAGCTGATATATCGCCTATTATAGCCTTTGCATTGCAATTCAGTTGATAATGCTAAAGCTAATTATGAAGAGGTAAATTACAAAGTGCCTCCAAGACAGCAGTGCCCTCCTCTATGTGTCAATCAAAACCCTGATAGTGCAGTTCTGAATATAAACTGATTCAACAATTCAGCAAAGATTTATTGACTGCCCGCTTCTGTGCCAGGCTAAGCTAGTCTGACATTGGTTCTTACCCATTGCTGTACCCCCTGTGCATAGTACATACTAGACTTGCAGGTATTGATGCTAATTTTCCTTTTCCTTCCTTTTACTGCTTCATCTTGATATATTTCATATTAATATACCCTTAATTAATACTAATAATTCATATTAATATACCCTTAATGTTAATATACAGTAACATAGTCTTGATATTTTTAATTGAAAAACGTACCAAATATGTTACAGATTCTAATTGCGTAGCAAAATGATTATTTCCTTCACCACTGATTCTGAATCCTAAATGAGTCAGATACCCAAATGCCTCAGGTGTTAAGCTATTTTTTAAAAGCAATTTTTCGGTTCCCCCTTCACTTTCTATCCAGGTACTGAAATTAACCTGTCATCAGAGAGCATAATAACTGAAACGTGTTCCTAGAGGCTGTATTTGGGACTTCATTTATTTTGTATTCTGGGCAGTTTTATTATCATTTAAAAAGGAGCTGCAACTAGGTATCACCTTGAGAATCAAAACAGATAATGGCACTTTTTGGATGGGAATGTAGCCAAGTGATCTCTTACTGGAGATACAAAATGAAATTTCATTGAATTGTTGCTGAACTTTATCTTCTCAGTAATGACGTTTTCTAAAATTTGGACAAGGTGGCTCACTTTGAGCTCAAAAGCAAAGGTAGAGAAGTTTGCACTGCTGTTTGTCTCCAGAGTCAATGGAGTGTTCAAGCCGCTTGGCTCCTAGTAATTAAGGTGTCCTGTGGGCAAATATAGCTGATATAAAATAAACCTCATTTCACAGAGAACACTAATGTGCAACTGCAAAATAATCAACATTTATATTTTCAAACTAAAAAAACTTCTGCACAGCAAAAGAAACCATCCACAAAATAAAAAGGCAACCTATGAAATGGGAGAAAATATTTGCCAATCATGTATCCAATAAGGAGTCAATAACGAAAATATTTAAACAATTTATACACCTCAACAGCAAAAAAAACCAACAACACTCTTAGAAATGGGCAGAGGACTTAAATAGATATTTTCCAAAGAAGACATACAGATGGCCAACAGGTACAGGAAAAGGTGCTCAACATCACTAATCATCAGGGAAATGCAAATCAAAGCCCCAGTGAGACATCACCTCACACCTGTTCGAATGGCTAACATCGGAAAGGCAAGAGATAACAAGTGTTGGCAAAGATGTGGAAAAAAGGGAACTCAGTGCACTTTGGTGGGCAGGGGAGTCAGTGCAGCCACTATGGAAAACAGTATGGAGGTTCCTCAAGAAATTAAACACAGAACTACATAGGATCCAGCAGTTTCACTTCTCAGTACATATTCAGAGAAATTAAAATCAGGATTCTAGTAGAGTTATCTACACTCCAAGGTCACTGAAGCATTACTCACATAAGGCTTTCTTTGCTTATGGGACCCCAATTCAAAAGGGCTGCAAAGATGCATATTCCTTTTCAAAGGGATACACTTTCAGTAGCTCTGTCAAGGACTTTGAGCATCATAGACCAAGGTCTGTTTCAGATCTTGTAAACTACAGTTATTTAACGTTAACAAAGTACTATGAGGTTGGTATTCTTATCCTCATTTTACAAATAAGAAAAGTGAGGCTCAGAGGTATCACATTTGTAAAATGGGGCTACATTTTGATGCCCCGCTTATTTTTTTTTTTTTTTTGCGGTACGCGGGCCTCTCACCGCTGCGGCCTCTCCCGCCGCGGAGCACAGGCTCCGGACGCGCAGGCCCAGCGGCCATGGCTCACGGGCCCAGCCGCTCCGCGGCATGTGGGATCTTCCCGGACCGGGGCACGAACCCGTGTCCCCTGCATCGGCAGGCGGACCCTCAACCACTGCGCCACCAGGGAAGCCCCCCGCTTACATTTTTTAATTAAACATTTTTGAGATAATTGTAGTTCCACGTGCAGTTATGAAGAATAATACAGAGTGACCCTGCATTCTCTTTACTCAATTTTCTCTATGGGAACATCTTATATAGTCCACTATTACAACCAGGATGTCAATTAATACGGTCAAGATACAAAATATCCCCATCACCACAAAGATCCCTCACATTGCCCTTTTATCACCCTATCCACACACAAACTCCACTTGCTCTCCCCTGTCTATAACCTCTGGCTACGACAAATCTATTCTTCACTTCTATAATTTTGTATCTCAAGAATGTTATATAAATGAAATCACACAGTTTATAACATTTTGGGATTTTTTTTTCACTCACTCAACATAATTCTCTCAAGATTCATCTTTGGGAATTATCAGTTGTTTAATCCTTTTTATTGCTGAGTAGTATTACATGATGTGGATGTCCTACAGTTTAACCACTCACCCAATGATGGACATCTGGTTTGTTTTCAGTTTGGGGATATTTCAAATAAATCTGCTACAAACATTTGTGTATGGTTTCCCTGTGAACAAAAGTTTTAATTTCTCTGGGATCGATGTCCAGTGGATGGTACCGCTGACGATCGTATGGCCACTGCATAATTAGTTTAATTAAGAAACTGCCACATTGTTTTCACGAGTGTCTGAACCATGTCACATTCCCAACAGCAACATATGAGTGATCCAGGTTTCCTGCCTCTTGCCAGTATTTGCTGTTGTCACAGGTTTTCATTTTAGCCTTTCCAATAGGTGTTTACTGATAACTCATGGTGGTTTTAATTTGCATCTCACTAGTGGCTAATAATGTTGAACATCTGTTCATGTGCTTATTTTCCATCTGCATATCAACTTTTGCGAAGGATCAGTTCATTTTTTTGCCCATTTTCTAACTGGATTATTGTTTTTTAAATTTAACTGCAGCATTTTAAGAGTTTTTTATTCAAGTTCTCTGTTAGAGACATGTAGCTCGTAAATAATCTCCCCTCCCGCAATAGCTTTCTTTAAATCCTCTTCACAGGCTCTTTCATAAAGCAAAAGTTTTTCATTTTTATGAAGTTATCAAGTTTTACTTTTAACATTTAAATCGCTAATCTATTTTGAGCTATAAGGTGTGAGGTTTATGTTGAGATTCATTCATTTTGCCTATGGATGTCCAATTGCTCCCAGAACATTTATTTGAAAGATATCCTTTCTTCACTGAATTGTTTCTGCACCTTTGTCAAAAATGTGTTGCGTACATTTGTGTGGGTTCCTCTTCTAGAACAAACTTTTTCATAATTATATAGGGTCTGAATGTATGCTTCCATTAAAGCTCCTAAACTTCTCCATGGGTGAACAGAGTAATTCACTAACGATGCTCTATACGTCCACATTAGGAGTGACCACAACAGAAAATGAATTCTAGTGTCTACATATTGTTAAGGACAATTGTTTAATAACCATTACTCTAAAAATTAGTTATTTTAGTATATATTTAGTATACATAGGATTTTAGTATATTTTAAAATTTAATTGCATCACTTCCAATAATGCCATTTTATCCATTGGATGTATTAGTTGCTATTAGTTGTAATCAAAGCTGACAATGGCTGACTTAGATGGAAAAACATTTATTCAATTTTTCATTACCTCAAATCAGGAATAGAGGCTGGAGAACCAGGTTCAAGACTAAGAAACCATAAGTGACCCATTAAATTATTAAAGTTTCTTGATGAAGCTATTGCTTTTGGACAGTTTGCATTGCTTCTACTTTTGCATCAATAAATTAATCCAGGAGAAAGGACTATTCTGCGTGCCCTGTGAAGACTTCTCCACTGGGTTGCCTCTTGCATCAATAACTCAATGTCTAGACATGTAATTGGCAATACTAGCTCATTTCTCATACCCTAGTAGCAAGGAAGATGAGGAAATAATATTTTTGGTATTTTATCTTCTACAATGTGAGCCATTATTTGCTATCTTCAACATCCATAATGTGGGATTATTCTCCAAATAGTTGGAAGAACATTCAAATGCTGGGTGAAAAAAATAAATGATGGATGTCTGAACTGTATTGTTAATTGGTTTAGCTACTTCTTGAGGTATATTATAAACTATTTATCCTAGTTCAGTAGGGTTCTGTGGTAATATATAGTGATAAATAGCTTGCTTTGAAATTATTTTCTGGTGAAAAGTACTTCACTTATGCTAGAATCACTTGGGTAGATTAAAACCAAACCAAACAAATACAAACAAACAAAAACAATTCTACTGCCCAGAGATCAACTAAATAAGCCTCTCTGGGAGCCGATCTTGTCATTGCATTTAGTAAATATTAAAACAAACAAACTCAAAACCCCTCTCCTAGGATTGCAATGTGTATCCAGGGCTAAGAACCATTGCTTTAACAGGCAGAACTATTTGGCCTTGTTCGTTAAGTCAAACCCTAGAGCAGGCTTAGAATCCTTGCCTTGTTTTCCCTCCATTTTTATACAGGGGCAGGTTAGACCCACGTACACTACCTGCAAAGTTGTAGTTAGTCCTATCACTTAAATATCTTCATTTTTCTTCAACTTCACTATCACAAACCCTAGTACTAATGTGGAGGTAAATAACCTGTTGAAAACATTTCAAGACAAAATTCCCACAGGGAAAGGGTCTCACTACTAGGGAAGAGCTACAGCTGACCCTCTTGGCTCTCAGTGGAGTTCCAGAGGACCACATGGCCTCTAGCTCTCACAAAGAAATCACTATAAAACTCAACCAGCTGGGACTGCTCCATTCCTGTTAATGGTGGACCAGGTAATTTAGGCCAGCCTTTCTGCTGTTGATTAGAAATGCTGGACAAATACAAAAATCATCTATCTGAAGGCACTGAAGACTACCAAGGATAAAAACTGAGAATTTTTAATAGGAAATTCTAAAAATTAGAATGAAATGAAAATCCTAGACCTGAAAAAATTACTTAAATTGATAATAATGAATAGGTTTAACAGTAGATTATTCACAGCTGAATAGAAAATTAGTGAACTGGAAGAAATTTCAGTAGAAAATATCCATCCTGAATCTTCAAGACACAAAAATAGGGAAAAGAAAAGGTATAAAGGCACAGACGTATGGTACAAATGATCTAACATATGAGTAAGGAGGAAGAGAAAAAATGGACAGAACTGATATGTGAAAGAGTAATAGTGGATAATTTTTTAGAACTGCAGGAAGATATCAAGCTAACGGAATTAAGAAGCACTATAGACCCCAAAATAATGAACAGAATAAAAACTACACCTCCACATATGACAGCAAAACTCCTGAAAACCAGGAAAAGAGAAAGTTACAAGCAGCCTGAGGAAAAAAAGGCTAATCCTTTTCAAAAGGTAGCAATATGACTGACAGCTGACTTCTCAATGCAAACAATAATAGGTTGAAGAATTGTTTGTTCTCAGTGCTGGAAAAAATACTTCTACATCGGCGATTCTCAATCAGAGCTAGCCACTAGAATTACCAGTGCCTTTTCTGGATACTAACACCCACTCCTATTTGGTCTCCTTGCCAAAAGTCCTACCTGACTACAATCCTTTCTACACACCCGAGATTCAGGGATGTTGCTGACTTGAGAATGAACATTTGACCTTTCCTGTAAACACATCAGTGACTTCCTGGATTCTCAGGACAGAGCAAGCTCCTTTATTCTGGCCCTTTACCTCAACGTTCCACACCCATCCCAGGGACTCCAGCATGCAGTCCCTCACAAATATTGAGAATCTTTTTTTAATAGAGGGCTAAGTAATGTAGAGAATTATGCAAAATATCAGGATGCAACAGTATGAGTGTTAAGTAGCCTTTGGAGCGTTAAATAGTTGTTATGTTTTAAATGTATAGAAGAGTACATTTCATACTTATACATAAATTTGGTACCTTATAGCTAAACATCATGATTTGGCACTGGATGTACTTTTATTTAGAAGAATTACATAGCTAATACTTAAAGATTCCAAAGTGTAATGAAGTTTATAAAAGCATCAGTAAAATGACATGGGTCCTTTCTACAGCATAGCCCCAAGGGTCCTTAAAGCACTCAGAGAGATGTATTCCTTTTCCCTAGTAAGTTAAATGAAAAGGCATAGTTTTCTAAGCAAGTTCAAATATGTCAAAAGTATGTTTTTGTTCTTTTTCTTGAATAGTATGTGAGAAGTTTCACTAGAGTTATGTAGACAGAGATAAATACAGAATTTTCTCTTACTGGTTGCCACCCTTTAAAAGTTATAGTTTTTGAAAGATACACTAAATTTCAATTTTAGACTAATATCAAATATTTTTTCCAAATAAAGTATAATGTGAACATGTAACAATTTACATTTTAAAAAGTGTGCTAAGACATTTTGTGCACATTTTCTTCTCCTGGAGTTGGGCTAGGTGCTTTTACAGAGTCAGGAAGGATAACAATTCAGCATGAATGAGGACTAACAGACCATTTGGAGATATATACATATTCTATTTAATATATAACATATATATCACATTATATATATGCATGTATCTATGTATGTGTACATATGTACACACGTATACACAAACACACATACATGCATATTCAAAAGGATAGTGAATGGTCAGGAAAAGTAATTTCATATTTACAAAGAAGAAATCATGAGGAGAAAATTAACTACACGTTTACACACGCAATACATCTTATATAAAAGTTTACAAATGTAGGTGACAAAGGCATATAGCCAATTTAGAAAAATAAGGAAACTAAGGGGAAAAAAAGGAACATCATTTCGGTATACCTATTTCAACTCCTGCCACTTAAGAGTAGCAAGCCACACAAATAAACACACAACCCACCCCAGCCTCTCAGAGTTCAGGGTATACTTCAGTGCTGCCTGATATTAAAGCAACAGGGTAACACAATCACACTTTTTGCTGCATAACTATGTCACCTTTTGTGCCAGATCCCAGTAAATGTTTATTATTTTTTTACTTGTGTTTTTCTTTAAATAAACTCACTTTTCATTAAGTTCATTCAAACATAAGCTTTTATATGACAACCTTAAACAAAAGATAGCTTTTCATAAATAAAGATAATGGTAAAATAAATAGATTTAAATATTTTTAAAACATTTTAAATTCTACCAGGACACTGTAGGTTTTTGAAGCCTGTTTTCCTTTCGTAAAAGAAGAGATTAGCTGAGTTTTAGACGGTACAATGAAAATGAAATCAAGGCCATTCAAGTGGCCTGGAGAAATATCTGTACAGAACCTCCTTACTGTGGCGTATATTCTTTCATTACATAGCTCTTTTTTTCCCTCTTTTTTGAGACATAATGGACATATAACTTTGTATAAGTTTAAGGTATACAACTTAATGATTTGATATGTATATACTGTGAACTGATCAACACAATAAGTTTAGTTAACATCCATAACCTCACAGAGCTGCAATTTTTTTCTTGTGATAAGAACTGTTAAGATCTACCCTTCTAGCAACTTTCAAATATACAATACAGTATTGCTAACTATAGTCACCATTGTATATATTACATCCTCAGAACTTATTTATCTAATAACTGAAAGTGTGTACTTTTGACCTCCTTCACCCATTTCCATCACCTCCCACCTGCCAAACACACTTTTATATGCAATACAGTTAGCTTAAGGCTAAGTTAATGATAATATTTGCTTTACACTATGTTACCAATTAAAGAAAACACATTTACTTCGAATAGTACACATATCTGTTACTACCTGTCCACATATTTTGCAAAGTGGAAACTGTTCATAGTAGATATAACACTGAACTTGAAGTTATAAAACCTAGATTTGAGTATACGCACTCACACATACAAACCCAATCTGTATCTCTGTAGACCTGGCTGATTCATTTTACTTCTTTTAAATTTTAGCTTATGTATAAAATGGGGTTAAAAACTAAATATACTTTCAAAAGTATGCTGGGAGAATTATAAAATATACGTGAAAATTCTTTATAAGCTGTAAGATGCATGGTACACCCAATGCAACATGATTATGTTACTATTATACAGTCTCAAATTAGGGCTTCCCTGGTGGCACAGTGGTTAAGAATCTGCCTGCCAAGGCAGGGGACATGGGTTCGAGCCCTGGTCTGGGAAGATCCCATCATGCCATGGAGCAACTAAGCCCAGGCACCAGAGCTACTGAGCTTGTGCTCTAGAACCCATGAGCCACAACTACTGAGCCCGCATGCCACAACTACTGAAGCCCACGTGCCTAGAGCCCGTGCTCTGCAACAAGAGAAGCCACCACAAAGAGAAGCCTGAGCACGGCAACAAAGACCCAATGCAGCCAAAAACAAATTAATTAATCAATTTTTTTTAAAAAGTCTCAAACTTCACTGTATCAATTTTTTTAAAAAGTCTCAAACTTCACTGTATTTGTCCTCCAAGTCATTTTACTGTTAAGCCAAGCTTTATGCAATGGAGTCAGTAAAATAGCAGGCAAAGCACTTTGCACATGTTCAAAGATTACAACCACCATTCATTTCAAATAACACGAAAATAGTTTTCTTTATTAAATGAATTGCTGTTCTCTGCTCATAACAAAATATCATTCCTTATTCCATCCAGTTTGACTGACAGGTGCAATATTCTCAGTGGGAAATAGTGTTATAATGTAAAAATGAATTACTCAGAAGATAATCCTGCCCTGTATCTTAAAATAAAAACTAATGGCCACCATTGTAAAGCAATTATACTCCAATAAAGATGTTAAAAAAAAAAAAAAACTAATGGAGATTTATGCAGAAAGTTAACGAAAATGTTCTCTACCTAGAATTCTTGGCCTCTCTGGACAAGTTACCCAGAGCTTGAAGAATAAAGAAAATACCGTGAGTAAAATGAAGCAAAAGCTATAAACTGAAGGCAAAGAAACTATAGTATACTCTATTTTAATTAGTTTGTCTCAATTGGTAGAAATTACTTTTTCCTTTAAACTAGCACTTCAAAATTTACAAAATCTAGAGATGATCTGTAGATGGTGGGAATACAGGTAGCTTTTATTTGTATTGCTTGCTTTTTAAATTCTACAGTGTCTAAAACAAAGTGGATGGAAACAGAAACAGACCAACGATAGGAATACTCAATAGTCTTAGTAGTAGTCACATGGCTTATTATGACCCAAATAGAACAACACATTAGAATAAAAATACTTCAAAACAATGACACCGATTTCAAATACATATGTTATTTTATACTCATGTTATTTTATACTCATCCCCAATGTCAACCATTATCGAGCACTTCTGAAATACTTTTAAGGAAATTGGGAATGTAAAACTTACAAAGATAGTTGACCACTGTTTGATTACGCTATTTTCGTCCTTTAAAAGATTTCCCTGAGTACTGAGTAAAATCTTTGTTATCTGAGGGAATGCCAGCTTTTAAAGTTCACCTTGACAGCAGTCATCTGTAAACCTAGCAAGTCAAAAACTGAGATGTGAACTCTTATATCTCACACCTGATTTAATGGCTTCCCCCAGGTATTGCATGGGCATAATCATTTACTATCAAAGCCAGCAAAATGTCTGGCTTTGGTTTTTACAGTTAGGCTTACTTTTATTGTCTTTGCTTTTGGCTTTAAGTTTTGAAAATTCAAAGAAACTCAGGCATGTCCATATGCATACATAGGGATGTTTTAAAAAGGAAAAAGTCTCACTAATTCAGATAATAGAATTTCTTTAGAATAGCTAAAATGTCATATACACAAACATACGGTTGCAAATAAATTAGTATAGAGAGATTGAATAGAAGGTATACAAGACCATTTTCTACTCTAAAATTCTAAGAACAAGTGATTTTTGCAGACATATATATAGATACAGAAATAAGTGGTATGTACACATGTTAAACGTATACATAATAGCCACCATAAATAAAAATCTGAAAGAGAAAGAGAGCTCAAATAATTAAAATTTTTATACATTCTAAATCCATATTTAATGAGAAAGAGGTAAATGATAAATCACCATGGATATAATGGATCCATTTCAGAAAGCAAAATGCCCAGGATATACAATATTCACAAATGGGTAAAGATTTAAAGGCACCCAATACAACTTCTACATCTTAAATACTTAAATTGAGAACTCATATCTGAGGTAATGATCCTGAAAGTACTTTTGAACTTTTGAATGGTCAGAATTATTGTTATTTATATATCTTATCTTAAATACATTTATTGTATCTAATTCTTGGCAAATTGGTAATGCATTTCATACATGATATAATCGCTCTTCACAAAATAGTTTCTAGAGATTTGGGAGACCAGAGAAATTTTCAAATGCTCCATGGACCAAAAACGATGCAAATGCACCCACAAAAATTCCCATTCATATTAATGAGGGAGATTCTGTAACGGGATAAATTTTCAAAAACATCTCTCATAAATACTCTCTTCCATCATCAGATAAAAGCTGTTTGTAAAAGGACAGGAAAATTCAGAAGAGTTTACGAGAAGCAGATAAATAATCATCAAACCAGGTATGGGGGTGTCTCAAGGTTTTAATCAAGGAGGGAGAGAGGGCATGAGATAGATGAATCCACAATAATTGTTAAAACAAATGGAGACTATGCAAAAGAGAAAATCCTGAATAGATGATTAGCTCATAAAGTTGGTGCTCATCAAATACTCCAAAATTGTGCTCTATATTTCCCTGCTTCCCTTACAGCCAGGTGGGGACAAGGAGATTATTACTGACCTAGTGTACCATGAGCGGTGGTGATATAGGAGGTATCCACTGTTAACAACCTTGACTTAATACAACATGACTCTGGAATATTCACACACACACACACACACCCAGTGTACGCCACCTGATAAACAGGAGATGCTCCATGATTTGACCATTTGTTGCACATGTAATACCACCCTATCCTGAGACACTCCTTCAATACCCACACATACCAATCCAATCTCTCAGCTAACTTTGAGTAAGAACTAGAAAAAAAAGCTACATAAAATACTACTTGTCTATGCACAACGTGCCTGTGAATATTCACAATGATGTATTTGAATAGAATTCCTTGAAAACAATGATGTGACAGTCTAGAAGCAGTCAAACTGCAGAATTACTGTAGACTATTTGCAGGCTGGAATTTGTACACTGGTGGCAATGATGGTGATGATATGGTGATATCACTGCATAATGCTGCATTTACTTTTGCTACATTTATAGAGTCAATAAGCCCCATATAAAGTTAGTAACAGTTTCAGCAATTGTGTTCTTAGTTTATCTGCAAACCAAGAACAGGTTGGATATTTTGCAATATATGCCTTGCTGACTAAATTTAACCTATTAGAGGTCAGAAGAAGAATAGATAATAAAGGCTAAGAGATAAACAATATTGACCAAAAAGCATTTGCTTTGTTTTATATTTATTAGAGTTTTTAAGTACTCTTTTCTTAAAAAAAAAAATACTGGCCACCATGGTATCTTGTGAATTATAATATAAATCATGCAACAGATAAGATGGTGAGAACTAAACTACAGTAAGCGCTTTTAAATCCTGCAAAAGGAAAACAATATATTTATAGAAATGGTAATGTAATATAATGAAAAATTAATAGAGAATTTAAAGAAATGATTCTTTATAAGAGTCATCATTATACTTTTAATGATTTAATACCTTCAAAAATGTAATGACTGGGACTTCCCTCGTGATGCAGTCGTTAAGAATCTGCCTGTCAATGCTGGGGACACGGGTTCCATCCCTGGTCCGGGAAGATCCCACATGCCACGGAGCAACTAAGCCCTGCGCCACAACTACTGAGCCTGCTCTCTAGAGCCCGTGAGCCACAACTACTGAAGCCTGCGCTCCTAGAGCCCGTGCTCCGCAATGAGAAGTCACCGCAATGAGAAGTCCACGCACCGCAATGAAGAGCAGCCCCCACTCGCCACAACTAGAGAAAAGCCCGCGTGCTGCAGCGAAGACCCAACGCAGCCAAAAATAAATTAATAAATAATGACTTAACAAGCATATTTTTTAAAGGACAAGAGTAAAATTCAGGAAGATGATTCTATTTTTTCTCAAAATTATTTTCCTAAATGGAAGAAAAACTGATTAATGATCCAAGACAAATTTGAAAGCAAACAACAAAAAAAAAGTTTAACACTTACTACTTCACCCAACTATTTGGCTAAGGAATTATCCTCAACAGGTAGCACTAGGTTCTGTAAAAAGACACAGGGCAGGGGCCCTTTCAAACACTTTGACCTGGAAGCACCTCTGGAAGGGGTGCCCCACTGCCTAGAGGGCAGGAAATGCTTTTCTGCCCTCATTCAGCATAATAATAAGCACTAACTTGTGAGAAGTAAAGGGCACATTAAATATTTTATCTCAAAATATATTTTCATGTCATCATTTTCATCTCTGATACAACTGGCCTCACAACCAGGCCTTCTTCTCCCTTAGAATACTATAAAATTTGGTTCTTGAAAGCATGCATTCTACCCATACTAAATCAAATATCTGTGCATATTTAATTAGAATTATTTTTATTGTGAAATTTAATTTTGAACATAACCCATAAAAGAACCATTATGTATCCTCTGAGTTAAAAGTATTCTTTTATTTAGAAAAGTTCATAGTTCTGAGCCCATAAAATTATGAATATGTATTATTAACTAGGAAAACTATGCTTAGATAATTCCTATAACTGATTCCTATCATCTAATGCTTAGATAATTCCTATAACTATGATTTTGGGTATGATTATACATTTTCATTTTTAAGGCACATGATATTCACTTAGTGTTTTACTATCTTACGGGACCCATTTAACTTATTAAGCTTCACAGAATCATCTGTGTGAAGTTCTGTCATTGGAATTCACCCTTCTGAATACTAGCATATTCTGAATAGAAAAGTTGCTAAAGTTTTTTAAAATAAATAATATTCTCAAAAATAGTCAAGGTTAATTTAGTTTAATATTTTGATATTAAAACAATGCAAACTGTTTCAACATCAAACTCTGAAGTAAACATGCTTTTATTGTTTTCTGTGAAGGCTGTCCTTTACACATGCATAGCTCTAAACAGTGGGTGTGGAAAGAGATGCTTTGGAAATGAAATAAACATCTGCACACATCTTTAGGGGGGAAACGGTGTATGGTGTTCTAAAAGGGCATTTCAAAGGCTGTAAATGCCATAGTTACCCAAGAAACATTCAGTGCTCTTTCCCTGGATCCTATCTTATAATTAAGATGCAAATTCAGTTTTAATTATATGAAATCCTGGAAAGCTCTGATGGGGGAGGAATCCTATAGACTCCAAGGCCAAGTGCGCAAGGCGGGGTTCTCAGCGTTCTGTTCCTTAGTCTGATTTTCACGTACACGGTGACTGTGGAAGCAGATGCACATCTCCCCGGGGGACTTAAATCATCCATTAGCTTATAGCGTGTGAAGTGTCAGACACAATTGAGATTTCAAGAAGACGCAAGAGCGAGAATGATGAGCAAGCATCCCGTGGGAGAGCAAAGGGCTTCAAAGGTCAAGTTCCTGGAACAGTTCTTACCCCCCTCTCCGCCCTCCGCGCCCCCAAGCCCTAGCTCCGCACCTCCTGTCTTGGCCGATGGCTGTCAGGGTGACAGATTTGAGCAATACGTCCGGGCCGCGAGAAGCTATCAGCCTGCCGGACAACTGCAGCTTTTCACGAGGGTTCTTCCTTCACTCCCTGGGAAAGAATGAGGCGCATTCTTCTACCCAGGAGCGGCCCTTGAAACCCGGCCGAGGGTCTGCACGCCGCGTCTGCCCTCTCTCGCCAGGCGGGGCGCGCAGCAGCGCACCGAGGCGCCAGGCGGGGGCGAGGGGAGCTTTGTCCTCACCCAGGTTTGTGCTCCCCACTTCTACAGGTCTGCTGAAGTTGGAGAATGGGTCCCGTGTGTCCTTGGGGTACAGTCTGCATCTCGAACGTGAAACCCAACGGGGGCAGCACAAAAAGGCAAGTCTGCCTGTCCCCTCCCTCCTCCCCCAACACCTGTGTCCACCAACTCGCGCAAAGCGGCTTCTGGGTGCGAGGTGATCCTTCCTCTTTTAGGGACTCTACCCCACCTTAGTTTTCTAACGATACGTTTAGCATTTATTTTCTTCCTTTCTTTCTTTCTTTCTTTCTTTTTAATGAGAATAACGAAGTTCTCCCTCCTTCTCTTTCCCTCTCCAAGTTAGAGTAATTCATCCATTCAGCAGGGAAGGCAGCGAATGTTCTCGTTCAAGGCCGCTTTGCCCCAGGATTCCGGAGCTCCGTAGCGTGAGGTGGACATCCAGGGAATCCGGAAAGCGGGCACTTTGGCCCCCAGATCGAGTTTCCCTCGCGTTCTGGACAGGCCCACCCAGGCCGGCCTCGGGTGCCCACTCCCCCAGCGCGCGCTCCCGCGGGGACCTCTGCCCGTCGCTCCGACCGTCCCCCCACGTCTGCTCACTCTGGCGTCTCTCGGCCCAGGTGCCCGCCCTCCCCTCCCACTCCCTGCAGCCCACCTCCCAGGTCCTCTAGGGCCGTCTACGCGTTCCTCTTACCTCCTCATCCGGTCACTGGAGAAGTTTTAAACCCTCGGGGGTCTACACTGTTTCTCTCCCAAGTCGGGCAGAGCATATTTCAAAAAACCAAGAGAAGGTCTCCCTAAACTTTTCTGTCGTGAACGCTCCCGTGTCAGCGGCCGTGAGCACACACCTGCGTGCACGCGGACTTCGGTCCACCTGTCCGGGCGCACTCGCGGCCAGGGAGCCTGCCGGTGGGCAACTGCTCAGGGAGCACGAAACTCGCCGGCAGTCGCTGGCAGGGACGCGGGGCGCAGGCAAGGCATCAAAAGTGAATTTCGAAGCGGGCTGGGGAAGCGGGGAAAATGGTGATTCTAAACGCACACACACACACACCAGAGCGTGTGTCCACGTCCTGCACACAGAGCAGTTGTACCCGAAGGCACACACTCCTGAGAACAGAGCATTGTGGATTGCTCTGAATATAAACCCCCTCTGGGGCGCATTCATCTCGGAACTGACCATCCCTTTCGCCTACAAGACTTCTTAGTCTGGGTCTAAACCAGCGCCGCGCACATGAGGACGGGGACCCAGGCGCTCCCGGAGCCCTCAGCCGGGTCTGCAGAGCCCCCCGAGGCAGGTGCGGGCCCCCAGCCCCGCCGAGCAACAAGCGGGCCGTCCGCGGGAGAGCCGGGTCCTTCTTTGCCTCTGCCCCCGAGTGGGTCACCTCTCCCCGCCCCGCCCCCCATCGCCAGCTGCGCCAAACGGGCGCAGGGGAAGGAGAAAGCCTAGCGAGCGACTCACCCCCAGCTTCCTGCTGCGGATTTTCACGTAGCCCTGCTTGACTATGTCGTTAAAGTTGGAGGCCATGGCCAGCGCGTTCGGCTTCCCCGAGTCGAGAGCTGCCGTCCGCCACGGGGTCCGCGCAGGTCTCGCATCCAGCCGGCCGCCGCCAGCCGCCGCCCGGTGCCCCCGAGCTCCCGCCGCCGGGGACGCAGGCTGGGTGGCAGGGTGACCGCGGACGGGGAACGCGGCCCGGCGCCGCGAACAGCGCCCGCCCTGCGCGTTCCGGTCCTCACCTTCGCCCCCCGCCGCCGCCTGCTGCTGGCGCCCCCTCCGCGCAGCCGGCGCCCCCGGTAGCACCCACGGGCTGGCGCCTCACTCGGCGGCGCACAGCTGGCCGGAGTGCACCATCGCGGCTCCCCAGCGCGGGGGGGAGGGGCGGAACGGGGGGGGCGGGCCGATTCGCCGCCCGGCTCCCTCCCCCTGGCCCGCGGGGTGGCTGGGCTAGAAGATACTCGGAAGACGCGCCCCATCACTCGCGACTCGGGCGGGGAGCTCCTCCCGCCACCCGCGCCCTGGGTCCCGCTCCCACCCGGCTCCCTGTGCCAGCCACGCTCTCCCGGGTGCGGGATTCCTGAGGCCACGGCTCCTCATTCCCGGGCTCTTAATCTCCGCGCCCAAGCTGGACACCGGGGAAAGGGCGGTGGGGATCCTCCCAGGGAAGAAGGCCAACGGGAGCTAGGCAATTGTTTATTTCAATGGCCGTGTTTTACAGTGCATTTTTATTCCTAAGCGCACGCTCGCGCTCCAGGTCTTTGCCCCGTTAGGTTAGGAACTGTAAATCGACGCCAAGCCCTTCCCGGTGCACACAAAGAGACCAATCGTGCGCATGTGTCTAATCCCTCTGCTGCTGGAAAGACTGGAGCAATCAGGCGAGGCCCCGGTCTCCGACGTCCTCTCCCGAAGAAGCCGTGAGCGCTGGAGTGGAGTGATTTATGCCCGCGTGTTAGTTAACTATGACTAAAAGTGGCTCGTGGCTTTTCATCTTCTAGGGGAAATGCAGACCATAGCAGTTACCGGTGGATGCAAATGATTTATGGAAATGTTCCACTCGTAAAAACAAAACAATGAAGAACTCTGACCCCTTTATGTAGGAACGCGTGACATTTAGAAGTAGGCTATTCTCTGTTGTAAAGAAATTTTAATCTAAAAATTACATCCGTTTGATAAGATTCAAGGAAAAATGAGGGAGTATTAAATGTTGGTTGGGGACAATATATGGATTTTTGCTATAGGGAAGGATATTTAATACATAGTAAGGATGTTTCTAATTAAGAAAAATAATGTATAATGATTGAAAATTTTCTAAGTGACTTCTTTATAGAGTCTATGTTTAATAAGAGTTCAAAAGATCGTGTTTATTTCTGCTTATTTTGGTGAGCAGTATTTTTCCATGTTCTCAGTTTAAATTTCTTAGCCCTATTGGGAACATAACAATAGTAAGAGAGAAAGGAAACTACTTGATTGAGGCGAGAAAAATATCAAAACCTGCAGGATAAAGTAGCATGCCCCTCACCCTACCAAATGGACGCCCCAAAGGTGATTTTGGTCCCATCATTAGCAAGTCTCTATGCAGAGCCCATATAACCCAACGGCAACTCTAACCTGGCTGAACAGCACACTATTCCTATCCATTCATTTATTTAGCAAGCATTTGTTTGGATATCCGCCATGCAGAGGGCCAGGTGCCGGGGCAGACATATCCAATCACATGGCAAGATTCCTTAGGCTGCCACTCAGAATGAGTTCAAATTCTGATACTTGCAGAAAACTTGCGTAAACTCCCTGTTAACTTGGTGTGATTCCCCTTCTCCAAATACGTGGAGCATGTGGTCCAGCCCACACATTTGTTACTATTTCGTACACTACATGGCTGTTATTTCTTTTCTTCATGTGAAGACTGTTTTAGATTTGCTGATACTTTAAATACATTATTCAATTCAGTCCTCTTTGCAACCCAAGGATATTGGCTATTTAATAGATGAGGAAACTGAGGCTCAGAGATGTTCAGTTTCAGAGGCACAATTTCAAGATAGGTTTTGTGTCCACAATAATTTCCCTGACCACTAACTTCCACCATCCTTTATATAATAATCGGTTTCCACAAATTGATTGTAAGCTGTTTGAAGTCAGGGATTAATTTTGTCTCAGCAACAATCTTAAGGCATACCCAAGGATAAGGTAAGGTTGGTAACTCTGGCTTTTAAAGATTATGGAATGATTTTGCCTTTGTTCATATGCTTATGTAGGTCTTTATAATACCCTAATACGATGTAAATATTACCCTATATTTGTTTGATTCTTATATTGCTGGTATAGCAATTTGTGTGTGTGTGTGTGTGTGTGTGTCTATGACAAAATACCCTCCCCCTCTTTTTATATTGTTTGTTAGCCTCTTGAAAACACTAGGTTATGTAATATAAATTTGTCATGTAAATTCTTCTAGGTCTGGGTTGGTTGCTTGTATTCTCATGGCATAATTTATTTTAGTCACCTAAGCCCCAAACTAGTAATGTGACTTAGACATTTGAGTACATTCTTCTTTTTGTTTTCAGGAATAATTGATGAGGTGCTGTATATATCCTACTGAATCACATCAAAGCAAACAAAATGTCTGACTATCCCACTGATGAAAGGAATCAAGTGTTGTTATCCTGATCCATACATTACAAAATCCTCCTCCAACCTTCCACCTAATCGTTTTTGCAGCCCCTGATGACCATTGTTTAGATACATTGTTTTATTATGGATTGCAACATTTTGATTTTCTAATTTGATTTTATTCCTGCATTTATAAGCTCGTTTCTTACAAAACAAAACTTTCCTTTGCAAACTACAGGATTGCCCTGAAATAGATTCCTTGTAAGAAAGGCAGGGAATATGCTTGATTCTCAACCTTTATCAACCATTTTTCAGAAATATTGAATGGGTTCTAGCAAACACAAAAAGGAAACTCTGCTCCCTTTAAAATATCATCAAAGATAGAGTTTTGTATATGTGATGTATTTCAATCCATCACAGTCCTTATTCTTTTTGCTGTTTGAATTGCTCCATCCTTGACCAAAAGGAACTGTTTCAATAGACATTTTTTGTGTTTCTATCACAAAAAAACCATGAACCTTAATAGCTTTGCTGTGATCACTCACAAGATATCCCGGGCTCATCTTGTACATTTCCAACTCAGGACCTGGAATCCATTATTTCTTCTGGGAACCTTGTTCATTTTAATGGGAAATGCATTTCCCATTAATCTGGTTACTAGGGTGTTATTTTTGCTACTGATTCTAAGCTTTTCAGTTGTCAAGAAATGAAACACTTTTCTTTTAGAAATATATTTTAAAAGAGAAAAATTCTGTTTTTACAAATATTTCCAATTCAAATTAATGTTGACAGATTCCATATCTAAGGACTGCTTCTTTTCTTTTGAGCTTTCATTATGTGAAATACTCACATATTTCCAGAGTCAAACCTACCAAACAAGTTGCATTGACAGATACAGCTTTGATTTCTGTCCCTTCCTTCTGCTTTCTACTTCTTTTTAGGAAACCACTTTTATTAGTTTTGGGTTTATGTTTCCATTGCTGCTTTTTGACTATATAAGACACATATGTGCTCCTATTTCTATTTTACTTACCAAAAAAATTGCATACTATTCACACTTTTATCACTATAGTACACAGTCTCTAAACCGGGACCCAAAGATCCCCAACTCTTGGTACGATGGCCCATGTAATCCTCCTTCTGAGTCTGGCTTGGAATTTTTTACTAACTTCTAGTGAACAGAATGGCAGATGTGATGGAGTGTGCTTCCTAGATTAGGTTATAAAAGACTGTGGCTTCTCTCTTGGGTGATCTTTTTTGGATTGCTTGCTCTGGGGGAAGCCAGCCGCCACAATATGAAGCAATCCTGTGGAGAGGCCCATGTATATCAGCCTGGAGGTAGATCTTCTGAGGCTTTCCAACAGCTGTGGGTACCCTCACACATGGATTTTCCTCAGTGAAGCCTTTAAGGACTCTACCCTGGCTGACACTTTGAGAGAGAGACCCAGAGTCTGAACCAGCCACCTAACTTGCTACTAGTTGTTTCTAAATAACAGAAGACACACTTATTTTCATCTGCTAATTTTGGGGATGACTTGTTATTGTTATGCATAAATGGTATGTGGAAGTTGGGTACTGCCTCAAACAAAAACTGTAAAATTTGGGAATGGCTTTGGAATCCATCAGTGGTCTTGAGAAGAATACTGGTGAAAGCATAAAGTAACCTGCATACACTGCCAAATTGTGAAGACTGAGGACACTGTGAGTGAGATCTTACAAAAACTGAGAAAAATATTATTGGAAATTGGAGGAAGGAGCATTCTGGTTATGTATGTAGTGAAAGGAAACTTAGCAATACAGCTTCTTGCAACTATATAGAAACTAGAAAATGTACCTAATAAACTGTCATGAAGATAAGAATATTTCCAGGCAAAGTGTTGGTGGGGCAGCCTCTTTCTTCTTGCTATTTAGTAAAATGAGAAAGGAGAGAGATAAATTGAGGAATGGACCATTAAAAAAAAAAGAAGCCAACAACTGATGTTTTTTAATATTCTCAGCCTTTCCAAGCCACAACAGTGCCAAAATTAAGAAATGGCTTCTGAACAAAGATCTAACCTTGGGCACTGCTCTGAAAATTTGGTCTAAAGATACAGCCAAGGGTGTGACTGTAAAATATGTATATTTTTTTAAGATTTCAGAAAATTAATGATTTTACAGTCACATCCTTGGCTGTATCTTTAGACCAAATTTTTATGGCTGTGCTCTAATAGAATAAAGAGATTCACAAGAAACCCACAAAGCTCTTAAGAGAGTTATATATGCAGGAACATTAACAGACAAAGATTACCCAGAATGAGAGCCCCTTGGACTCCCAATATTCTGCTAGCAGGAAGCAGTTTGAGAGAAAAGCTCAGCAGAAAAACAATCAAACAAACAAAAAACTACCTTTTGGGCTTCCCTGGTGGCGCAGTGGTTGAGAGTTCGCCTGCCGATGCAGGGGACACGGGTTCGTGCCCCGGTCCGGGAGGATCCCACATGCCGCGGAGCAGCTGGGCCCGTGAGCCATGGCCGCTGAGCCTGCGCGTCCGGAGCCTGTGCTCCGCAACGGGAGAGGCCACAACAGTGAGAGGCCCACATACCGCAAAAAAAAAAAAAAAAAAAAATGTAGCTTCTCAACGTATCCACCTGAAGACATTCTGTGATTTACCTACTAAATTGGTTCTGGCACCAATTCGATGTGAGTCAGGTTGGGGGAGGGGAGGTCCTTACACCAGCTCGCAATACTCGGGACACCAGCTGGGTGTCCTACAACTCAACTCAGTTCTGACACTATCTACCCAGAGATACCATCAATATCCCACAGGTTAAGGAATCTGATTCCTACAAGACTGCCCCTCAACCATCTTCAGGTGTGAGATGGGTGGTTACCTGTACTTCTGACCAACTGGCTTATGCATCAGAGTTTTCCAAGGCCCCCTCCTGCAGTTTGATTGGATTCATTTGCTAGAGTGGCTCACAGAACTCAGGGAAGCATTTTACTTACTAGATTACTGGTTTATTATAAAAGGATGTAACTCACGAACAGCCAGACAAAAGAGATGCATAGGACAAGACATGGGGACATCTCTGCAAGATCCCACTGCTCTCCCAGCACCTCCACATGTTTACCAACCTAGAAGCTCTCCAAATCCCATCATTTGGGGTTTTTATGGAGGCTTCATTACATAGGCATGATTGATTAAATCATTGACCACTGGCAATTGACTTAACCTCCAGCCCCTTTCCTCTCCCTAGGAGGTCAAGTGGTGGGTCTGAAAATTCCAAACCTCCAATTACAGGGTTTGTTCTACAGGCAAACAACCCCCACCCTTAGATGACCTAGGGGCATTCCAAAGTAACCTGATTAACATGACAAAAGAAACTATGACCTTCTCGCTACTTAGGAAATTCCAAGCGTTTTAGAATCTACACTAGAACCAGGCAGAAGACCAAATATACATTTCTTGTTCTAAGTCAACATCACTCCTACTCAGGTCTCCTCCTTTCCTAATATTTGAACCTTCTTTCCTTCCATACTGTTAGAATTCCTCTCCTGGTTCACTTTTATTCTATTCCCAATAGTTTTTTTTTTTTTTTTAGGCTCTGTCTTTCAAAGAGTACCAAGGCCCAAGTCACTTCACTTATACCGTTACCTACATCCTCATATACTCCATGAACTTTGGAATATCTGAACCTCCAACTTTTTATCTATTGTTTCTTCAGTTGTTCTCAGATTGGTCTGCCTCACCCTCTACTCTGAGTGGGGACCCTTGAAAGTGTGCTGTTTGGGTGCATTTTGGGGTTTTTTTATTCTTAGATCCAAGATCCTTCTTTTCCTCTTGTTTCTCTTACACAACCACTCTTTTTTTGTTTTGTTTTGTTTTTGTTTTTTGCGGTATGTGGGCCTCTCACTGTTGTGGCCTCTCCCGTTGCGGAGCACAGGCTCCGGATGCGCAGGCTCAGTGGCCATGGCTCACGGGCCCAGCCGCTCCGCGGCATGTGGGATCTTCCCAGACCGGGGCACGAACCTGTGTCCCCTGCATCGGCAGGCGGACTCTCAACCACTGCGCCACCAGGGAAGCCCAACCACTCTTGTGTTGAGACTCTTGTTCCTGTTGGTGACGGGATGTACCCTCTCATTGTAGATTCTGTTGTCCATCTTGTCACCTAGTTAAGGAAACTGTGTATAGATTTTTTTCCCTTTCTACCCTGGTTGCCATCTTTCTTTATGTGAGAGGATTGGTATATTCAAATTATGTTCCTTGCCCACACCAATACCATGGTACAGACATCTACCTCTACCTTTATAAATCATTTATAATTGAAGATTTTTATATACAAATTTTAATCTACTTAGGTTTATTGGAGGGAGTGCTAATATGACTATATTTCTTCTAATGTTTAATCGTGCTTATTGAATTTGAATTGCCCCAATATTATATACTATAAAGGAATATACATCCCTTTCTGTTTTTGTACCTCCTATTCAACAGAACAGAATAGTCTATATTTATTTTACAACCATGAAATTTTATTCATTGTGTCCTTATAATGTGTATTAACATCTGGCAGTGCAAGTCCACTCTTCACCCCAATGGGTTATTTTTTTCTTTATCAAAATTTGTGATACTGAAGTGCTATTCTCCTACAAATTTTGCCACCAAATTTCTCACTGGATTTGCTTGGAATTTTGTAAATTTTTTCAGTGAAATTCGAGGGACTGTATATATTTAAAATATTGCATTTTCCCACTTAGAAACATGACTTTGCTTTTTCCTTCCACAAGTCACACGCCTTGATAAAATTTTGCAGTTTTCTTTTATAAGTATTATATTTATGCATTTCAAGTTCATACTTTGGTTCTTTTATTTTTGGCTGTCATAAATATTATTTCCTTTATTAAACTGTATAACTGATCATTAGATTATTAGAAATCCTCTTATAGACATATCACTGAAAGCTCTTATTATTTATAGATCATTTAAATTTATTCTCTTGCAATTCTTATTCAAATAAAAATAATTTTATGTCCTGTTCAATATATATATATATATATATATTTTTTTTTTTTTTCTTTTTCTTTTTTGCGGTATGAGGGCCTCTCACTGTTGTGGCCTCTCCCGTTGCGGAGCACAGGCTCCGGACGCGCAGGCTCAGCAGCCATGGCTCACGGGCCCAGCCGCTCCGCGCCATGTGGGATCTTCCTGGACCGGGGCACGAAACCCGTGTCCTCTGCATCGGCAGGCGGACTCTCAACCACTGCGCCACCAGGGAAGCCTCAATATTTTTACTACAATATTTTTCTTATTTTGTTGCAATGGATATAACTTCTGGAACAATGTTAAAAGATAAAAGCTAAAGCAGTCACAAAAATATTTTTGATGTAAACGAGAATTTGGGGAGGGATTATAATTCAGATGTTGACTGTTGATTGAGATAAAAGTAGTACTTCTCAATTCTTATGTTATGAAGTGTTCCTTACTCAAAAAAAATTTATTAAATTTTACTAAATATGTCTTCATATCTATCAAGATCATAAAATATAACTTGTATCTCAAGTATGATAAGCTAAGTATATTAATATATTTATGAGTATTGACCCAAGTTTGAATTTCTAAAATACAGCTTATTTGATCATATTTAATCATTTATTTAATAAAGTTCTCAATTTGATGGGGTAGTAACTTACCATTGATTAGTGTGATTAGCTTGTACTTTTGTGTAGCTATCCTATGTGTCTTAAGAAAAAGATAAGAAAGTTTTACTCTTCTTTGTGCGCTCAGAAACATTTTAAATATAAAAATTATCTGCTCTATGCAAGTTTGACAGCATCTTTGGTCTCACAAATTTGAAAAGTTAATTATTTTATCACTTTAAATGGTTTCTGATTTTAATGGTCTCTCCAGATATGCTAAATCTTTATCTGACAATTTTAGTGATTTATATAATACATCCCAAATATATTCATGATTTTAAATTAATATTTTGTGTTATGTGCACAGTTAAAAAATCTCTTTGGTATTTGTGTTTCTAGTCCCTTTCTTGTTTCTAATATTTTGAGTTCCTTTCTTTTGATTATGTTTACTAGATGTAGGTCTATTTTTTTTTCTAATTACCTGTTATTTTTTGGCATATCTTTAGCATATAGCTGAAAAAGTAGGCCAAAAGGCTTTATAAATTCAAATACTGGTTTCCAGCTTATATCTTTATGTCGTCCCAGTCCCTATTTCTAGAGTCAACCATATTTTCAAAGTCTTACGTTTAGTAATTTGAGGGTTACTCCAAATTAAGTGATAAGCTTATACTTCTGTTTCTTCATTTCTCAACTTTAGAATTTATCTGGTGTCGATTTTTTTCAAGGACAAATGAGTATCTGGCTCCAGTTACACCACACGCCTAACACCTCTCCAAATGTGAATACTTCTTTCACTCTTTTTATTTCACTATTGCCTCATTATGTGTTATGGGCTGAACTGTCACCCCCACCAACCCCCCCCGCACCGGCCAAATTCATATATTGAAGTCCTAACCCACCAGTGCCTCAGAATGTGACTGTATTTGGAGATAAAATCTTAAAAGAAATACTTAAGTTAAAACGATGTCATTAGGGTGGGTCCTAATCCAATATAGCTGGTGTCCTTGTAAGAAGAGGCAATTTGGACAGAGATGAGTTGAGGGAAGGTGATGCGAGGGTGATGTAGAGATACGAGGAGAGGACAGCAATTTACAAGCCATGGAGAGAGGTCTCAGAAGGAACCAAGACTGCCAACACCTTAGTCTCGGAGCTCTAGCATCCAGAATTGTGAGAAAATAAATTTCTGTTGTTTAAACCACCCAGTCTGTGGTACTTTGTTATTGCATCCTTAGCACACTAATACACTGTTACTTTAAGTGTTTATAACTTTTATTGTAGTGGTCTTTACATATTTCTTTAAATTTATTTTTTGATATTTGACTTTTTAAAGCCAATGTAAGTGGTATTTTTTGAAATTTAATTTTCAATTTATTTCGTTTTTAGGATATAAAAAATATAATTGCTTTTTTAAAATATTGACCTTGCTAGATTTACTTTTTAGACATAGTGGTATATTTGGAAATTATTTTGAGCTTCTACATGTTCAATCATGCCATCTCTAAATAAAAATAGTTTTACTGGGCTCCCCTGGTGGCGCAGTGGTTGAGGGTCCGCCTGCCGATGCAGGGGACACGGGTTCGTGCCCCGGGCCGGGAAGATCCCACGTGCCGCGCAGCGGCTGGGCCCGTGAGCCATGGCCGCTGAGCCTGCGCGTCCGGAGCCTGTGCTCCGCAACGGGAGGGGCCGCAGCAGTGAGAGGCCCGCGTACCGCAAAAAAAAAAAAAAAAATAGTTTTACTCCTTCCTTTCCATTCTTGTGCCCTTCTTCCTTCCCCTCCTCCTCCTCCAATTCTTATTCTTTCTCTGGTTAAGACCTAGTTCAATAATGTTTAATAGAAGTGATAATATTGAACATCCTTGACTGGTTGTTAACTTCAGGGAAATCTTTTAATATTACAATATTAACTATGATGTTAACGTCATAAATAGTCTTTGTTAAGGAGACCCTTCCATTGCTGGTTTTCTGTTTGACTTTACCATGTAGAGATGTTGAATTTTATCAAATGTCAAATGTTTTTAGGAACAGACAGTGTTTGAAACACTTGCAAATCTCCAGTTGGTTACACAGGCCCCATGTAGTTACAATTCCTCTTGATTCTCAATTCCACAACCCTGGCCCATTGCTGGAAGCAAAGAAAAAATCTTAGTTTCTCAGTGGACCTCTGTAGCCAAATGCCCCTAGGGAAGGAATTGCTTTCACTTTCTCTATTGCTTTAAACACTCGCCCATTGTGTTTTCAAAGATCTGGCAACAATGACATTTTGAGGGAGTTGCACGCTAGTTTTTAGAACTTTTTGGCTTTACCCTTTAAATCATACTGCATAACTTGATTTTTCCATTTCTTCATTTTTTGGCTCTCTCCTCTGAGACATTCCTTGCACTTGATCTTTCAGACCGTAAACTCATTATCATCAGTAATTTTTGCCCTAAGCCACTTTCTAGATCTTTTATTGGGAAACATGTTTATATCTCTTGAAATTATTTTGCATGAGTTCAGAAAGTTGTCATTCGGATGTTCTCATGTGTTCTTTGCATTATTTTATCTGTATCCATCTCTCTTCTACAGTTGTGCTTCCTGTGCTTTGTTTTGATTGCTTTGCCTGATCTCATTGGCTTCTAGACCCTTCCACTCTTTCTGAACGCCTCCTGTCTACATGTTGGGAATGATAACTGGAAAGACTCTTGCTTTGATAGAAAGCAAAGTGTTCTCTTCCGTGTGAGCTAGATAGGTAGAGTTAGGATAAAACTGCAAAATATTCCAAAAACGTGTTGTATATATTATAATAACTAAAGGAGATAAACTGAAGCACTACCTTTTGATTTTCTTCTACTTCAGATACAGTTTATCTAACTTTTACTTTTTCCAGTTTCTACCCTTTCCACCTAAATTGGGCTTAAAACGTAAACTGGGATTAATTGGTTATTTGCAACATATTTCTTCTTTTTCAATGATATATTTAATAGTTTGTCAAATTTATGATCTGATTTATTATTTAAATATAAAAAAAGTAATTTCATTCTTTTCAAATCATATAAGAAAATATTTGTAAATCTCATTTCTAGTTCCCATTAAAACAAGTAAATAGGTTCAAGGTATTAAATGATGACTATTAAGCTTAATTTGGAATTTTTAAATCTCTGTTAATTAATTGGCATACTTATTAATATGTAATGCTGATGCACATAGTTACAAGACATGTAATTCACGAAAAATAAAATTATTGAGTCAGCTGGAGTTGCAGAGCTATCTTCTTAGTTTTTAGCTAGAGATGCTCAATTTCATAAAACCAGTAGCTTGTTTTCAACACTCTAGGAACTTTTATTTTAATCCAAAGATTTTTCCTTAATGGAATGATATATTAAAGTAGAGCAGATGAAAAGGAACCAAAATCTGGAAAAGTTATTTTTCAGTTAGGAAGTAGAATGCACACTGTTGACAAAATTAATCAATAGTCAATCTAAGGAAGAAATGGAAAATTTTATTTGATCCAAACTGAGGATTATAACCTGAGAGACAGTCTCTCAGAGAGCTCTGAGAACTGTTCCAAAGAGGTAAGGAGGGAGGCCAGTATATTTTTCATTTTGACGAAGGGGTACCGTGCAGTCAAGCACACATCCCGGTAGAAGATTACTGCTATTCGTGAGGAACAGATAGTTAACCGTTTTAGTGCTTTTCTAAGTAAAAGATGCAAGAAACTGGGTTCCTAAAATTTTCTCCTAAAACTACGTAACTATCTGAGGGCCAGTTCTGCCAGTTTTCCTAGATCACAAACTGCTTCATCCTGATCTTCACGCTGAATTCTTTTCATGGCATACTGTCCGTCAGCAACTGCAGTAGCCAATGACTTGATTCTTGTAGGACCGGATGGTGGGCAAGACATTCTTTATGCTACAATCCCTTCCCTTTGGTCTTAATTTCGACCAAAGTTTGAGAGGCATTTTGTGACCAGTTTGTCTCATGGCACTAGGAATGCTTATTCCCAGTTCAGGTGAGGATTTTGCTGATAGGCCACTCAATGTACTATTACTGTATTAGGCTCTGTTAACAGTAACCAAAGTCTCTGGACCACCTGTCTTACTAGTCTGTTATGATCCAGGAAATGGTTCTCTCTTGTTGCTTCTTCCCATATCTAGAGTGACCCTATGACAATTATTGATCTTATAGAACAATATATTCGATCAATTGTTTCAAGTTGCCTTATTATCATTATTTTTATAGGAGTTTCAGTCACACATTTGGTAATGCAAGACACGATAAAATATCGTGTAAAATATGCAGAGTATAAGTAATATAGCTAGTAACATTAATAAGGTCCTAAGTATTTAAGTTAAGAACTTCCATTAGGTGTGGACCAATATCTCCCCAGGTCATCTGACCAGTCATTTCTGCACCATTTAAGGGAAATGATACATTGGCATTGTACATAAAGCTCACCAAATATGCCTACACATACAAGGCGAGTGGTGGGTTACCGTTACCCCTTACAGGATTGAGAAAGGAGTGGTATCTTCTAAGGAGTTACATGGCTGGTGTCAAAAGGAGAAAAATTGATCTTATGGTTGAACAGGTTTTCTGCCATTGGTCCAGTTAATGCATAACACAGATGCACAATGCACACTGGAGGGGAGGGAGGAGGCCCAAATGGGAAGAGAAAAATTTTATGTTCAAATTTTCCTTGTCTTGCCTTAAAATATGAATTTTATTTCATAAACATGATCCCTTAGAAGAGAAAACATGAACAGGAATAATGGGTGGGGAAGCTCCCGTGTTGGAGTTCCACAACCCCTGAGGCTGACTGCCCATTAGGACTTGGGAGATACTTGCAAATCTGTCTTGTCCATGATAAACATTTAACACTCCTGTTCTGCCTCTAAGAGCTTCTTAAAAAAATCTTTGATGCTAACTCTTTCATATGATGTTCAGCTTCTCTGTTTTTTAAAAACATCATTAATCTTTGCCACTCACATTTCATCTCCGAAAACTTATTTGTTGTAGAAATAGCAAGAGCACCAGAGCAAGACAAATTATAACTTCCATGAGCCTCAGTTTTTTCCCAATTAACCAAGGTGAATATCAATGATTTAGAGATGTCTATTAACATTAGGTAATATGATATCCCTGACACAGTGCCCATCCCACAGCTTATATAAAATCAATATCAACTGTCTTCTTGTGTCTTGAATAATTGTTTTGGTATAAGGGTTTTAAGGGTTTAGCCTCTCCATATGTCTAGGAACATTATATCTTGAACCACAGATAATCAATGTCATCTGCATGTATCACAGCTATCCTAATTATTTTTCAACAGATGAACTTTTTAAAAGTAGCTTATTTACTTCAATCTTATGACCAGTCTAAATATACAAACATACATAATTGAATAGGCAAAGTGTATAACTTACTAATTAGAGTCAAAATGGTTTTTCTAGTTGATTCACAGATATCGTATACTCAGGTATTTTAATGTTGTATATGCATTATTTACCAACATTAATATAATAAATAAAACATTTAATATCATAGTTCATTGTAGAGCTATGTAATGCTTAAAATGACAATAAATCCAAAAGAGAGGCAATTTGTAACTGAATATAGACCATAGGATTTGAAGTCACATGCTCTCATTTAGGGTCTTATTTCTGCAACCTATAAGCTTTGTGAACTGGGAACGTTTGGAGAATCATTCACCTTTAATGACCTTAAGTTTCTTTGGTAAAATTAAAGTGAGTATCCAATACAAACAAAATGTTCCAAATAATTGGTATGCTCATCAAATGACAGATGAATGAAAGCAATATAACCTTAAAGCACATTATAAATATAAATTACATTACCCATAACTCCAGTTACTACAAATCATTTGAAAAATATTTAGACGATAGAGGAAAAAGAACATTTACTTCACCAAAGACTGCATTTAACTCTCTAAAGCAGACTTAGATAAGTAACACAGATATTTTCTTGTTCATGGTGGAGAAAAAATTCAACATATCCAATATGGAATATAGATAGCCATTTAAATAAATAGAAGTAGTTACTGAATTAAAGTATGCAAAAGTGACTCGTAGAGGGTATTTACAACACATTTTTAAAATAAAGAGAATATTGATGCTAAATAAATGACCTATTGTATAAAATAGAGCTGGATAAATTAAGGAAAGAATGTAAATAAAAGATGGAAGTTTAAAACCTTCCTCTGAAAGAACAAAAGTCAGAATCATCAAAAAAGAAACTCCCATCAGTGACAAGAAGTTTATTCTTGAGGAGCATTTAAAAAGTGAATAGGAAAAAGACAATGGGAGGAGTTTTTTTGTTCCTCTGAGGATATCCCAACATATACTAAGGCTTGAATAACAGCCTCTCTGGTTTACTGAGTCATGGAGATTTTATAGACCACGAGGACCAGACAAGGCTCTGGGTCAGTCATGACTCAGAGAGGAAATTTCTCACCAAGGTTCACAAACCCCAATGATTCATCAGTGTCTTCCTTCTTCGGTCCCTTCTCATTACCATGGCAATTCATACAGCTCAAGAGAGTCAGAAAAGGTGTCAGAGCTTATCTCACTCCTATTCCCTGAATTTTAAATAACCATTGGAGCAAGTTTCTATCAGAACACAGGTAAATATCAGGTGTATAATATGTCATTTAATTTAGGCAACAGCAAGGAAAACAGGATAATTGGAAAGTATCTGTGGAACTATCTGACCGTTTAAAAATATTCTGCATTTACGCCGTAATAGCAGATCCATGGCAGATGATTAGGGAAAGAACAAATGCAAAGCTTTCTGCTTTCTTGAGTTCACTTCAGTGCTGTTTGAATATTAGATCTTAAGATTAATTTTAGGTCTTTATCATCAGTTCTCTGAAAATGATAGGTTAAAAATAGTCTATACAGCAAAGACAGAAGATAAAAGGCAAGGAATCACAAGAAAGGGAATTGTTTTTAAAAGATAAAAGAATTAATGCAGAAAATGATGGCTTGGAAAGTAGAAATCTGGAATGTTTCACTAACTATATATCATATAAACAGGACATACAGTTTATATCTTATAAACCCACAATGTATCTATTAGACATTTATGATTCAAATGTGATTATATTCTAGGTAATGTTAAATGTCTCAATTTCAAAAAAGCAAAAATGTATAACAACATTATAGGACATGAAACTATCAAATTTCAATGAACCTGCAAAAAATAGACAAAAATAAATAACATTTTACAATAAGTAGTAACAAAACTATATAGTAATTGTAAAGCACTAAAATCCCAAGTACAATTCTTTTTGACAACTATTCTATTTGAAGAGTATTTTGGTCAAAGAACTAATTAAAGTTCAATAGATTATTTAAAATATGTAATGAAGGGACACTATATGAAAATATTATGGATCATATATTCAAAGCTTTACTAAGATATAAATCCATGGTTGTAAATTATATCATTGTTAAAAAATAAAAGGTAATAAATTGAATGGAAATATTGAATGTTCTTTGTAAGTTAGGAAATCTTCTAAGCAGTCCTTCATTTAATCCTTATGGATGCCCTGCAAGGTATTATCACCATCCTATTGATGTAAAAACTCAAGTTCAGAGGGGTTAAGTAACCTGCTCCAAATACAGTTTCTATGTATCTTAGTTGTCTGGATCAGGAGTTTGAAATTTTTATCTGTAATTTTCTTTCTCAAGAATAGAAATAAAGAAACTAATTGTTGAACTAAAAAACATTTTAAATTAAGAAAATGGAAGAATTACTATACCAAATATAAGAACTTGTAAACAAAAAAATAACTAGGTAGTAAAATTGATGAGCCCGGGAGTTTATTTTCCAAAAACACTGATCTAATCATCAAAAGAAGATAAATTATAAATAAAACTGGAAATGAAAGAACAAAATACATAATGATTTTTAAATGAAAAGAAAATAGTATGACACAGAAAGTTATGCTGAACAATTTAATGAATGGAAACATGTCCTTAAAGATACATGATCAAAACTGTTTTTAAGGTTATTCCTTCACAATTCAACAAATTAATTAAGCTGTTAATTAAAACAGCAATTATACCCTGGTGACTGTCCTAAGCACCAAGACTATAGCTATGAATAAGACAGACATGACCACAGTGAGATATCACCTCATGCCGTTTAGAATGGCTGCTATCAAAAAGACAAGAATAACAAGCGTTGGCGAAAATGTGGAGAAAAGGGATCCCTTGTGCACTGTAGATAGGAATGTAAATTGGTGCAGCCACCATGGAAAACAATGTGGAGGTTCCTCAAAAAATTAAACATAGAACTACTATACAATCCAATCCAGCAATTCCGTTTCTGGGTATTCAGCTGAAGAAGATGAAAACACTAACTGTTAAAGATATAGGCAGTCCCATGTTCATGCAGCATTATTTACAATAGCCAAGATATGGAAACAACCTAAATGTCCATTAATAGATGAATGAGTAAAGAAATTGTGACATATATATATATATTAATATTATTCAGCCATTAAAAAGAGTGAAATCTAGCCATTTGCGGTAACACAGATGGACCTCCTGGGTACTATGCTAAGTGAAATAAGTCAGACAGACAAAGACAAATCCAGTACGATTTTATATGTGGACTCTTAAAAAGAAAAACAAGCACTAAACTCATAGACACAGAGAACAGGTTGGTGGTTGCCAGGGGTGGAGGGGTGGAGGTTGGGAGAAATGGATGACATTTTTTTTGTTTTTGATTTGGTTTAAATAAGTTAAAAATTAAATTTAAAAAAGACAAACACAGTTCAAGCCCCTCGTTTTTTTCCATAAGATGTTATGGAAAAACCCAAACGAACTTTTTGGCCAACCCAATTTAGTATCAAGGAATAAACCAACCATCACAGATGAAATTGAAAAAATTAAAAGTTACATTCCAGTAAGTTTTTGATGAAACCAATAAATACTTAAGACCTGATAATTTCTTGGTACATTAAAGAACAGATTATTCATATATTACGTACTGTGCTAGAGAAAATAAATATAAAAACATTAATTTTATATAGCCACCATAACATTTATACAATCTGTAAAAAAATAGTAAGAAAAATAATTAAAGAGAAACTCACGGTGAGACTGGATATCCTGTCTCCAACCTGCCCCTATTAGCTCTAGTGTTTTTACTGACCTTCCAACACGGGTCCTTCTGGCTGGTGTGGCTTGTGCCAAAAGGAGACCAAGTTCGGTTCAGAAGCAAAAGAAAGCTTTACTCTTACATTAAAGAATGCGAGCGGCTCGAGCTCGAGCTCTAGAGCCCACGCTCTTCCCACAGGCGGTGGGTGGGGCTGCTTTGCAGGGATCTCGTGGGGGAGGCAGAGTTCTCGCGAGGCAGGCAGAGTTCTCGCGAGGCTGTGCGCTTCGGATCAAAGCGCCCGGCGCAGTGTCTCTGCACACGGCCAGCCGTTGCAGTCATTTTGAGCTGTGTCGTGCGCGGCGCTTCTGCACACAGCCCAGGAGCTGAGGTGTCCGCAGCCATTTCGCACCCGGAAATCTGGTCTGAAAGGATGGGTGAGAAGCCTCTGCACGCGCCACCCTCTGCGCAAGCGAAGCCAGACTAAACCCAAAGGAGAAAAAAGGTTAGACTTTATCATCCAGATTCTATTTTTATTTCCTGGGAATTGTTAATGGGCTTTACTGGTGACAGTGTAAGCCCATTGGGGAAATTCCTCATTGTGGAGAGCTTTAATAAAATTGGTATTCCCAGGGGATACCTCCCACTGACCTCTCAAGGAAAGTCAAGGTTCCCAGACCCATCTGCCAGGGCCCTGGATCATCAAAGGGACAAGCACATGCTACAACTGGGCCAAAAGGCATTCCATCTGGGGACTTTGTGTCTTGAGAGAATGTCCCGAATGGGAAGGCACTTTGGCCTCAGAACAAGCTCACTCCTCTTGTGGGCCACTGGCTGTGACTTGTCTCACCATCAGAGCTCCTTTGTTTCTGTCCTAAAGTCTTATTTCAGTCTTCTGACCATTCTGTGTGTCCCCAGTATCCGCCTGACAAGGTCCCCGTAGCTTATCTAGAGTTGGCTTTTGTTATTTGCACATAATAATACCAACTAGCAAAATATGAACATGAAATTTCTAATTAAAATTCTAACAAATAAAATGAAGTTACAAAAATTAAAATATTAAACACTTTTTTTAATCTAAAAAAATTAGAATGGGTTATTGGGAAATTCTTCTCAGTGAACACAGAATACATGCATAGATATTTCATTAGAATGTGAAAATCTGTTTGGTAAAATTCAATATCTATACATTTAATAAAATCCCTTCCTAACTGGAGGGTTCATTACTTTTCACAGCAAAGAAAGTCTTTTCTTGTTTGGTAAATTCTTTTCAATTTTAACCAGTTTTGTTTTTTTTTTCATAATGAAAGCAATTGTACTTGTAGAAAATCCAGAAAACAAACAGGAAATTATCAGAAGATTAATTTACATAAACCTTTTTAAGCAGTTGGAAAATATGTGTGGTGCTGTCAGCTTAGATATGCATTAAACACACTTAGGTCACAAAAATATCAATCATGCAAGACCCCAGGATCCTAAATCCAGCTGAGCCCAGAGCTCCTGATTGTAGGGTGGGCTTGTTGCACTCAGGACTTCCCTTTTAACTTCAGCTGCATTCCAAATACAGCATGATAGCCATCTGATTGATAGAATGAATCACTTAATTGATATCTCATTTCCCATAGTGTCCCTACTAACCATCTCCCAGGTTCAGTTTTTTTTCCTTCTGTCATTCACTGATTCATTCAACAAATATTTGTGGAGCACTTATAATGGGACAGCCTATTCTAGACACTTGGGGAAACAGTGGTGAATAAGATAGACAAGAATTTTTGCCCTCATGGAACTGGTATTTTAGTGGAAAAAATGGAAAACAAAATAATTAATGTATGTAGCATTTTAGATTGTGAAAACCCTAAGTTTAACTCTAAGCAGAAGGAGGCAAGCCATTCGACCTATTTCTTCCAATATCTTTATAGGGGTTGCTAGATGGTTGTTGCTGCAGATACGAAGTCGGTACTGTATTTATGCTACAGATGAGAAATTAGATTCACAGGGATTAGACAGCTGCTACAGGACACCTGACTTGTGCGGCATTCAGCACCAGGCATCTAAGAGCTGAACCGAGGGTATATCATATTTGCATTATACCAAACTCAGCATTTCCTCACATAGGGTAAATTTGAACTGTCTATGAGAATGAGTTCTTTTTTTTTTTAACATCTTTATTGGAGTATAATTGCTTTACAATGCTGTGTTAGTTTCTGCTGTATAACAAAGTGAATCAGCTATACATATACATATATCCCCATATCTCCTCCCTCTTGCATATCCCTCCCACCTTCCCTATCCCACCCCTCTAGGTGGTCACCAACCAATGAGCTGACCTCCCTGTGCTATGCGGCTGCTTCCCACTAGCTATCTGTTTTACATTTGGTAGTGTATATATGTCCATGCCACTCTCTCACTTTGTTCCAGCTTACCCTTCCCCCTCCCCATGTCCTCAAATCCATTCTATACGTCTGTGTCTTTATTCCTGTCCTACCCCTGGGTTCTTCAGAACCATTTTTTTTTTTTTAGATTCCATATATACGTGTTAGCATACGGTATTTGCTTTTCTCTTTCTGACTTACTTCACTCTGTATGACAGACTCTAGGTCCATCCACCTCACTAAAAGTAACTCAATTTCCTTTCTTTTTATGGCTGAGTAATATTCCATTGTATATATGTGCCACGTCTTCTTTATCCATTCATCTGTCGACGGACACTTAGGTGGCTTCCATGTTCTGGCTATTGTCAATAGATCTGCAGTGAACATTGTGGTATGTGTCCCTTTTTGAATTATGGTTTTCTCAGGGTATATGCCCAGTAGTGAGATTGCTGGGTCATATGGTAGTTCTATTTGTAGTTTTTTGAGGAACCTCTATACTGTTCTCCATAGTGGCTGTATCAATTTACATTCCCACCAACAGTGCAAGAGGGTGGGAACGTGTTCTTATAGGGCAAGTAAGAACAACAGATCTTAAGAATTGTGAGGACACTTTGCTTATGTCTATAGGATAATGAACTAATATAGGTGATGTTTGGAGAATCATTACTGAGGATAAGGAAAGTAGCTGTATATCAACATGATTTGTCCAATTTAAAGATTTGCTTTTTTCCTCGATGGCAGATCTATGTTATAAAAAATCCAACTACTACCCTTTCCTGGGATCTCAACTAAAATGATTTATCTTCTTGAGGCTGTTTCTGACATCTCCATGTTTTCAGACAAAAATCAATAATTTCTTTATCCTTTATAATAAAAGTAATGAATATTCTTGAAAAATGCATGGATTTAATATATTGTAATGTAATCATTGACTTACATGTCCAATATAATAAACTGAGCACTCCATTACAATAAAAACAATTTCTAGTATCCTTTTCATATATACAGTTTAACATATTAATGTGAATATGATAAATGCTCAATAAAAAATTTATAGGATGAATCAATGTAGTAACAAACTTTACAATCAGGAAAATAAGCAATAAAAAAGAAATATAGGGCTTCCCTGGTGGCGCAGTGGTTGAAAGTCCGCCTGCCGATGCGGGGGACACGGGTTCGTGCCCCGGTCTGGGAAGATCCCACATGCCGCGGAGCGGCTGGGCCCGTGAGCCATGGCTGCTGAGCCTGCGCGTCTGGAGCCTGTGCTCCGCAACGGGAGAGGCTACAGCAGTGAGAGGCTCGCGTACAGCAAAAAAAAAAAAAAAACAAAAGAACAGAAATATAAAATGTGACTGGAATCCTTGTAAGAACCAGAAAGTTTTGAAGATAAATGGTGGACTTTAATTTCTTGTTTTTACGTGAAGCTGAAAATTGACAAAGTTTTAAAATAAAGCGAATAACACAACTTGGCTTTCTGGTACAGTTTAGTGTTGAATACATTGATTCTGCTCCAGGGGCAGATGACTCTTGTGAAGATTTAAAAAAAGATTTATTTTCCTTGTTTTATTTATTTCATGATAAGGAATTTAAGCTTAAAAGGAGGGGGAGAAATAAATGATCTGATATTATCTGTAATATTGGTAGGATGAAGGAAATCTTGTCTGTCAAGTGATAAAGAAAATCAGTAGAAGGAAACCTCAGCAGTTCTTGGGAGAAATTATTGTAAAGTGTGTCAGAAATGATGTTCATGACCTTGGATGGCACAACATACGGGTCAGAGAGAACATGAACTTGAAATTTCAATCTAAGTAGAAAAATGCAATCACCAAGGTATCACGAAGTTCTGAGAGTTAGAATAGGGGCATGTAGAAATGTACATTTTACCAAAGGAACATGTCTAACAGAAAATGTGCCAGTTATTGATTGCCATGGATAGAAAGGCATGTAACTCTGTACACCTTCATATGCCTAAGAATATAAGCATGGTAGAGTACATGTGAGTGAGGAAGAGAGAAATGAAGAGACAAAGAAAGAAATGAGAAGGAGTCGGAAAGAGAGACGTAGACACAGAAGGAGAGAGGGAAGAAAGAAGAGAGATTGCAGAAGAAAGAGAATAAAGGAAAGAGAGAAGAACAAACGATGAGAAAGTCAGAGAAAAGGAGAGTGGGTACTGAGGGAGAGAGGGAAGGAAAGAGGAAGGTGGGGAAAAGCAGGAGAGAGAGAGAGAGAGGCAGAGAGGGACTAAAGTTATTCCCGTCAGATGGAAAAGAATAGATGATCTAAACAGATGATGTTTGTGTCTCCAGTAACAGTCTGTGATATGGAAGGCTATATTTTAAAAGATGTGTTTGGATGAGTTCCTCTACTAAAGTAAGAATTATAATTATCTTCAAGTAAGTATTTGGAGTGAGTGTTTGAAAAAGAGACTGAAATTTTTGTGGTGTTCGAGGATAAAACTGGGATAAATAGATGGAACGTATAAGAAAGGATTTTTTTTTCTTCATTTACTACAGTCATTTACAGTTTGAGCTATTCAGAAACAGTGCATCGTATTTCATGAGGTAGTATTTTCCCACCACAAGAAGTTTTAAGAAACTGAGTCTTTCTCTTGAATTCTGAAGAAGAAATGCATACATTTATCAGGAGGTTGTTTCAGGCGCTTCTAAGATCACTTACAGCCCATGAATTTATGGAACACCTCGCTAAAATCAGAGATATTTCTTGTGTGTTTCTCCAATCTCTGTGATTACCTTGTATCTTCATTCATCGTTTCCGTCATGTTTCCCCCCGAGCGAAACGTCCCTGCTGCTTATCAGATATTTTTCTCCATCTGTGCTCCTCATTTATCCTCTTCAACCTCCCTGCTGATCCTCAGCTTACCCCTATTAACTTCTTCTAATTCACCCAAAAATATACCGGCTTCTACTGCCTTTTAAAAACATTCTCTGAGGGCTTCCCTGGTGGCGCGGTGGTTGAGAGTCTGCCTGCTGATGCAGGGGACGCGGGTTCGTGCCCCTGTCCGGGAAGATCCCACATGCCGCGGAGCGGCTGGGCCCGTGAGCTATGGCCACTGAGCCTGCGCGTCCGGAGCCTGTGCTCCACAACGAGAGAGGCCACAGCGGTGAGAGGCCCGCGTACCGCAAAAAAAAAAAAAAACATTCTGTGAGATTGGTCAGTGCCTCAAACCAGCGCGCCATTTCTCTCCTACTTCACCGCTAGCTTCTCTTGCTCCCAGACCCACACCACTCACTTACTCCGAGTCTTTGCAGTTTGGTTTCTGTTTCAGAAGTTAAATGAAATCTATTTTTATAGGTCACAGTTGACTTACTAATTTCAGTTGTATAATCTTTCACTGATTAAGATGTGACAGGGAAGAAGATTCAGTATAATATCGGGAAGAGATTTTTTTTTTAATTAGATAAATTCAGACATAGAATTGGTTGCATTATAAGGAAATAATTTTGCCATCACTGGTGTTTCTGGTAATGTACACAGTCTCCCTTCCCTAAACTATCTGCTTTTGATAAGTGTTCTCCCCACTGTGTATTCTGGATGATATACCAGATGAGGAGCCCTGAAGGCAAGCAATATGAACACTTTCTCACTAACTCAAGTATAGTGTGATTTATTGGAAAGATCTCGAGGGCTCTGGGAATTCTGGGGGTCCTAGTAATGGTTAGGAACCAAGGTGACGGGGGAGTATAAAGTACAGTACTGCCTTAGTGAGAACAGGCTCTTCAGTCCCTGCTCCTCAGATTAATACCTTTCCTTTGGTTTTAGCAACACTATTTCAAGGTACGATGTTTTTCCAGACTTGGAGCTAGCACACAGCCTGGCTCCTTCCCTTTCCCATTTTAAAGGAAGATCTGACCCCTTCATTTCCTATAAAGGAAGATAAGAACTTGGATTTGCATTTAATAGGAGAGAGTTTTTTAAAAAGCCACACGTAAGAAACTGACTTGCTATTATGAAAGGAGAATGTATGGTAAGCAGGAAAAACTGACAAATGTCCACTTCAGAAACAGAAAAAGTACCTTTACTCTTTCCCCAGTTAAAACCTGACCTTGAGTAAGACAAAGTGTCAGAAAAATGGTTTTTAAATAACTACTAATGACCTTGGATCTCGTTGTAAGCCTCATTAGGCAGGGTAAACAGAAAACTCTTTTGTCAATCCCAGAGGTTCTGGGAACCACTATACTATCACACTTGGTCTTTTGGGAAAAGCTCACCACAAATAATATGTATTACTGTTGTAGTATTATGTATTATGTAGTAATATATATTACTGCCCACCTCTGTATGTTTCCACTCTGTTCTCCCTTCACTGTTACTCATTTTACGTCCCTAGTGATGTGAGCTTCTCACATCACTGACCCTGCGCCAGTCTTTGCCACAGCTCTGGGAATCACTGACGCTGCTAATTCTCAGCTGTGGCACACATTTCTAATGCACAGTGTGTAGTTTTGTGGTTGCTGCACTAACTGCTTCTCAGCATCTTATCTAGTACCCTTAGCTGGAGGCCCAAATATTTAATCAACGGCCTTTACTGTTGCCTCACGTTATACCTCCTGGTCTTAGGTTTTTCTTCCTCTTCTTCCTTTTATGACTTTTGCTGCCAACTCAGTCCATTCCCATAAAGCAAGGGATGGACTGAACATTACTTCCCTAAGGAAATGAGAAAGGGAAAGAAACTATCAGTCATTGAGTGCCTAATTTTCCCAGATCCTTCATGTATGCCTTTGCATTCAGTTATCCCTGAAATCTTATAAGAAAAGTGTTATTACTCCAAACTAATTGATAGGAGAGTAATAGAACCTGGGTAATAGAACCTTTTCAAGGTCTCAAGTTGTGTACCTTACTACACACTACCTGATTTCCTTCCTGTCACACTGTCCTTCTAAGCGAACTCACTCTGGGGGAAAGAAGGTTCATGCTAACCTCGGCTGCACGGCATAATGCAGTCCAGAGGTCTTCAGAGGCGTTGTGCAGGGAGGCACAGAGAAGAGCTGCCATTCGTGGTCGTTTTGCTCTCTGATTCCTGAGAGGAAACACAAAGCCAACTGAATCACCCAGACTTCTGTTGTTTATGTGAATGATACTTCTGTCTACCTCCTCCAGGGGAGAGGGACATTAAAATCCATTGTTGAGCTTATCTAGACCTTTTACTTTTGTGTGAGAAATCATGAAGCTCATTGCACTCTTCATAATTTTTGTTGAATATGACCTCCCAGGAACACTTCTTTATTTCAAACAAATGTAATTTTTTAATTAAAAAAGCCATATAAGTGTAGCATGGATTTTTGGAACCAGACAAAAGAAAAAAATTGCATTAGCACTTGCACATTTGGGAAAATCTCAGAGAAGTGGATGTGATATTAACTGGGACACAGGCACCAATGCACAGGATCAAGGTTGTGTTATCAGCAGAGATTCGAAAAATTGTATTTCCAGATTCTCAGATATAAGATTAGAGAATTCAGCATGTCAAAGTAGAGCAGAAATTAGCTAGGACAGTAAAAAGACATGAACAATTTGGTGATGGTGATGGTGGAGGGGAGCTGACATACCTTCTGTTTTTCACTGACTTTAATTAATTAATTTAAAACATTTTTATTGGAGTATAATTGCTTTACAATGCTGTGTTAGTTTCTGCTTTATAACAAAGTGAATCAGCTATACATATACATATATCCCCATATCTCCTCCCTCTTGTTTCTCCCTCACACTTTCCCTATCTCACCCCTCTAGGTGGTCACAAAGCACTGAGCTGATCTCCCTGTGCTATGCACCTGCTTCCCACTAGCTATCTATTTTACATTTGGTCGTGTATATGTGTCCATGCCACTCTCTCACTTTGTCCCAGCTTACCCTTCCCCCTCCCCGTGTCCTCAAGTCCATTCTCTACATCTGTGTCTTTATTCCTATCCAGCCCCTGGATTCTTCAGAACCATTTTTTTTTAGATTCCATATTTATGTGTTAGCATACGGTATTTGTTTTTCTCTTTCTGACTTCACTCTGTATGACAGACTCTAAGTCCATCCACCTCGCTGCAAAGATCTCAATTTCCTTTCTTTTTATGGCTGAGTAATATTCCATTGTATATATGTGCCACATCTTCTTTACGCATTCATCTGTCGATGAACACTTAGGTGGCTTCCATGTCCTGGCTATTGTAAATAGAGCTGCAGTGAACATTGTGATACATGACTCTTTTTGAATTATGGTTTTCTCAGGGTATATGTCCAGTAGTGGGATTGCTGGGTCATATGGTAGTTCTATTTTTAGTTTTTTGAAGAACCTCCATACTGTTCTCCACAGTGGCTGTATCAATTTACATTCCCACCAACAGTGCAAGAGGGTTCCCTTTTCTCCACACCCTCTCCAGCATTTATTGTTTGTAGATTTTTTGATGATGGACATTCTGACTGGTGTGAGGTGATACCTCACTGTAGTTTTCATTTGCATTTCTCTAATGATTAGTGATGTTCAGCATCCTTTCATGTGTTTGTTGGCACTCTGTATATCTTCTTTGGAGAAATGTCTGTTTAGGTCTTCTGCCCATTTTTGGATTGGGTTTTTTTTTTTTTTTGATATTGAGCTGCATGAGCTGCTTGTATATTTTGGAGATTAATCCTTTGTCAGCTGCTTCATTTGCAAATATTTTCTCCCACTCTGAGGGTTGTCTTTTCACCTTGTTTATGGTTTCCTTCATTGTGCAAAAGATTTTAAGTTTCATTAGGTCCCATTTGTTTATTTCCGTTTTTATTTCCATTTCTCTAGGAAGTGGGTCAAAAAGGATCTTGCTGTGATTTATGTCATAGAGTGTTCTGCCTATGTTTTCCTCTAAGAATTTTATAGCATCTGGTCTTACATTTAGGTTTTAATCCATTTTGAGTTTATCCTTGTGTATGGTGTTAGGGAGTGTTCTAATTTCATGCTTTTACATGTAGCTGTCCAGTTTCCCCAGCACCAGTCTTTTCTCCATTGTATATTCTTGCCTCCTTTATCAAAAATAAGGTGACCATAGGTGTGTGGGTTTATCTCTGGAACTTCAGTACTGTTCCATTGATCTATATTTCTGCTTTGGCTATTCAGGGTCTTTTTTGTTTCCATACAAATTGCGAAATTTTTTGTTCTAGTTCTGTGAAAAATGCCAGTGGTAGTTTGATAGGGATTGCATTGAATCTGTAGATTGTTTTGGGTACTATAGTCATTTTCACAAAGTTGATTCTTCCAATCCAAGAACTCCCCATCTGTTTGTATCATCTTTAATTTCTTTCAACAGTGTCTTATCGTTTTCTGCATACAGGCCTTTAGTCTTCTTAGGTAGGTTTATTCCTAGCTCTTTTATTCTTTTTGTTGCAAGGGTAAATGGGAGTGTTTCCTTAATTTCTCTTTCAGATTTTTCATCATTAGTGTATAGGAATGCAAGAGGTTTCTGTGCATTAATTTTGTATCCTGCAACTTTACCAAATTCATTGATTAGCTCTCGTAGTTTTCTGGTAGCATCTTTAGGATTCTCTATGTATAGTATCATGTCATCTGCAAACAGTGACAGTTTTACTTCTTCTTTGTTAATTTGGATTCCTTTATTTCTTTTTCTTCTCTGATTGCTGTGGCTAAAACTTCCAAAACTATGTTGAATAATAGTGGTGAGAGTGGAAAACCTTGTCTTGTTCCTGATCTTAGAGGAAATGGTTACAGTTTTTCACCAATGAGAATGATGTTGGCTGTGGGTTCGTCACATATGGCCTTTATTATGTTGAGGTAAGTTCCCTCTATGCCGACTTTCTGGAGGGTTTTTATCATAAATGGGTGTTGAATTTTGTCAAAAGCTTTTTCTGCATCTATTGAGATGATCATATGGTTTTTCTCCTTCAATTTGTTTATATGGTTTATCACATTGATTGATTTCAATATATTGAAGAATCCTTGCACTCCTGGAATACACCCCACTTGATCATGGTGTTTGATCCTTTTAATGTGCTGTTGGATTCCTTTTGCTAGTATTTTGTTGAGGATTTTTGCACCTATGTTCATCAGTTATATTGGCCTGCAGTTTTCTTTCTTTGTGACATCTTTGTATGATTTTGGTATCAGGGTGATGGTGGCCTTGTAGAATGATTTTGTGAGTGTTCCTCCCTCTACTATATTTTGGAAGAGTTTGAGAAGGGTAGGTGTGGGCTCTTCTCTAAATGTTTGATAGAATTTGCCTGTGAAGCCATCTGTTCCTGGGCTTTTGTTGGTTGGAAGATATTTAATCACAGTTTCAATTTCAGTGCTTGTGATTAGTCTGTTTATGTTTTCTGTTTCTTCCTGGTTCAGTCTTGGAAGCTTGTGCTTTACTAAGAATTTGGCCATTTCTTCCAGGTTTTCCATTTTTTTGACATATAGTTGCTTGTAGTAATCTCTCATTATGCTTTGTGTTTCTGCAGTGTCAGTTACTTCTCCATTTTCATCTCTAATTCTATTGATTTCAGTCTTCTCCCTTTTTTTCGTATTGAGTCTGGCTAATGGTTTATCAATTTTGTTTATGTTCCCAAAGAACCAGCTTTTAGTTTTATTGATCTTTGTTATTGTTTCCTTCATTTCTTTTTCATTTATCTCTCATCTGATCTTTATGATTTCTTTCCTTCTGCTAACTTTGGGGTTTTTGGTTCTTCTTTCTCTAATTGCTTTAGGTGTAAGGTTAGGTTGTTTATTTGAGTTGTCTCATTTCTTGACGTAAGATTGTATTGCTATAAATTTCCCACTTAGAACTGCTTTTGCTGCATCCCATAGGTTTTGGGTTGTCATGTTTTCATTGTCATTTGTTTCTAGATATTTTTTGATTTCCTCTTTGATTTCTTCAGTAATCTCTTCGTTATTAAATAGTGTATTGCTTAGCGTCCATGTGTTTGTATTTCTTACAGATTTTTTCCTTTAATTGATATCTAGTCTTATAGCGTTGTGGTCCAAAAAGATACTTGATACAATTTCAATTTTCTCAAATTTACCATGGCTTGATTTGTGACCCAAGATATGCTCTATCTTGGAGAATGTTCCATGGACACTTGAGAAGAAAGTGTATTCTGTTGTTTTTGGATGGACTGTCCTATAAGTATCAGTTAAGTCCATCTTGTTTAGTGTATCATTTAAAGCTTGTGTTTCTTTATTTATTTACATTTCAGATGATCTGTGCATTGGTGAAAATGGGGTGTTAAAGCCCCCTACTATGATTGTGTTACTGTCAATTTCCCCTTTAATGGCCGTTAGCATTTGCCTTATGTGTTGAGGTGCTCCTATGTTGGGTGCATAAATATTTACAACTGTTATATCTTCTTGGATTGATCCCTTGATCGTTATGTAGTGTCCTTCTTGGTCTATTGTAATAATCTTTATTTTAAAGTCTATTTTGTCTGAAATGAGAATTGCTACTCCAGCTTTCTTTTGGTTTCTTTTGCCTGGAATATCTTTTTCCATCCTCTCACTTTCAGTCTGTATGTGTCTCTAGGTCTGAACTGGGTCTCTTGTAGACACCATATATATGGGTCTTGTTTTTGTTTCCATTCAGCCAGTCTATGTCTTTTGGTTGGTGCATTTAATCCATTTTCATTTAAGGTAATTATCGATATGTATGTTCCTATTACCGTTTTCTTAATTGTTTGGGTTTGTTATTGTAGGTCTTTTCCTTCTCTTGTGTTTCTTGCCTAGAGAAGTTCCTTTAGCATTTGTTGTAAAGCTGGTTTGGTGGTGCTGAATTCCCTTAGCTTTTTCTTGTCTGTAAAGGATTTAATTTTTCCCTTGAATCTGAATGAGATCCTTGCTGGGTAGAGTAATCTTGATTGTACCTTTTTCCCTTTCATCACTTTAAATATGTCTTGCTCCTTCCTTCTGTCTTGCAGAGTTTCTGCTGAAAGATCAGCTGTTAACCTTATGGGGATTCCCTTGTATGTTATTTGCTGTTTTTCCGTTGCTGCAGTGGTGGGCTGCACAAGCTCCTCGGAGGGGAGGTGTGAATAGTGACCTGTGCTTGCAAACAGGCTTCTTGGTGGCTGCAGCAGCAGCCTTAGTGTCTCATGCCCGTCTCTGGTGTCCATGCTGGTAGCCGCAGCTGGGGCCCATTTCTGGAGCTCGTTTAGGCAGTGCTCTGAATCCCCTTTCCGCGTGCACCCTGAAACAATGGTCTCCTGCCTCTTCGGCAGGTCCAGACCTTTTTCTGGACTCCCTCCCGACTAGCTATGGTGCACTAGCCCCCTTCAGGCTGTGTTCATGTAGCCAGCCCCATTCCTCTCCCTGGGATCCTACTTCTGAAGCCCGAGCCTCCGCTCCCAGGCCGCACCCGCCCCAGCGGGTGAGCACACAAGCTTCTCGGGCTGGCGAGGGCTGGTCAGCATCAATCCTGTGTGCGGGAATCTCTCCACTTTGCTGTCTGCACCCCTACTACTGCGCTCTCCTTCGTGGCTCCGAAGCTTCTTCCCCGCCCCACTAACCCCTGTCTGCACCAGTGAAGTGGCTTCCTAGTGTATGGAAACTTTTCCTCCTTCACAGCTCCCTCCCAGAGGGGCAGGTGCCATCCCTATTCTCTTGGCTCTGTTTATTCTTTTTTCTTTTGCCCTACCCAGGTATGTGGGGAGTTTCTTGCCTTTTGGGAGGTCTGAGGTCTTCTGCCAGCGTTCAGTAGGTGTTCTGTAGGAGCTGTTCCACATGTAGATATATTTCTGATGTATTTGTGGGGAGGAAGGTGATCTCCATGTCTTACTCCTCCACCTTCTTGAAGGTCTCTCCCTTCACTGACTTTAAAAAATGTTTATTGTTTATAAATTAATTCTGTACATTCTAATTAGCAAATCAAAATTGATGCTGGAATATTCTGTCATGTAATAGGAATTCCATAAACATTTATTTAATTCAACCCTTATTCAATGTCCTATACAGAGGTGTTCAACACTTAAACATTTTATGTGAATAATTCTTATGTTAGAGGCATTAAATTGTGGTAGAAAAAAGAGTGCTTTCATTTTGCTAAATATTTAAGTGCTCTCTGAAGCTTGATTCTGAAACCCTATTCCAGGTCTTTAAGAGAGCAGTAAATTGTGAACACATTTAACCTTGTTGCTCTTCACAGTGAAAATATGATCAAAGGAGTAAGGCATTCCATCTTTTGGTTTATGATGAGGATTAGGATTTGTCCTTTGGCTAAAGTCAATGTGGAAAATAAATTCTAGATGCCACACTGCTTTTCAGAAAATTGTTTCTGCAGTATACTGTTGCATGCAACCCTTGCTGTACAGGAAATGGAAGAGTCATGTTAAAATAAAGAACTTTGCAATGTGTGTGGGGGGGCCGGGGGGGCAGAAACGTGGGGTTATTGAACTGAGAGTTCAGGAGAGGTCCTGAACTAGAGGGAGACTCTTTCAGGTCAGGAAAAATTGTGAAGTAGGTGTTTTTACTCACAACAGTATTCAAATTATGTGCCATTGGAAATCATATGTTCAGCTGTCCCTGAGTCTATGCTCTCCCAATCTATCTAAAACCTATATGAGGAACCCACTAGAACAAAAGCCCCGCCTCTTCCTCAAAGTTGCTGTAACAAAGTCAAGGTATTCATTATGGGAAAAATATTTGGGTGTAGGAAATTTCTCATAATAGCCTTTAAATCATGTGTGTGACCATACTGGATAGCAAACATTATTCCTAAAAACCTTATTTTTACTCATCTTTGTGTTCTGTAATTGCATAAAAAAGGTATTTTCATACAATAGGCATATGTGTTGAACGAAATTCCTGGGACCCAGATTGAAGAGGACTAAGACATGGAAACAAATGAATGTAAGACTTGAGGGGTCCTAGAGGAAGAGATCAGGTGTTAGAAATAGGAAGAATGTGAAAGAGTGCATGGTAGTTACCAAACACTGCTTCCTGGGTTAGTCTGCTGATTTCCTCTCCTGCTATCTGTGAATAACTTGCCCATGCTTTGTCTTTCTTAGACTCTGGGAGGTTCTTGCTTATCTTTGATCCTCAGTGGTCTAATCTGAAGTCGATGATGGAGAGATACCTCATGGGGCTGGTACAGGCATGGGACAGAGGGTAACTAAAAATTAAACAATCACAGTGTTTGTAAAGGTCTGTAATTTCTGTGGCAGTACAACTTCCTCAAGCTTTGGCAGCCTTCATGTCTATTTGCTTTCAATAAACTGTACATGAAGTTAATCAGACATGTTGTTTTGAAACTTGATGAATCTCCTCTTTTATTTACTGGAGCTCTTGTTTGCACATCTCTCTCCCCGTCAATTTAATGGCAATTACCTTGAGGCCATGTAAAATAACAGACTTGGGGAAGAAGGAGATACCCTTAAGTAGGTTGGTACCATTGGGCTGGCTTGTATTAGAAAATCATCTCTCTTATTTCTTGGGTTACACATACAGTTGGCTTTTCCAATCCTGTAAAGCTGTAAATTATTGGGCTCTCAGCCATTTTAAGTGGCAGTCCATAGCAGAGAGAGCTTCCTTTAGTGAAATTATATTCTCTTTTATTTTTCTTAGTATTTGGCCAACTCACACCTCAGCATATCTCCTGATATCTTGTTAAAAGCATCAAGAAGCAGCTGAGGTGTATCAATATTGTGAATTTTTTCCACCCTGTTAGCTACAGACTTATTAGGCAAAGTTTATACTCCCAAATTCTCAATTTAACTCTATCAGAAATTCATTTGAACTCTTCCATCACCCTCATATTCCATCATGTACCATGTGTAACATATTTTAATTTCTAATTACTTCTCAAATGCCATAATAATTTCCTATCTCCCTATAACCATGTGGTCAAGCTCTTTAGAAGAATGCTGACTGGAGGCAGAAATCATTTAGAAAATAAATTATTTTTTTGACAAACTGTATTCAAATGATAATCAAGCAGTGACTCTATATCATGAATGTGTGGTTAGTTGAAAATACATCTGCATTAGTTATTTCCCAAGGCTGATATTCAGCTGTATGAAATAGAAGAATAATATACTAATCTGCATAAAATATATCCTTAAATTGAGAGATTCTGTAATTTCTTTTATTTAGATCCTAAAAGTGTCTACTAATGTCTTCCTGTATGATCTATGGCAGTGAAGATAAATAGGTTTTGATTGGTTAATTTAACAAATACTTACTTTTGTGTATTGTTTGTTCTGCACCCACACTGTGCTGCATCCTGAGAATACATTAGGAAAGACAGACAGGGAGGCAGGGCCTGATAGAAAGATGGATTTTAAAGTGATAAAGACACATCTGGATTTATAATTACAAAATCAGAAAAGTGTTACGATAAAAAAAAGAGGATGCTTGACATCACCGAACATAACAGAGAGGAAGATCTATTTCAGACTGGGTTATCAGAGCAGGCTGATCCAAGAGAGTGCTGTTTAATGCACTTTATTTGTTTGTTTATTTTAACTTCACATTCTTGTATTTTATGGACATGCATTTTGGAATCCATTTATTAGAACAAGCATATGAGATATATTCTAAACAGGTTAAACAGAAGTTTCAGTGTAACTGCTTTGCATAAAAATTTCAGAGGAGTCCTATAATATTAGGAACTCATTTCAAAATATTTTCATAATCCAAATAATTGCAAAAAAAATCTTACACTATTTTTCATTATACTTTTCTCTCTGCTTCTATCTTTGCCTTCTCCAAACCAAGTCAAATCAAAATGTTTTTTGTAATATTTTAAAAATCACATCACTCCTCTGCTTAAAGCTCTTCAACGCTTTAGTTTGAACTCAGAATCAACCCAAATCCCTTTTTCTGGGCTACGAAATCTCTTGTATGATTTCTGTCCATCTCCCTCCAATCATACCTCCCCATTTCTTCTCATATGCTTCTCTAAGAAATGTGATTAACTAACACTTGGAAAAAGTGTTGGAGAAAGCAATCTGGCTGCATATATTAAAATTAAAATTGTATAATCATTTTGACCCACTATTTTTCGTTTATGGAAATGTAAAAATGATGGTACTGGTAATAAAAGCTATGTACGTGGATGTTTAATACAAAAGTTGTTTGTTACAGTAAAAATCAGTTAACAAACCCTGAAAACAATCTTAATGTTCATCAATTTGTGAAAGACTCTGGAAAATTATTTTAAGGAAACCATTGTTGCCAACTATTAAAAACATATTTGGCATTGATTTTAGAATGCATTTTTACAGGTATCTGAGAATGAATTTGTCAGGACAAAGATCCAGTGCTGTATGATAGAGCGGAGTTGTCACACTGGAGATGAGAAAATGTCTCTGGCAGATCCGTATCAACTAGACACATGGTTTTCCTCCATTTCCTGAGTCTCCCTGCTAGCCAAGCTGAGTGTGAGCTAGTGGAGAAGGTAATATTCATTCCAGCTTGAGCTTGGAAAGAGAAGTCATGAGAGAAAGATGAGAAAAGGAAGAGAGAAATGATAAGAAATAACCTGTTAGAGAAAGAATGTTAAAGTAAGAGACGCATGCTTTAAAGTGTCATACAGAGTGAAGTAAGTCAGAAAGACGAAAACAAATACTGTATATTAATGCACATATGTGGAATCTAGAAAAGTGGTATAGATGAACTTATTTGCAAAGCAGAAATAGAGGCACAGACATAAGCAACAAACATATGGACGCCGGGGAAAAGGGGCGGGGGTGGGATGAATTGGGAGATTGGGATTGACATGACATATGAAGTTTTATTTGGGCATTCAGCCAGTGATTCTGGATGAGGGCTGTACATCATCAAATTTGATAAAGAATAATGACAGGCTACATACTAAGATTAAAATTAAAGTTTAGAAGACTATCATAGCAATTCTGTAGATAAATAAAAGGCAGAGGTATGGAAGAGCCTTATTTTTTGTGGGTTCAATGTAGTGTTTAGAAAATCAGGTCAGAATAGTAGCTCAGATACACAGATTTCTGCCAGGGAGTTCTCTGTCAGCTTTGTTTGGGGGCTACTAGAGCCTTCTGACAATATTTGTGCTGACAGTTTTCTAAGGCTTCAGCTGATTTTTAAGCTGGGAAAGTTCAGTTCTTTCTAGACTTTTCAAAAGTCAGCCTCATCTGTGCTTACAGATATACTTCTATATTCCACAAGTGAGTTTTCAGTGTAGTTGTTAAGACATAACCACTTATTCGTGGCTGTTTTTTGTAGAATTTCAAGATGAGGGATGACAAGCTTTTTTTTAATTAGGAACGTTGTTAAATGCATTAATAGAATTTTAACATTGAATGCACATAATAAAATAATTTTAAAATGATTGTGTATCCAATTATGGCAAGTGTTAACTTCCATTCTGGAGCTAGCTTTTTTGAGGCAAAAATTTGATTTAGGATTTATGTTTTTTGAAAAAGAAATACTTGGGAAACTATTGCATTAATATGATGAAAACAAATTATCTCTGGTTGCAATGATCTTATATGTAGAAAATCTTAAAGACTCCACAAAACAAAAACAAAAACTATTATAACTAATAAACAAATTCATTAATGTTGCAGGGTACAAAATCAACATACAAAAATCAGTTGCATTTCTGTACATTAACAATTCACCTGGAAAGAAAATATTTAAAAAATTAATAAAATTAAACAAAGAGTGAAAGACTGGTACACTGAAAACTATAAAACATTGATGGAAGAAATGTTTAAAAGATAAAAATAAATGGAAAGATATCCCATTTTCATAGGTTGGAATGATTAATATTGGTGAAATATCCATTGATCTACAGATTCAATACAATTCTTACCAAAATCTCAATGGCATTTATTACAGAAATTTTTTAAAAATCCTAAAATTCACATGAAACTTCAAAATACCCTGAGTACTAAAAACAACTTTGAGAAAGAACAAAGCTGGAGTCATCAGACTCCTTGATTTCAAAATATATCACAAGGCTGTAGTAATTAAAACAGTACTTTACTGGCATAAAGACAAACATGCAGACCAATGGAACATTTGGATGATCCAGAGCCATTTCACTGTGAGAACAAAATACGAAGGAATATGTTGAAAAGAAATATCCCTGTGCATAAAATAAAGAAAATATTAAAGGAAGGAAAGCAGTCATTCTAGCAAAACAAGTATAAAAATATCCTACATGTATTAAAGAAGGAAACAAACAAAGTTAAAAATAAGTTTGAAATTTCAGGAATCCAGATGAACCCTCCTGAAAGGAATAAGACAATGGCAGAAGGAGTTAATTGTGAGAGGAACTTTCCATGACTGTAGAAAAAAAGCAACGTAAAGTAATTTATGCTTCAGCGCTTGGAAGATTCAAAAACTGGATAAAAATACACATATTAGGGCTTCCCTGGTGGCGCAGTGGTTGAGAGTCCGCCTGCCGATGCAGGGGACATGGGTTCGTGCCCCAGTCCGGGAAGATCCCACATGCCGCGGAGTGCCTGGGCCCGTGAGCCATGGCCGCTGAGCCTGCACGTCCGGAGGCTGTGCTCTGCAACGGGAGAGGCCACAACAGTGAGAGGCCCGCGTACCGCAAAAAAAAAAAAAAAAAAAAAAAACATATTAAAGAGAACATGCACAAATAGTGGTTCTTATAGGTTCCTTCTGGAAAAGGTTTCAGAAGCATCAAATAGCAGCCCCAGATCATGAGTCTGAAGGTGATTTTCCAACTAAGACAAGTAAAGGGATGAAGAAGAATCATTTCTAAGAGTTGAGTCTTGTGGGATTGAAGTTTTCCTAAATTAAGAGGCAGTGGAACCAGCCACTGTGGCCCAGGAACTTGAAAGGTTGCTCAGAAAATTAATAAATCATGCCTGAGAAAGACACTAACCTCAGTGTAAAATTGGATCAGAAAAATGTGAGTCGGGATAAATAGCAATTTCTGCTTTTGGTTGTAAAAGGGAGACACTTCAAATATGATCTGCAGGGAGACCTTCAAGACCTTCAAGATCGCAGAGGAGTTAGACGTGGAGATCACCTCCCAACAAATACATCAGAAATACATCTACATGTGGAACAACTACACAACACCTACTGAACGCTGGCAGAAGCCCTCAGACCTCCCAAAAGGCAAGGCATTCCCCACATACCTGGGTAGGGTAAAAGAAAAAAGAAAAAACAGAGACAAAGGAATAGGGTCGGGACCTGCACCTCTGGGAGGGAGCTGTGAAGATGGAAAAGTTTCCACACACTAGGAAGTCCCTTCAGTGGTGGAGATGGGGGTGGCAGGGGGGAAGCTTTGGAGCCACGGAGGAGAGTGCAGCAACAGGGGTGCAGAGGGCAAAGCGGAGAGATTCCCGCACAGAGGATTGGTGCCGACCGGCACTCACCAGCCCGAGAGGCTTGTCTGCTCACCCGCCAGGGTGGGTGGGGCTGGGAGCTGAGGCTCGGCCTTCGGAAGTCAGACCCCGGGAGAGGACTGGGGTTGGCTGCGTGAACACAGCCCGAAGGGGTCTAGTGCAACACAGCTAGCAGGGAGGGAGTCCGGGAAAAAGTCTGGACTTGCCTAAGAGGCAAGAGACCATTGTTTCGGGGTGCACGAGGAGAGGGGATTCAGAGCACTGCCTAAACAAGCTCCAGAAATGGGTGCATGCCGCAGCTATCAGCACAGACACCAGAGATGGTCATGAAATGCTAAGGCTGCTGCTACAGCCACCGAGAAGCCTGTTTGCAAGCACCGGTCACTATCCACATCTCCCCTCCCAAGATCCTGTGCAGCCCGCCACTGCCAGGGTCCCGTGATCCAGGGACAACGTCCCCAGGAGAACAGATGGCACACCTCAGGCTGTTGCAACCTCATGTTGGCCTCTGCCGCCCCAGGCTTGCCCCGCCTTCCATACCCCTCCCTCCCCCCAGCCTGAGTGAGCCAGAGCCCCCTAATCAGCTGCTACTTTAACCCCGTCCTGTCTGAGCAAAGAAGAGACGCCCTCAGGTGACCTACACGCAGAGGCGGGGCCAAATCCAACGCTGAACCCCAGGAGCTGTGCGAACAAAGAAGAGAATGGAAAATCTCTCCCAGCAGCCTCAGGAGCAGTGGATTAAATCTCCACAATCAACTTGATGTACCCTGCATCTGTGGATTACCTGAACAGACAACAAATCATCCCAAAATTGAGGCGGTGGACTTTGGGAGCAATGATATATATATTCTTTTTCCTTTTTCTCTTTCTGTGAGTGTGCATGTGTATGCTTCTTAGTGTGATTTTGTCTGTATAGCTTTGCTTTTACCATTTGTCCTAGGATTCTGTCTCTCTGTTTTTTTTTTTTTCCTTAGTATACTTTTTAGTGCTTTTTATCATTGGTGGATTCGTTTTTTGGTTTGGTTGGACTCTTCTTTCTTTCTTTCTTTTTTTATTACTTTTAAACTTTTTTTTTAATAATTATTTTTTTACTTTAATAACTTTATTTTCCTTTCTTTCTTTCATTCTTTCTTTCTTTTTTCCTTTCTTTCTTTCTTTCATCTCATTTTTCTTCTGAGCCATGTGGCTTACACTGTCTTGGTGATCTGACTGGGTGTCATGCCTGTGCCTCTGAGGTGAGAGAGCTGAATTCAAGACATTGGTCCACCACAGACCTCCCAGCCCCATGTAATATCAAACGGCAAAATCTCTCCCAGAGATCTCCATTCTTAATTCTAAGACCAAGCTCCACTCAACGACCAGCAAGCTACAGTGCTGGACACCCTATGCCAAACAACTGGCAAGACAGGAACACAACCCCACCCATTAGCAGAGAGGCTGCCTAAAATCATAATAAAGTCACAGACACCCCAAAACACATCACTGTACGCGGTCCTGCCCAACAGAAAGACAAGATCCAGCCTCATCCAACAGAACACAGGCACCAATCCCCACCACCAGGAAGCCCGCACAACCCACTGAACCAACCTTAGCCACTGGGGGCAGACACCAAAAACAATGGGAACTACAAACATGTAGCCTGCAAAAAGGAGACTCAGACACAGTAAGTTAGGCAAAATGAGAAGACAGAGAAACACACAGCAGATGAAGGAGCAAGGCAAAAACCCACCAGACCTAACAAATGAAGAGAAAATAGGCAGTCTACCTGAAAAGGAATTCAGAGTAATGATAGTAAAGATGATCCAAAATCTTGCAAATAGAATGGAGAAAATGCAAGAAACATTTAACAAGGACCTAGAAGAACTAAAGAGCAAACAAACAATAGTGCACAACACAATACATGAAATTAAAAATTCTCTAGAAGGAAACGATAGCAGAATGAGTGAGGCAGAAGAACGGATAAGTGAACTGGAAGATAAAATAGTGGAAATAACTACCGAAGAGCAGAATAAAGAAAAAATAATGAAAAGAATTGAGGACAGTCTCAGAGACCACTAGGACAACATAAAACACCCAACATTCGAATTATAGGTGTCACAGAAAAAAAAGAGAAAAAAAAAAAGAGACTGAGAAAATATTTGAAGAGATTATAGTTGAAAACTTAATGAATTTGAGAAAGGAACTAGTCGATCAAGTCGAGGAAGCACAGAGAGTCCCATACAGGATCAGTCCAAGGAGAAACACGCCATGACACATATTAATCAAACTATCAAAAATTAAATACAAAGAAAAAATACTAAAAGCAGCAAGGGGAAAGCAACAAATAACACACAAGGGAATCCCCATAAGGTTAACAGCTGATCTTTCAGCAGAAACTCTGCAAGACAGAAGGAAGTGTCAAGGCATATTTAAAGTGATGAAAGGGAAAAACCTACAACCAAGATTACTCAGAAAGGATGTCTTTCAGATTGGACGGAGAAATTAAAACCTTTACAGACAAGCAAAAGCTAAGAGAATTCAGCACCACCAAAGCAGCTTTACAACAAATGCTATATGAACTTCTCTAGGCAGGAAACACAAGAGAAGGAAAAGACCTACAATAACAAACCCAAAACAAGTAAGAGAATGGTAATAGGAACATACATATCAATAACTACCTTAACTGTAAATGGATTAAATGTTCCAACCAAAAGACATAGACTGGCTGAATGGATACAAAAACATAACCCGTATATATGGTGTCTACAAGAGACCCAGTTCAGACCTAGAGACACATACAGACTGACAGTGAGGGGATGGAAAAAGATATTCCTCGCAAATGGAAATCAAAAGAAAGCTGGAGTACCAAATCTCATATCAGACAAAATAGACTCTAAAATAAAGATTATTACAACAGGCAAAGAATGACACTACATAATGATCAAGGGATCAATCCAAGAAGAAGATATAACAATTGTAAATATTTATGCACACAATATGAGAGCACCTCAGTACATAAGGCAAATGCTACGAGCCATAAAAGTGGAAATCAACAATAATACAATCATAGTAGGGGACTTTAACACCCCACTTTCACCAATGGACCGATTATCCAAAATGAAAATAAATAAAGAAATACAAGCTTTAAGTTATACATTAAACCAGATGGACTTAATTGATATTTATAGGACATTCCATCCAAAAACAACAGAATACACTTTCTTCCCAAGTGCTCATGGAACATTCTGCAGGATAGATCATATCTTGAGTCACAAATCAAGCCTTGGTAAATTTAAGAAAATTGAAATAATATAAAGTATCTTTTCTGACCACAATGCTATGAGACTAGATATCAATTAAAGGAAAAAATCTGTAAGAAATACAAACACATGGATGCTAAGCAATACACTATTTAATAATGAAGAGATTACTGAAGAAATCAAAGAGGAAATCAAAAATCCCTAGAAACAAATGACAATGAAAACACGACCACCCAAAATCTATGGAATGCAGCAAAAGCTGTTTTAAGAGGGAAGTTTATAGCAATACAATTCTACCTTAATAAACAGGAAACAACTCAAATAAACAACCTAACTGTGCACCTAAAGCAATTAAAAAAGAAGAACAAAAAAAACCCCCAAAGTTAGCAGAAGGAAAGAAATCATAAAGATGAGATCAGAAATAAATGAAAAAGAAATGAAGGAAACAATCGCAAAGATCAATAATACTAAAAGCTGGTTCTTTGAGAAGATAAACAAAATTGATAAACCATTAGCTAGATGCAACAAGAAAAAAAGGGAGAGCCTCAGATAAATAGAATTAGAAATGAAAAGGAGAAGTAACAACTGACCTTTGCAGAAATACAAAGGATCAAGAGAGATTACTACAATCAACTCTATGCCAATAAAATGGACAACCTGGAAGAAATGAACAAATTCTTAGAAAAGCACAACCTTCTGAGACTGAACCAGGAAGAAATTGAAAATATAAACAGACCAATCACAAACACTGAAATTGAGACTGTGATTAAAAATCTTCCAGCAAACAAAAGCCCAGGAACAGATGGCTTCACAGAATTCTATCAAACATTTAGAGAAGAGCTAACACCTATCCATCTGAAACTCCTCCAAATGTAGCAGAGGGAGGAACACACCCAAACTCATTCTACGAGGCCACCATCACCCTGATACCAAAACCAGACAAGGATGTCACAAAGAAAGAAAACTACAGGCCAATATCACTGATGAACATAGATGCAAAAATCCTCAGCAAAATACTAGCAAACAGAATCCAACAGCACATTAAAAGGATCATACACCATGATCAAGTGGGATTTATCCCGGAAATGCAAGGATTCTTCAGTATACACAAATCAATGTGATCCACCATATTAACAAATTGAAGGAGAAAAACCATATGATCATCTCAATAGATGCAGAAAAAGTTTTCGACAAAATTCAACACTGATTTATGATAAAAACCCTCCAGAAAGTCGGCATAGAGGGAACTTACCTCAACATAATAAAGGCCATATATGACAAACCCACAGCAAACATCATTCTCAGTGGTGAAAAACTGAAACATTTCCTCTAAGATCAGGAACAAAACAAGGTTGCCCACTCTCACCACTGTTATTCAACATAGCTTTGGAAGTTTTAGCCCCAGAAATCAAAGAAGAAAAAGAATTAAAAGGAATCCAAATTGGAAAAGAAGAAGTGAAGCTCTCACTCTTTTCAGATGACATGATACTGTACACAGAGAATCCTAAAGACGTTACCAGAAAACCACTAGAGCTAATCAATGAATTTGGTAAAGCAGCAGTATACAAAATTAATGCACAGAAATCTCTGGCATTCCTATACACTAATGATGGAAAATCTGAAAGAGAATTTAAGGAAATACTCTCATTTACCATTGCAACAAAAAGAATAAAATACCTAGGCATAAACCTACCTAAGGAGACTATAGTTTTCTGTATGCAGAAAACGATAAGACACTGATGAAAGAAATTAAAAATGGCACAACAGATGGAGATATATACCATGTTCTTGGATTGGAAAAATCAACATTGTGAAAATGACTATACTACCCAAAGCAATCTACAGATTCAATGCAATCCCTATCAAATTACCAATGGCATTTTTTACGGAACTAGAACAAAAAATCTTATAATTTGTATATAGGCCCAAAAATCCCTGAATAGCCAAACCAGTCTTGAGGGAAAAAGAAAAGGAGCTGGAGGAATCAGACTCCCTGACTTCAGACTATACTACAAAGCTACAGTAATCAAGACAATATGGTACTGACACAAAAACAGAAACATAGATCAATGGAACAAGATAGAAAGCCCAGAGACAAACCCATGCACCTATGGTCAACTAATCTATGACAAAGGAGGCAAGGATATACAGTGGAGAAAAGACAGCCTCTTCAATAAGTGGTGCTGGGAAAACTGGACAGCTACATGTAAAAGAATGAAATTAGAACACTCCCTAACACCGTACATAAAAATAAACTCAATGGATTAGAGACCTTAATGTAAGATGGGACAGTAGAAAATTCTTAGCGGAAAACATAGGAAGAACACTCTTTGACATAATTCAGAGCAAGATCTTTTTTTTTTTTTCTTTTTTTATTGTGGTACATGGGCCTCTCACTGTTGTGGCCTCTCCCGTTGCGGAGCACAGGCTCTGGACGCACAGGCTCAGCAGCCATGGCTCACGGGCCCAGCCGCTCCACGGCATGTAGGAGCTTCCCAGACCAGGGCACGAACCTGCGTCCCCTGCATCGGCAGGCAGACTCTCAACCACTGCGCCACCAGGGAAGCCCCCCCCCCCTTTGTTTTAAGATCTTTTTTGATCCACCTCTTAGAGTAATAGAAATAAAAATAGAAATAAACAAATGGGACCTAATGAAGCTTCAGAGCTTTTGCACAGCAAAGGAAACCATAAACAAGACGAAAAGACAACCCTCAGAATGGGAGAATATATTTGCAAACGAATCAACAGACAAAGAATTAATCACCAAAATATATAAACAGCTCATGCAGCTCAATATTAATAAAACAAACAACCCAATTCAAAAATGGGCTGAAGACCTAAATAGACATTTCTCCAAAGGAAACATACAGATGGCCAAGAAGCACATGAAAAGCTGCTCAACATCACTAATTATTAGAGAAATGCAGATCAAAACTACAATGAGGTACCACCTCACACCAGTTAGAATGGGCATCATCAGAAAATTTACAAACAACAAATGCTGGAGAGGGTGTGGAGAAAAGGGAACCCTGTTGCACTGTTGGTGGGAATGTAAATTGATACAGCTACTATGGAGAACAGTATGGAGGTTCCTTAAAAACTAAAAATAAAATTACCATATGATCCAGCAATCCCACTACTGGGCCATGTACTCAGAGAAAACCATAATTCAAAAAGACACATGCACCCCAACGTTGATTGCAGCACTATGTCTAATAGCCAGGTCATGGAAGCAACCTAAATGCCCATCAACAGACGAATGGATAAAGAAGATGTGGTACATATATACAATGGAATATTATTCAGCCATAAAAAGGGACAAAATTGGCTCATTTGTTGAGATGTGGATAGATCTAGAGACTGTCATACAGAGTGAAGTAAGTCAGACAGAGAAAAACAAATATCGTATATTAATGCATATATGTGTAACCTAGAAAAATGGTACAGATGAACTGGTTTGCAGGGCGGAAATTGAGACACAGATGTAGAGAGCAAACGTATGGACACCAAGGGGGGAAAGCTGCGGGGCGGTGGGGGTGTCTGTGATGAATTTGGAGATTGGGATTGACATGTATACACTGATGTGTATAAAGTTGATGACTAATAAGGACCTGCTGTATAAAAAAAAATGAAATAAAATTCACACAAACAAAAAAAAATCATTTTTCAATCTTTTGCTGGTAGCATATAAAAATGTAAGTGATTTTTGTATACTTGTTACTGAACTTGTATTTCTAGAATGCAGCAAAGAGAAAGATAGTAAAGGACCTGAGGAGGGAGCTGTTTCTGATCTTTCACAACACAACACAGGGACTTGCAAGGCCTCCATGTGATTCTTAATTTTAAGGATAAGCTGTTTTATACTCTATTTTACCTTTATGTTATCATAGGTAACCTCCACATAATATATCCTTGTACTTCCATTTCTTGTCCTTTGTGATTTTTATGCATTTTCTTTCTTTATATGTTATAATCCCCGTAATATATTGATATCATTTTTGCACAAATAATCAGTGGTCTTTGAAGTGATTTTGTAAAGATAAAATCCATCATATGTATCTATTCGTATATTGTTCTTTTCTGTTGCCCTTGATTTCTTTCTTAGATGCAGGTTTCCTTATGATATAATTTTCTGTCTGACTAAAGAAATTTCTTTATCATTACTTAAAATAATGATATGCCTATGATAAATTCTCTCAGCTATTGTTTTTTTCTCAAAAATAATCATTATTTTGCCATTAATTTTTGAAAAATATTTTCTCAAAGTATGGAATTCTGGGTTGACAGCTGTGTGTGTGTGCTTGTGTGTGTGTGTGTGTGTGTGTGTGTGTGTGTTTTCTTACATCACTTAAAGCATATTTCCCCATTGTATTCTGGCCAGCCAAAACCTTCATATATCTGAAAAAGCTATTTCCCCTGTTTCTGAAAGATATTTCCTCCAGGTTAGGAATTCTATGTTGACAACTTCAGCTTTCCTTTAGTAGCATAAAGATGTTGCTTATATGCACAAATTTCATTTACCATAGTTTAGTTAGATAACACCAGTCTCTCAGCCATACAGTTAAAATTTCAGTTACCAAAGTATATTAACTGAGAGTAATTTCATGAGGTACAAATACTGCTTCCAGTTCTTTAATCCACAAATCACCACGTAAATAATAGACACACATGATTGGTGTCCAATGATGTCACTTCTTTCAAATTCTGCTAGTGATTGATCACTGTGCCTCTGTTATTTCGGTCACACATAGACAGCAAAAAAGAGTGTGTATTTGTGCTCCCAGTGCTTCCCAGTGATAGACTTAGATGGTATTTTACAACAATGGATACTCAAAAGAGGGAATTGGCCAGTAAAGATGAAAGTGCAGCAAAGAAAAGAAAGTGACAACATTGGAGGTGAAATTCAAATGCAACATAAATCAAATCATGGAAGGAATAGCTGATTGTGGGGATGTTGACACTTGTTATTCAAGAAACTCTCTATATGCAGCTGGAGGAATTTAGTGAAAGTTAGTTTATCTATGTAATGAGGGAAATGTTTTTGACAAAAAGGATGAAGATGTCCCACAGGAAGTGATGTCAGCTCTGCCTGTTGTTTGTTTTATTCTCAGCTATAGTGGATTCTAAATAAATGTTATGATTTTAATCAAAATTTTATTACTCTGTCACTGACTAGAAAAATATAATTCCTCTTATTTCCTGAAGAGAAAACTAATTTCCATACATCAAGCCAGATGTATAATTCTTGGTGTGGAGTCTGATGCTTTTTATATGCATGAAATAATCTTTCTACCACTAAAACAGTCTTTCTGTGACCCTCCAAGCAGAATCAGTTATCTTTTCTCCTTCATGATTATTTTAGTGAATGCCATCCCTCATTCATAAATCTTTCGTTGTGATAATGACTCATTCATCAGTTGTTTACCTCTACATGTCAAATATGTTTTTGTTAGTCAAGGGCTCTGACTGTAAATTATCAAATTGTCTTTTTTTTTTAAAAGAAGATATTGGGGGTAGGAGTTTATTAACTTATTAATTTATTTTTGCTGTGTTGGGTCTTCGTTTCTGTGCGAGGGCTTTCTCTAGTTGTGGCATGTGGGGGCCACTCTTCTTCACGGTGCACGGGCCTCTCACTATCGCGGCCTCTCGTTGCGGAGCACTATCAAATTGTCTTTGATTTACATCTTTTATGAATGCTTACTTGGTGAAATGCATTTTTTCTTGTAGTTTATTATGTTACACTTTGGTTTGTTAACTTTATTTAGAATTAAGCATTACTGAAAGGGTTTCCATGTTTCATTAGTACTAGAAGCATAAAAGAGAAAAATGTGTTATTCTTTCTTTCACAGAATCTTCTGAAGGAAAAATTTATATGACATTTCCTTTTTTAACGAAATTCTTATTTATCTAGTTTAGAGGTAAAGACAAATTTTAATTGGAAGATACCCAAATCATAAATTGAGAGTCATAGTCAGAAGACACACTTTCATACGTTTTTTTGTAAGCTAAAAATTCTATAAGAATTATGGCTTTGTCATTTACATCTTAAGAGAGGGAATCAATTATTATTTCTCTTGTAGTCATGAAATTGGCCTTTTTCATTATATCTTCTTATTGAATATTTTTGGTGTCCAGAAATATTTATCTTTAAAAAGATTCTAGAGGGAATGGGGGACAAACCAAAGAGTATTGAAAGTTACCTTCAAGGGCTTTTAATGCAAACTTAGTAAGAGATACAATAGTTGAACTTATTAATGATAGTTCTTAATAAAAGCATTTCAGATATTTAGTTTAATCAAACCTAGGAAAAGCCAAAGCATATAACCACAATAGAGAATGTGTACCTAGCTACAGCATATGAAATAAAAAATAATAATTTCCAGTGTGCTTGCCTTGAAGATTGATGACTAAAAAGGACAGCAAAATTTTCCAACATTTTTTTATTTAGCTTATTCTGTTTATAACGCTAGGTGCTAGAGAACAAATGCAGAAAACCAGACGTGGATTCTGTTTTCAATAATGGTTTTGATTGTATTCTGGTGCAAGGTGTAAAGTAATAAGTTTTATGCAAGGGATATTAATAAAGTACTATGGAAAATGGGAAAATAATTGAAGTCTGATGGTGAGTAAATAAGAAAGCTTCGGAGAGATGTTTGCATTTCTTCAAAATGGTAAGGAAGAAGCATGCTAAGATGTAAAAAACAAATCCCAGACCAAAGTGAAAATGGGGAAAATAGAAAAGAAACCAAGGTATGTATAGGTACCAGACAATAGAGGACTTTGACCCTCTCCCCCTAAAAAAAAAAGGAAATAAAGAATATATTAAAGGAAATAAAGAATTTAACTGAAAATTTAGGTAGGAACCAGATTGTGGAAGAACTTGATCTTCTAGGTTTTCTGGGGGCTTGGACTTGATTCAGGAAGGGATAAAAGATCAGCTGGCTTTTGAGCTGGGAAGTGCTATAATCGGAACTATGCTTTAGAAAACTGAATCGAAACCATTTTATAGGGTATGGTTTAAAAGATGACGATAGGATAGACTAACATCACATACATCCATGTTGCCTTTACTTTATCACTCATATTCTAATAATTTTTTTCTTAATTGGTTCCAACTCCATTCAAACACAGTGGGTAGTTCATAATTAAACTTTTTTTTTCCTAATTACTTACTTGATTAAAGAAAACAAATGAAATCCAGAGGTGTAGAGCTGCTTTATTGCTCTGACAGGAGAGTAAATCATATGCAAGAAATCAAAGAAGCTCCAGAAGATTTCCCCCCCACCCATATCACCCTGGCCTTTGAACAGAGTAGAACTCTACATTGACAGCAACCAGTTCTTTAAGGACCTATTGGAAGGAGAGGAAAAAGATGAGAATGTCAACTCCATAATCATGGCAGACACATTTTAAGTCCATTCCAGTAAACTAGGGTACTTTGTCTAGTTCCAGCTGGGCAGAAGACTATTCTTGCTGTCAAGATGATAAATGAACCCCAACGTTCTACATATTTATCATATCTAGACTCAGTCATTATAACATGCTTTACCTGAATATTAACACAGCAGGCAAATAAGACTGCAGTAAGCACAAAACAGATCGGCTCACCCTCTGGTAGGAGCAAATCCCTCATAGACATAAAGGCACATGTTTGCCACTGTCCTGGCCACCATATACAAGAGTCATATATTCAAGGGGTCCAGCTGATCCGTGAGTGCATTGTGCCCCCGAGTTCATTATCTTTCTTTTCGTAATGAGTCAGATTTTATCAAGTGCAGGATCATTTACCTCAACACCACTCTGAATTAGACTGTTACATGAAGTAGCAACAATCTTGGAAAAGAAAAAAAGTTATTTTAACTTTCAAGAAATGGATACATGGCAAGTTAAATAAATATCTGACAGTTATTTCCCCATTATCTCATAAAAGCCTCAGCCTAAACTATTCCTGTTTTGTTATTTGCACCATTTTAAAAGTTTCTTTTAAAAACAGTATTTCTTCCTCATTGTAAATCATGCCCATAGGATTCAAGAGTCAAATTTCTCCGTGAATAGTGCCATTTGCCAACCTGTAAATCAAAAGAGGTATTTTTGTTGTTGTTTTGTTTTGTTTCATTTTTGCTTTTTCCTGGGCTGAGTCACACTGAACTGCATAGATTAGAAATTAGGGTTCAACAAAGTCTTCACTGGGTATATGCCTAACTATTTTAAACTATACTTCAACTTTTGAAATCTTATTCTTTGGCTGAGAAAGAAGGTTATCATACATCTCATGTTTTTGTGGTGTATGTCCCCAAAATTAGGAGGCTGGGTGGGAGTGACATTTGGTATATAAAGTGTTATGGTGAGGGAAAAGCCATATCTGATCTTCCAGGAAATACTATATAACACATTCTCATACTACAAATTACCTGAGAAACCTGAGGAAATTAAAAATTTTTATACTGTCTTATTGTGCAATTCTGAGAAGTAAGAATATGAACTAAGATCTAGTGAAATTTGAGTATGGACTCAGTCCCAAAGAGAATCAAAGTGAGACTTTTTCTTAACAGTGAGAAAAATAATACAGTACTTCATTAGGTATTATATTAACAAATATGTTATTAAACATATATTCCCTAGTGTGTAGTAAATATTTTAAAATATGAGTTAGGACTTTGCAGGATACCTTTATATAAAAATACCCGCCAGCTATTGATGCCTATAGAATATTTATGTCATAATTAACAATTTCATAGTACAAATATTTTCTATGAGAATGAGTAAATTATTCATATTTTAATGATATTACAAAACAGAGACAAATAAAAGGCTTTGACAAATGTCTCACTGAATATTAATCACAGAGCCAGATATAGAACTTATTTTCTTATTCAAGAGCAAATATTGCAAGATAACTTAGTGTTGTTCATACTTTTCTTAAATAAGAAATATATTTATAAGCAACTTATTCGATTTTGGTAATATTTGATTGAAGTTTTCTAAAGTTTGTGAAACTTATCCCTCAATATCCCACAATGCAATTTTTGGCAAAAGTGAATTTTAGTTCCACTTCTGGCCATGATGGAATCAGAGACATTAAGTATTCCACAACAAGCAACTGAAAACTGGACAAAATAGATTAAACATCTTTTTTTTTTTCAGATATTGGATAACAAGTTGCTCAGGATTGTAATCACTGAGAAATGGGAAATAAAATAGGATCGCCTTATTATTGCCTCAGCATTCTGCCTGGAGGCAGTGACTTTATGCATCCAGATACTTAAATTTACTTATATTTATTTATTTATTTTACAATGGGACTATTTTAAGAATTTACTTTGTTTTATTTACAGCAAAACTCTATTTGTCAAATACCATCTCACTTGAAACCTTGTTATATAAAGGACATTTTAAAATAGAACTGCTTTTATTGAGGAGGGAAGGAAGGCTATTTCTGTTCTTACCGCCCTCAAGACATTGTTAATAGCACTGGTAACCAAACTCTAGAAAACACAGATGGAAAATTGCAATAGGGTAAATTTGTTCTAGCATATTTAGCCACGTTGCAAAATCTCGGTAGCATGCATTGTTTATATATTCTTTCTGTAGAATATACTGAGTTAAGTTGTGAAATTTAATTATTTAATATTAAATTGAAACACATACATACCTGTTACATGATCTAGGCTCTGTCCATGTTACTATGGGGATTTGAATGAGTCTTAATATTTGATTGACATTGATCAATCCGTTTTAACAAAGCTAGCTCAATTGTTGGAGCAATATGACTTATCCTTTGACTACATATACTTTGCATTGAATGTGGTTACTCCTGATAGACTAGACTTACAAATTTGGGGTGAAAAGTAGTTCCTACACCTCATATGTGTTGTCCTGCAAATGCAGCCCACATTGTTGATGTTTATTTTTAGTCTGAATTATCATAATAAATTATGATTACTTGAGCATTCAGTTTTAAGTAGATGATTAATGTAGAGTCTATTTAAAATGATGGATTAGGGTGCTCTTTAATGATAGTCTTTTATCACCATGATTTATCATGTCTTTCCACTAATATAGTCAACCTTATAAAATTTATACCTTTAGGACAAAGTGTACATTTTTATCATTTTCAAATGAGAAAATCATCATTTTAATATTAAGTGTATGTTTTAGGCTATGAAAAAACTACAGTGCCCGCCTTGAATAGAATTGTTCATTGAATCATTCAATTACTTTCCTTTTAATCTTCTCACTTACCTTGAGATTTCAGTAAAAAATGAAAGGGTTTATGATTAATTTTCAGTATACATATAGAAATTTTTAATTTAAAATTATTGTTGTGGTCTTTCCTATTTTGTCTAAAATGTCTTTTAAAATTAGAATAAATATTCTCTATTCTAATAGTGAATTATCTAATGATTTAACGTTTTAGAAGGATTTTTAAACTTACATTAACTATAACCAGTATTCTCTCTGGATGTACTTGATAGGAGAAAAGAAAAAACTTAAATTTGAAAACAGTTTGAGTTGGTTTCCCTCCAGAACCTACACCTTTTCTGAATTTTAGTTCTTTTTATTGGGAAGTATTTCACATCTTCTTGGGATATTGATGCACTGTTTATTGACATGAATGTCAAAGTACCTAACTTCCTTAAAAAAAGACATACTAAAACAGTAATTGAGCATTAGCTTAACACCCTGGATATATTAATGTTTCTTTTTACAAAACGAACCTCTTTATGGAGTTAGACTTGAGGAGGAAGGAAAAATGGCATAGTCAGAAATGTCTTGGTGACTTTATCTTCCAGACATGATAAAGTAATGGATACTCAAGGGCATGGAAAAGTAGAGTTCAGTTAGAGCATCGAAGTCTCACTGATATTAGGAGTTTAAGTTAACAGCTGATAAGGCAGCTAGAATTTACAGGGAAGAATAACAGAAAGGACATAGCCATAGAAGAATCTTTAGAAATCTTCACAAGAGTCCCCATATGTCATTGGCTGAATACTAATCTATTCATGTTCAGGTTAAGGCTCCACAAGACCTTGTAAGAACAGCTTTTAGGGAGCTATGAGCTGCACAGAGATGTTGGAGGTCACAGAATGCTAAAAAATATAGGAGTTCCAACAAGCTAGTTCACAGTGTTTCACAACTCAGAAAGACAACAATTAGAATAATGACTGCTCTAGGCCTGCCCTTAAAAAGCTTAAAAACAAGACTTGAGAGGATTAACTTGCCACACCAATAAACTACCTGCCAAAACAGAACCCAATACAATCTAAAGTAAGACAGTACAGTCTAAATCTCCAAATGTTACATATTGAGTACAGAGTACAGTTCTTTAATAATCTGTACGGTAATGCCAAAATATGGAAATATTTGTGTTTTTATAATTATATGTGCAAATGTATATAAATACGCAGTTATGGGATTTTCTTATCTTTTGCTTTAAAATAGAATTATATTATACATGCTGCTTTATATCTGTTTTATTCATTGGATATACCCCCACAGAACCCCTTTCAAGTCCACTAATGAAACTACATTTCACTCCTTTTTACTGGCTGCATAATATTCCACTGTGTTGTTATACCAAATTAGGACAATAACTGCCTGTTTCCAGATTTTTGCCACCACAGTGTTTAATGCTGCACTGTATATCATTATATCCATCTATACATATATGTATGTAATAATATAATGATTATATATACACACATATATAATGATATATAAAATAATATTTATATATTATTATTCATAGAATGTAAATTATTCCAAAACTCAATAGTTAAATTCAATACAATTTCAATTAGAATTCCAGCAGTGCTTTTCTGAATAGGAAAAAAAATGTTCATTTGTTCCACTGTATTTGTTGAATACACATGCCATACCTGGCATTATTCTTGTCCTTAAGCCTGCAGAGGAAACAAAGCGTACACCCTCATGGTGTTTATTGTCTGTGAGAGGAGAAATTCATTTTAAAACTACAAAATGTAAGGTCAGGTAGGGGTAAGTGATATGAGGAAGAAAAGGTGCTAAAAAGTATTAGATTTTATTCCATACGTGGAGTTCTGGAACCATCTCTCTGAGGAAGTGACACCTAAATCAAGACATGAGTGAAGTATGTAAATACTTAATAAAAGCTCCGTAGATACATGGAAGAAAAGAGTTATAAGCAGTTAATGCCAATACCTGAGGTAAAAAACAAAACAAAACAAAACTGTGTGTTTTAAGAACAGCAAGGAGGTCACAGTAGTTAAAGCAGAATCAGAAAAGCAGTGTCAGAATTTAATTGAAATTGTGTTGAATTTAACTATTGAGTTTTGGAATAATTTACATTATATGATTGTAAGTTTTCACATTCATGGAATGTTTTTTCATTTGTTGACATCTTTTTTTTTCATAGTAGTTTTTACTTTTATAAATGTCCAGGACTCTGTAAATGTATTTCTATTAGCAATAATCGCGCCTCGGATAAACCTCATTGGCTACAATACTGCCACTGCGCAAAGCTGTAAATGTATTTTTAACTACATCGTAATTTATGCTCTCGGTGTGATGGACTATTTTTCTCATCTTTATTTTATATCCAGTCACTTTAATAAAATACTTAAGTTTAATAAATTCTAATTATCTTGTGAATTTTTAAGTAGAAAATCAAAACATTAGAAAAATAATTTATTGTCTACTTAATGTTTATAATTGTTATCACATTACTTTTGTTACAGTATTCTAGATAATATTTAATAATGGTAGTCAGACCATGTCAACCTATTCCCAAATAGATACTTTATTTATTTTTTCTTCTATTTTATCTTTACATATTTTCTATTGCTTGAGGCATTTTTCCACTCAATATTTTAAGCTTAACCCTGGGGTTTTATAGTTACCCTCCTTTATTCCATAATACCTAATGAAATTTTTAAATTGTGTAATTTTTTTTTAATTCCAAAAGGAGCATTACTTTGTTCCAGGTGCTGCTTTGTTCTCCCTTTGTCTCTGTCTTGTGAGGGATGTGACTTAAGCGTTCTTGTATTTTCTTTTGATGGGCGCATAGATCCTTTGTTTCTTCCTTGGGGCTGAGGTCTGCCTGCCAGGAAACCACATAGAGAGTCAGGCCCATGAGTGGGGCTATGCTGTGGTTGCCCCCGTGTGCTGGCAGTTTTGCAGATAGCAGGTGGATGCCTCCACAGGATGTCTCTCTGTGGGTCAGGAGCACCTGAGAGGCAGTATTTGACGCCACATCCATAGACAGAGGCCAGGAGGAACAGGCAACGTCAGATACCTCTAGGAATGGTGGTGGTCAAGGCATTTATTATGGGTCTCTGGGGGCCGATATCACCAAATGTCTCATTTCATTTCTTTCACCAAATGCTTCTTTCATATCCTTATTCAATCTAAAGATCTGCACCTGCCCTTGCAGAGGTAGCCAGAGTTGTATTCATCTAGCCCTGTTTGCCTAGTGACTCCACTAAGAGCCTGACCTGAGAATTGTAGATGGATCCCAGATTCTCTTAAAAGTAGTCTTTCCTCTACTATTATTTTAAAATACACAAGATTGTATAAAAATTTTAAGCTTGTCTAAAATTAAAAATAAGACACTTAGGTTCCAGTTTATTTACAATTACTTTATCTGACTGAAGACAAATTATAATATTCCAAATGCCCTTATTGGCACCTCATGAGTAATTTTCTTCTAAATTTAAATTCAATAGTGATTTTAAAAATGTTAAATGCAGTATATACAGAAAAAAACAGCTTAATTATTTTATATCTATATGATTGATTTATACTTTAATTTTTAAAGATGAAAAACTATATTTATATTCCTAAGGTATTAAATTTTCAGAATACTAAGAAAAAACTTAAAAAATCAGGCAGACCCCACTAAGTTTTAAGACATAACTATAATCAAGCTACCAGATGGCATGATTACAAGAAGTAATCAGAATTTTATGAGCATGTAGTTGGAACTTTAGGAGCTGCTCTATTGCTATAATGGTGCTGGAGATTTTAGTGAACTGTTAATTATGGTTTTGAAAATAAATTAACTTTAGAGAATCATGGAATTTATCCCTGAGGGTTAAAGCTTAGTCTCATAGTAGAGTAAAGCTTTAAAGTATCATTCTGTATGATATCAATAATGTCTTTATTTAAGAAAAAGGAGTAATATAAAGAATTTAATTCCTCAGTATGAACTAAGAAATCATCTGTTTTTAAAATGGCGCTCTGGTCCCTAGATGCTTGTTGTGTCATGATATATGATTGTCTCACTGTTAATTAGGATGGCATTTAAAGGATATGGGGCTGAAGAAATGAGTCATGTCTTATGTGGGGACTCATTGTCCCTGGGCTGTCCTTCCCTCCTCAGAGGAGCCCTATTATTTTATCCAGTTCTATGCATGGCCTCAGGCAGTCCGGCAGATGCTGAACTGATAGTCAAGGTAAAAACATCTTTACTTGTGCCCTGCAACTGCCATCAGCAGATGTGAGCAACCCAATTAGATAATTTTATACTTGTTTAGTGCCTCATTTTGGAATGAAGTCCTCATATATGATTTGATTATAGCAAAAACTTCTGTCTTCCACAAATTAGTAAAATAAGACTAAATTCCTCACATCAACATAGTGACTCAATGAACTAGTATACTTTTGATATTAATGTATTCACCACAGATGTTCCATTTTATAACTTCTAGAACTATTCTTCGTGCAAAATACCTCCATGAAGATTAACTCAAAAAATTTCAGGAAACTAAATCCTAAAGATCACTTTTCAAGCATAATAGATGTTAACAACAAGTTTTGAGATACTTCAGACTTTATGTTAAATCTTCTTTTTTCCCAGGAAACTATAAAAGCAATGGAAGGAAGGAAGGAAGGAAGGAAGGGAGGAAGGGAGGAAGGGAGAAAAAAAAAAAAAGAAAGGAAAGAAAAAAATGCACATGTATGCATTTGTACAAAAACACATAAACACATAGAAACAGCAACATAAATGTAGCTTCTTGATTTCTCTACTTCCACACTTCTGACCATATTTTCTCTACCAAGTTTTACCACTTACTCCCAAGATCATACCTTGGCCTTTACTTTTAATAATTAAGCCCTTTCTATTTTAAAATTTCAATTATCCCACGCTTTCTTTACTTTTCTGATCTCTTCTCCTGGAACTGACCCATGATGGTTGTTAATATTATGTGTCAACTTGAGTGGGCCATGGGGTGCCCAGATGTGTTTGTGAGGGTGTTTCTGGATGAATTTAGCATTTGAATAGGGGACTCAGTAAAGTAGATCATCCTCCCCAAAGTGGGTGGGCATCATCCAATCAGTTGAAGGCCTGAATTGAACAAAAGGTGGAGGAAAGAGGAACTCACCCTTTTTCTCCTGCCTCACAATTTGAGCTGGGACATCTTATCTCATCTTTTCTTGTCCTTGGACTGTGATTTACACCATTAGTTGGACCTTTGGACTTGGACTGAATTCACCACCAGTTTTCCTGGGTTTCTAGCTTGCAGATGGCAGACCACTGGACTTCTCAGACTCCGTAATCAATCATGTGAGCCAATTTCTCATAAAGTCTGTCTATCTATCTGTCTATCATCTATCTATATCCCCTATTATTTCTGTTTTTTATATACATATTCTGTTGGTTGTGTCTCTCTGGATACCCTAATACATGACCAATTCAAAAATTGTTCAACTGCATTAGAATCTCTTTCCACCATGTTAGTGATTATTATTACCCATATATTCTCTTTCTTCTTTTTCCCAGCTGAAGTTTAATTGTCCCTGATGATAAACATTCTCTTGTTTACATCAAGTGCCTTGTTTCTCATCTTGTCCACTTGGTTAACCCAAATATCCACCTACTTGATACAAACATCTGAAATCCAATGTGGAAAATGTACAACAATATTGAATAGTCTCCCCTTAAATTTATTATCCCAAACATCAAGTGACATTTAAGAAAATACTGCTGACACTAACCTAGTCAAATCACTCTCCCATTTGACAAAGTATTGTTAATACCTTCTTCAAATTTCCAACTTTCTTTCTTCTCTGATCACTTTCAGCTAGCTGAGTCATAATTCAGTGATACAGTATCAGCAGCAAGATAAGAACTACTTCATTTCCCCACTACCATATTTCTACTGTCTTTCTTACTACTATAATAGGTGAATGCTGAAGGCAGAACAATGGTCCCTAAAGATGTCCACATCCTAATCCCCAGAACCTGTGAATGTACTCCTTTACATGGCAAAACGGATTTTGCTGATGTGACTAAATCAAAGACTTTGAGATGGGGAGATTAACCTAGATTATCTCAGTCGGCTCAATCTAATCACAGGTTTCTTTAAAAATGGAAAAGGGAGGCAGAGGAAGAGAGTCAGAGCTCTGAGATGTGACTGTGAAAGAATGGTCAGAGTGAAATGGTGTATTTCTGACTTTGAAGAAAGAGAAAGGGACCCACAAGCCAAGGAATGTGGATGATGTCTAAAAGCTATAAAGGCAAGGAAGCAGTCTCCCCTAGGGCCTCCAGAAAGGAAAGCAGCGCTGCCAATACCTTGATTTTATCCCAGTGAAAATGGTTTCAGACTTTTCACCAACAGAAACGTAAGATATTTGTATTGTTTTAAGCCAATTTGTTACAGCCATTATAGAAAATTAATATAATAAAATCTACCTATTCCTAACTGAGGTCAAATGCTTACTATATCCTCTCCTTTCTTGCTTAATTGCTTAAAACTTAAGATTTCCTTTATTTTCTCCTATATTATCAAGTTCTCTGTTTATCTATCCATCTGTATCTATCTACATATAGAAAGATACAGGTATAGGTGCAAGTATAGATAGACATAGGTGTATATACATCTATACACACACACACATACATATACATGTAGAAAGCTAGGTATACATATACCATGCTATACATCATACTATAATGTAAATCTATATAAAAAAGAGAAAATAAAAGTCAAAACTGTGTTGATCTCATTGCTCTACCCCCCTACCCTACCTAACTACCACCTCTTCTCTCTTTTCTTCTTTATAACAAAACTCAAAATAGTTATGGATACATTAATCCCATATCTCACATTTTTTCCCTCAAACTACACTTTCCTATTTTTTCACTGCAACAGTACTTGTAGATGTCCTCAAAACCACAACCTTTGTTAGTACTCATGGTTCTTGACTTCTCAGCAGCATTTAGTCCAGTTGCAATCTTTTTCATTCTTCTGATGTTCCTACTTCACTAACTGCTACTCCTTCATCTGTTTCCCTCACTCCTTCTCTTCGTCCTGACTTTTAAAAGATGAACTGAAGCAACGACCAATCCTTGTAACTTTTCTCTTCTCTATTTACACATATTTTCTGAATTATTTCATCCAGTATCATGACTTTAAATATAGTTTTGATGCTGATGACTCCCAAGTAGATACCCAAGGTCTTATCTTTTCTCATAAAGATGCTATATAACATTTGATCTTTATAGAGGCATTGAGATATATTCAGGTGCAGTATGACCATCCAGTTTTAGATGAAAAGAGAAAGAGTGAGAGATCACTGTTACAGTCATATGCCAAACAATTAATAAGTGAAGGAAACAGATCTAGGGTCCAGGTCTTGTAACTGTTGGTTGATTATATTACATATCTCTTTTGTTCACATTTGGTACTATTTAAATATATATTAAAAAAATTTATAAGAACCACTGAATATTGTATATTGAATTAGTTCATGAATGTATATGACTATTTTCTTCCTTCTATATTTAGCAAAATTCAGGTAATGAAGATACCATTTGTAACGGTAAGTAAGATTTTTAATGTGGTTAAAGAAATCAAGGCCATTCATTTTCAAGAAATCCTCTGTGTTCCTGTTGTGCATTCTTCACTAGTATACTTTTTACATTTACAAACATGGCACTAGTGTCAGTCACAGATGTTGCTGGGTAGGATATTAAGATAACCTTTGCTAAAATGTCACCGATAAAGGCATCACTGTTTGTTTCTCCTGACTTCTCTCCATTTATTCAGGTTACCCCACTAAAATACATTCGCTATCTTCTATTTTTGATATATATCCTTACTCAGTGTTGGTCTCACAACATTCTGGAAAACATGAGGCAATTACTCAAACGTTGTCAGTTTTTCGGAAAGGAAGCCAATGAACAATGCATTTTCCATGACAAGAGCAGATGTGATTCTGAGAATACACCTACTGATCAAAGCTGTAGGAAAATGAAGAAATAATAGCTAAGGTTACTCTTGCCCAGTCTTTAAAAATTATGAAATCCAAGCGATTTCAGACAAGTTGAAAAAAAATGTTAGTAAAGAAGAGATTTCAGAGTGTATTTCCTCCATAAATGTCAAAGAATAAAACATCTCTTAATGACACATTTGTCTCTAGAGGGAATATTGCTGCTCCCATTTAAAGGGTTAAGTGATTTTAAAAATAAGCACACTTTTTTTGTTTGTTTTTGTTTTTGCGGTACACGGGCCTCTCACTGTTGTGGCCTCTCCCGTTGCGGAGCACAGGCTCCGGACACGCAGGGTCAGCGGCCATGGCTCACGGGCCCAGCTGCTCCACGGCATGTGGGATCCTCCCGGACCGGGGCATGAACCCGTGTCCCCTGCATCGGCAGGCGGACTCTCAAGCACTGCGCCACCAGGGAAGCCCTAAGCAAACTTTTAATTTCGGAATCACTTTAGATTTCTAGGAAAGTTGCAGAGATATTACAGAGAGTCGCTGTATACCCCTCATCCAGTGTCCCTTACTGTTAATGAATTCTATTACTATGATCCATTTTTCACAATGAAGAAATCGCAATTCTTGTACGTTACTATTAAGTATACTCCATTCTACATTTGGATTTCCTTAGTTTGTACCGAAAGTCCATTTTCTGTTCCAGGGTCCCATCCAGGACACTGCATTTCATTTAGTTTTTACGTCACCTTAAGCTTCTCTGGTCTGTAAGAGTTTCTTGGATTTTTCATATTTTTGATGGCCTTGGCAATTTTGAGGAGTACTCTTAGATATTTTGTAGAATGGCCCTCAATTTGGTTTTGTCTGATGTTTTTCTTATGATCAGATGCGGGTTATGTGTTTGAGGAGGAAGACCACAAGAGGTCAAGTGCCATTCTCATCACAGCATACCAAGAGCTCACACCATCAATGGGATTTAGCACCGTTGATGTTGATTGACCTTGACCACCTGGCTGAGGGAGTGTTTGTCAGGAATTGCCACTGTACCATGCTTTTTTTTTTTTTTCCTACTTTCATACTCTTTGGAAGCAGAGAGAATATTTTTTTTAATTTGTAATTAATTAAAGGCACAAAAGTATTACTGGATACAAGTATCACATTAACACAGCAGACTAAAATTCCAGTGTATTGAATGTACCTAAGAAGATTTCCCTGGCAGCACCTGTTACGGTAAACTTCCAGAGTGGTAAATTGCAGTTATCTCTCATGGTAGATGGATACTACTAATGCTTACAGTTAAAACTGTTTTTTATTGTAAAGGAGATAGCTCTTCCTCAGAAAGAACTGGAAAATTTCCTCAATATCCCCACTATAATTTGCACAAAAATAGTTACATACTCTGTTTTCTGTATTTGTGTAGGTTTTAATGCAAACACTATGCCATTTTGTATAAGGGACTTGAGCGTCTGCAGATTTTTATATCTGTGGGGCCCTGGAACCAATCCCCTGTGGACACTGAGGGACAGCTGTGTTTGTTACAATTGATAAACATACAGTGTCATGTCATTATAACCCCAAATCCACAGTTTACACTATGATTCACTCCTTCGATGAATTTTTGACAAATGTATAATGTCATATAGCCATCTAATTATAGTATCATATGTAATGGTTTCACTGCCCTAAAAATCCTCTGAGCTCCACCTATTCATAACTTCCTCCTCCCAATCCATGACAACCACTAGTTTTTTTTACTGTCTCCATAGAGTTGCTTTTTCTAAAATGTCGTAAACTTGGAATCATGAGTATGTACCTCTTTCAGAATGGATTCTTTTGCTTACAAGTATATGTTTAAGTTTCCTTGATATCTTTTTATGGCTTGACAGTTCATTTCTTTTTAGTTGTGAATAGTTTACCATTGTATGGATGTAGTGTAGTTTATTTATCTATTCACATATTAAAGAAAATCTTGGTTACCTCCAAGTTTTGGCAATTATGAATAAAGCTGCTGTAAACATTCATTTCTGGTTTTTTTATGAACATAAGTCTTCATCTCATTTGAGTAGATACCAAAGAAATAATTGCCAAATTATGTAAGAATGTGATTAGTTCTATTAGAAGCCATTGAACTGTCTTCCAAAGTGATTATATCATTTCACATTCCTACCAGCAATGAATGAGTGTAGCTGTTTCTCCACATCTTTGCCAGCATTTGGTGTTGTCGGTGTTCTGTATTTTGGCCATTCTAATAGATGTTTATTGCTGTCTCATTCTCTAACGACATATGACATCAAGCTTATTTTCATATGATGATCTGCCGTCTTATTTGGTGAGATGTTTGTTCAGATCGTTTGTCTATTTTTTAATCAGGTGGTCAATTTTCTTACTGTTGAGTTTTAAGAGTTCTTTATATTTTTTGGATAAGTCCTTTATCAGATATGTCTTTGGCAAAATGATTCTCCCAGTCTGTGGTTAGTTTTCTAAATCTCTTCATAATTCTTTCAGAGAGCAGAGTTTTTAATTTTAATGAAGTCCAGCTAAAACTGCATAGTTACTTGTTTATCTATTCTTGCAAATATCCAAGTAGTTTCTTCATTTGTTTTGTAAATCTGAGAATGTTAACTTATAGATACTATAGATATTGTCTATAGTAATTTATTTGAAATAACTTTCAGCAAATTTTTCTTACTTACCTTTTTATAGCAGTAGCAGTGATGTGTGATTTGCAAGACTTTGGTGGACAGATGGAGCTGTATTCCTGATTTCATGATTTTGGTTGAAAGAAAACTGAAGTTTTACTAATTAAGAAAGAAACACACACACACAATCAATAGTGGTACTAGTTCTTGTCCAGATGAATTCTTTCTGAATTTATAAATGCAATGAAATCCTATTTTTATTTTCTCTTTGGCCTATATATGCCAAAGTAAATATTCACAATGTTAATGGACTTGTGTTATAAAAGTGTTATTCACATATGTTTCCCATTGAATTTGGCTTTAATACAGCTTTCAGATTTTCAATTAAATATGAGACAAATATTTATTAATTCACTTCATTTCCTCAGTGTTTCAGCTCAGAGATTTTTAACTTACTACATTTCAAATTTGAAAAGGCTAACATAATTGGTCATGAAAACTGATATTAATTTTATTTTCATTCTCTTTCCATGCAAGAAATAAATCCTATGGCTTTTAATGTATGTCTGTTATAAGATATTTAAATATCTTAACATTAGCTGTTGCTGATAACTCAGTTCTATAAACATAATAAAGATTTGTTACAGTTATTATATTAAGTTGCAAAGCATATCTGGGGAAGTGAGAGGATGAAGAACTTATTTCAGAATATAGGACTTCTCTTCTTGAGCCTCAAAGATATTTTAAGGGTTTTTCATTTTAGGGATCGCTAGCAGAGAAGAAATTCAATAATTTCTCAGGATTAAAGCCAAATTAATAATTTAATAAGGGAAATGAGGACATGACATAATTGCTGAAATGTTCATTTATGAATAGCTATCTCCAGTCTATCATTTAGAGAGATCATCCTCAAACACAAATCTGGTAGACAGAGACCAACACCCTGAAATGCTGCTTCAATATCCTTAACAAGTATCCTATACTTCAAACATGTTGAGCTTCTAATACCACCATCCAAATAGCTATTAACACCACGGACGGGTGTGACCTGTTATAAGCACAATAAATGGGTGGAGATCCTATTATTGCGAGACGCGGCACTAATTTTCTCTACATTTGTCTTTATCTGTAATGATTTCAATGATCAATTACCAATAACTGTCAGTTCCCTTCTCCATTTTACAATTGATTAAAAACTGAGTTTCAAAGAGTCTAAATAACAAGCCCCAAATAACACTTCATGTCTTCGCAAAGCCAGCTGACACTCCTTTTCTATGCCACCAGATCATGACATGCTTTTGTGTATGGTTTTTACCCCCAATGACATCTTTTTTCTTGTCTACCTGTCGAATTCGTATGATTTCCTTAAGATTTATTCCAAACATGTCACTCAGCTCAAGTGCTTTCTTCTTAGTAAAGTCCTACTGAATTAAATGCTTTATGCTCCTCTTTATCTATTAGAGACACATTACCTTTCATAGTAGCTTCCACATATGTGAACCTCATGAAATAGCAAGATTATAAAATCCTTCATAGACAAAATTGCCTCTTACTTGTCTTCATTTCCATAACATCTAGCCCAGGCATGGCCCATCCATGCCAGTTGTACAATCAGAATTTTTAAATTGAAATGATTGTAGTCTATAATATCTGTGTATTAAAAGGTGAAAATCAGGAAAAAAAATTCTCCACGTGTATTTAAGAAATATTTTCAGTGTTACGTGAGTGGGAGAGTACATGCAAACAAAAGTTAAGATACAGTAAATGACTATTGTAGATAAAGCATAGGCTAAATGGAGTATATGTCAGGTGCTTTAAAATTGAAAGGGAAAACTGTTGGAGATGGTTCTGAGATTCCCAATGCACTGTGTCTGACGAACCCATGTCCTGTTGATGTAAGAACACAGATAAAGAATACCATAATATACTCTCTTCAATTGTAATATCTGACTCAAAATAGAGTCTTATTAACTTAAAATTATTCTTCTCTAGATGAGTTTTAGGAGCTGAATTTCATTACTCTGAAGTAATCTCTGATAAGTATGAAAACTCATGCACGTAAAAGCCCCTTGAAGTAAGGCAAATATTTTATTTCACATCTCTTCAAAATAGTGAGGATTTCATGAGACCAAATGCTTTGTATTCTCCTTAATACTGCTGCTACATTTTGAACTGGGGTATTATATAAGATTTTCAGCTCCCCCTCCTTTTACTGGTTTTTGAACAAAGAATGGGCCTTGTAACAGAAGCCTTAAAAAAAGTTTTAAGTGACAGGAACCCCCAAATACTTAGGTGCTAAAGTGAATTTCATTTTATTTAACTGATTTAATTCTTTTATGCTATGTTGGAAAATTCATTTACTGAGCATGTTTGTCATGTTTTGTACGATATGCAGACATGTATGTCATAATGATTTCTTCGTTATAGAGCTCAAAAATCTATAAATTCAAATATATAAATAAAGGAATTATCATGTGTCCTTCAGGAATTATAAATAAAGAAACCTTTATGGGGTGGAGTCAAGATGGCGGACCAGGAGGATGTGGAATTCGCATCTCTGCACAACCAGGGCACCTACCAGGCACCGCTGGGGGACCATGGATACCTAAGGGGACAGAGGAACCCCCAGTGACCGGGTAGGATGTGGGGCATGCGGGGAAGTGAGGGGGGAGGTGAAGTGGAGGTGGGAGGGGACTGGCGCCCCTGAGGGGTGGCTGGGGGAGGGGAAGGGATCCCACAACTGGAGGGGGAAAGGGGGGGACCATTGGGAGGGCGGAGGATCAAAAGGGAGTGTGGCCAGGTTTCCCCTGCCCACTTGGGCCCCCAGGAGCCTGCTGAGATACAGGCCTGATCCTCTGCCCAACGAGGCCCCCTCCAGCCGCAGGGGTCCTGAGGGAGTGGGAGGGAGGGAAGGGGGAGCAAAAGTAAAGGCCGGACCTCTGGGATGGCACCCCTGAGGGGTGTCTGGGGGAGGGGGGTTCCTATACCCAGCGGGACCCACCCAGGGTTAGGGGTCCAGCAGTGATGGGGGAGACCCTGGGGGGTGTGTGGAGGAATGGAAGGGAATGGGGCCAGCGCTTTCCCTGCCCACTTAGGCACCGGGGAGCCTGTTGACCTCCCAGGCCTAATCCTCTGCCCTCTGAGCCTCTCTCCTGCCACGCAGAACCCAAGCCCTGCCCCTACACCCCCACCCAGGGCTGACCTCTACACTCGGAGACCCCCTCCAGTGCTGTGCCTAAACCCCACCCACACATCCTCACTCAGGGCCCTATCTCCAAACTCCAGAACTCCACACTCCATAGGCCCTCCTTTGGATGTGCTGCCTCTCCCCTTCCATGCGGGTCCTAAGCAGAGGCCCCACCCACATGAACGTCAATCTGCCTAGGCCCCACCCCATGCTTGAATGTCCTCCTGCCTGCCCACGCCCCCTCGCGCCTAGGCCCCGCCCTACCCTAAACCCTGTCCCTGCCTAAGTTCCACCCCTGCCTAAACTCCGCCCCCCCATAGCTAAGCCCCTTTTTTTCATTCTTCCTTTTTCTTTCTTTTTTCTTCTTTTAGGTTGGGGTTCTGTTTTACCTTCTTGTTGTTGATTCATTTATATTTTTATTTTTTTCTAATAAATATTTTATTTTTCTAATTTTATTTTATTCTTTATACTTCGTTATTGTTCTGCTCCTTTTGGCTTGTTCCCATTTTTAAAATTTTTTCATTTTTCTGTTGTGGTTTTGTTTTACCTTGTTGCAGTTGTTTCAATTATATTTGTATTTTTCCTAATGTATTTTTTATATTTCTAATTTTACTTCATCTTTTATTCTCTGTTATTCTACTGCTCCTTTTTTTTTTTTTGGCACGCCACGCAGCTTGTAGGACCTTGGTTCCCAGGCCAGAGGTTGGGCCCAAGCTCCTGTAGTGTGAGTGCTGAGTCCAAACCACTGGACTAACAGAGAACCTCAGACACCAGGGAATATTAACCGAGGGAGGCTTCTCAGAGGTCCTCATCCTGGCACCAAGACCCGGCTCTACCCAAATGCCTGAAAACACCAGTGCTGGATGCCTCAGGCCAAACAAAGAGTAAGACAGGAATACAGCCCCACCCATCAAAAAACAAAAAAAAGAAATGACAAAAAAATATGTTACAGATGAAGGAGCAAGGTAAAAACCTACAAGACCAAATAAATGAAGACCAAATAGGCAATCTACCTGAAAAAGAATTAAGAATAATGATAGTAAAGATGATCCAAAATCTAGGAAACAGAATGGAGAAAATACAAGAAACGTTTAACAAGGATCTAGAAGAACTAAAGAGCAAACAAACAATGATGAATAACACAATAACTGAAATTAAAAATACTCTAGAAGGAATCAATAACAGAATAACAGAGAGAAGAATGGGTAAGTGAGCTGGAAGATAAAATGGTGGAAATAATTGTAGGGGAGCAGAATAAAGAATGAAGAGAATTGAGGACAGTCTCAGAGACCTCTGGGACAACATTCAGTGCACCACCATTTGAATTATAGGGATCCCAGAAGAAGAGAAAAAGAAAGGGTCTGAGAAAATATTTAAAGAGAAAATATTTAAAGAGATAGTCGAAAACTTCCCTAACATGGAAGGAAATAGTCAAGTCCAGGAAGTGCAGAGAGTCCCATACAGGATAAACACAAAGAGAAACACGTTGAGACACGTATTAATCAAACTATCAAAAATTAAATACAAATAAAAAATATTAAAAGCAGCAAGGGAGAAACAGCAAATGACATACAAGGGAATCCCCATAATATTAAAAGCTGTTAAGATCTTTGAGCAGAAACTCTGCAAGCCAGAAGGGAGTGGCAGGACATATTTAAAGTGATGAAAGGGAAAAACCTACAACCAAGATTAGTCTACCCAGCAAGGATCTCATTCAGATTCGACGGAGAAATCAAAAGCTTTACAGACAAGAAAAAGCTAAGAGAATTCAGCACCACCAAACCAGCTTTACAACAAATGCTAAAGGAACTTCTCTAAGCAGGAAACAAAAGAGAAGAGGAAGGCCCACAAAAGCAACACCAAATCAATTAAGAAAATTGTTATAGGAACATACATATCAATAATCACCTTGAATGTAAATGGATTAAATGCTCCAACCAAAAGACATACACTGGCTGAATGGATACAAAAACAAGACCCGTATATATGCTGTCTACAAGAAACCCACTTCAGACCTAGGAACACATACAGACTGAAAGTGAGGGGATGGAAAAAGATATTCCATGCAAATGGAAATCAAAAGAAAGCTGGAGTAGCAATTCTCATATCAGACAAAATAGATTTTAAAATAAAGACTATTACAAGAGACAAAGAAGGACACTACATAATGATCAAAGAATCAATCCAAGAAGAAGATATAGCAATTGTAAGTATTTATGCACCCAACATAGGAGCACCTCAATACATAAGGCAGATGCTAACAGCCATACAAGGAGAAACCGACAGTAACACAAGAAGAATACACTTTCTTCTCAAGTGCACATTGAATGTTCTCCAGAATAGATCACATCTTGGGTCACAAGACCCAAGATCACATCTTTGGGTCACAAATTAAGCCTTGGAAAATTTAAGAAAATTGAAATCATATCAAGCATCTTTTCCAACCACAATGCTATGATATTAGAAATCAATTAGAGGAAAAATACTGTAAAAAACACAAATACATGGAGGCTAAACAGTGCACTGCTAAACAACCAAGAGATCACTGAAGAAATCTAAGAAATAAAAAAATACCTAGAAACAAATGACAACGAAAACATGACAATCCAAAGCCTATGGGATGAAGCAAAATCAGTTCTAAGAGGGGAGTTCATAGAAATTCAGGCTCATGCAAGAAACAAGAAAAATCTCAAATAAACAATCTAACCTTACACCTAAAGCAACTAGAAAAAGAAGAACAAAGAAAACCCAGAGTTAGTAGAAGGAAAGAAATCATAAAGATCAGAGAAGAAATAAATGAAATAGAAATGAAGAAAACAATAGCAAAGATCAATAAAACTAAAAGCTTGTTCTTTGAGAAGATAAACAACATTGATAAACCTTTAGCCAGACTCATCAAGAAAAAAAAGGGAGAGGATTCAACTCAATAAAATTAGAAATAAAAAAGAGATTACAATAGACACTGCAGAAATACAAAAGATCATAAGAGCCTACTACAAGCAACTATATGCCAATAAAATGGACAACCTGGAAGAAATGGAAAAATTCTTTGAAAGCCACAATTTTCCAAGATTGAAGCAGGAAGAATTAGAAAATATGAACAGACCAATCACAGGTAATGAAATTGAAACTGTAATTTAAAAACTTCCAACAAACAAAAGTCCAGGACCAGGTGGCTTCACAGGCGAATCCTACTGAATATTTAGAGAAGAGTTAACACCTTTCCTTCTCAAACTTTTCCAAAAAATTGCAGAGGGAAGAACCCTCCCAAACTCGTTCTACAAGGCCACCATCACCCTGATACCAAAACCAGACAAAGATATCAGAAAATAAGAAAATTACAGACCAATATCACAGATGAACATAGATGCAAAAATCCTCAACAAAATACTAGCAAACAGAATCCAACAGCACATTAAAAGGATCATACACCATGATCAAGTGAGGTTTATCCCAGGCATGCAAGGATTCTTCAACATATGCAAATCAATCAGTGAGATAAACCACATTAACCAATTAAGGAATAAAAACCATATGATCACCTCAATAGATGTAGAAAAAACTTTTGACAAAATCCAACACCTATTTATGATAAGAACTTTCCAGAAAGTGGGCATAGAGGGAACCTACCTCAACCCAATAAAGGGCCTATATTACAGACTCACAGCAAACATCATTCTCAATGGTGAAGAATTGAAAGCATTTTCTCTAAGATCAGTAACTAGACAAGGATGTCCACTCTCACCACTGTTATTCAACATAGTATTGGAAGTCCTAGCCACAGCAATCAGAGAGGAAAAAGAAATAAAAGGAATACAAATTGGAAAAGAAGAAGTAAAACTGTCACTGTTTGCCAGTGATACGATACTATACATAGAAAATCCTAAAGATGCCACCAGAAAGCTACTAGAACTAATCAGTGAATTTGGTAAGGTTGCAGGATACAAAATTAATGCACAGAAATCTCCTGCATTCCTATACATTAGCAACAGAAGAACAGAAAGAGAAATTAAGGAAACTATCCCATTTACCACTGCAACAAAAAGAATAAAAACTTAGGAATAAACCTACCTAAGGAGGCAAAAGACTTGTACTCAGAAAACTATAAAACACTGATTAAAGAAATCAAAGATAACATAAACAGATGGAGAGATATACCATGCCCCTGGACTGGAAGAATCGATATTGTGAAAATGACTACACTACCCCAAGCAATCCACAGGTTGAATGCAATCCCTATCAAATTACCAATGGCATTTTTCACAGAACTAGAACAAGAAATTTTACAGTTTGTATGTAAACACACAAGACTCCGAATAGCCAAAACAATCTTAAGAAAGAAAAACTGGCTGGAGGAATCAGACTCTCTGACTTCAGACTATACTACAAAGCTACAGTAATCAAGACAGTATGGTACTGGCACAAAAACAGAAATATAGATCAATGAAACAGGAGAGAAAGCCCAGAGATAAACCCACACACATATTGTCACCTAATCTTTGATAAAGGAAGCAAGAATATACAATGGAGAAAAGACAGCCTCTTCAATAAGTGGTGCTGGGTGGGCTTCCCTGGTGGCACAGTGGTTGAGAGTCTGCCTGCCGATGCAGGGGACACGGGTTCGTGCCCCGGTCCAGGAAGATCCCACATGCCACGGAGCAGCTAGGCCCATGAGCCATGGCCGCTGAGCCTGCACGGCTGGAGCCTGTGCTCCACAACGGGAGAGGCCACAACAGTGAGAGGTCTGCGTACCGCAAAAAAAAAAAAAAAAAAAAAAAAAAAAAAGTGGTGCTGGGAAAACTGGACAGCTATGTGTAAAAGAATGAAATTAGAACACTCCCTAACACCATACACTAAGCGCAAAATAGATTAAAGACCTAAATGTAAGGCCAGCCACTATAAAACTCTTAGAGGAAAACATAGGCAGAACACTCTATGACATAAATCACAGCAAGATCCTTTTTGACCCACCTCCTAGAGTAAGGGAAATAAAAACAAAAATAAACAAATGGGACCTAACGAAACTTAAGGAAATCATAAACAAGATGAAAAGACAACCCTCAGAATGGGAGAAAATATTTGCAAATGAAGCAGCTGACAAAGGATTAATCTCCAAAACATACAAGCTCATGCAGCTCAATATCACATAAACAAACAACCCAATCCAAAAATGGGCAGAAGACCTAAATAGACATTTCTCCAAAGAAGGTATACAGATGGCCAACAAGCGCATGAAAAAATACTCAACATCACTAATCATTAGAGAAATGCAAATCAAAACCACAATGAGGTATCACCTCACACCAGTCAGTATGGCCATCATCAAAAAATCTACAAACAATAAATGCTGGAGAGGCTGTGGAGAAAGGGGAACCCTCCTGCACTGTTGGTGAGAATGTAAATTGATACAGTCACTATGGAGAACAGTATGGTGTTTCCTTAAAAAACTAAAAATAGAACTACCATATGACCCAGCAATCCCACTACTGGGCATATACCCTGAGAAAACCATAATTCAAAAAGAGACATGTTCCACAACGTTCACTGCAGCTCTATTTACAATAGCCAGGACATGGAAGCAACCTAAGTGTCCGTTGACATATCAATGGATAAAGGAGATGTGGCACATATATACAATGGAATATTACTCAGCCATAAAAAGAAATTGTGTTATTTGTAGTGTGGTGGATGGACCTAGAGACTATCATACAGAGTGAAGTAAGTCAGAAAGAGGAAAACAAATACCGTATGCTAACACATATTTATGGCATCAAAAAAAAAATGGTTCTGATGAACCCAGGGGCAGGACAGGAATAAAGACTCAGACCGCAGACATAGAGAATGGGCTTGAGGACACGGGAAAGGGGAAGGGTAAGCTGGGACTATGTGAGAGAGTAGCATTGACATGTATAAACTACCAAATGTAAAGTAAATAGCTAGTGGGAAGCAGCGGCATAGCACAGGGAGATCAGCTCGGTGCTTTGTGTCCACCTAGAGGGGTGGGATAGGGAGGGTGGGAGGGAGACGCAAGAGGGAGGGGATATGGGGATATATGTATACTTATAGCTGATTCACTTTGTTGTACAGCAGAAACTAACACACCATTGTAAAGCATTTATACTTCAATAAAGGTGTGGGAAAAAAACCCCTCATGTTTTAAATACCATGGAAAATATTTATTTAAAATTAACTAATTACTGACTGAGATTTTTAGGCCAGAATTCTGCTAATTATTAATTTCCTTTGCTCATATTTATAGGGAATATAAAACAATATTGTCAAATTTTCCTCATGGTTTTAGAGAACTTTCTAATTTTATATGGGAAAAATCATGATTCTGAATGAGTAAAGAGGAAAAATAAGGTTTAATTTAACATAGAGAATATAAATGCAAGACAAGTTGAACAATAGGAAAGGGTTTCTATTCAAAATATTGGTGAGCTTTAATTCCTTATGAGGTCAAAGCCCAAAGAAACAAGCTTAAGTTCTCTCATGAGATTTGAGGCAAAAATTTCTAATAATTGTGGCATATAGTGTGATAAAGGCAAAAGAAAATGAAATAATAGAATTTATACAGAAATTTTCCTGAAGTAGGGTGTACTCGAAATTTTCAGCCCTCAAATACTAATTGATCCACTTTCGTCATGTAGCTGAGGTCTGGAGTTGGGAAGGAAACAACACAGATTACAAATTTCAAATTATTTTATCAATCATATAACATATTTCTCATCAATTTCACATGCCAGCTACTATGTTAGGTTTTGGAACATAAAACTTTCAAAACTTCCATCAGAGAATTTATGATCCCCCAATACAGAAAAACAGGTAAGTGAATATTCTATACTAACACATGCTGCAATACTGGTAATGACACCATGGATGCGATGGCTGGGAAGATTACATGGGATATTAAGAGAGGGTCAGGAAACAGCGCACAGAAAAAGTGATCACTTAAATTTAGGATGACATACAATGCACCTTCCTATCTACAAGTTCCAATATGGAGGGACGATTGTGACAAAGTCAGACAAGGGCAAGCAGAAATTCGGAGGAGAGGTAGGGATAGAGGCCAAGATGTAGAAAAGCTTGTCACATTCTGGAAGCAGCAAATTGTTCTAGAACAGTATAAAGGGTGAGTGCTATTCCTAGAAGGGCCTTCATGTCATGCTAAGAAGTTTGCATTTTATCATGAACCAATGGTTTTGTCACTAAAGGAGGCAAGTAGCCTGAGTCTTATAAAAGCACTCTGACACAAAGTGGAAAGAGACCAGAGGCAAAGAGACATATACGCAGCTATGTAATAACTCTGATAATAAAGAATGAAAGCCTTAGTTAAATGCAGTTAGAAATGAAGAAAAGGAAGACGTTGTTTGGATGTACATTTGTATCTATATGCATATATGCAAACACACACACACCTCTGCCAGGTAGAACCCTGGTAGATAAAACTAAAACATAATAATGCTTTCCTCAATTAAAATTCACACCCATCTGAAAATAATAACAAAACAAACATTAAAGTAAGTAGATGTTTCTTATGAAATCATATACCCTCTTCACTATATCCAGCTACAGAATTAAATTCATAAATACCTTAGATTGTTTCAGTATTGTTCTATTCTCATTAGTCTTTCCAAAGGGCAGAGACATATCGATCTCATTTCTTTATGAAATTTAGGGTAAAATCTTGCATATACGTACGTTGCTTCCACATGTATAATAAAACTGGCGCTAAGGAGCCTCCGGTGAAAGAACAGAAGCTTGAGTCACTTTGGGGCCATACTAGGGACCTGATGTGATGCTGTAGTGTCCGGGAGCAGATAGCAGTTAGGTGTCAGTACCCGTAGGTAACTGGCAGACCCCTGTGGGGGACTGTGTTGAGAGGTGACATGCCTACTGGACCAGCAGTAGAAATGGATGAAAATAATTGTGAGACTTGCTGGTTCCGTGACAGCACCCACAGGCCGTGAATGGGCTTGTGACCACCCATGGGGGTCCCATGATTATTTGGCGAATGGGGGCACGTGTCAGTGGGGGTGGGAAGGTGGCAGCTGGAGGGGGATGCAGTCTGCCAGGGCTGCAACTTTGAGTGACACTTTATGCATTGGAAACTGCTTAGCCTGGAGAAATTTGTCTTGTTTCTATACTAAGAAAGACATTCCCTCTGTTCTTTTAGTTTTTATCTTTATAATCTTTTTCAGAGATCATATTGTATCTACTCTAGTTTGGAAGTCATACAGTGGCTTTGGTCCAAAACCAATAAAATTTTTACTTGCCTAAGAATTGTTAAACACTGGAATAGATCACTGAGAAACCCTGGATAATCTCTTTGAAGCGGACCTTTTAATTATCTCTGGGTCTTTTGTCAAAATTAAGTGGGATCATGGGCATTCCTATTTGAAAGCAAGGGAATGGACTAAATGTCCTCTTTAATTTACTCTTTAACTTATTTAATGTAAAGTTGTATAATGCCAAATCAGCCTTAAATTTCATGGAAATAAATAATTCCTTTTAATCAGTCGTCTCAGTTATTGGATTTTGACCTTGACTCAGGCTGTTAAAGAGAGTCAAGATTTTGGCAGATAGATGCACATTGTTGTATTATTGGTGGTTTCTCTGTTCAACTTCATTGCCATTATGTTGGCTGATCACTTGCTGAGGAACTGACAGAAGTACAGATGTGCCGTTTCATCAAACTGTTGCTAGCTATTTGAAAGGTGGATTTTGTCAGACCCCAATTTGCTTGTGTTTTTAATAAACCATTCTTAAAAATTCCATTTTATGTGAACAAGGATATGACTCAGAAAAAAAAGCAATTTAACATTATACTTTTTAAAAAAGTGCTAGGCTTGCCATTGTGAAAAGGATATGAGGAGTGCTTGGAGGTGACATAAGGCCAGTGTGCTGGTTCCATGAATTTGAAGGTGAACTTTGTTGAGTTGTCAGCATGAAGTATCCGTCATGAAATAGGCCTACTTGCAGGATTTCTATGTAGTCTAAAGTTGGAGCAAAGGTCTGAAATTAACTTAACAGATGGAAGCAGGCTAAAGTAATTAAGCACTGAGAATTCAATCCTTCTTTACTTAGCTGCACAGAATGTTAAATCAGGTGTTTGACCAAAGAGATCAGGCCAAGAGAGAAATGCATTCTTGCTCACAATAATCTATATATTTAATATATTCAAAGTGCTCCTGAACCGGTATGTGGACCCTGTATGTTACTTTGGTAAGAGTAATTTTATTTTAGATCGTTTGAATCCTGCGAAATATGCCTGCGGGGAAGTTTGAGTTCTAAAAGCAATTATTCTGTTATTATTTGTTCTCAGTATCTCGAATTTTAGTTCAAATATAAAGAATGCTTCTCTAGTTAGATCCATTTAGTCAATTCAACTGTCAGATAATAAAGGACATGGAAAGAAATAGGCTCGTCATTATTCAAACGGGTGGTCCTGAATAAAATATTCTATCTACACTATTGTTTGGGAACTGAACTTTCTCTGTGATTTTAAAATCCTACATTTGTAATCATAAACACTATAGTTTTGGCTAAGGAAGGAGTTACACACCCAGAATATCTAATCTAATTTATTGAATTAAAATTATATAACATTTGATTGTAACAGACATAGCCTTTGTGTTGCATTATTACTGATAATTAAAACACTTTAGCATCAACTTCTAATAAAAATTTATTTAAACAATTAGGACAACAAAATAAAGTAGTATTTGATTATAACCCAAAGTATAAAAATACTTATCCATGGGCTTCCCTGTTGGCTCAGTGGTTGAGAGTCCGCCTGCAGATGCAGGGGACGCGGGTTCGTGCCCTGGTCTGGGAGGATCCCACATGCCGCGGAGTGGCTGGGCCCGTGAGCCATGGCCGCTGAGCCTGCACATCTGGAGCCTGTGCTCCGCAACGGGAGAGGCCACAACAGTGAGAGGTCCGCGTACCGAAAAAAAAAAAATATCCACGAGTCCATATTGATATAAACAAATAAGTGGGGGGAGGGTATGAATCTCTCATGCAGAAGAACTGCAAATAATTTCTATCTATATAAATAACATATTAATACCCTGACCTTGAAGAGGGGAAGCATAACTCCCTACTTCTTAAATGATGACTGCACATAGCAACTTCCTTCCAAGGAGATAGTATGGTAGGACCGGGAGAGAGTAACTCCACAGGAGAATCTGACCAATACTTCCTCAGCCAGGTAACCAAGGTCAAGTCATGTGGATAGTATATATCCTTGACATGACATGATAAAAATGGCATGTTACCTATGTGGTCTTCTTCCCCAAACAGATAATCCTGGTCCAATCATGAGAAAACAACAGAGAATTTCCAATAAAAAGACCTACTACAAAATACCTGATCTGTAATCCTAACTGTCAAAATCTTCAAAAACAAGAGAAGTCAGACAGACTGTCACAGCCAAGAGGAGCCGAAGAAGACATGATGACTAAGTGCAATATGGGATCCTGGATAAAATCCTGTCACAGAAAAAGGACATTAGGTAAAAATTAAGGAAATCTGAATAATGGACTTTGGATAGTAGTAGCGTGTCAATGTTGGTTCATTAATTGTCACAAACATCCCACAATAATAGAAGATGTTAATAATAGGGAAACTGGGTGCTGGATGTATGTACTATCTACTCAATTTTTCTGTGAATCTAAAACTGTTCTAAAAAGTAAAGACGGGCTTCCCTGGTGGCGCAGTGGTTGAGAGTCCGCCGGCCGATGCAGGGGACACGGGTTCATGCCCTGGATCCCACAGGCCGGGGAGCGGCTGGGCCCGTGAGCCATGGCCGCTGAGCCTGTGCGTCCGGAGCCTGTGCTCCGCAACGGGAGAGGCCACAACAGTGAGAGGCCCGCGTACCGCAAAAAAAATAAAATAAAATAAAAATAAAGACAATTTAATGTTTTAAAACATTATATATAAAGTACATATATATGTATTTTATATATATAATTTTAAAAATTCATTTGAAATCACAATGTAGTATTATGACCAATAAGATTTCTACAGAAAAAAGTAATAATTCTCTAACCAAAACTTTTAGTGACGTTTTTTTCTTCTTCAGTTGACAACAATTGTGAACTTCTTGATTCTGAGGGGATTAAAACACTAATTTAAATGCATAAATTACAAATGAAGAGTTAATTTTCTCTGACAAGTTGCTAAGAAACATCCCTCAGATTCTCATATTTTTGTGTTAGGTGCTTCTTGCTCAATTTAAGTATTTGTTAAAGGCAGAAGCATTTATCTTCAAGGTATTTTTGAGCTTTCTCACAGGTTTGTCCTGAATATTTTCAGCTTTTATAGCCTTTGAGAGGTGAAGGAGTGTGTATAGATTTACTTTCAGGGAGGGTTTGTCAGTTGCAATATGCTATTGTTTCACTGCATCAGCATTATTCCCTCTTCAGGATTCTTACAGCACTTTGTTTCCCAATCATATTTCAGAAGTAATCATTGTGAAGTTTTCCTAAACACTCAACCTTTTCCACTTCCTTCTTTGCACCTGTGGTCGGCAGAAAAATGGTGATCACCAAAGTCGTCCATGTCCTAATCTCCAAAAGCTAGGAATATGTTAGGCTACATGGAAAAAGAAAATTAGGTTTGCAGATGGAGGTAAGTTGCTAAATCCAACCTTAAGGTAAGGACATTATCCTATATTATCCAATCACACCGAACATAATCACAAAGGCCCTTAAATGTGGAAGAGGGGGCAAAAGAGGAGAGTCAAAGGGAGATGTGACTGAGGGAGCAAAGTCGGAGGGATGCAACTTCGCTGGCTTTGAAGAGAAGGAGCAGGGTCATAAGGCAAGGAAGGCAGCAAACCTCTGGAAGCTGGTAAAGGAAAGGAAGGGACTCTCACCTTGAACCTATGGAAAAGATACCCTACTGATATCTTGATTTTAACACAGTGAGATCCATTTTGGATTTCTAAGCTATAGAACTGATGAATAATAAATTTGTGTTGCTTTAAGACACTAAGTTTGTAGTAATTTGTTATGGTGGCCATAGAAAACCAGTACAGTGCCCCCAGTAAATGTTATGCTGGGCAAACCTTTAATATAGCATTCCTCCATGCTATAGTGCCCTTATTTGTTCATTCATGTTTTCCCAGAGGATTGTAAATCCCATCAGCCCAGGAAGCAATATTATACTTAGGTGGCATTTTGGTGCTAAGTAAATAATTACTGATCAAGTGAAAAATGTTCTTATAACACATAAGACAAATACCTTAAACTTAGAGACAGAAGAGACTCTTAGCTTCTCTGATTTTCAGTTTCCTTATTTATAAACATTAAAATTGTGTTCTTCGTGGTTATTAATTTGAATATTAGAGTGAAATTGAATATTAACTTGAAGGCATTATGCAGATATAAAGTTTTATCATTTATATGGCAGTTAGGTGTCTGCTTGTCACTGCCCTTTTCCCAAGTCTGGTAAACACTTAATAGTAGAGTTCTACTTCATTCATCTTCTCTTCTGCAGCATGTATCCTATAGATTTTCTATTTATTGTTCAAAAATAGGTATATAATTGTTAGCTTAATTAAATATAGTAAATTTGAGTTTAATCAAAGAAAGTGTAATGAATTAAGGAGAGGATAAATGTTTTATTATCTTAAATGCTACTTCTTTCCTTCCCTTCTCTGAGTGTATTCTAAGAATGTGGTTCCTTCTTGCTTTAAGGGTCTACAGTAACATTCACAGTGCCTTCTAAAAGATGGGTAAGTGCTAGATGGTGACGATGATATAATGATAGAATTATATGATTTATCCAACTTCTACAGTAAGAGAATATGTTTGTGCTTGAGTAATCCATACCCACAGTCTCCACTTACAAGCTACATGGTCTAATGCTCCATTTCTATATCGTATTTTAGCCAAGTTTTTGTCAAGCATCCTTCAGTCAGGGTTATGGCAGCAAAAGGCAAAGTTCCAAAGCAAATATGCAGAATGTTCAAGATGGGGGACCTTATATGAGTACCCCCAGCGTCTCTATCTTAATTCCTTCCCTTTACCATGAAAACTTTATCTTTCATCAAGGTGTCTAGAATTCTCCTGTTCTCACTGACTTCCTGACCAAAGCAAAATGTCACTCTTTTAAGCCTACCAGGTTACTTGCAGTTTCAGGTTTTCAATTAACTCTGGGATGAAAGAATTTGGCTGTGTTGGAAAGAATTTCAGCCATCATTGAGCAAATTAGGAAGGCAGATTTTGGAAGCAGGGATCTAATTTTCTAAAATCTCATCACCTAGGCAGCAGCATAATCTGCACCCTTCTGAGACCAGCTCTGCTGTTCCTATTACTCAGCGTATCAGTTTCAGAGCTTGAAATGTCCTTGGTCCTGGGAAAATAAACAAAGTTCCTACGTATCATGTCTCTGCAAAAAATGAAGTTTATAATGAGATTCCTTCTTAGAGTACTTCAATATCAGTGTTACTGTAAGATTTAATCAGTATATTTTTAAAGCATGTGGAGATCATTTAAGGATGACAGTTAACCAATGGAAAAGGTTTTCTGTTACCTGCCATCTTCTATCATATTACACACTAGAAAAATCTACCTTTTGATATTTGAAGGAATGAAATATGTGTGTGGGGTGGGAGTTCCTGAATGTTTTATGATGGAATAATGCAGATATATGAAATTAATTCATGAATGCAAGCAGTTTTACAATGCAGGTCATAAAAATTATATTTGATGAACAGTACTTGTTCAGAATTAATGTTCACATTTTCTCAAATTTATGTCTATCATTTAGATTGAAGTGATTTCTCTCTAGATTTGCCGGTTCACTTAAACTCATGATTCTCTCCTATAATGTTTTGTCATTTTTCAAATTCTCAGTTTCTGTACTGCTTTTTGGCAGCAATAATTCACTGCCTAGGAAAAGTGCTGGAATATATTATAAGCAAAATCTTCATATTACTTAAGAATTTCCTTGGTAATTTTCAATTGCCTAGACTCACTAATACAAACTCCATATTTTGGGTCATTTCTAAATTTAACTGTTAAATTAGAAGTTATACCTATTTGTTATTAATTACATCTTCTAGTACATGAAAACCAATCTATAGGCTATTTGGAGTAAACTTGCTAAAAAACTGTTTCCGAAAGCTAAATTAGTCATTTACAGTCTTGAGACTGGAAAAAGAGAAGAAATCTGAGTTGTTTAAAGCTAGTTATGTCCAAAGGTTTCACTGATTACTGTTGGTGAATGTAATCAAACACTCCATCATCATTTTAGGACACAGACAAATAGAACATTTTACCCTGCTTGACTTTAGTAGCTACCATATTTTCCTAATGAGTTTTGATGATAGAGTCAGTTTTTGTCCAATTAGTTGCCATAACAAGTTCCAATTATCAGTTGAGTACCTAGGATCTCTCTTTTAATTCCTTAGTTTCGGGGTGCACAAGTGCTCAATGATCACATAGCCAGAAGAAAAGACTCCTCAGTATGTACCTTAAATGCATTCTTACCTAAATAGCATCTCACCAGTTGTGCTGAAACCCAGAAATATAAATTGTACACTTCAAAGGGGGATTCCAGACCTCTTTGTAATTCTTGCATAGATGGTTTCTGCAAATATCATCAGTCAACCAAAGAGGATAGAAGAGCTAAGAAAAGAGTTGCAGATTAGGAAAGACTAAATGACAAAGTTGTTGCTCTTCTGACAGTTCCTTCTCAAACCCAAAACCCAGAAAAGGGGTTTCAGTGGGATGAGCTAGCTCTTTCATATTTATTTTCCACAGTGAGAGAGTGTTTGTTCAATTCATGCCTGAGAAGCAAACATGCAAGAAGCTGGCTGTCTAACTTGTGGTGGCAGGAAAAGGAGGGATGTTACAGTTAGGCCCTTTCTGACTGTGAGGTCAAAGGTCATGAGAGCGCTTCCCACGGAAGAGAGAAAATCAGTGTGGAGTTGCCATAGATCCCGTCTAGGATGGCATCCTGGAGACCAGTGGGAGCTACAGTAAGAAGGAGAGAGAGAAGGAAGAAGAGGAGAAGGTGAAGGAGAGGCAGTGCAAAAACACACTGCCAGGTTCTCAGAGCCCCTAAGTAGAGCAGTGATGAGAAGCAGTGTGCTGGTCACCATGTAACCCCAGTACATTGGCTCAGCAGGGAAAGTGGAAGCTCCTTACAAGACCAGAGCATGCAAGTGTGCGTCTCTCATTCTCCTTAGAGCCTGAAATCTGAAGGGTCCACAAATCAGAGTCAGCAAGGCAGAGTGCAAACCTAGGCGGAGAAGGAGGGAAGCTGACCACCTCAGCCCCTTTTCAAGACTGGCTTCCAGCAGGCCGCAGCTGGCATGGGGTTCCCTTCGAATGCAATTCGAAGATTTACTCATAACTGGAATCAGAGATATTACTTATCTGACTAGATAGAAATAACTGAAGCTCCTTTTATCATCTGAAAATAGCCAGAGGAATCATGGGCAACTATTTTATTAAAGAGCAGGAAAGGGCTAGCCTCTATCATGGATCGCTGTGGACCCTGCAGAGGGGAGGCAAAATACAGTGACTTTTAAATTCAATCCTTTGAGGCCTCTCTTTAAACCTACAGAGCACATTCAGCGGTAAAAATGAATGGATAAGTGAAGCAAATTGAATGAATGAGCAAATAAAACAAACAAAACCAAATGATAAGCACTTTTTCTGCCTGCACTTTCCTCTACTGCTGTACTCTCCTCGCTCCTTATATTAGCCTTTCAATTATAGCCCACTTTTCTGAAAATATTAGTTTACATGTCTTTCTATTGGACGTTCCTTGAAGCTGCGAAACGTTTCCTGCTAATTTTTAAAAAATTATTTGGGTCTATATAGTATCAAATTATGTATTTTGAGGAAATGTGATAATCAAAATTTCTATAACTTAATGGCTTTTCATATATTCAGCCTCAGTTTTATTTATATATTTGTCATGGCACTGTCATTTGTGCTTTTAATGTTTCTTTATTATGAGACATATAAACCGTTTAAAGCCATAGATGAAATTTAAGTGACACTAAATTCTGTGAGAAATACTATTTTCAAAATTATTATTACACTAAAAATCATTTGAATCAATCATTTAATTCAAATAAAATCATTTAAATGTTATATTATTTAAGTTTATATTTACTTTATATTATTATATATATAAAATGTATCCTCATAGATTCATTAATTTCTAGCTAAATTAAAAGTGTCATCTACATGCAAATAAATAGAATATATATGAAATAAATAAAAATTATAGATGTATTATCCAGATAATTCTGGGAAGTCTGTCATATGCTGTAAACATTTTCCATTGGCGTTGTCAGTTTACTTTCATTTTCTTGATGGAATACTTTTTAATGTTATTAAATCAATATTGCATATTTTCAAATGACTGAACACTCTAATACGTATGTATAGAAAATGCCTATCATCGAGATTATCTTAAAGCAGAATGATTTTCCAGTTGCTTTCTCCGTGTAAGGGTTTTTAAAATATGGTTTTCACTAACTCATTATTGGCTTACTAAAGCAAATTATTTTAGCAATCTAACTCAACATCATCAAAGATATGTATGTATGTTTACACAAAATGTTGCTTATTCACTTTTTTAAAATACATAGCGTTTTTGCAATATCGAAATGAAGTACTGTATTTTCGAATCTTTTATTTTTTTATTTTTATATTTATTTATTTATTTGCGTTACGCGGGCCTCTCACTGTTGTGGCCTCTCCCGTTGCGGAGCACAGGCTCCGGACGCGCAGGCTCAGCGGCCATGGCTCACGGGCCCGGCCACTCCACGGCATGTGGGATCTTCCCGGACCGGGGCACAAACCCGTGTACCCTGCATCGACAGGCGGACTCTCAACCCCTGCACCACCAGGGAAGCCCTCGAATCTTTTATTTTTAATCATCACAACAGCATACACATTAGGCATGGCTATTTTATTTCAGCAATAGGAATCATAATAATTTTGGCAAACATCAAGATACATAAATATATTTTAGTTTCCGTATGCATTTCTACCACACACTTCAAATTTGTTAATACTTTTAAATTAAGGATTATTAACATTTATGCTTTGGATTTGGGGATTATAAGGCAAGATAATGCTGGTATAATTGTATGAGAAATAAAGGCTAAATTGTTTACAATTTAATGAAATTGTATTAAATTTAATGAATTTAATTCCATGAAATAACAGAAAAGCTACACAATATCAAAATATATAGAATGTATTCTCCATATAAACAGTAAAGCAAACAATCAGAAAGTCAGAAATTGTGAATAATTCCTAACATATCGAAAACATAAAGGATCAGGTATAAACACAACCAGAATAAAAACAAACCAAACTATATGCAGTAGAAACATATTGCAGAAAAAGAAGCACTTCTAATACATATATATATATGTGACATAAGGGGCTGTAGGACATTGTCATTTATGCTTTTAAGGTTTCTTTATTATGGGACATATAAAGTATTTCAAGTCATAGATGAAATTTGACACTAAATTGTGTGAGCAAATTAACTGGGGAGAAATATCCTCCCCTTATGCTGAATATGAACATCAGTGATGCTTACCCCACACTCTGCCTCCATTCACATCGTCAAAGGCAGTGCTGGGGGTCCAGGGAAGTCTATTCCCTAGACATCAATTCATTATCCAAGTGTCATTGCTTCTAGGCACTTCAATACACAGAGTTAGGAAATATATGCATGTATACTAACCCATGAACATACAGGTCTGTCTATGTATGTAAGTACATATGTAAGTATGTGTTTATGTATGTGTCTATGTATGTATGTATGTATGTATCATGAGTTTGTACTGATACCTCTGATTTTAGTGCAGCACCACAGAGTTCTTTTTGGTCTTCCCTCTTTGATTATTTGTAACTTCTTTCTCTCACAGAGAAATTATATTTTCAGTCCTCATATACACATAAAATAGGTTACTAACTAGATTACAGCATTTATGTACAGCTTTTGTTTTTAGACTTACAGTGTCTAGTCAAGGTACCATTTAAAAAATTTCCTAGGTTAGTTCTTTTCTTGCCTACCACTTTCAGCATGTTTATGTTGTAAATTTGTAATAGAGTTAGATTTACTTGTTAGTGTTTGTATTCCTTTTATGGGATTCTGCCAAATTCTACTTGGTTTCCATTTTTATTTATATGTATTTTAACTTAAATGCTCTTTCCCTCTCAGGCTCACATTGTCTCACGCACAAGGTCTACATTGTCATTATGAAAAGACTGCAGTACAGGTTTTTTATTCAAGTTGATCATCCAAGCAAGATTGATCTGGGTTTTACAAAGAGGGAAAATGATGTGTTAGGCTGTCTGGTTAACCTGCCATGTAGATACTGAACAAGGACCATGATTGAAAAGTGTATAGAATATTTAAAATAAAGTTGACTGACAATAGTGATCATCAATCATTAGAAGGTAACTTAGAGAAACAACAGGTGCATAGATCAATATTTTACCTTGGCTTGTAAATCTTTCTTGTATAATGGATACTTGATTCCTATACAATGTCCTTTGTTTTCAAATAATGTATCCTTCTGCTATGAACTGCATTTTTGTGTCCTCCCCAAAATTCATATGTTGAAATCATAACCTCCAATTTGATGGCATTTGGGGGTGGAGGCTTTGAGAGGTAATCAGGTCATGAGGGTGGAGCCCTCATTATAGGATTAGTACCCTTAGAAGAAAAGACAGAGAGAGCTTGCTTTCTCTCTCTACTCTCCACTGTATGAAGTTACAATGAGAAGATGGTCATCAGTAAACCAGGAAGACAGCACTCACCAAGAACCCACCCATGCTGGGACCCTTGGAGTTCTAGAACTGTGAGAAATAAAAGTGTGTTGTGTAAGGCACCAAGTCTAGAGTATTTTTGTTATAACGATCTGAACTGGCTTGGATACTTCCTCTAATTCTCCCACTGAAGATCATTATTGAGAAATCCAATCATGCAGTCAGGCCCTGAAGAAGCTCTAGAGACAAGAAACACACAAAATCGATGGCTTAGATTCTAGACCAACTGCTTTGGAAGACTTAGGTTGTTTGGAATTATATTGGTAGAGAATTATAGAGCGCAATATACATTTGGCATGGTACAGAGAGATGAGGTCTGTCAGTCAGCAATGAAATAGTAAAGAGGAGAGTGTGAAAACAACTTAAAGGACATTTTGATAGAGTTAATCCCAGAAACTTCAGGCTGCATAGGAGTCAAACTTAACCAGCCTGATGGAAGCTTTTTAAGATATTACTGTCATGACCAGTAAGAGAAATTCAAGTGATGAAGCCATACTTCGATTTTTCTAACATGAATTTAACTGTGTTCCACGTCAGAGGGTTTAACTGATAAGGTGAGGTGCCACGGAATAGGTATGGATGTGAAATAGGTAGAAAAATGGACTCCTAACCTAGTGACAAGAAGTTCAAAACAGGTATGATGCTTTCTTTACTCTCAGAAATGATTGGAAGTTTTTACCGGGAAAGAACAGCCTTAGATTTTTTTTCTGTGTGTCATTTTTATGTAAGTCTTGTTGGGAAAGTTTGTCCAAATGTGATAAAGCTTGTAAATCAGCTATAGGAGTATCAATAGAAATTAAAAAAAACAAACAAACATGATAAAGCTAGAGAGTAATTTAGCAATTATTTCAGTTTTGATATTTGAGGGCATTTTTTCATATAGAATTCTTCATCACAACTGTGTTCAAGGTGACAGCCCTCCATTAATTTTGATGCCCAGAAGAATTATTAAGAGATCACAATTTACTTTCATGAGTAATTTTATCTGAAGTTAGGAAAGCAATCTAAATATCAGATTATATGTAATTGAAGAGGTACCTATCATATGCAATTATAGAGAGCTATTTGCTAAATCTCACTGTAGTGTGCTATGAGAGTAGGAAATTTCCTTTTCTCTTGCACCTACAAGAGTACCGGGCCTAGAATAGGCACACAGACTAAAATATTTGTTGAAAACAAATACATGAATTTTACATATTATTTACAAAATAATATCTTTTTTATTCCCCACCTGTTCCTCTCTCTCTCTCCATTCCCCAAAAGAATAAATCATCGATGGTATTATCAACTAAAAGTTGAAATTGGAAACCAAAATATACACTTTTAATGTCCAGAAGAAAAAAAAACCATATAGATTTAAAAGTAAATATTTGCTCTTCTCATAGTGAAACAGAGGGAGAAGTCTTGGTCAACCAAATGTTCCAGGCTCCATCCCCCAAAAGGAAGGGAGGCATGTCTAGGCTAGGAGAGAACTTGAGCAGCCCATTTTCATCTACAAACTTTCGGATACTCACCTGTGACTTATGTTACTATGTATGACTTGTCTCTCTTCTGTGGGGAACTTTTTGAGAGTGAGAATCAAGAATTGCATAATTTAGGGGTTACATACAAAATTTTGGAATTAATTCTTTGGAAATTAAATAACTGAGTTAATTGTCCTTTTACAGATAAGAGTTTTTGTATGTACATAGCACATTTTCTTTATCCATTCATCTGTTGGTGGACATTTAGGTTGCTTCCATATCTTAGCTATTATGAATAATGTTGCAATGAACATGGGAATACAGATATTTCTTTGAGATCCTGATTTCAATTCTTTTGTATATATACCCAGGAGTGGGATTGCTAGATCATGTGGTCATTCCATTTTTACTTTTCTGAGCAAATTCCATACTGTTTTTATAGTGTTTATACCATTTTGTTTTCCCACTAACCCTGTATAGAGTTCCAGTTTCTTCACACCCTCGCCAATACTTATATTTTTTCTTTCTTTCTTTCTTTTTTTTGATAATAGCCATCCTAATGGTGTGAAGTGACATCTCATTGTGGTTTTGATGGGCATTTCCCTGATGATTAGTGATGTTGAGCGTCTTTTCACGTACCTGTTGGCTATCTGCATGTTTTCTTTGGAGAAATTTCCATTCCAGTCCTTTGCCTATTTTATTTATTTATTTATTTATTGCTATTGATTTGTAGAAGTTTCTTATATATTTTGGATATTGACCCCTTGTCAGACATATGATTCACAAATTTTTTTTTTCCCATTCCCTGGGTTGCTTTTCACCGTGTTGAACTTTTCCTTTGATGTGTGGAAGCTTTTTAGTTTGATGTGGTCCCACGTGTATATTTTAGTTTTTGTTGCTATCTTTTGGAATAAATCATTGCTTAGACCAATGTCATGCCGTTTTTCCCTTATTTTTTTTCTTCTAGGCATTTTATAGTTTAAGGTCTTACATTTAAATCTTTAACTCTCAGCCTTAAAAATGAAGGAAATCCTGACATATGAGCCAACTTGGATGAGCCTGAAAGACATTATTGTAAGTGAAACAAGCTAGTGACAAAAGGACAAATGCTTCATGATTCCACTTATCTTTGGCGTATAGAATACTCAAAACCCATAGAAACAGGGAATAGAATGGTAAGTGGCAGAGACTGGGGGGAGGGTGAAATAAGGAATTGTTCAATGGGTATAAAATTTCAGTTGTGCAAGATGGATAAGTTCTAGAGATCTGCTGTACCACATTGTGACTGTAGTTAATACTGTATTGTGCACTTAACATTTTGTTAAGAGGGTAGATCTCATGTTAAGTATTCTCACCAAAATAAAAATAAATAATATTAAAACATGCAGATAGCCAACAGGCACATGAAAAGATGCTCAACATTGCTAATTATCAGAGAAATGCAAATCAAAACGAAAATGAGGTATCACCTCACACCAGTCAGAATGGCCATCATCAAAAAGTCTGCAAATAATAAATACCAGGGAGGGTGTGGAGAAAAGGGAACCCTCCTACACTCTTGATGGGAATGTAATTTGGTTGAACCACTGTGGAAAACAGTATGGAGGTTCCTTTAAAAACTAAAAATAGAGTTACCATATGATCCAACAATCCCACTCCTGGGCATATATCTGGAAAAGATGAAGACTCTAACTCAAAAAGATACATGCATCCCAATGTTCATTGCAGCACTGTTTACAATAGCCAAGGCATGGAAGCAACCTAAATGTCCATTGACAGATGAATGGATAAAGAAGATGTGGTACATATATACAATGGACTGTTATTCAGCCATAAAAAAATGAAATAATGCCATTTGCAGCAACGTGAAGGGACCTAGAGATTATCATACTACGTAAGTCAGACAGAGAAAGACAAATATAATATGACATCACTTATATGTGAAATCTAGAAAAAAGTGATACAAATGAACTTATTTACAAAACAGAAACAGACTCACAAACATAGTAAACAAACTTATAGTTACCAAAGGGGAAAAGAGGGGGGATAAATTAGGGATTTGGGATTAGCAGATACAAACTACTGTATATAAAATAGATAACAAGGTTTTACTGGATAGCACAGAGAACTATATTCAATATCTTGTAATAAATTACAATGGAAAAGAAAAAAAAAAGAAGTGTATAATCTAAATAGGAAAGAAAATATTGTATTTTAAAATGCTAGTGCCAGTGATCAGTTTAGAATATAAAAAATGAGTGGCAAAGGTTTTCATGTTTAATTATAACATTCAGTTTTTTGGTTCACCTGGAATTTATTTTGTTTTATTAAGTGAAGTTAGACTAACTTGATTATGTTTTTTCCAGAAGGATAGGCAATTATATCTGTACAATTTTTGACTTTTGGTTTCTCTGCTTTTTGCCATTGGTTTCTAAGCTTCATAGAGAATGCCATGTTAACTTGAGAAAAGGCAATCTCCCAGTGATTGTGTGTGGGGAACTCTTGCTCAATATTACAGTTACCCTTCTAATCATCTCTCAATTCCACTACAGCCTATCACCATAAATTCCACCTCAACAGCCATTCTAGGAGATCCATGTTGGGCATGGTGGTGATCATTTTCTTTTGATTTTAAATATCATTGAAAATTCACCTTTCCAGAAATCTCTGGCTCCATGATTTTTAAGGGAGGAAAATTTCAGAGTAACTGAAAAATCCTCTGACACTGGATGGTACTGTGATGAACTGGGCGATTGGGATTGACATGTATACACTGATGTGTATAAAATTGATGACTAATAAGAACCTGCTGTGTAAAATAAATAAAATTAAATTCAAAAAAAAATCCTCTGACACTCAACTCTTACTGAGCAGTCTTTCAGTCTCTTAAATTCACCTCAGTAAACAACATGATTAAAGACATGCAAAATATAGTAATTTATCTGAATTCCTCATTCAGTTTCCCAGATTCGTCTTTGAAAGTTTGTCTTCATATGACCCAAATTCTAGCCAAGAGCAGCTCCACTTATATCTACTCTGAATGTTTCCTTGTTATTGGAACATCTCCACTCCGCCTCCCCCACCAATCCTGGTACTTGGTACAGGGCTATTGAAATAGTAAAGCCATTTCTTTTCTGTTATTTTTCACTTGAGTGACCAAATATATTTTATTTTTAGCCCAAAATAACAGCAACAAATTTCTAGGATTCTGCCTCAAGGTCATGTAAATTTCCTAGCCTGTATTCTAAAATTGTCCACTGGCAAGTTAATGGATTTACTCTCTCCTAGGACAAAGTCCTTGTCCGTTAAATTTATAACATCAAGTATGAAGTGACAAGTCTTTTATGCCTGGAAGAGGAAGACAGCTAAGCCTTATGAAAATCCGTTACATTTCTGAAGTTTCTGTGCATCCAGTGACTTAGGGCCATAGGGGTAGATATGTGAAGAGCAAGGAGCTGCATCTTGAACATCATACCAGGAAGAAGGTGTAGGAGGATCAGTGTAACTTTTTAGATTTTAAGTGACTATAACCACAAAGTGAGTGACCTTCTCCAACTCATTTATCTTATGACCCCAAAAGCTGTTTACTGCAATAAAGGGAAATCTTTACAGGTTCAATAGTGTTTGAAGTATCTAAAAAAGAGGGGATGCAACTTGAGGCCTGTGACAAGATTAATAGAATTGCAAGAAAGATCTCTTGGGGATTTGGAGCAAAGCCATAGTTTTCTTTATATGTATAAATAATTCTTATTTTGGAAAAGAGAATTTGGCTTGCTTTAGAATCTACTAGAGTCTAAATACTTGATCACAGGTTACTAAATAACTTTTCAACCCAAGCTACACATTAAGCTGGCAGTTAAATTACATCTTGAAGCAAAGTTGATTTACCCCAACAGAGTGATATACGCCCTCAAAATATTTCCTTATTAAGTGGAAGCAATGTGAAGACATTTGATGCCCAGGGTAACTGAAAACACAAGTTTCTTAAATTAGCAGATTCCTCAAACACACACACACACATATCTGTGGTTCTAAAAATCTGAGTCCTAAAAATAGACACATTCTGGAGTTTCAGAGGAGGTCTCTTATGATTATAAGATACAACATAAAATAACAATTCTTTTGTTCATAGGTGTCTTTACAAGGAAAGAATTTAGTATACTGAACATTCACAGGAGTGACCTCAGAAAAGACATCCTGGACATCAATTTGAGCAGAAAGTTGGTCATCCATTCTGCCTGGAAGGTGAGTTAGTGTGCAATCAGGAACTATACTTACCACTGGAAAGGTCCACAAAGATGGCTGAAGAAAGTTGGAAAGCATAGATAGAGGCAGAGTGCTTGACATACAGTAGATGCCAGCCTCCAAGGCAATGACACCATTACTGTCTCTTGGTTATTGATGACCTGAGATATAATCTAGTCCTGGGAGATTTATAAACAATCAGTTGATTATGAAAGGAATTTTTTCCCCCAAATTCTTAGGGAAAGTTAGCTTCCCATTGGCAGTTTGTGGTCATTCTAGTCAACACTTCTTTGTTGTCCTGTAAATTTTATAGGTCATGAGATGGTGCCTTATGATTTCATACTTTTTAGAGTATCCTTACAATAAATAATTCTGTACCAGTTAAGATAATATGAATGTGTCTTTTCATTTCAGCACAAAATAATCTAACTTGTACAAAAGAAGTAGAATAATAACTTTTGAAATATTAACATATGTCACTTTCTTAGACCCTGAAAACAAAGGTGTTACATCTGCAAAAGGGGGGGGCTGTCATTTATTCTGGGGTTGTCAGACATATTAATGTTTATGGTAATACATTCTTAGCAACTAAATGAATAATAAAGATTTTAAGGAAGATGTCAGGTTTGTTTTTTCCATTTTCAGACAAGAGCTTGGAAAATAGAGGGAGAAGGATTTTATGTTGACACAGGAGGTGTTTGTGTAAAGTTTTACCCTGTACCTAACCCCCTGAGTTGAATCTTAAAATGAAGAGACACAGTAATGTAAACCTTGAAGTGTTGAGGAGTCTAAGAGCAGCAGAAATAGTTCTGTATGTCCCACAGTGTATATCAACAATGGTAGACAGTTATGAGAGAGAAATCTACTCCATCGTGAAGAAGCAGTAGAGAACAGAAACGTCAGTGTGGTGTCTTCAGTGCATTATTCCAGATGAAGGGAGGTCTCTAATGGATGTAGAATACTTGGTTGTTAAAGACTAGAGAATGTCAAATGGTTTTGGCCTTTCATAACTGAGAGCTCTGGAGCCCAGTGCTTTGGGGAGAGTCTGGAGCATTTAGGTCAATGGCAAAGTAGACATGCAATGCAGCATTTAACAAAAAGCATGCCATCAAGTAAGAATTTAAAGCAGATTCTGGGAGGGATCAAGCTTTTCATCAGACTTGAAACTGATGTCATCTTTACTTATACCTCTTATTAAAAATGTTCCCATTTTAAATTTAGAATCCATGGAAATGCTGTTCAACTAAATGGAAAAAGCCCAAAAGTTAAGTAATTCCTTGTTAGCCAATTGAACCAAGTCTTATATTTTAGTTGGACCTCCAAACTGTACAAGATAAAATCATTCACAGTTATTCCTCTCAGCAACGATGTTTCATTTTTACTACTTAAAAACAAGATAAAAAAAAATCAATGTTTATAAGTTATTTAAAACTAAATGAACAGTGAGATCACAGCACTCAGACAGGATCAGGCCTAAGAGAAGTAGGGAATCTTAGGCAGATATTGGGAGAATGTAAGAACTAAAATGTATTCTTGCAGTCATGATCCACTTTTAAACCACCCCTCAACAGAGTTTAACTTGTTGGGAATTAGAAATAACACAATGAAGAGTATCATTTTTTGGAATGCCATATCCTATAATTTCAACCTTGGGAAACTAATGTATATATGCCTTTGTAATCTTTAACACTGTGTATCTTCCGCTGTGTCAAGGAGTTTCCTTTTCATAGTAGGTTTCCAGTTTTACTGCAAAGTAAAACTGGAAAGTGTTTTACTGGAAAGTGAAACTGAAAGTGTTTTACTTTTACTGCAAAGTAAAACTGGAAAGTTTTACTGCAAAGTGTTAATTTAGGTCTGACAAGACTTAGCAAAGAATCAATCCATGATATTCCCCCTTGCCACTATATATGTGTGTTTGTGTGGATATATAATGTTAATTATATATATATATATATATATATATATATATATATATATATATACACACACATGTATATATAAAATCTTATCTTCAGGAATCTGTCAGAAGGAAGTTAACAATTAATTCTCACTAATGTATAAACTATTTCAACATACACTCTCCAAAGGGCAGCAACTTAACATTAATGAATTAATATATTAGGGAGACTTCAGATACTAACACATTTGAGTGTTGAAGACATTTCTGAGTTTCCATGCATGAATGTATTTGTCCAACAAATATTTATTGAATGGCTACTATTAATCAAAATTATTCTAAATACTGGGTGTATGGTGGCGAATAAGATAATTTAAGAGTTCATAGAATAGTTGGAAGAAGATGACAACAAATAATCAAAGAAAAAAGATAATTTTGGACTGCCTTAAGTGATATGAAGGAAGTAAACAGGATAACGTTATTCAAGAATGATTGTGAAGGGGCCACTTTAGATGAAATAGTCAAGTAAGGCTCCTTTTAGCATAGATATTTGTAACAGCAGAGCAATGAAAAGGCTCCAACTATTTGAAGGCTCCACAGAAGAGCATTTTAGGTAGGAGGAACAAAAATCACAATGTACAATAACCCTGAGCAATACCATTTCTTTAAGTTATATGGAGAATAGATAGGTAGAATTTAAGAGTGGAAATACAGATCAGTTAAGTTAAATACAGATCAGTAATCTCAGAAGGAGATAATGGAGTTTTGAAATAGGGTTGTGGTACTTAAGATATATTCTGAAGGTGAACTTGACAAAATTTAGTTGAGGAATGATTTGGGAGATGGGAAGGAGGGAATGATAGAAGGAGAGATATAGCGGTTAGGAATGCTTTGAGCTGCAAGTAACAGAGTGCCTGACTGTAGTGGTTCAACATAGGATAGTTACAGGAGGTCTGGCAGCAAGCTTCGGCTGGCAGTGGTTCAGTTCTTTACAAGTGCCATCAAAGTTCCAAGCTATATTCCAGCTCCTGAATCCTTCACTGGAGGAAATTTTACTCATCTATTTCTTGCCTCTTTGTCACATGAAAACGATCACAACTTTAGGCATCATGCCCACCTACTGAAAGAAGGGAAAAGTAAAGAGATTTAATGTCATGAGTTACATCTATTCTTTTGATCAGGACCATAAAAGCCAGCTTAGAAGCCTCAACATTCTTAGCTCTTTTTTTCATTGCCCAGAACCTGGTCACATGGCAACCCCTGGCTGTAGGCACAAATGGGAAACATGGGTTTCTTGTTTTCTAGACTCTAGAATGAAGAGTACGTGAAGAAAAGGGGATTGGTCAGTGCCAGGGGTTGCCAATGGAGTGTCCTCCATAGGAGGGTTCAGTCGTAATGTCCAGGTTTTCAGCTTGAGTCATCACATGGATGCCATTTAGAAAAGAAGAAGGAAGCAACAGGAGAGAGGGATGATAAATCAAAAGTGTTGTTTTAGACATGCTGTGGCATATGAATTTTATAACCATGTGGAATGTTAAGAAGAAGACAGTTGAATATTATTCTAAAGGATCGGTCAGAACTAGAGGTTTTTAGCCTTTAGGACAACATAAATCACATGCATGACTTTAAAAAGTCTGATAACTTCTAAGATGTGCTTTTCCCATTTCGGCCAAGTCTTATTTTCTGGTATTAGGAAGAAAAAAAAGAAGGAAAGAAGGAAGGAAGGGAGGAAGGAAGAAAAGAAGAAGTTATTAAGTTATGATTTTTAAAAGGAAAGAAAACAATAATAGGAAGGCTATATCTGCATAAAATCAGATTGCAATTTTTGTAGGGGAATTATTTTGAGATTTTCGTTTTTCCTTTTGATAATGAAATGCCTAAAAGTGTCCAGATTATGGCTGGATAAAAGGTAAAAATTTAGAATTTATAAATATGTGTTTGGAAAATGTTCATATTGGAATATACACATTCTTCTATATAGTTATATAGAAGTTTATATGTAAAACTTTTTCATATATTTTACATGAAATACATTCTAATAGCAGATAAAATAAATACAATTTAAAATAGAGGCAAATAAAATTTAAAAGGTGCTATTGTGTGAACTATATATATATACATATTTCAGCTACTATACAAAGGCAGTCTTTCTGATGAATAGCAACCTTTTAATGAGTTCAGGTGATATTATATTGAACTATAGAAATGGGAGAGTTATGCTTGTTTTACTCATCCTAAGTTTGAGTGAAAAGCAGTTTTTAAAAACTCACAAAATCCTCAGCTAGTACCTTTTTCCTCTTAAAAAGCATTTTAATTTTAAGTATTATTGTTTTTCATTTCCATAGAATGTGGGGATCTTGCAACTCCTTATTCTTTGTTTTTCCCATTGAAAATATGTCCTACAATAAATCATTTGACATTGAATTTTTCTGTTTTTTCATTTCTTCTGATCCCAGTCCATGGTTACTTGAAAAAAAAAATAAGCAAGTGAAATGATAATGAAGGAAAAATAATTACCAAATTCGTATTTCAAGATTATTTTGTATTTAAGCTCAAAAGAAATACTTAGGTGTATTTAATTACAATTATAGGGCAATAATTAGCAAACATTAGAACACTCTACATTATCTTTCATGTGCTTTCAGATTCTATATGAAAAGGCATAAAACATTATCACTCTAAATATGGCTATTTGACGGGTCTTCTGAAGTGTCTGTCCAGTGATCTAATTTCATGCTGCTCTATGGTATCCCTCTTTTAGGGTCTTGAATGTTTCACCTTCCTCAAACATTAGTGGGGAATATAACATTCCATTTAATTATTAGGTTTCTTCATTCATTTATTCACATATTAATATTAATTAAGCATCTAGTATGTTCAAGATATCAGTGCTAGGGTACCGGGGACTAGGCCTGTAGTTGGTATCAAGATATTTAATAAATAGTGTTGTAGGCATTTATGATAAATAGACTATATTAAATTTCATTTGAGTTCTGTAAGCTTTGGATAATTGAAGATAAGGTAAAATGTATTCCAAGCATTTAAGAATAAAGGAATTGTTTAAGCCAAGTAATAGAAAATGGAAAATACATGGTGCATTCAGAATGAAATGTAATCGGGTAAGACTGCGGGATACAGAACATATTGATAGGATGAACAATTGGATAAAAGGTTTGCAGACATAGTTTGGAAACTTTGTAAAGAATTAGGATGTTATTGTGTTTGCAATGATGAGTAACTATTTTTTAACAATGCCTGGAGAATTATCCAAGTTCGTAACATGCTCCATGAAAAGTTTATTACTTCAGTGATGCACATTTGAAGAATATGGTCCAGATAACATTTTCTTAGTTAAGATACTGCCTTAACACATCTCTGGTTCCTTCATAGAACTTAGTTGTGTGATTGAAAGGCAGACACGAGGTTAAGGCGACTCTTTGTATAAGGACTCCTAATCCAGGGATCCAGAATTTTCCAAACATAAGACCTGATGGTTTTGAAGAAGCCTTGGAAACTAGAAAAGAATTCCAGAGATGATTAATATCCCTCAACCCAATTTATACTGTGGATTGTTAAATATGTGTATTTTCTATAGTGGAATATCACAAATGTTTAAGTATACCATAAATATATGTGTAAGGAGAAGAAGCTAGGTTCTCAGTGGGCCATGTCTAGACCAACTAGAAAGGATGGGTAAAATGTCAAGTGGAGAATGTCTGTGAGTGTCTAAGCTTCTAATCTAAGAGGAACTAGGTTGTGGGTAGGGCAAAGAGTATACCTACAAATGGAGTAGAGAGTCTCCTTCTGCATATGCAATACCCTCTGTGCAATCTTGACCTACCCATGTCACTTGGGATTATGACTTTTAAAGAAGAATGAAAAAGACTGTATCAGATAGCCTCAATCTTAATTTGAATTTATCATGACCACCACCCTGTTTCGCCATAAAATCTAAAGTGTTAGCCATGCTCTTTAAGAAACTACAAAATGAGTGAATTTGTCCAAGTGTATGAGTATTGCTTCTAACCTTTCTCTTCTCTACAACCTTTTATTTATTTACTTTTATTTTTATTTTTAACAACTTTATTGGAGTATAATTGCTTTACAATGGTGTGTCAGTTTCTGCTTTATAACAAAGTGAATCAGCTATACATATACATATATCCCCATATCTCCTCCCTCTTGCATCTCCCTCCCACCCTCCCTATCCCGCCCCTCTAGGTGGTCACAAAGTACCGAGCTGATCTCCCTGTGCTATGCAGCTGCTTCCCACTAGCTATCTGTTTTATATTTGGTAGTGTATATATGTCTATTCTGCAACCTTTTATGAACAGCAACAATACAATCAAATCTGACTGTATTAGCTCAAGTGATTTATTCAGTTTTTTTAATTTTAATTTCATTTTTTGCAACTCTACCATGGGATGATTTCAAAGTACATTCTACATTTGGATTGTAGACTATGCATATAATTTAACACCCAGTACTATATAACATTAATAGAATATTGTTTACCTCTTGTTTTAAAGACTTCCACTAAGAAATAGAATGATTATGCTTCCTTTTCCTATGTTTTTATTCACAAAGCAAACAACAAAAAAAATGAGTGTGATTAGAACATATGACATCCAGGATAAAATTGAAAGGTCTAATAAGGAGAAATTAGCACCATGTCTTAAACCCTAGGGTAGCCAGGCTCCAGTGAATTACATACTCTTCCTGGTATTCATGCTCTTGCCTAGTCCCACCCACCTTGGCTTGGGGCAGCTATCTGTAACCAATGAAATGTGGTAGAAGTGATGCTGTTTAATTCTATGGCTAGGAGGTAAGAAGCCTTACAGCTTCCGCCTTGAGTTTCTGGAACATCCTCTCTCAGGAAAGCCAGATGCTATGAAAGACATCTGGGAATTCTGAGGAAACCCAAGCTAGCTATGTGGAAAGGCATTGTGGAAAGAGAGCAATATTTGTTATTGCAGCTAAGGCAGCACACTGCAGGAAGGCACTGCCGGAGTGGGTGCTGGTGGAGAAGAACCAGTGCCCAGGCATATTGCTCCCGTGCAGCCATTCCAGCCTTTCTGCTTTTTTGTGCAACCCCACACCAGGTATGATGTAGCGGAAACAATCAGTTCCTGCTGTGCCCTGCCCAAATTCTGACCCACAGAATCACGAGTATAATAAAAAGACTGTTTTTTATGCCAGTGAGTTTTAGGGCTATTGGTTATGCAACAATAAATAACTGCAGAAGTTCCTAAATCAGTTATTCAGATTAACTTTGGAAGTATTTGGAGAAAACAATAATGGGAATTTTAACTGGTAAAAGAAATTGAGAAAATAGATAATCTAATGTAACCATTCTGAGTAAGTCCAGGTCCTACTTGGCTAGGATAAAGTAAATTTTCTTAAAGTTTTAATTGTGGACAGTAGATTTTTGGAAAACAGAAGTTTAAGAAACTAAAGGGATGCATGCATTTATTTTCAATTAAGCAATACTTTAAAATTATACTTTAGAAATTGTCATTAAAATATACAAGTTTAAGTTAAATGCAATAATTATCATTCTGTATATAAGTATTGATTTACTAATTTCAAAGAGTGATCATGCATTCATAAATACCTCGTATCTTTGAAAAGATTCATTATTCCAAAGGAAGAAGTTAAAACAAGCTTCTAAATTTAAGTACTCTATATGTGGTTGAGGTTATAAAATTTCAAACTATGAGTGGATGAGCCAACTCCCACCTGCCTGATAGGGCTAAAGATACTACTGCACTCACTGTATTGACCTCTGCCCATAATCACCTGCTATGTAGATGATGGGCCACTTCTGAACTCAATTCAAAGGGCAGTGCTTCTGTGGTGAGCCTCGATGGATTTGGTTGACTGTGTAAGGACTAAGAACTTGAATTGTGTGTCTCTACCACCACATAAAGAGTGCTGGGGCAGTGGAGGGTGGGAACCCAGACACAGGAGACTGAAAATTGTTGAGGTTCTTCTGTCCCCTGAAGGGTGAGTCCTCAGAAAATGATGGTAAGAAACAAGAGAGGAGGACCCACAAAGTTTGGGGTCTTTTCAGGATTGGAGACAATTGAGCTCTTTTCTGGAGCTCAGAGCCACCCTGGTTTTCCTGCTAGCCTGTAATGACAAAGAATGGATCCTGTGAATTTTATATGGGTCCCAAGAAAAGAATAGAAATAGTTGGGAAATTGAGCTGAGAGTCCAAGTGAGCACCTTGTGGAGCTCGTGCCAGGCCTGAGAAATCAGAGATCATTGGATGACACTCACCATGTATTTAAATTAGAATCAAATATGCCCAGAAGCAAACGACTGTGAAGACAGGAGTAGCTGAGGCCAGGGGACTAAGGGAAAATGAACATTTAGAAAGTGGACACCAAATCTGGGGCCCCTACCCCTACTTCCAAATGAGGTTGTTAATTTTCCTCTGGCAACAGGGTAAGTTGCGGGATTGGAGTAGTGTATAAGCATGGGCATGGAGAAAGAATTTGAGAATTTATCAAATTGATCATTTTGAGCTTGACCAAAAATAACCAAGAATTGGACTAAATTTACTGGGAGGTATTTCTATGAAGTTAATTGTAATGAGGCAGACAGAGACTTCAGACTTTAAAATAACATGAGTTACATAAATACAGACATTGCATTTTTTGAAACCAGTTTTATGACTACTAAAAACCTACGCATGTGTGTCTCATTCCATTTTGACTTCTTTTGGTCGATGGTCTATGTCATCTTCCTAAAAGTGGTAACTATGACAAAGTTCTGACTGTGGAAGGCAGAGTGGCCCCCAAGATATGTCCACACTCTAACCACCAAAATCCACAAGCCTGTTGTCTGGCAAAAGGGACTTTTAAAGTCTAATTAAATTAAGGACTTTAGGAGATTCCACTGGATTTTCAGCGTAGGCCCATCTAATCACCCCAGCCCTTAAAAAGCAGAGAACTTCCCCAGGGTGGAGTCAGAAGAACCAGTAGAAGAGATAAGACAGAAGGGGAGGTCTCTGGCTTTGAAGATGGAGAAGGCCATCTTCAAGCCAGGGAAGGGGGGCAGCCTCTAGAAAGTGAGAATAACCTTGCCAGCAGCCAGGGAGGAAGTAGGGACCTCAGTCCTCAACTGTGTGCAATTGCCATCTACCTGCATGAGCCTGGGAGCAGATTCTCCACAGAGACTGTAGCCCAGAGTCCCGGCTGGCTGACACCTTGATTTTGGCCTACGAGGCCTGGAGTGGAGACACCAGCAATGCCCTCCAGATTTATGACCTACAGATCTGTGAGATCATTGTTGTTGCTTTTTGAGCTTCTAAAATTGTGGAAATTTGTTAAAACAGCAATAAAAAATCTAATATACTGACCTACAAAATATATTTCTGATAAAACCAATTTTGAACTTGAATAAAATATATTTTGTCTGAAGCTTGGAGGTGGGCAGCAAAAATAAATGTTCTGTAGATTAGCAGTTGCTTGGGTCTGAGGTGGGGTTGGAGAGTTATGGCTAATGGGTACATGGGTTTTTTTAGGGATGAGAAAATAGTTCTAAATTTAGATTATAATGATGGTTGCACAGGTCTGTGAATATACTAAAAACCATTGAATTGCACACTTTAAAAGGGTGAAATTCATGGCATATGAATTACATATTAATAAAGTATAAAAAGACAAATAAAAACCTTAATGATACCCCACACTTTTCAGTTTGGTAAAGAACAAAATACAAAACAAGTGGTTTTACACACACATGCACATTTGACTTGCAACCTCCAAATAATTAAAACTCTTTCAATTGCAGAATGGGTTCTATTATTCTATTAATAAAATGAGTAAATGAGTAAAAATCACTAATCACTGAGTCCAAATGTATTTGCAATTACTATTTTTACCAGTGGAAAAGACATTCTTTTAGTCCTTTTTCTTAAGGTGAAATTAAATGAAAGAAATTATAAATTATTATTTGAAAATACCATCGTGGGCCAAATTCTAAATAAGGCAGAATCTTCAGAGAATAATAATTCAGTCAGTGAGTGGGAGAATGACAGACTTTGTATGTTTTCATCATTTTTTTTAAAAATTTCTGAACTGGAGAGGAAAATTAAATGTTATTTTTCTTCTCATGGCATAGTTAACTCCACATGAATTAAAACATTTGACAATGCTTTAAAAGTTTGTATAACAGTAGGCTGAGAAAATTGATGTGATATTCATAAAGTTTTACCTTAAAGAAATCTCAGTTTATATGAGCACATGCAATTGTAAGAGTTTCCATTAAATATTAAGAATGGAAATTTTTCTATGAAACTCCTTGCCTTATTATTTAAAAAGTAAGGAACACATTAATGCCTGTTTTTTTGTGTGTTTTTTTTTTTTGCGGTATGTGGGTCTCTCACTGCTGTGGCCTCTCCCATTGTGGAGCACAGGCTCTGGACGCGTAGGTTCAGCGGCCATGGCTCACGGGGCCAGCCGCTCCGCGGCATGTGGGATCTTCCCGAACCGGGGCACAAACCCGTGTCCCCTGCATCAGCAGGCAGACTCTCAACCACTGCGCCACCAGGGAAGTTCTAATGCCTGTTTTCTGACAGGTTTTTAAAGTTATAACAATATATGTAGAATAATCATTTAAAAAATTGTGTTAATAACCAAAAATGATAGTGTTAGACCCTTGGGTGTTTAATGTTAAATGAGTGATTTAAATATTTATTTAATCTTGTCTTTTATGCCAAAATGGAAGCAAAAAAGGTTGAAGATAAGACAATGTAATATAATTTTAAGTCATTTCTGGAGTCATTGTTTCTCTTTCAAAGACAACAATAAGTTACATTTCTTCTAAAAAGAAATACTGAGATTACATTTACTTTTCTTCCCCCTACACTTAGCATCCCTTGTTTTTATTTGTTTTTGCCTGTTCTGCTTTCTTTCTCTCCATATCATTTATAATGCAAAGCCTGTCATAATGTCATGGAATGTATTTCTTAGAACATAAACCATTTTAGAAATATCTTTGTAGCCAAAGATAAAATGAAGCGTAAAAATCATATAAATTGATTTAACATTTCTCCCCAAATAGGAGCATTTAAAATCCGAAATCTACTATCATGCATGCCTTAGGCTTAGAGGATTGAATAAGGAAAAGAGAAAATACCGCTGCTCAAATTTATTCTTTACCTTTGAAAACATTTTTGGAAAATATGATTGTTCCCATTGTGAATAAAGAAACTCAAACAAGAAGATCTTTTTAGAATTAAGGATATTGGGACAAATGCCACCTTCATCTTAAAAGGAAGAAATGAAAAAGGGAAACTGACATTTTCACAAAATTTTATACTTAGATACATAATCATGCTAGGATTAAATAAAAACAATAATGAATATATGAGATAACGTAAATATCTGAGAATATACCTGAAATTCTGAATTCATTCTTGATCAGGTAGAGTTGAAATAAATTTGAGAACAGAAATTTCCTGTTATTCTCAAACAAACTTTATTATGAATAGATCTATGATAGAAACATTTTTGCTGTAATACAATGTTATAGAAATTCACACATGAACTAAATTTTGCTCAAAGGTTAACGCAGTTAAGAAGGAGTTTGGAATCTAATATTTAGATGGTAAAGGTGCTAAATTAGTTCTAGCTTCATTTGGAATCCATGCCAGAAGCATATTTATTTGCTCTGAGGCTGGTATCTGTAGTGGGCTCAGTTGGCAATAGGATGAACTAAGTATTTCTTGAAAAGCGAAGCTGTGGATACTGAAAAAAAGCCAATTACAATACATTTTTGTGAAAAAACAAATTGAAGGCAACTACTTTTTATTCATAATATTATAACAATTTATTAATAAATTCCTAAACAAAATCAAATCAAAATTCCAGTCTGTTCAAGCAGATAATGATGATGTGATTAGTGAAATTCAAAACACAGTAGAGAAACCCCAATGAACATATTAGGAAACTTTAACTCACGTAGTGGACTAGTGGTATTTTGCTAGGTGACTAGAAGAAGCAAATTGATCAAAAGAAATACGGTTCATTTTCTCATGACGTGTGCTTGATCAGGAGAGAGAAATCCATCACATGACATGTGGATATGAGAAGAGAAGTACTGTTTACCCCTCAAAAGCTTGAGGAATCAAGTCAGCAACACTTCAGAAGAGGAAGGAGGAATAATCCAAATGTCTAATGACTGATTGTTGGGAAAAGTGAATCTATGACAAAGCAAAATATGCTCATTAAATGAGAAAACTATTGATCTATCATTCTGGTTATACATCCAGCTAATAATAATAATAATGAAAATAATAATAATAACTGTAGAATGAGGTTGAATCTACAGGTATGCATTAAATGAATTAGAGGCCAAGTATGAAGTAGGAGAGAAAATGCAGATGACAAAAACAATGCTTGTATTGTCATGTATGTAAGCAATAACAATGAATGAATGAATGAAAATCTGGCAAGTATTGATTAAGTGTCTACCGAGTGATCAATAATGTTTTAGATACTGAGGGAATGTTATTCTAGATAAGGGAAGATGATAAACATACAAAATAGCAATAAAATAGTATAAAACATTATAGTAAGTGTCTAGTGTGTGGTACAGACCAAAATGGAGATACTCAGAAAGAAAGAGTCTAGTATTGTATGGAGTTTTAGGGAAGGATTTATTGGATACCTGGAGACATGGCAACAGGAGGGTCTCTTATACTTGAAGAATTTGAAGAAGTTAGACTTGAAAAAATTGGATGGAGGAAAGGGACCATACAAGGCAAAGACTGAAAGTGTGTGTAATGCCATTAAAAAACAGTTTAAGCCAATTAGAAATTAGACTTGGGGCTGTATACAATTAAGAAGGAAGTTGAGTGAGGGACCACCGGGTATGGGGGGCCTCAAATGGTGGGGTCTGGATTTGGTTTATAATGAAAAAAGAAAGAAGTAAATTAGAGACTTGGAACAAATGAAATACAAAAAATATTAGTCTGAAAGATAGACTCAAATTTGGAAGAAGATTTCGTGGCTTATCTTTACCTAAAATAAACAAGGCAGATTAAAAAAAAAGTTAGAAATAAAGTCCAAATCATTGTTTGTTACTATAGGAATATACAGATCGAGGTCAAGACCTCCCACTAGTATATTTCAAAATGTATATGCTGGTATCAATGCAGGAAGTGACCCTAAATAGATATGAAACATCTTCCAGTATAAACAGGGACCCGTTTTCTTAAGAAACACATGAAATGGGTTTGTAATATGAAGACGATTAAGTAAAAGACTCAATAATACATTCTATAGCTTAGAATATATTACCTTTTCTTTTTTTGTGTTATCATTATGAACTCATGTCTTTATAGATTTAATTATTTTTTAATTAACTGAAGTTTGTAATCATCTTTGGATGCTCAATTTGTCAACACTTTGTTCGATGGGAATCGCTTTATGTGCACTTTTGATATTGTTCCATTAACCTCGGAAACATATTCAGCTTTCTGGCACCAGAGCATGTTTCAGGCTCACCTTGGACCCATGGAATTATCTGTATCTTCAAGGAACTCTTGTTCTTTTTAATAAACAATGGAAGCTCAGAGTGACATTGTCCCTAGGCTGTTTCAGTGGACAAAGGGAAGACTCATGAAAATTGCATGCTCTTTTAAAGACATGAATTCACATTAGAATTTTCAATTCCGTTCTATTATTATAGTCTTCCTCTTAAAATGCTTAATTCTGTAAGTGAACTTTGTTTTTCTATAATTAAAGCATTAATTCCTAAAAAGTTTCAAAATACAGCCATCCTTTGCTGTCTGTGGGGGGGATGGGTTGCAGGACACACCCCCCCCAACAGATACCAAAATCTACAAGGCTCAAGTTCCTTATATAAAATGGCATAATGTCTGCATATAACTTAGGATTTGCTCTAAATTCTGTCTTTATATTAAATTTTCAAGTTGATTGTTATTTCATGTCAGAGCCACAAGCTTTTCTTTATATTATGATATAAAATGGTTCTGTAACATCACATATAATGTATTAAGTTATACTATATATATTGTTCCAATTCTTGCTATGTATCACTGCAAAGGATTCTCTGAGGTGGTATTATTTGGACCATACAGTAGTTAAAATCTTTAAATTTCCTGTTGAGAAATTAAGGAGATGACTCCTCGCAGAGAACTGTACATGAAAATACATACTGTGGCGGTTCAGTTAAAAATCTCCTTTCGAATAACGTGACAAAATTCAATTTTACTTCATACATCTTTGTTCCTTTAAGCATTCTTATTTTAACTACAAACATCCGTATCATGAAATCTAAAATTTCAGATGCCACTGGAAAAGCATACATGTCCATTTCCATGATAAACTCTTAACTTCCACTAACAAATTAATAATGTTGGGAAAGATAAAGCATATATAAACACTATATAGGGCTTCCCTGGTGGCGCAGTGGTTGAGAGTCCGCCTGCTAATGCAGGGGACGCGGGTTCGTGCCCCGGTGTGGGAAGATCCCACATGCCGCGGAGTGGCTGGGCCTGTGAGCCATGGCCGCGAAGCCTGCGTGTCCAGAGCCTGTGCTCCGCAGCGGTAAGGGCCACGACAGTGAGGGGCCCACGTACCGCAAAAAAAAAAAAAAAAAAAACACTATATAAAATTGATGTTTATTTTATTGATTGTATAGATTTTGTTTATAGATTTGAATTTTAGAGTATTATCATCATGAAGTCACTTGGATCCTAAATCCCTATTACATTTGCACAGGAATTTATGTACTTTGATTTAGTGAAGAAATGCAAATTCTTGCAGGAAACTAGTGTATGCTGTGTCTCAAATCCCCAATTTTTTATACTAGTAATGTGCTCATTTCCATGAAGAAAAACAAAACATTCTTCTAAAACAAATAAGACAAAACATTAAACTTTTCAGTTTTATTATACTATACCTACTTTTAAATCACTTTTTCAAATTTAAATAGAATTTAATATTTACCTTCAAACACTAAAAAAAATGTGTTCTTGAAAAACAAAGGGACTCATAAATACTTCTTTAACCAATGGATGGGGTTGGAGGAGATGCTGATCCCTTTCTAAAATCTGGGCTTTTGCTATTAGAAGATTTAAAACTGACTCTTGAAAAAATAAAGACCTTTTAGCCTTGGAGTAGTTAATCCTTTTATCACTTTCTTGGCTTACAGCCTGCTCGTATCACTCCATTAGTTAAATTTCTTTCTAAATACAAGATTGTGTTTTTAAAAAGAGAGAGCATTTTTAGTTCAACAAGTTCAATTCCTATCATTTTTAACTTCAGAAAAACGATTCACAGCCATTCTGTCTTTTTAGCTGGAAACACATTTAAACAAAGAACGTAAACATCAGTCGTCATATTTTTACCAACAGGATGTCTCGTTTCCAGTCTTTAGAAACCGTGTTTTTGGAGGCAGCTGCACTGGTATCTTCAGTTTGGCACGCCACATTGATTCTGCAGTTCTGCACTTTGTCTCACCTCAGGACACTGACTTATATGAGCCCCATCACCAGGGATCCTCTCACTTCCTGTTGGCCAGTGGAAACCCCAGAAGAAGGTCAGAGAAAGGGAGGGGAGTGAGATGAGGGCTTTCATTTCCACTAATCCTTTCAAAGTCACCCTAGGCTAGAAGCATCCCTCAAGACCATCCCTCCAAGCTGCATCCTTCCTGGTTCTAGCACCTGCTCTCCAGCAGCACCCACACTGCTAGCTGGTTACAGCCTTGTTCCTGTGATTCCTCTACACTCTGGTCATAATTTGTAAATGTCACCTTTGTTCAACTCTCCCTGAAGTATACTAATTCAATTGTACCACCACTGTCTGTTAGGTCTCTGACTGTTCCAGGAGTCTTTCCAAAGATTCCTTCTTGAAACCTGAGTTCTCTGAATAATTTTTTTAAAAATTCAATAACTTACGTTTGTATGAATTACAATACTTCTGAGTTCTTTTTGGTGGCAATAAATCCTTAGTATGTAAAATAAAACAGCATTTCAGATATTAAAACATAGTTGCTTGTAGTTATACATCTTTAATTAATGATTCTTGATCAGGATATATTATTTCAAATACAAACAATACTTTTCCCTTGCATCCTAATTGATATAGGCTTCTTTTAAAGGAAAATTTCTCCATTTTTGCTACTTCCAAGTTCTCAGATTTAAGATTCAAAGTCTTAAGGAGTTAAATAAAATAGTCTTCTTCTTAGGAGTATTCTCCAGTTTGTTTAATAAGGGTGGGGTGTCCTTTGGCTTACGGAATGTCTTTTAGTTGGTGAGCTTCAAAGAATTTAAGTTTTTTTTCTCCCCCTTTGACATATCTCCTGCTGATTTGAGAACTTTCATTATAATACCTCCACAGCTTAATCTTATATTTAGATAATATGATAGAAGAATTCCTGACATTCAGGAGATTGGAAACTGAGTGAATTTATTAGGTAATCTTGGGCCAGATTAGGAGTTAGAAGTCAGTGATGAAAAAGATCATTGGGTCTTTCCACTGTTGAGGGGAAGAAAGTACACTGTCAGGACTTCCCTGGTGGCACAGTGGTTAAGAATCCACCTGCCAATGCAGGGGACATGGGTTCAAGCCCTGGTCCAGGAAGATCCCACATGCCAAGGAGCAACTAAGCCCTTGCAGGGATTATTATTACTGTCTCCTACTTACCAACATCCATCTTGTTCTTCTGAAATTCATTCTCTGTACTGAAGTCTACCCTCCTCATCTGATTAATTCTTAGCACTCACAACTTTGAATTTTATGTTTTAAGTAAATGCTGGTTTATGTAATATGCTTCAATCACAGTAGTTATGTAATATCTACAGGTCTTTATTTCTGATGTGCTCTCTGTTTGAAATTCTTTCCTAGCATTATGAACCTGATAATTCTTATTTATCCTTCAAGTACCAGATTAGGTATTCTCTCTCAAACTTTCTCTGATTAGGCCATATATAGTGTAAGGCTGGCCTTATACAATGACCTAGGAAGTATTCCTTCTGCTTCTATTTTCTGAAAGAGATTGTCTTAGAAAATTAGTATAATTTCTTCCTTAAATGTGGATAGAATTCACCATTAAACCCATCTGGGCCTAGTACTTTCTGTTTTGGAAGATTATTAATTATAGATTCAATTTATTTAATAGTTATAGGCCTATTCAGATTATTTCTTCTTGTGTGAGTTTTGGCCAATTGTCTTTCAAGGAATTCACTTTATGTTGGTTATCAAATTTGTGGGCATAGAGTTTTTCATAGTATTCTTTTATTATCCTTTTAATGTCCACAGGATCTGTAGTGATGTCCCCACTTTCATTTCTGACATTGGTAATTTGTGTCCTCTCTCTTTTTCTTACTTAACCTGGCTAGAGGCTTATTGATTATATTGGTCTTTACAAAAAAACCACCATTTGGTTTCATTACATTTCTCTATTAATTTCCTATTTACAAGTTCATCTGATTTCTGATCTAGTTCTTACTATTTCTTTTCTTCCACTTACTTTTGGTTTAATTTGTTCTTCTTCTTCTAGTATCCTAAGGTGGAAAGTTAGATATTGACCTCAGTTCCTTATTCTTTTGTAATATATGAATTCATGTTGTAAATTTCCCTCTAAGCACTGCTTTTGCTTTTTCCCACGTATTATTTAAATTGTGTTTACATTTTCATTTGGTTCAAAATATTTTAAATTTCTCTTGCTATTTCTTTTTGACCCACATTTTAGTTAGAAATGTTCTGTTTAGTCTCCACTTATTTTGGGAATTTCCAGTTATCAATCTGTTATTGATTTCTAGTTTAATTCCATTGTGTCTGAGAGCAGACATTGTGTGATTTCTAGTCTTTTAAATTTGTTAAGGTGTGTTTTATGGCTCAGAATGTTTTCTATCTTGGTGAATGTTCCATGTGTTGTGTTCTTGAGAAGAATGTATTATCTGCTGTTGGTGAATGAAGTGGTCTACAGGTGATAATTTTATCTAGTTGATTGATGGCATTGTTGAGTTCATCTATATTCTTACTGATTTTCTGCCTGCTGGAATTGTCCATGTCTAATAGAGGGATGTTGAAGTCTCCAACTGTGACAGTGGATGCATCTGTTTCTCCTTGTTTTTCTTTCAGTTTTTACCTCTTGTAGTCTGAGGCTCTGTTGCTAGGTGCATACACTTTAAGGATTGTTATGTCTTCTTGGAGAATTGACTCCTTTATCATTGTATAATGCCCTTCTTTATTCCTAATAACTTTCATTGTATTGACGACTGTTCTATCCAAAATTAACATAGTCTTGATTTCTTTTGATTAGTGTCAGCATGATATATTTTCCTCTATCCATTTACTTTTAATCTATATGTGTCTTTATATTTAAAGTGGGTTTTTTGTAGATGACATATAGTTGAGTTGTGTTTATCCATCTACTCTGACCATCTCTGTCTTCGAGTGGTGAATTTAGACCATTTATATTCAAAGTGATTATTGGATATAGTTGGATTAATATCTACCATATTTGTTACTCTTTTCTATTTGTTACCCTTGATTTTTGTTCCTATTTTTGTCTTCCACTCTTTTTGACTTCTGTGGTTTAATTGAGCATTGTATATTATTTAATTTCTCTCCTTTCTTTGCATATCAGTTATACTTTTTTCTTTTTACTATTTTGACATTGAACAAACTGTTATCTGTTAGATGAATTAAGAATAAGAAAAAATAAAAATTTTTATTTTACTTTTACTTACTCTTTTTTTTTCTGTGTTCTTACTTTCTTTTTGTAGATCCAAGTTTCTGGCCTATATCATTTTTCTTCTCTCTAAAGAGCTTCTTTTAACATTTCTTGCAAGGATGTTCTAGTAGCAATAAAGTGCCTCAATTTTGGTTTGTCTGAAAAGGCTTTTATTTCTCCTTCCCTTTTAAAGGATAATTTCACAGGATAATTTTCTTTGTCTTTGGCCTTCTGCATTTTGAAATGATATGCCTAGGTGTAGATTTTTTTTTATTAAAAAAAATTTTTAATTAAGAGATTTTCATCCTTCTTTGTTTTTTTTAAGCTTCGTGGATCTGTGGCTTGGTGTCTGACATTAATTTGGGGAAATTTTCAATTATTATTTCATGTATTTCTTCTTTTCTCTCTTTCTTCTCCTTCTGATATTTCCATTTCTCATGTGTTGTACTTTAGTAGTTGTCCCACAGTCCTTGGATGCTCTGTTCTGTTTTTTCAGTCTTTGTTCTCTTTGCTTGTCAGTTTTCAAGGATTCTATTGCTGTATCCTCTAGCTCAGAGACTCTTTCCTCAGCTGTGTACAGTCTACTAATAGCCTTTCAAAGGTGCTCTTCGTTCTGTTACAGTGGTTTTATCTCTAGCATTTCTTTTTGTTTTTTTCTTAGTATTCCCACCTGCTTACCTTGTCCATCTGTTCTTGCCTGGTGTGTACATTATCCATTAGGGCCCTTAGCATATTAATCTTAGCAGTTTTAAGTTCCCGGTCTCAAAATTCCAACATCTCTGCTATGTCTGGTTCTGATTCTTGCTCTGTCTCTTCTTATTGTGTTTTATGTCTTTTGAAACACCTTTAATTTTTTGTTGATAACCAGACATGATGTACTGGGTAAAAGGAACTGCTAAAAATAGGCCTTTAGTCCTGTGGTGGCCAGGTGTGGGGGAAGAGAAGTCTTCCATAATGCTATAATTAGGTGTCAGTCTTTTCGGGAGGCTGTGCCTCTGAACGGTGAACTTCACAAGTGTTTTTAATATTTTTTAATCCTCCTTAGGTGGGAGAGAATGACTAGAGCAGGCAGGAGTTCATTATTTCCCTCCTCCCACATGGAAGTCAAGAGCCAGCTGGAGTTGGGTATTTACCTTCCCCCAGGTGAGTCAGACTCTGTTAACACCCAGAAGGTTGGGCTACGGTTAACTAGTTTCCCCTGTGGGCAAGTCTTTTTAAGAAGACTAGAATGTTCTGGGGTATTTCCAGAGGGCTCTGGCTGCATTCCCTCCCCGCTGCAGTTAGCAGGAGAGAACGTTTTCTCAGATATTTACTGTTTGAACCTGGCCTAGACCCTGGAAGTACATATACAGGATTGTGGGGGTCCCTCTCTGACTGAGTCCACCTGGAGTTTGTCATAGAGTTGTCCACATCGAGCACCCAGCAATTCATCAGATTATATTCTGGTTTTCCTATGATGGTGCCGGTCCCTGTGGAGGTTTCTGCTTGTTAGTCTCTGCTTGGGTAAGTTATTATATTCTGTATTTGCCTGTTGGTCTCTTCAAACTTGGGGGCAGCAGTTTGGCTCGTTTCCTCACCTCTCTGACAGATCCTAGAATAGTTGTTGATTTTTCATTCTCTTTAGCTTTTTACTTGATTTAGGATAGACTGGGGGCTTCTGAGCTGTTTATGCAGAACCAGAAACTGGAAGCCCCCTTTATATACTTTTAAAGTCTTTCATTGTTGATTTGGTTAAATATGTGGCCCATTTGTTTCTCAGTAACCCAGGATCCTATCTTAAATAATTGTTCAAATATCCTTACATCTTTGATATTTTACCTGCCCAAAGATCTAATCCTCCAGAGAATATCCTTTGCAAATAAAGCAAAGTGACCTTGAAGGGTCACTGGAAAATCAAAGAAGATTTGTTCTTTCACCTTGTAAAAAGAAAGGTGTTAGAAAAAACTAAGTTTTTTGACATGGTACAATTAATGACTTGCATGGGAAATGTCACATCAAATGAGATGCTAACATTTTTTAGGTTAAATTGGTATAGGTAAAATATTATTAATATAAATATTTCAGAAATTGTAAGTCGTATGGAAAATCTAAACAATTGTCAAAGCCCTTGTTAACATAACATGTTTCTATTTGTCAGAATCCTGGTGCTTGAAATTAGATAATAGCACTGTGCCAGCAGATATAAGTTCAATTATTTTTTAAAATGTTAATTTTTGTGACAACTTTTCTTCTTCAGTTTGAATCTAGCATCTTCAAGGCCAAAGGTTTTCAATTGGGGCTTTGCATCACTTACCTATGGAGTTTTATTAATATATAGATATTTAAGACCTACTGCAGACTTACAGAATCTTTTGATTATTTTGACATATTAATGATATATCCTACCTATGAGCTTGGGGTATTAATGGCATATAATCTCAGGATATTATATATTTTAATTGAAGATTTTTTCCTCTGTAAAAGTTGTATTCACCCATTTTTATAATTATACATAATATCCAGTCTTCTTAGGAAATAGGAGGGTAAACATTTCTTGGATTGACTTTGTTTTGCACACTTCAGAAATAACCAAATTTTCCCTGCTGCATTATTTTCTTAATGAACCCACATCGTTTCACTTTTGAAAATTATCAGCAAAAGATAACCACAGTCATGTTAGTTGAGATAAGAAATGCTCTTATTGTTTTAACCAGTTTTAATCAATTAGTTTTTACTGTGGCCAAAAGCCCCCATGCATACAAAACTTGGCATATGGTGAAGCCATAGAGATATCCTTTAGAACCAGTATTGGAACATGGAATTCATGGTTTTCCCGTTCCTCAGTTATTCAGTGTAATCCCCCAGTCATTATTCTGGAGCTTCATCTTCTGACTAACATAAATCTTAGATACTTGCTCCTGCCTTACACTCATGAATTGGAGGAAAAGACTTTTTCTATACCAACTTGAGAGAAGACTGAATATGAAGCAGTGATATACTAACTGATTATCAATTAGAACAACAGAGAAAACCTAGTTTTTAGAGCCAGTTTAATTCTCCAGAGTTTCAAGCTTAGCCCAGGAGGGAGTGAGTAGATAAGGTTCATTATGTCACTTGAGTGGCCAGCTGCCCATAATTTCCTGACATCTCACCTTTGGTAATTCATCTGTTGGTATCTTGAAGGTTTTCCTCTTTTCAAGCTCCTCTTACAAAAGCTTAGGTCTGAAGGAAGCAATGATTTAAAGCAGTTAGAGAAAGATCGCCAACAGCTCTGTGAGACCAAGATAGGGTCCATAAAAGAAAGCAAAGAGGAAAATTTGATAGGTAACTGAGGATAAAATTTACTTTTCTTACCAAGTTCAAATTTTGCTTGAGTTCTGATCCTTTTGATTGAAAAGGGGATGTTTAATTGAATTACAGAATTACATTATCATGGCTTTTAATTCTGAAAAGAACCTTAAAAATAAACTAGTCCAACCCCTTCATTTTAAAAATGAGGAAGCAGTTCAAATATAAATTCAAATACATTACAATTCAATTTGTAGAAAAGATTCTTTCTGTGTTTATTACTGCTCAAGCATGACCAAAAATGCTCCTTAGAAAGTAAGTTTGTGATCTCAGTAGTGACCCAAATTGTTTTTTTTATAGAGTAGTAACTGTGAACTAGGGTGAAACTGAAAATCTATCTTATCAGCAAAATGGTATTTCACTTATTAGGATAGCAGTTTTTGGCAGCACAGAGAGACTGGATTTAGTTGGTTCACAAGACAGAAATAGCTGTCTGATATGCATGCTTTAGGATTTAATTATTCTATCAACTTTCTTAAAAGGATTAATGCAACACTTTCACTTTGGGAATTAAACTTGAGATGAAAGAGAGAAAGAAAAGAACTTTAGCTCTTGTAATGTAGCAGAATTTTATCCTACTTATTTATTTTGTGTTAAACTCCTGGTTTCCTGCATACTGAGAGAAGAAAAGCAGCATTATCAGAACTTCAAAGGGCCGTCAAAGGATATACCATCAACTGTGGGCAGAATGATGAGAAAGGCATAGAGCTTCGAACTCGGTTGCAGTCCCCTGAGTGACATAACATTGTACAAAATAACCTTGGAGCCCACAACTAGCAACTGGAAATTGCTAATTCATTAGAAAATGTTATACCTGCAACTGAGCACTTCATGATACCATTTACCAATCAGCAAGGCATATACTCAAAGCAGTAGACAAAGTCACACAGCATATACACAGATCCAGCAAAGCTGCAGAACCTTTAAAAGTGCTGTAGCTAGAGAATACGATGATAAAAATTAACCTGATATATAGATGATATCAACCACTAAGACCCCTTCATAAACACAGCAACCTCGCAGAGTTTAACAGGGTTAAGCTAACAAACATGTAAATGATAAAGAGCGGTCCACTGGATCTATTTTGTGGCAACTTCCCTTGTCTGCTGTGTCTATTCATCCACAGGCACTTCCACCTATGCTGCCAGTGATATACCCAACATGGTGCAGCCCTGATTCAAAGGCAGCAACCAATGACTTCTGGCCTCTATACAAAGGATAGCTTAGGCCAGTGGGAATTAGAATTTGGGAAACTGAGAAATAGACTATTTGGTAGTGGTAAATTGAACTCATAACCATGTGCAAACTTAGGTAATAAGGAAGTGGTTGGTATGAAAAAAGAACGGAGTCAACATGTAGAAAGAAGCTGCACCATCATGAAAACGATGGGTTTTTCAGCCTTCAAGAGTGTAGAGTTCTTGCCAGATTTTCCATTCATATTTTAGATAGGTGAAGTCTGGCAATACAGGACTCTGCTCTCGAATTTCCTTCTCTCTGACTCACTTCTTCCCTTGAATCCTTGCCCAGACTCCCCTTTTCTCCCTATGCTAAGGTAATTGAATCAATCGCTATACTCTAAAACTGAAAAGAGCTGTATAGTTCAAATACAAATGGAAATAACATCATAAAAGCAGGGAGACAAATCACCTAAGCTCATGATTTCATCAAATGTAACTGGTACCTTTCGATTTTACTAGATGGTTTCATCCTCCAATACTTGCATTCTATTGTTGACTTTTTCAGAACCTTTTCAAATTTTCTATTTTGCTTCATAATCATGGGATTTCAAACCAGTATTGGCATCAAGTATCCTCTAGTAGTTGATAAAGTTGTCTTAAGATATATCATGTAAGAAATAGAGGGAAGTAAGTGGATTTCCAAATTAAAAAAAAAAAAAAACTAACCTATTCTCAATATTTTGCCAAATCTGCTATAACACAGGTAGTAAATCAAGATAGATATTATGGAGTGGGAAAAAAGATCTCTATTGTATCACCTTCCTAGATCCATACCTAGAAATCTCATAGTTTCAGATTACCTAGAAAGATGATGGGGCCTTTTGCTTGCAGACAGAATTACTGTTTATTAAAAAGTACTGAATTTGGGGCTTCCCTGGTGGCGCAGTGGTTGAGAGTCCGCCTGCTGATGCAGGGGACATGGGTTCGTGCCCCGGTCTGGAAAGATCCCACGTGCCGCGGAGCGGCTGGGCCCGTGAGCCATGGCCGCTGAGCCTGCACGTCCGGAGCCTGTGCTCTGCAACGGGAGAGGCCACAGCAGTGAGAGGCCCGCGTACTGCAAAAAAAAAAAAAAAGTACTGAATCTGAATTTTTTCTCTGTTTTCTGTTCTCTGTGGCCTCCATCAAGGGTGATCAGGAAGCAGGGTTAAGGTCTTGTTGGGTCAATCATCTTGGACTCCTTTTTTTCCCTCCACACACGAGCTTAATTATTTTCATCATCATTTAGATCTCCATCCCATGCAGCCTGTTGGTGTTGGTTTTGGGTCATGACGAAGTGAAGGACTCAGTAGGACTATAGACTAAATTGTGTGCTTTAATGCAACTAGACAAGAAGTCTGGATGGTGAGCATCATAGCTCAGGGTAACCTAAAAGAAAGGGGTTTGGGTCGCCCCATTTCTTCATTATAAACCTTGTACTGGAGGGTTGAAGAGGTACTGAATTAAAATCAGATTCAGACCTTCCTGGGTTCCCCAAATACCTTCTAGCAGTAGGTTCACCATAACTGTTAACACATGCCCATTCTATTCGTTCATTTAAAAGCTGTTTACTGGGTATAGTAGTCACAAGTGACATTCCTTAGATTCCATAGGTGGTTTATAGAGTGAAGATTGTTTAAATTAAGTATTTTCCTTGAAAGTTTTGTAGGAAATCTCCACATCGAAGCCTAACATATGATTTCTCACTAAATTGAGCAGTCAGTTTTCTCTCCAGTATGAAGCCATCACTGTTCTTTTCAGTTGAGAACCTAATGAATTAATTACCTTGTATCCAGGAGATATGCTGTAGCAAAACGACATACCTTTGAATCCATGGATTCATATTCAAATCTTGAAATGCTCATGCTATGAATAGTCTGAGGAAGCTGAACATGGTTGAAGTAAACACTGATTCATATGCCCTCTTATGTTCCTATGAGGGTAGGTGCTCATGGACTAGAACGTGGGCAAAATCTTCACCATTTAAATTCCCCCTCTCTTTTCTCTTGCAATTTTACTACATTTACTTAGGTTGAACACACATATGTTATTTCACTGTCTAAACAACATAGATGGCACTGTTTTAACAATCTGAGAGGAAAAATAAGGAAATATAAGATGTAGTCTTGGGCTTCCCTGGTGGCGCAGTGGTTGAGAGTCCGCCTGCCGATGCAGGGGACACGGGTTCGTGCCCCGGTCTGGGAAGATCCCACATGCCGCGGAGCGGCTGGGCGCGTGAGCCATGGCCGCTGAGCCTGCGCGTCCGGACCCTGTGCTCCGCAACGGGAGAGGCCACAACAGTGAGAGGCCCGCATACCGCAAAAAAAAAAAAAAAAAAAAAAAAAAAAAGATGTAGTCTTTATTCTTGGAAAGAAAATGTGTACAAAATGAAATAAGTATCCAAGATTGCAAAGGGACTTATCATAACTAATTTATGCAAAGATAAGGGATATAGAAAATATAATCAACACATCTTCAGAAATGGATGTTGTGGGGTAGTGAGGGAAATTCTGGAACATCTATTGATTCTTTGCTTTGAAGTGGCTACAAAAAAGATGGAGGCCATCTTGGTCATTTATGACCATACCTTGGCACTACTTATTAAATTTTATTCTCTGCTAATACTAGACCAATATGCTTGGCTACAGTTGAAATTATGATCAATTTTCTTTGGAAAATTGGACTAGCTGTTTTCATCGTGCCCACTTCCTTCTAGCCTGTGAAAGTCATACCCAATCTTGGGAATTCTTTTTGAGAACCACAGGGTTCCTCTGTTTCTTCTACCTACTTTGTTATGAGTTGGCTACTTACCAGCTAGAAACAGTCGTGATCTTGAGTGAAGATGGCATGGATTGAAAAGAGGGTCTGGAGACAGGTTATTTGGGTTTGAATCCAACCACTAACACATATTAGTTATGTAACTTTATTGCCAAATTATTAGACCCTCTATTCTTTAGTTACTTTAGCTATAAATTCAGCATAATAGTATCTACCTATCTACCCTATGGGGTTAATACGAGATTTAATGAGGTAATATTTGTAAAGCACTGTTAAATATATTGGTACTAAGTTTTAAATGTTGGCTCTGATTTATGTTATTCTCTAAGTAACTAGAATATTACTGTGCATTCTCATTAATGAACACTCTTGAAAATGATAAAAATCTTCTAATGGTAGATGATACATAGGGAGGTACTTTACATACTGAAATAATTTAGTTTCTTGGTTGAAATGCCATTTATTTGTTTCATTAAGCATTCCTTGCCAAGGGGCATGCTTATCTATTAATTTTCCCCCTTCCTGTTGTTATAAATAAGGCACTCAGTTACTTTCCGCAACTGACACAATCCTCCTCATTTCTGAAGAACATATATCAGGCATCCTCACCTCCAAAAAGCATTCCCTGATACCTTTCAGGCATGGCAAAGTATTCTGTTCTCCTCGCATACTTTCCTGGATGAATTTTATCATGACACTTTCAACATTATACTGAAACAATCTGTTTGGCAAGTTGTAAGCAGACTGAGAGATCTGTCTCTCCAGGGAAGGGTGGTTTCATTTTCTCTTTTGTAACCTCAACACCTTTTGTAGTGACATAAGGGACTCTTCATTGCCGAACTGAACTTGACCTATGTTATGATCACAAAAATGGCAAAGAGTCTTAAGAGAACTTGCAAGATTTAGGTCTGCAATACAAAGGCATATTTGTCACCATAGATAATTCTTTCTGAAGAAATCAATGAAGAGGTCTTGCAAAAGAATGGAGCACAAAGTAACTTTGTTTTTATTTCTTAGTATAACATTACATTCCACCTAAAATGAGGGATGGTAGAAAGCTTCTCTAAAATTGCTTATGGAATATTCAGCCCTCTTTTATAAATTATTCTGCAAAGAACTTAGGTGTTTTCAGGAATGCTGGTTTCTGTACTTAGAGGAAATTATACGCCTTTTATTCAATGTTAATTTTGATGTAAAATAACTCCCTCTCACAACCACATCATAAAATGTTCAGTCTTCTTGTCCAAGTAATTATTTATGCTAATTGTAGTCATTAGAATTGAAATTGATGAGAAAAATATACTAAGAAGGTAACATCTGAACATTTTAATAGTTTGTGTTAAACGTTAGATAAAGTTAATAAGAACATTGAAAGATGTGTTTAACAATGTAATTAGATGACAGGAATACTTTAATTATCTTGAAGAAAGTACAGATCTTACAATAGCTTGGAACACATATCAAAAGGCAGAAAAAAAGGAACAATTTAGTGAAGGCACACTTTAAATACACTTTAAGTAATCAATTAAAAGACCATCACGAAGCTTCAAGTGACCACAAAGGTTTGGGTTAAATATAAAAGCAAGGGTGAGATTTACTGTGTGAATATTTTCAAAGAAGCAGAATAACCCAGAGGCAAAAACTCATGCATGCTCACTCAAAAATGCATTTGTCTAGGTTATCATTGGTAATCTGACTTAAAGTCTTATGTTGAATTTAATGATTTCTCAAAGATCTGACTTTTCTAGATCAATTACTTTTGCCCCACCACGTCATAAGAATTCTCTAAAATCTGTACAATTGTTAGTTTTTATAATCATGACTGATAGGTAACTGTATGTTTTAAAAGCATATGGTTACAATTACATTTAATTTAAAAAAATTTTGTCTGGCTTTTGTTTATTAAGATTGGCATATTTTATGCTCAGTTTTCAGAAAAACTTTCAATAATTAGAATGTCCCAATGTTCATTAAGTGAAAACAACTAAAGAAGAGCTACAAATTAAGAAATTTTTTACATTTTTGTTACTTCCTATTATACATCCTATTCTGAAGTCAGACTAAATTGCCCTCCACAGAATTTTGGGGGTCTAGCTACAGAGTCACTGGGGAATTAGATTTATTAGATTCAAAATTTGCTTAGTCTTTTTTTTATTTTTTATAATTGAAGTATAGTTGATTTACAATGTTGTGTTACTTTAAGGTGTACAGCAAAGTTATTCAGTTATATATATATAGTTTTTCAGATCCTTTTCCATCATATGTTAGAGATAGGTAATATAGTTCCCAGCGCTATACATAGGTCCTTGTTGTTTATCTATTTTATATATAGTAGTATGTATCTGTTAATCCCAAACTCCTAATTTATCCCTTCCCCCTTTCCCTTTTGATAACCATAAGTTTGTTTTCTATGGCTATGGGTCTGTCTCTGTTTTGTAAATAAGTTCATTTGTGTCATATTTTAGATTCCACATATAAGTGATATCATATGATATTTGTCTTTGTCTGGCTTATTTCACTTAGTATGATAATCTCTAAGTCCATCCATGTTGCTGCAGATGGCATTATTTCATTTCTTTTTATGGCTGTTTAATGTTATTTATTACTTGTTAAATTTTCTCAAGGTAGTTACATCAGATCACGTAGAATAACTCATACACCCTAAATGCTGTTTGATTTTCTGAGTCATTCCTGGGGAGCTGTCAACCAGACGTCCAAGGTGGTCTAGGCAGATGCTAGAGCACATGTTCCAGAGATGTGTTCAATTCTGGGAATTTTGTGTCAGTAGCTAATGGGGGTTCTATTCTGTCCAAAGTTCCAGAGGTATTTTGAACACTGAACCGTCAATACAGCTATCTGCTGGGTTTTACTGCTGGGAGCAGAGCAGCCTTGGGTCACACATAGTCTGCAAGTGAGAAGGACTTCATTAAGCTCAATGATGGCACTGGGTTTTGAACCCCAGTGGATCAGGGAGAAACAGGCTCAGATTCAAACGCTGCAAGTTGACTGTGTGTCAGTTGGCTTCATTTAGCTCTACCTCCAGAGGCCTGTGTCCTGACTCATCTCCCCTGGCCCATAGGGAGTGTTCTGTCTGAGGCATGAGGGCAGTGGCAGGTATATGAGGAGCCTTTTTTCTCTTCCCTGCTGCCTAGTTTCTCATCTGTCACTTTGGCCATTTGGGAGGCTGTGGCCTAATATGACATTTATTATAGTCAGCAAAAACGGGAGTGGGAAGAAGATTTGCATCCTGCTGGCCAAAGAGCTGTCTCTTTGAGAGCGCCCTGTCTTTTTCTTTCCTCTCTGCTCATACTGAAGGCCAGATGTCATGCGAAGTGTTCTGTAACTTGCTGACTCTGTGACTCTTTTAGAAAACCTAAATACCTCTAAAACTTTTTAAAAAAGTATTCATGTATAAAGGTCTACTTTTTTTGGAGTGTGGCCATGTTAATGGTTAAACCATAGAGTCACTGACAGAAAAGCATTTGGACTTACCCTTTGACCTTGAAACATGGCCACGCAGGGAGCTCTGTAGGAGGGTTGTTAAAGGTGACATAGGAAGTGCTGTCCCCCAACGGCTGCCTTCAAACTGTACTCTCATTGGCCAGTAGTTATTGGGAATAAACTACCTCTGGGGACCAAAGGACAGGTAGCCCCAATCTATAAGTAGTTCCTAAAAGCCTCCTAAAGCTTTGCATGTGACACAGAGTACAGACATCCTTCTGAAGTGGGCTGGATCTGGATGCTGCACGGAGGTGGACACAGTAAGAAATACCTCCTGTCCACATTTCCTCCTGCAGGCTGGCCTGGTGGCCCACAATTGGGCCAAATCTATGTTCAATCAATTCTTGATAAAAACACATCCTCTCCAAAACAAGTTGATGACTCGTGTGGCCCAATCCCAGATTAAAAGGCTAGATGTGCCTTAGTTAAAATATCGATGGAGAATCTTAACTATATTATTAAGTAATGAGTTAGTAAAAACCAGTGCTATGAATTCCTGGGTGTGAGGATCGCAGTGAAACGTCAGCAGTCCCAGATCCTGAACGAGAGGTATTAAAAACAAAACAAACAAAAAATAAATAAATAAAAGAGAAAGATGGGGGGTGGGATGGAGAGTCCTAAGGAGTAGATCCAAGGTGAAGAAAGTGAGAGGAGAGACTTACAGTTAGAAACCACTGAGAGCAGAACATAAGACGAAAGTGAGGGCAAAACCGGGCAAGAAACAGACACAACCCAAACAAGCTGGCTATTTATATCATAGGCCAGAAAGAGCCTTTATTGTTAGAGCAAGAAAATGAACTTCTATCAACCCAATGAGGATCTGCAACAATTCAATGCAGAGGCAGACTGTGGAATTTGGTGGCTGGCTTGGAAGCGTCACAGACTCAGATATTCTCTGACTGCTGAGAGAGGGTAGTTCAGTCCCATAAAACACCTGCTCTGTGGCGCACGGCAGAGAGGGAGTGTAGTGATTAATTTGAAAACCCCTGAGCTGCCGCAAATGTGAGGGCAGGCTGTGTGTTAAGGCTGCGATATAGGAAGTGTCCAGCTGGCCACGTTTCTGGGTAATGAGGAAACCTGTTTTTAGATTGTACTGTAAATCAGAAGCTCCCCTTCCCCCAACCTAATTCCACGCTAGCCTGCCGAGGAAGCAGATTTTACGTCTCCTTATACGCCTCCTTTATACTCCTTAGTGCCAGCTAAGGATGTATAAATAGAAAGCTACAGGTCCAACTCGGAGAGAGGAGTCATTTCTCCGGGTTAAGCACAGAAGGAAGCCAGCGGTTAGGACACCTTACTTACAGGAAAGCTTAGCTGTGCTAGATCCAGATGGCTGTGGGGCAGGATGAGAGCAGAAGTCAAGAGAAAGTGTGCCAGGCAACTCGGGGCTCAGCCTGTCTGATGGGTGACAATGGAAGATCACCCAAACCTAGAACCAAGTAGATCTTGACTCTGTCGAAAGAGGAATCAGCGAAGGATTCCGCTTGTTCCTTCAGGAGGAAGAACTAGCCCTTCCCCTGAGATCTCCACTTTGCAGCCTACATGCTTGACGAGGGGCTGATTCCCACCAGGGCATCTGTGCTGGTTGTTGAAAATCCTTACTGGTTGGTAAATAGCTGCTGTCTTGAGCCACTCAGTGCTACGGTCTCCTTTGCCACTCCGACCCTTCCCATCTGCCCCAACTAGGACCAACTCCCAGCTGTTCCTCTGGTTGGCCATTGTCTGTCAGTCAGACCCAGGAAAATCCCCCTTCCCAGGACCCCTGAGGCTTTACAGGGACACCTGTCTAGACCCCAGTTCTCTCCCGCACCCAGCCTGGAAGCCCCCAGTAGGCACTGCCAGAGACCACCATTAAATTCACCCAGATGCCACCAGAGCTCCTTTAGAGCAGCACTCATCACTGTACCCACCCCCACCCCGGCACCTTCTAGCCCTGAAGGGACTTCATGGGGGCAGACAAGGCCCTTGGCAGGGGCAGTGGGGGTCTTGCTGAGCCAGAGGTCATCGTTACCTTTGTTAAATAGTTTTCAATACAATCCCTGCTATGTCTGCTGTAACAGCAATTTAAATACATCCTTCTCAATTCAGATCCTAGAGTGTTGTGACTAAGAGTGAGATTCGGGGGTTAGATTTTCTGTTTTTAGTTAGCTATGTTAATTGCAGTTGTATATCCTCAGCCTCTTGAATTCTCGCTTTCTTCACTCATAAAAAGGGAATCACGTTATGCAGTAACTCCAGATTGCTGGAGGGAGCGAATGCCACAGCATACACAGTGATGAGCAGGGCGCCGCACAGATTAGGTCATCGCTGTTGTGATTGACAGCATTGCCACTGCTTCGATTGCTAAGACTGTGGACCATGGAAAGAGCCTCAGGTGCTATCCTGCTGGTGCCCAAGATTTTGGCCATGACGTGACATGGAAGCAAGGCCCAGGAGTCTGCCTGGCAGACTTCAGAGATACCGCAGGTTCCATCCAGACCACTGCAATAGAGCAAGTCACATGTTGTTTTTGGTTTCTCGGAGCATATATGAGTTATGTTTATCCTATACTGTAGTCTATTAAGTGCACAACAGCATTATGTCTAAAAAAACAATGTGCATACCTTAGTTAAAAAATACTTTATTGCTAAAAAATGCTAACCATCATCTGAGTTAGTTGTAGTTATAGTAGTAACAGCAAAGATCACTGATCACCGATCACCATAACACATATAATAATGAAAACGTTTGAAATATCGCAAGATTATTAAAATGTGACACAGAGACATGAAGTGAGCAAATGCCGTTGGAAGAATGGCACCATAGACTTGCTTGGTGCAGGGTTGCCACAAACCCTCAATTTGTAAAAACACAGTATCTGCAAAGCACAATGAATCAAGGTACGCCTGTGCTAGCACAATTCCTTTCCACATGCCCAGAAGCTGGATTCCTGGGGTTTTTCCAAAGTTATCTCTTGGTTTTTGTCTTCAACCCCTTTAGGTGACCCACGTCATTGTTGATAGCCAAGCAACAAAACTGCCTGGTATTTGTAGAATTTCTTGGACACTAACCTTTCCATCATGTCAGTGATCAATTCTTCCAAGGAAGTATTTTTGGAAAATTCTCTTTCAGGAGAAGCTTGTTGTTACAGATGGTTCTGTCCTGTCTTGTTGACGTGTTGTAGATTATTCTTGACTTTGCCATATTCAGGAGTGGACAGTATGCCTTCATCAAGATAAACGTGTCCTCTCTCTTCCCACTTCTGCTCTGCCTTTGACTATCATCATGTCCCACAGAGCCAGGCCACCATATGACTGACACATGTCCTTGTGTTATACCAGACTCCATGGTTTTATTGATGTGGCACAGAGGCCATGTCTCTGGGGAACCGTTAGCTAAGGGTAGTCTTAGAAAGGTATGTCTTGAAAGACCTGCTCTCAACTCATTACTCATTCAAAACAATGTAGAATTACAGGATATATTTGAGAGAGAAGAATAAATTAGAGGTAATATAATCTAGCTATTTTATATCCATTGAAGTAATGAAGTAATCTCTTCCTCAATATCTGTGACAATTGGTCATTAAACTGCTTTTTAATTATGTCCAATAATAAGTATTCCACTTGACTATGGTGAATATGTTTATAACTATAGATATACATACACACACACTGTTGGCCCTCCATATCCGCAGGTTCTGCATCTGTGGATTCAACCAACTGAGGATTGACTCTATTAGGGGAAAATAATTCCAGAGGGTTCCAAAAAGGAAAACTTGAATTTGCTGTACACTGGCAACTATTTATGTAGCATTTACATTGTGTTAGTTATTGTAAGTAATCTGGGTGTGATTTAAAGTATAGAGAGGATGTATATAGGTTACATGCAAATACTGTGCTATTCCAAATAAGAGACTTGAGCATCCTTAGAATTTGGTATCCATGGGGGTCCTGGAACCAGTCTCCCAGGGATACTGAGAGATGACTGTATGTATCCTCAATATCAGAATATTTTTCTGTAGCTGAATTCAAGTTTACTTTTCAGTAATTTAAAATCATGCAATAGAGACCTTAGTCTAGCCTCTGTCACAAGTCATCTCTACAACAGATTTAACCAGCTTCTTTCTTTCAAGAAAAAGTTTATTTGAACTCAGATGCTGAGAACAGGCTAATCCCAGAGCATCACAAATACCTAAGGCCATCTCTGCCCTCAAGGGGTTCACGGTCCCCTAGGAGAGGCAGACAGACACATAACAAACTAAATTACAAAGTGGAAAGACAGTGGTAACTGAAGGGGCAGAGTATAATGACTCCACGGAATATGACATCACCCAGCCTGAGTAATCATGGAAAGCTTCATGAAGAAATGAAGAAGCTAGGCCTCTCATGAGTTGCTGAGGAGTCAGAATGAGCTACAGGGAATGAGAAATGCAGAAGGTTCAAAGTGAGTGAAGGCACAGAAGATAATACCACGCCTTTCCATAAGGATAAGCGCTTCAGCCTTGCTGGAACTTAGAGTCAGAGAAATTCTCTGTGCCCCTGGGCTTCAGTCTCTTAAGTCAGCCTTCTTCTCCATGTGGCCATGAAGTGGTCCTGTAGCACTGCAATCCCTACATTCTCCGTCAACAGAAGGCATCCCCACGCCTGAGGTTGCTCTGTATTTTCATCTTAATTTATGGTACCACCATCATGCTGAAAGCACAGGCTGGAAAGTCAGACTGACGGTCACCCACTTCTATTTAACTGGTTATCAATGGGCTATTTAACGTCTCTTGGCTTTAAAAGCTTACTTGCAAGATGGGTATAAATAAAGCACCCACCTGAATTATTGAGGTGCGAAGGATGAAATAATCCACGGAATTACTAGAAGTTTGAAACGAGCATTCTGTGAATAAGGTAGCATGGTGCCTTGTCCATAATAAGACTTCAATAATGAAGCTATCGGTATAATCTATCTCAGAGATGATAATAACATTAGTATTAATGCAAATTGATATATTAATACCATTGTTATCTAACTATTCATTCTAGTTAAAAACCAGGGAATAAGCAGAAACTCTTGCCTCTCCTTCACTGACTTCCTCTTCCTCCATGGGAAATGCTCCTACCTGGAAATTTCTGTTCTTTTTTGGTTACCATGATGAAATCCTCCTCTAAGTGTGGTATAATCCTGTACTTTTGCTGAGTCTGGGATCTTTAGACACATTTCCCTTAGAGCACACACCAAGGCACGACTCTGCAATGACTGATGAATGTTTCATAAGCACTTTTCAGTTTATGCTGACATCTAAGACATCCTATGATTTCAGTGACTGAAATGGCACCAATAATACAAACAAACACAAGTGCAGAGGCACTCCTGGGAAGGTGAACTTTCCTTGAGACAAAGCTTTCCCTTGACCAGAGCTTTTAACAGTGTTTCTAAAGTCAAATGTAAGCAACATTCTTTCCTCTTCGAATGCTTCTTTGCGTTATATCCCATTTGGAAGCATGCTGTCTTTGGAGTGATCAACCTTAGATGCAGCTCTATCTTGGTACAGCCTGTTTACCTCCTGGGCCTGTGAGGTGGAGCGAAAGCCCCAGGGTGCAGAATGAAGTTACCGCAGAGCTTCCCAACCAGGCCCCCCCCCACCCCACATTTCAGCCTTGTTTCCTGACTTTCCAGGCCTCACTTGACACTCTGTATTCCTGAACTGCTGATAGCCTCAGCCCACAACCTGCTCTCTGCCAACTCCCATCCTGACCCCCGTGTGTTCTGGGGTGGCCTTCACTCATTTCACAGGTTGGCCCCTGTCCCTCCAACAAGAGAAGGCTGAGGACTTTTTCTGGAATTTGTTTTTCTCCAAACATGTTAAATTTGCTTTCTCTACATTTCATGGTACATCTGCTATTGTGTCTGTCTCTCCTACTGTGTTAGGCAGATAACTGCTGTGGAGATTCTGTCACACTGTTCCTACAGTTTTCATTTCACCAAACAGCTCTTTTTTTCCCATTTAGTCATAGGCCCTTTTGTTGAATAAATTTTGTCTCTGTTGATATTCCAACCATGTCTAAGAACCTTCTCTCAAATAGGCCCAGAGAATTGACATTGCATCCCTTTTGTGTTCCCTGTCTTAGGCAGAATTAACCTTTTAGTTTTCTACCAATTAGACCACTTTGCAGAGAATTCACTTACATTATTGGTTTAAAATTACATATTCTCATGTCCATTTTTTCTAGTATGTGAGGCTATTCAAGGGTAGAGCCCTTGGAGTTAGCTTCAAGATGGCGGAAGAGTAAGACGTGGAGATCACCTTCCTCCCCACAAATACATCAGAAATACATCTACATGTGGAACAACAACTCCTACAGAACACCTACTGGACGCTGGCAGAAGACCTCAGACCTCCCAAAAGGCAAGAAACTCCCCATGTACCTGGGTAGGGAAAAAAGAAAAAAGAATAAACAGAGACAAAAGGATAGGGACGGGACCTGCACCAGTGGGAGGGAGCCGTGAAGGAGGAAAGGTTTCCACACACTAGGAGCCCCTTCATGGGTGGAGACTGCGGGTGGCGGAGAGGGTGTAGCTTCGGAGCCACGGAGGAGAGCACAGCAACAGGAGTGCGGGGGGCAAAGCGGAAAGATTCCCGCACAGAGGGTCGGTGCTGACCGGCACTCACCAGCCCGAGAGGCTTGTCTGCTCACCCACCGGGCGGGCGGGGTGGGAGCTGAGGCTCGGGCTTCGGTCGGAGCCCAGGGAGAGGACTGGGGTTGGCGGCGTGAACATAGCCTGCAGGGGGTTAGTGCGTCACGGCTGGCCGGGAGGGAGTCTGGGAAAAGTATGGAGCTACCGAAAACGCAAGAGGCTTTTTCTTGCCTCTTGGTGCGTGAGGAGAGGGGATTCTGAGCGCCGCTTAAAGAAGCTCCAGAGACGGGCGCGAGCCGTGGCTATCAGCACGGACCCCAGAGACGGACATGAGACGCTAAGGCTGCTGCTGCCGCCACCAAGAAGCCTGTGTGCGAGCACAGGTCACTCTCCACATCTCCCCGTGCAGCCCGCCACTGCCAGGGTCCCGGGATCTAGGGACAACTTCCCCGGGAGAACGCACGGCGCGCCTCAGGCTGGTGCAACGTCACGCCGGCCTCTGCCGCCGCAGTCCCGCCCGCACGCAGTGCCCCTCCCTCCCCCCCGGCCTGAGTGAGCCAGAGCCCCTGAATCAGCGGCTCCTCTAACCCCGTCCTGTCTGAGCGGAAAAACAGATGCCCTCCAGCGACCTACACGCAGAGGCGGGGCCAAATCCAAAGCTGAGCCCCAGGAGCTGTGAGAACAAAGAAGAGAAAGGGAAATCTCTCCCAGCAGCCTCAGGAGCAGCGGAGTAAATCTCCACAATCAACTTGATGTACCTGCATGTGTAGAATACCTGAATAGAAAACGAATCATCCTAAATTGAGGAGGTGGACTTTGGGAGCAACAATATATATATTTTTTCCCTTTTTCTCTTTTTGTGAGTGTGTATGCTTCTGTGTGTGATTTTGTCTGTATAGCTTTGCTTTTACCATTTGTCCTAGGATTCTGTCTGTCCGTTTTTTGTTGTTTTTTTTAGTATAGTTTTTAGCACTTGTTATCATTGGTGGATTTGTTTTTTGATTTGGTTGCTCTCTTCTTTCTTTCCTTCCTTTTTTTTAATTAAAAAAATTTTTAATAATTGATTTTAATTATTTTATTTCATTTTACTTTATTTTATTTTATCTTCTTCTTTCTTTCTTTTATTCTAAATTTTATTCTGAACCGTGTGGATGACAGGCTCTTGGTGCTCCAGCCAGGCGTCAGGGCTGTGCCTCTGAGTTGGGAGAACCAAGTTCAGGTCACTGGTCAACAAGAGAAATCCGAGCTTCACGTAATATCAAATGGCAGAAATCTCCCAGAGATCTCCATCTCAACACCAAGACCCAGCTCCACTCAACGACCAGCAAGCTACAGTGCTGGACACCCTATGCCAAACAACTAGCAAGACAGGAACACAACCCCACCCATTAGCAGAGAGGCTGCCTAAAATCATAATAAGGTCACAGACACCCCAAAACACACCACCAGATGTGGACCTGCCCACCATAAAGACAAGATACAGCCTCATCCACCAGAACACAAGCACTAGTCCCCTCCACCAGGAAGCCTACACAACCCACTGAACTAACCTTAGCCACGGGGGGCAGACCCCAAAAATTACGGGAACTACGAACCTGCAGCCTGCAAAAAGGAGACCCCAAACACAGTAAGTTAAGCAAAATGAGAAGACAGAGAAACATACAGCAGATGAAGGGGCAATGTAAAAAACCACAAGACCTAACAAATGAAGAGGAAATAGGCAGTCTACCTGAAAAAGAATTCAGAATAATGATAGTAAGGATGATCCGAAATCTTGGAAATAGAATGGAGAAAATGCAAGAAACATTTAACAAGGACCTAGAAGAACTAAAGAGCAAACAAACAGTGATGAACAGCACAATACATGAAATTAAAAATTCTCTAGAAGGGATCGATAGCAGAATAACTGAGGCAGAAGAATGGATAACTGACCTGAAAGATAAAATAGTGGAAATAAATACTGCAGAGCAGAATAAAGAAAAAAGAATGAAAAGAATTGACGACAGTCTCAGAGACCTCTGGAACAACATTAAATGCCCCAACATTCAAATTATAAGGGTCCCAGAAGAAGAAGAGAAAAAGAAAGGGACTGAGAAAATATTTGAAGAGATTATAGTTGAAAACTTCCCTAATATGGGAAAGGAAATAGTTAATCAAGTCCAGGAAGCACAGAGAGGCCCATACAGGATAAATCCAAGGAGAAACACGCCAAGACACATATTAATCAAACTATCAAAAGTTAAATACAAAGAAAAAAATATTAAAAGCAGCAAGGGAAAAACAACAAATAACACACAAGGGAATCCCCACAAGGTTAACAGCTGATCTTTCAGCAGAAACTCTGCAAGCCAGAAGGGAGTGGCAGGACATATTTAAAGTGATGAAGGAGGAAAACCTACAACCAAGATTACTCTACCCAGCAAGAATCTCATTCATATTTGATGGAGAAATTAAAACCTTTACAGACAAGCAAAAGCTAAGAGAATTCAGTACCACCAAACCAGCTTTACAACAAATACTAAAGGAACTTCTCTAGGTGGGAAACACAAGAGAAGGAAAAGACCTACAATAACAAACCCAAAACAATTTAGGAAATGGTAAGAGGAACATACATATCAATAACTACCTTAAATGTAATGGATTAAATGGTTCAACCAAAAGACACAGACTGCCTGAATGGATACAAAAACAAGACCCGTACATATGCTGTCTACAAGAGACCACTTCAGACCCTGGGACACATACAAACTGAAAGTGAGGGGATGGAAAAAGGTATTCCATGCAAATGGAAGTCAAAAGAAAGCTGGAGTAGCAGTTCTCATATCAGACAATATAAACTTGAAAACAAAGACTATTACAAGAGACAAAGAAGGACAATACATAATGATCAACAGATCAATCCAAGAAGAAGATGTAGCCATTGTAAATATTTATGAACCCAACATAGGAGCACCTCAATACCTAAGGCAAATACTAACAGCCATAAAAGGGGAAATTGACAGTAACACAATCATAGGAGGGGACTTTAACACCACGCTTTCACCACTGGACAGATCATCCAAAATGAAAATAAATAAGGAAACACAAGCTTTAAATGATACATTAAACAAGATGGACTTAATTGATATTTATAGGACTTTCCATCCAAAAACAACAGAATACACATTCTTTTCAAGTGCTCATGGAACATTTTCCAGGATAGATCATATCTTGGGTCACAAATCAAGCCTTGGTAAATTTAAGAAAATTGAAATTGTATCAAGTATCTTTTCCGACCACAATGCTATGAGACTAGATATCAATTACAGGAAAATATCTGTAAAAAATAGAAACACATGGAGGCTAAACAATACACTACTTAATAACCAAGAGATCACTGAAGAAATCAAAGAGGAAATCAGAAAACATCTAGAAACAAATGACAATGAAAACACGATAACCCAAAACCTATGGGATTCAGCAAAGGCAGTTCTAAGACGGAAGTTTATAGCAATACAATCCTACCACAAGAAACAAGAAACATCTCAAATAAACGACCTAACGTTACACCTAAAGCAATTAGAGAAAGAAGAACACAAAAACACCAAAGTTAGCAGAAGGAGAGCAATCATAAAGATCAGATCAGAAATAAATGAAGAAAATGATAGCAAAGATCAATAAAACTAAAAGCTTGTTCTTTGAGAAGATAAACAAAATTGAGAAACCATTAGCCAGACTTATCAAAAAAAAAAGGGAGAAGACTCAAATCAATAGAATTAGAAATGAAAAAGGAGAAGTAACAACTGACACTGGAGAAATACAAAGGATCATGAGAGATTACTACAAGCAACTCTATGCCAACAAAATGGACAAACTGGAAGAAACGGACAAAATTCTTAGAAAAGCACAACCTTGTGATACTGAACTAGGAAGAAATAGAAAATATAAACAGACCAGTCACAAGCACTGAAATTGAAACTGTGGTTAAAAATCTTCCAACCAACAAAAGCCCAGGACCAGATGGCTTCACAGGTGAATTCTGTCAAACATTTAGAGAAGAGCTAACACCTATCCTTCTCAAACTCTTCCAAAATAGAGCAGGGGGAAGAACACTCCCAAACTCATTCTATGAGGCCACCATCACCTGATACCAAAACCAAAGATGTCACAAAGAAAGAAAACTACCGGCCAATATCACTGATGAACATAGATGCAAAAATCCTCAACAAAATACTAGCAAACAGAATCCAACAGCACATTAAAAGGATCATACATGATGATCAACTGGGGTTTATCCCAGGAATGCAAGGATTCTTCAATATACGCAAATCAATCAATGTGATACACCATATTAACAAACTGAAGGAGAAAAACCATATAATCATTTCAATAGATGCAGAGAAAGCTTTCGTCAAATTCAACACCCATTTATGATAAAAACCCTCCAGAAAGCAGGCATAGAGGGAACCTACCTCAACATAATAAAGGCCATTATGACAAACTCACAGCCAACATCATCCTCAATGGTGAAAAATTGAAACCATTTCCACTAAGATCAGGAACAAGACAAGGTTGCCCACTCTCACCAATATTATTCAACATAGTTTTGGAACTTTTAGCCACAGCAATCAGAGACAAAAAAGAAATAAAAGGAATCCAAATCGGAAAAGAAGTAAATCTGTCACTGTTTGCAGATGACATGATACTATACATAAAGAATCCTAAAGATGCTACCAGAAAACTACTAGAGCTAATCAATGAATTTGGTAAAGTAGCAGGATACAAAATTAATACACAGAAATCTCTTGCATTCCTATACACTAATGATGAAAAATCTGAGAGTGGAATTAAGGAAACACTCCCATTTACCACTGCAACAAAAAGAATAAAATATCTAGGAGTAAACCTACCTAAGGAAACAAAAGACCTGTATGCAGAAAATTATAAGACCCTGATGAAAGAAATTAAAGATGATAAAAATAGATGGAGAGATATACCATGTCCTTGGACTGGAGGAATCAACATTGTGAAAATGACTATACTGCCCAAAGCAATCTACAGATTCAATGCAATCCCTATCAAACTACGACTGGCATTTTTCACAGAACTAGAACAAAAAATTTCACAATTTGTATGGAAACAGAAGAGACCCCGAATAGCCAAAGTAATCTTGAGAAAGAATAACAGAGCTTGAGGAATCAGGCTCCCTGACCTCAGACTATACTACAAAGCTACAATAATCAAGACAGTATGGTATTGGCACAAAAATAGAAATATAGATAAATGGAACAGGATAGAAAGCCCAGAGATAAACCCATGCACATATGGTCACCTTATCTTTGATAATGGAGGCAAGAATATACAGTGGAGAAAAGACAGCCTCTTCAATAAGTGGTGCTGGGAGAACTGGACAGCTACATATAAAAGAATGAAATTAGAACGCTCTCTAACACCGTAAACAAAAATATACTCGGAATGGATTAAAGACCTAAATGTAAAGCCAGACACTATCAAACTCTTAGAGGAAAACATAGGCAGAACACTCTAAGACATAAATCACAGCAAGAGCCTTTTTGATCCACCTCCTAAATAAATGGAAGTAAAAACAAAAATAAACATATGGGACCTAATAAATCTTAAAAGCTTTTGCACAGCAAAGGAAACCATAAACAAGACAAAAAGACAACCCTCAGAAAGGGATAAAATATTTGCCAATGAAGCAACTGACAAAGGATTAATCTCCAAAATTTACAAGCAGCTCATGCAGCTCAATATCAGAAAAACAAAGAACCCAATCCAATAATGGGCAGAAGACCTAAACAGACATTTCTCCAAAAAAGATATAGTTTGCCAATGAACACATGAAAGAATGCTCAACATCATTAATCATGAGAGAAATGCAAATCAAAACTATAATGAGACATCATCTCACACTGGTTAGAATGGCCATCATCAAAAAATCTACAAATAAATAATGCTGGAGAGGGTGTGGAGAAAAGAGAACCCTCTTGCACTGTTGGTTGGAATGTATATTGATACAGCCACTATGGAGAACAGTATGGAGGTTCCTTAAAAAACTACAAATAGAACTACCATACAACCCAGCAATCCCACTACTGGGCACATACTGTGAGAAAAATCACAATTCAATAAGAGTCATGTACCACAATGTTCACTGCAGCTGTATTTATAATAGCCAGGGCATGGAAGCAACCTAAGTGTCCATCAACAGATGAATGGATAAAGAAGTTGTGTCACATATATACAATGGAATATTACTCAGCCATGAAAACAAACGAAATTGAGTTATTTGTAATGAGGTGGTTTGACCTAGAGTCCGTCATGCAGAGTGAAGTAAGCCAGAAAGAGAAAAACAAATACCATATGCTAACACATATATATGGAATCTAAAAAAAACAGAAAAAAAAAGGTCATGAAGAACCTAGGGGCAAGATGGGAATAAAGACAGTGACGTACTAGAGAATGGACTTGAGGATACGGGGAGGGGGACGGGTAAGCTGGGACAAAGTGAGAGGGTGGCATGGACATATATACACTACCAAATGTAAAATAGATAGCTAGTTAGCTAGTGGAAAGCAGCTGCATAGCACAGGGAGATCAGCCAGGTGGTTTGTGACCACCTAGAGGGGTGGGATAGGGAGTGTGTGAGGGAGGGAGAGGCAAGAGTGAAGAAATATGGGGACATATGTATATGTATAACTGTTTCACTTTGTTATAAAGCAGAAATTAACACACCATTGTAAAGCAATTATATTCCAATAAAGATGTTTAAAAAAAAAAAGAGTAGAGCCCTTTTATTTATTTTTATCCCTCCAATCCCTAGTACAATGCCTAGCTGAATGAATGTTAGTTGACATTAAAAATATATTAATAATAATGAAGCAGGTATATCACTTTGCGCGTTAATCACTGAACACTTCACTCAGGGAGGGGAGCTTAACACAAGCTCTCCAGGTCAATGTAAAAATTCCATGCATGACCAAACCGTCTTTGAATCAAGATAAACTACAGATGCTTTTTTTGTTTTCTCCTAAAAACTGCCTTACGTTTAAATCTAGCCTAAAATCCATGTGCACAAAGTAAGCTTCTCAAAATGCCATTACCATGAGATAAGTACTCTGTTATCTTTAACCTCTGCTTAAAAATCTGGATGCAAGAATGCTGCCTATTGACTACATAATACATAATTAAAGTTCTGCTCAGCAAATAGAAAATCTAATTTAAGAAAACCGCTATGATTTTTCCCCCAGAAATCATTCCCTTGCTTTAACAAATAATTCTTTCCAGTTCTCACTATAGTAAATGTATTATTGCTCTATCTTACATGATTTAACACTAAATAAACAATCACTGCATGCAGAGTAAAGAGCAGGATGTAATTCTTCTAGAAGGTAATTTTCCCTCAGATGTTATGGGTTAGAAAAAAGGAAAAAGTTCTATGTGTTTAAGGGGTGTTGGCCTTTATGCTCTTAAGAGGTGATTCTTATTGTTCAACTGTCTACTCTTCTTGCAGATCACCTCCACTACTTCACTCCTTCCATCCGTGTATCAGCCGGGTTAGCAAAATCCAGTTGCCGTGGGGAATACAGCTCCCCTTTGCCATATGCAGACGATATTTGTAAAATAATGTGGGTGCATTGGAGGCGGGGAGTGCAGTAAAGATTAAAGGTTTTCTCACTTTAAGCATATGAAAAACGTCTTCTTTCTTCCTCCAAGGACAAGTATAGGTTCTGATGGTGACAGTGGTATTTGCACACCTCTTTTAAAAAGGGTATAAAACTCTAAGTTGTCACTAGATGACTGACACATCTAGCCCTCTCCTTCAAATGTATCCATAGCTCAAAAATACCTCTAAACTTACTTTCTCACCTAAACTTTCCCCTGGTTCGAAATTAGAACATTTACCCTGCCTGATAAAGTTCAGTACTCTTGGAACCTTCTTATCTTATTCTATCACCTAAACTATCTTTTTATTTTCCTTATTTCTCCAAGGTTCTTCAGATCATTAGCAATGAATAATTGGATAAACCGATCTCAGGTAATTTGGTAGAAAATTAATTATCCTCTTAAACTTAAATAATGTCTTAAGCTAGCTAAAGAGCACATGAGGGGGCTTCCCTGGTGGTGCAGTGGTTAAGAATCCTCCTGCCAGTGCAGGGGACATGGGTTCGATCCCTGGTCTGGAAGATCCCACATGCCACGGAGCAACTAAGCCTGTGCGCCTCAACTACTGAGCCTGCGCTCTAGAGCCTGGAGCAACGACTACTGAGCCCACGCGCCACAACTACTGAAGCCCGGGCACCTAGAGCCCGTGCTCCACAACAAGAGAAGCCACCGCAATGAGAAGCCCATGCTAGACAACAAAAAGTAGCTCCCCCTCGCCACAACTAGAGAAAGTCCACGGGCAGCAATGAAGACCCAGTGCAGCCAAAAATAAAGAAAATTAAAGAAAATAATAATAAAATAAAATAGAGCACATAAGGGCACTAAAAGGGCTAATGATGTTGGAAGTGGTGAAAACAAAGCAGGATTTTGTAGTTGCTTTTGGTCAGGAGAGCCTTTTGACTCCCATCGCCTCACGCCAGGTTGACGGTGGCTGTCTATTTGTGGCTGTTTCTATTTGTAACAAGGCCAGGGGAGGAGAAGCCAGTCAGCGCACCTCTCAGTTATCTCAGAGTAACGTCTGCTCGCTGGTCTTGCTTCTCCTCCCAGGTCTGCCTGTCAGGGATAACCAAGAGGTTAAACGGTTTTGGACAGAACACTCTGAAGTCTTGTGCCTTTAATGGAGTAGATTTTCCTTTCTGCCATAAATCAGAGAGGCTCCCAGTAAGATTTTAAAACAGTGCATTTCACCCCTGTGTGAGAGAGGTGTTAGGTTCATTAAACCTTTCCTGCCTAAAAGGTTTTAAGAAAAATGAAATAAAAGGGTCTCACATGGGCACTTTATAGATAAATATAAGGAGATAGAATTTGGAATTATAGATTTTGTTTTAATGAGAACATCAGAATCCATTGAAACACTATAGATACAGCTTGATATTAATACTTCATTTCAAGAAGGAGAGAGAGGAAGAAAATATCTACTCCTGCAAGACACTGCTGGAGCTAGTAAAGGGGAAATAAACAAGGCAGCAGCCCTGCTCTCATGGAGTCTACGTTCTACTGAATGTAGAAATCTAGAATATTTTAGTTGCTCTTTCGTGCTTTTAGGGAATGTGTGTGTTTGAAAAGAAGATGAGATTATGAGAATAACAACATTGGTGACAGCTTTAAAATTATTAAACAAGGAGAAAGAAGAAAATGAAAGGTATTAGCTTATGGCAACAGAAAACCATTGTTTATTCAAAAATCTCAAAATACTAAAGAAAGTAAAAAATTTAATTGTATAACCTGCATGAATTTGAAATATTATCCACATTGTAAAATCACTAGAGCAATATTACGACTTTTTAAATAATGCTAATAATGTAAACTTCAGTATATTATAAGCTGAAAATAAGTAGGACCCCCAGATTTTCCTGTGAAAAATGAAAAAAAATACATACCTAAGACAAATCTATTTTCAATCTCAAGTCAATTATTTTCCTTCATTTGATTTGCATTTCTAAACTCTCCTATTTAGCTGAATTCAATTTTTTCAACAAAATTTCACTGTATGGGAAAAGCCTATCAGAGTGGTTACCAGTAACACTGCTTTTGTTGTGCGGCTTCTGGAGTTAGGCTTTGCCAATGTGATACACAAGGTCTTACACTATTTCTACATATGACGGTCCTCATTCTTGTGGGACGCATAGATTTTTCTGTATTTTTGCTCTTTTCCTGATTTACAGCAGTACAGAGATTGGCCAAGTAAGACTTCCATTTATCTGCAAATTGTCAGCATAGTAGAAGAGCTTTGCCATCTGCTTAGCTGAGAAAGATCTCTGGTTGAGCATATTGGAAGGGCACCTCTCACTTTCATAACAGCAGTTGCTAGTTTAAAAGAAAGGAGAATTCTGTGCACTGTCTGATCTCCACATCCCTGACAGGATGGAATCGAACCCGGGACTGTCATTCAAACCTCTAATGTGACTAAGAAGATGTAGCAACTAACAGTTCATTCCTTACTGAAGCATATTTTGCAGAATTATGAAGAGAGCAAAACTTTTTGATATAAAATGATTTCATCTTCTTCATTTATATAGATAAAATCTGAGCAGTCAAAATAAAACATGTGAGGCAAAAAAATGCCTCTTCACTCCAAGTGATAGTGTCATTCTCTAAACCCATCTTAGCTTCCTTTATTCTACTTATAACTTTCTCATTTGCTACATAACGTTTAGGCAACATCTTTAAAGCCTTCATGTTATGTCATCCAACTGCACCTCTCTCAACGTCTAACTCAGTGTCTTGCATATGAATTAGAAGATGTTTAATGAACATAAATATCTGATGAATGGATGCAAAACAGTGCAAGTGGTTAGCTATGTTAAAGAATAGGAAAAGGAGAATACATGGTATGCACACATTCAGATAAGAGGAAAGACGATTTGAAGAAACAAATTGATTATGTTGTGTGTGGGAGCACTTTTCCTTCTGTCAAGATGAATTTGCAGATAGAAATTTGCTTTCAGCATGGCTTTAATTGCTTTGTATATTTTTATATATTTTACTTTATATATTTTACTTTAATATATATTACTATAGTATATATAAATATATTTTTACTTTACTATACAAAAATATATTTCTACATTCCCACACTATGCTATAAGACTTTATTTCTTAGAAAGAGAGGTTTTGACTGCTTATCAAGGCTGATTCTACGTAAATGAGTACTAATGTCACATTAGTTGTAAAAGGGGATAATATAGATTTATAATTTTTTTCTTACATCAGGTTGGGGAAATGAAAGACAGTATTTTGTATCATTGCAGTAAGTGTATTTAAACTTTTTCTAAATCTATGTCACAATTACCCTGGAGGAGATGTTAGAAGAGAAAGTTCTCTCTGTTTTCAGATTGCCTTATTACTTTTAGTTTGTCTTTTACATGGTCATTTAAATTTCTTTGCTACAGCATCTGGTTGAAAGGCCTCCCGTGCTACTCGTGCTGGTGTAGAACTGTGCTGGGAATCTTTCTTCTTGTCCCTGTCCAATTGACAATCTATGGTCCTTAGGCATCGACTCCTTTACTGTCCCCTCCACGGAAGCCATAGCATGTAGTGCTATGTGCCTCTTCCCTTCTTTGGGTCCTCATGATACGTTGTCCAGACTTTTAATATGGTATTTACAAGTTTCACTGTGGATAGTGTTTTTCTTTCTTCTCGGTAAGACTGAGATATGCCCAAAAGCAAGAGTTTAGTTGTTTTCACGCCTATAACCCCATTGCCTACCAGAGTGCCTGACATACAACGAATATAGGCATTTGGAAGCCGAATGAAATCATAAAATCAGTCATTATCCTACCACCTCTGAAGAGACTATTTTGCTTTATCACTTCTACATAAAATTTCTATATGCCAAAACAGCATAAAGTTCATTTGATTTAGAAGGATGTAATTTACAGAAAATAAAGTTTGAAATAACCACGATGTTAAAGACTTCCAGAGAGCAAATTGACATGTTGATGAATTAGGTTTAGTCATGGATACTGGATAAGAGAAGGGAAAATTGTATAGTAGATTATAGTTGGCATAATAAAACATAGAGGTACAAATTAATATATTAATTCTCAAAAGATAATGCGAACAGTATTGTTTCCACTTGTTAAATGTCTCTTATGAAACACACACAGTGCCAGGTGTTTTTATACCGTATCTTTGGTCACAAAACAACTATGCCAGGTGGTTTTACTTACATTTTCTAGATGAAGGACTGAGAGGCAGATGCTTTATTAAACATAAGTAGCAACATTGGAATTTGAAACCATCACTCATTTTCTCTGATCCTAAGATTATCTCCCTAAACCTCTGTCATAATTATCAATAAATCATGATAGGATAAAGTGATTTGTAAAAAGAAAATAGGTATTATGAACATTTTGAGTCCTTTTGTTACAGAAGGCATTGTTTCTACCTTAGATAGTAGTGATGTTATTCTCTCTAACTTAAACCTTAGACAAAAGATTAATAGAAAATAATAATAGCCAATATTTTGTAATGCTTCACAGTTTAAAATGGTTTAATTGTAGTTGTTTATTTGGGCTTTTGTTTTGTTTATTTCAAGGGGCAATGTTGCTTAAATTGATTCAGAAAAGAATGAAACATTTTCCTGCAGGTTCTGAAATTTCACCAAATTAGTTTGATTTTCCTGTCCAAGCCCACTTCCCACCTAGAGCGCATATTTATTTATACACATTCTCCTCTCTGTCTCTCTCTGTCTATCTCTCTCTCTATATATATATTTTTTTCTATCTGAAGATATATATATATGTATTATATACATGTTAATAATATATTGTCTCAATTTAACAGATAACCACTTTATAGATTTAATCATCTTTTTTTGCAATTTGTTATGTAGAATAAGGCCAAAAGTTTCCTTGAACAGTTCACTGGAATCTAACAGGGATGCTCAGTTTCCTAAGAGATAATCTCATGACCACTACATTTGCAGGTAACATGGGAAAAATAAGCCATTCTTTCTTTATGAAATGATCCTGAAATCTAGGTAAGGAAATGCCTAGTCGGAAATGTATAATTGGAACAATAAAGCTATTCACCCAAATTTAGATCCAGCAGTTAAGTAACAAAATTGTACAGTGTAAGTATTATATCAGAGTGGCAGATAGAAAACAGTTTTAGACATGGCTCCTCTGTTCTAGGACATACAGTCAGGTAAATAACAGCTAGTTCAAACAAAACCAAATAAAGAAAAAACAGATTCCCAAATGAGCAGTAGAGACAAAAAGAACTGGATTCAAAGAAGAGAGAGATTATTGGAGGGGAGATAGCATGGAATATGCTTTATCAAAGAGAAATGATTTGAAGTAGGTTTAAAGGAATGCACAGCTTTTGGAAGAAGAGAGTGACTTCTGGGTCTGAAAAAGAAAGTAGATGGAAAAGTTCAGGAATATGATAAAAATGGTGAATAGCCCAGTTGGGCCATAACTGAGGACTGGGAAAATTGAATAGTGGAGAGATGGTTTAAGAGCCAGTTTTAAGCCATGAATCTATCTTAACTGGCTGACCATGAAATAGTACTTTTGGTAACAAAGCAATATTTGGTTTCAAGTATCCAGGCAATAGAAGTAGAGTGAGAACATTAGAAAATGTTCTAGAAAGGCAGAGTGTCGTTTTTCTCTAAATTGTGAAATTGTAAAATTGTCCCCATAAATTAAAACATGCAATTTCAGATTTAAAAACTATAGACAGTAGATCCAAAAGGAGATTCCTATTCAAGTCTCCATAATTGATTCATTTAGAGTAAGCAATCCTAAAATCATGAAAACATAAAATTATAACTTTGTTATAATGAGCTCATGAAAATGTTAACTTTATAGAAAACATTTCCCATTTATTTTGTAAATGCTGTTCATGATCATTTTTTCTAGCATAAATGAATTATGAATGACTTTAGTGTATAAGAAATTTTTCTTCCTATGATGTGAAGATATTAAGGATTCAGAGTACTTTTAAAATATAATTTTGTAAAAAACAAAAATGAAAAGATGTTTTCAAATATTTAAGAAAATAAAACAAAACCATTTATTTTGCTATTAACCAATGCATTTGTCTTCCATGGCCAAAGGCAATTTTTAAAGAAACATAAAATCATAACATATGAGCAAAAAATGTTGATTTTTATAAATTTTAAGAAGGGAGTGTAATATCTTACTAAAAATTTGTAACTAAAAAGAAAGGATTAGATAACAGAGGTACATCTATCAAAAAGCAGCTCCTTTCATCCAAAATTCAGCTATGTTGTATAAGTACTCTGAAGAGAATATGCATTATTAGGGTAAAAATTCTGTTGTATGCATTCATTTAATATATATCTCCCTTACTGTCAAATAAGAGCTTTGTTGTTGTTTTTGTTGAATGAGTATTGCACCTTTACATTGTAATGGCATACGTTGAATGTGGAACGCCCTCTTTTTCCTTGCTTCCAAGCATATATATATATGCTTGGTATTGATATATATATAGATAGTTAGATAGACATATACACATATATATGTGTATACATATGTCTGCCCTCAAAAGACTATTTTCCTTTATAATTCACATAGCATCCATACTAATTTATTAGGCAGAGCAAAATATATTAGGTGAAGTAAATGATATTTTATTAAAAGTTGAATAATGAAAAACAAAGCAGTAATTATAAGGATAGGAGTTATAAAACATACAAATTCAATGACATGGAGGATGAAGATATTCAAAGGAACTTTTGGCAAGCATTTGCAGTATTTAGCTGAACATTTTTATATGTAATTAGATTATGAAATGAAGCCAGCTGGCTCTGTGAAGTTTTAAATACTGTGTGAACACAAAGGCATATGGTCTTTTGACTATGTCAGCTGATTTCAACCTACTTACTTGTAACTACACTTACAAGTTCCCAATAGTTTCAAACTTTTGAGGCAATTTTCCACTGACCAAAAATAATTATCAAAATAATATTTATCTGATCTATGCCAGTCAGTTATTTCTGTATATGTGACAAATATGACAAAAATGTCCTCTTGTATACTTTTGTCATTCATCTAATTAATAGATAATATTTGTCTTAAGCTTTTTGAATGGTTAAGCATAATTAAATATAATTCTGAAATTAGAACTTGCCAAGAAAGCATCTATAATTTTGGAAGATATGTTAAAACAAACATGGTCCAGTTTCCAAGTTAAAAAATTTGGTACTGCTGGAGCCTCTCATTTTTTATTGATTTCCTTCCTCAACCTTCTCAAATTACTAGATTTTCAGAAACATGCATATGCTAATTTCTGTCAAAGCTTTCTCCTTTCAAAATTAATAAATAGGCGAATTCATGAAAATAAAATTTAAAATATTTATTAATGGTGGTTTTATATTCACTTTAGTCTTATATTCAGTTTAGATTATACATATTCTCTTAAATTGAGGAGACATAAAATGTTATAGTTAGTTTAAACACACTTTTTTAGTCTTAAAATACTGAAGATAGTTCTGGTTTCCCAATATCTTAATTGGAATAAGGTAATTATAGAAAGCACGAATCCATTCAGACCACACACTGTTCTTTTGCTTGTTAGCTTTGTGTTTGAAAAAACACAGGTTTGAAGTTGGCTATTTATAAATATGTGACATTGATTTTTATAATACTCTTCTTTACATTCAAAGACTATGGCTGATACCATACATTTCCTTTTACTTTTCTGTTACCTTTAATATAAAGTATGTAGCTATACTTTTAAAGGAAAGTCTCTACATAGACAAGTTCTCCACCTCAACTTTATGACCTGTAATACCTCTTTAAGAATCATTTACGCTAGCCAAATTTCACTGTTTGCTATACTGTACTGTTCTTACCACTTGGGGTCCATCTCACATTGTTCCATAGGCCTCTCCTGTTTCTGTATACAAATTATTTCCTCATTCCAGGCCATTTTACACTGGACTTCCTCTGCTATCCCTCTCTAATTTCCAGCTCATCTCATGGCCTGTTTTCCCCTATCATGGCATTTCATATCCATTGCTTAACCTATTTGTTTATAGTTATATGTCCAACAGTACCTGTAGATTGTTTTTACTGGATTAGAAATTTCTTGAAAATACTCTCTTTCTCATTCCATTGGAAATATTTACCACTCAATATTTTTTTATTATATTTATTGGAGTATAATTGCTTTACAATGGTATGTTAGTTTCTGCTTTATAACAAAGTGAATCAGCTATACGTATACATATATCCCCATATCCCCTCCCTCTTGCATCTCCCTCCCACCCTCCCTATCCCACCCCTCTAGGTGGTCACAAAGCACCGAGCTGATCTCCCTGTGCTATGTGGCTTCTTCCCACTAGCTATCTATTTTACATTTGGTAGTGTATATATGTCAATGCCACTCTCTCACTTCGTCCCAGCTTACTCTTACCCCTCCCCGTGTCCTCAAGTCTATTCTCTGCGTCTGCATCTTTATTCCTATCCTGGCCTTAGGTTCTTCAGAACCATTTTTTTTTTTAGATTCCATATATATGTGTTAGCATATGGTATTTGTTTTTCTCTTTCTGACTTACTTCACTCTGTATGACAGACTCTAAGTCCATCCACCTCACTAAAAATAACTCAACTTCGTTTCTTGTTATGGCTGAGTAGTATTCCATTGTATATATGTGCCACATCTTCTTTATCCATTCATCTGTCGATGCACACCACTCAATATTTTTTGATAAATTATTCAATATTTTTCTCCTTATCAGGTATCTTATCTGACCTGTCATATCTTCTAGGCAACAAAGCCCCAAGAAGCAAAAGAAAACATATTGTAAGGTGGTGGACTTCTGTATTTTGGTAGCATTTGAGAATCATAAATAACTATTCCATTACTGCTGATATCTACAAATAAGAGAAATATTTATTTATTTTCTAATTCACAAAAAGATTATAGTTTGATATAAATCCAAGTATATTCTCTCAATTTTCATCCAGTAAAGCACATTTGATGCTAAATTTTCTAGAGAATGCCTATAGCCTTCCTAACTCTTTTTGCATTTGTGATTCTAAATTATCTTGATTTTTTCCTTTCTATTATGTATTGGATATTTGCTTTTTTATCAACATGTTTGCATATGAGAGTTTCAGCATTAATTCTCACTTTCATATAGCTATGTTATCTCTTAGTAAAAGTTGTCTACTCTCTTATCAGTGGATATTAATATAAAATTGAAGATGCAAAATAAACACTGTATCTTCTCTAACACATTACTGAATATAGAAGTCACCCAAATTGCTGTTTGCACAAAATCAATAAAATATATGAAATTGCCATAGAACAATTACTCTAAGTTGTTCAAGCTATTTCAATGAAGTCCACTTCTTTATTATAGTAAAAATAAAACCTTTGTAGCCTCTTTTTATAAAGGGATGGTATATGGAAATAAGATAATCTTATTTTAAGAACAGCAGTTTACTTTGGAGGACACTTTTTAACCAAACATTAACACCATCAGATTTAGCCATGCACAGAGCTTCTGGAGAAAATAGATTAAGAATTAACATGACAGGTGTGCTTCTTAAATTAAGTGTCAGGTGACATTTGCAAATGTAACATTAGAGTATCTGTAATTACAAATATGAGGAAAAAGTTCAAGTTGCATGGGTAAACAAATGGAAATATTCTTATGGGGGCAAAGAGCAACAAAAATCCAAGAATTAGCATAAAGAAAATATTTTCTTTTCTAGATTATCTTTTCTACAAGGACCAAACTTAACTTAGACACTGGAGATATCCATTGTGACCTAATTCTTTGATATATTCAGAGAAGACAAATATGAAACTCTTTCTGAAGTTCCTCAGGCAAATACATAATCAAAGAATTGAATACAGGAGATCTCCTCCCTAGCAGTCCATATAAGCACGAGAAAAAGAATACAAGAGAAGATGAATGTAAGTGAACAATTAATAGAGGAAGAACGAATACATGGACTGTTTGGAAGGCATTAGAGTGAAATCCTATATGAATTTTGATAAAAATGTGAATTTTATATTGTTTTTTTGAAATTCTTATAAATATTTGTCAATGATATAAGTGAGGAATTTGATTCTCCTATGATTCCATTGATATAATGCTCATGTTCATGATATCAGTAATGAACTTGGAATATACAATCTAAATCCCATAACTTAAAATTTTGTTTTACCCACAATTATGACCTTTTTTTTAAACCTCTGTTATATGATGCCTAGATAATAGTGTTGCAGGAAGGGGGACCCCTTCCAGGGCCCAAGAGTGGGCCCTTGTCTAACACTCGGAAATAAATTGTCCAGGGAGACACACACACTGACAAAGCAAGAGACCTTATTGGGAAGGGGCGCCTGGGTGGAGAGCAGCAGTGTAAGGGGACCCAGAAGAACTGCTCTGCCACGTGGCTCACAGTCTCGAGTTTTATGGTGATGGGGTTAGTTTCCGGGTTGTCTCTGGCCAATCACTCAGACTCAGGGTCCTTCCTGGTCACCGCCCAGCCAAGATGGAGTCAGCGAGGAGGATCCTAGGAGGTCGGTAGGACATATGGATGGGCGTCTCCTCTCTCATTTTGACCTTTCCCAAATTATTCCAGTTGCTGGTAGCTTGTTAGTTCCGCGTTCCTTAACTGGACCTCTCGTTGTTAAGATAACTCATTCAAATGTTTACTATGGGGCTTGGCCAGGGCCGGTGGTTTCGGGTCAGTGGTTCCCCTAACAGTAGTACTCCAAAAATTCTGCTGCCAAAGGTAGGTTTTGTTGCTTCCAGACTGCACGTGTGCTCCTTGGGGCAGTCCTTTTTTGCTGTGTCCTCAGGGTGTGAAGTAGGGTGTGGCTTCCAGTGGGCACCTGGCCTAAATGAAGGCATTGCCACAGGGAGGTGGGAATGTGGGCCTGTGCTATACATCATACCTGATTTTAGTTCAGTGTCAAATTCAGTGAGGAAGTAACTCTTTCTGAACAGAAAGCAAATTCCATAAACTCTCCCCATTATGCTCAAGAGAAAGCAACACTAAGTAACAGAGAAAGACACAACAGAAAACACAGGCACATTTCTGTTAAAAGAAAAAAAAACTTATTAAAAAAGAACAGTAGTGGACATTAGGCAGAGTACTTTGGAAAGAAGGAAAGCTGTTAATGGAAAACAAAAGATATGTATTGATGATTATACTTTGAATAAGTCTATTACAAACAAAAATATTATGTGACTAATAATAAAGGACTTGAAGTAAGAATAAATATTTCAGTGCAAAATATATCTGGGGTTAGCACACCAGGAATAATTGAATAGTCCCGCTAGGACCATAAAATAATTGTCTTGATCACAATAAATATAGTAACACCAGGTCTGTAGGACTGATTAATTGGAAATGCTTATCAGAATTCTTCTGTTATAATATTAATTATATTTATTTATATTTAGGCTTAATGTAGTATGAATTAAATTGTATATAGATCTCTTTCCAAAATTTGGCTTCAATTGGAAAACCATTTTATTGTAATGATACAGTCACAGGTTAAATAAATCCTACATCTGTAATTTTGAACATGGGCATGAAGGCAACGTAGAGATAGAATTAATTTTAACATTTTGTCCAAGTTTCCTATGTCTAGCACGAATAAGAATTGGCAAGCATTACCCTTAACAGAATTCTGTCTAAATAAAAATAAATTCTGGCTAGGTGTATTATTTGTTACACTTTTATTATCCAGTCTTTAACTCATTATTCTACTGTGATGAAATACAAATTTAGCATAATGATTGGTATAAGGTTTCATGTAATTTTAATGCAGATGTTGTGGAATCATGTTAGTTATCTATACCTAATATATTTTAAAGAATGTTTTGAAGACTCCCACAATGTAGACTATGTAAATATAAACTCATTTGCAAGGGCATTAACCTCAATATGCAAACTATCCTGATAAATCCTCTCTAGGCTATATTATTATTGCTGTATTAATACAGCTAGAATCGTAGTGCTGACAAAGCAGATGTTTTACATGCAAATATTTGTCTTCTGTTGTTTTTATGCTTATCTCCTGCCCCAAATCAAGGTTTAATGAATATCTATGTGCGAATGTTAATTAGTTCACCAGTAGAAATAGGAAGAAATTGCAGATAATGATGCCATAAAACTGTTCCGAGCCAAGTATAAGTATGTATAGGTATATGCATTTGCCGGTTTGTTTGGAATCACTGCTGAAAGTATTTTGGACTAATAAATGATACTCTTGCTTCCACAATCACCTAAGGATAAAAATTTAAATTTAACTGTCTTAGAAAAATAATGGCTTCTAAATAAATCTTTTAAATTATAGTTTCAGTGCACTTTAATTAATCTGTCTGTATGAACTGAAATTGTATCATTCTAACAGCTTTCTTAAGCCCACTGAGTTTTTGTTTTAAATCTCTAAAACCCAAAGGAAGTCACTTGCTTTTCAAACAACCTCTTGGCTCACTCTTTCCATGAGAAGCAATTGCCCTACTTGTTATCTGAGCATACTATAATTATAATGTAGACCAAAAAAATAAAAAATGCAGTGCCTGTATAAGAATGGAAAAAATAGAACATTATGCAACATAGATTCCAGAATGAGAAAGCATTCCAGGTCGTTAGGGAAAGATGGACTAGTAACTAACTGAGGGCAATTGGATATGCAAATAAAATGATAAATTTAGAATCCTATCTTATACTATACATTAAAAACGTAAGCAAACTATTTAAGAAGGTGATATGAAAAACAAAATCTTAAGCGGCTGGGAAAAAAATGTAGGCACTACTTTTTATTTGAGGCACCCAGGACTACCCAACTGTGGTATGGAAAATGTAGGGAGGAGAGGGAAGTTCCCCGTTTATCCCGATTAACTCTTGCAGTCGATCAGATGATGGTGATGAAAAAGCATTCCTTGGACTAGGGGTGTGGTGCTAGAAATGGAGAGAAATGGGAAGACTTGGGGATTGTTTGGGAGGTAATATTGAGGAAGCATGGCAATGGGTTAAGTTGCAGAAGTGAGGGAGAGGAAGCAATGGAGATGAATCCTAATTTTCTGGCTTGGTAAACTCTTGTGTGAGTTTCAGTCAAATTTTATGGCTCATTTTTATATTTTTTAGGTATTTATTTTAGAGTTCAAAAATTTGTTTTTTTCTGAATGCGAACTTCATATTTAAAGCTTCTAATTGTTTGCCGCTGGTATAAAAGGAAATGTTGATTTGCTCCTCTTGTCTTGACATATTACTTTAATCTTATTAATTCTCATAGTTTGTTAATTATTTGAGCTTCTCTAAATAGACAATCATAGTGTCTCAAAATAATGAATTTTATCAGTCTTACCAAGACTTATACTTTTTTCTTATTGCATTAAAATGGAAATTGTGGTTTATCTTTTTTTTTAATTTCTCTCAACAATTAAGAGTATATTCTCTCTATTGTGTTTAAGAATAACATTTGAGGTGGTTACTCTTTATCAAAATAGGAAAATATATTTTAGTTGCTTCAATATTGAGAGCTGTTTATTTATATATATTTAGTTGTCTTGTTCTTAATGAGAGTATTACAGTTTTTAGATATCTTTTAAAACATTGTTCCAGATGGTTAGATTTTTTACATTTTATTTGCTTCTCCCCCCTCCCTTTAACCTGTTAAAGTACTGAAACATCACTTACATTACAAATTACAAAACCTTGAAACTTCCTTACAGTCCTCAGATAAAACACACTTGAGTAACATGTTCCATTATATTACTATATTGCTGAACAGTTGCTAAAATTTATTTAAGACATCTACTTACATGTTTACAAATTAATATAATCTCTCATTTTTATTTTGAGTGTGGGTAATCTTTGGCTGATTTCTCTGTTAAGGTCTTGTTCATCTCAGAAGCTGAGTCAGGAATCTTTCCTTTTTTTATATAACAAGTTTTGATTTTTACCTTCATTTATATCTTCTCTGATGCTCTTCCTTACTTTATGTAGATCCAACATCCTGATCTTATTTTCCTTCTTGCTAAAGAACTTCAGGTCTACTGGCAATAAATTTACTCAATTTTTTTTTCTAAATCTGAGAAAGTCTTAATTTCTCCTTTACTTTTGAAGAATAATTTCTCAGGACACATAATTCTTGGTGGTTTTTCTCTCTAAACACTTTAACTATCTCCCTCCACTCTCTTTTTGCTTGTAAGGTTTCTGAGACATTGGACGTAATTCCTGTCTCTGCTCTTCTATAGGTTGGTTATTGGGTATTTAAATTCTCTGGCTTCTATTGGGATTTTTTCTTTATCTTTGATTTTCTGCAGTTTGAAATGAGATGCCTAAGTGTAGTTTTTTGGGCATTTATTCTGCTTGGTGTTCTCTGAGCTTCCTGGATCTGTAATTTGGGGGAAATCCTTGGTTACTATTGTTTCAAATATATTTCTGTTTCTTTCTCTTTTTCTTCTGCTTCTGTTATTCCCAGTGCTCACATGTTACATCTTTTGTAGTTGACCCATAGTTTTTGGATGTGCTGTTGTCTTTTATTTTCAGTCTTTTTTCTCTTTGCTTTTCAGTTTTAGAGGTTTCTGTTGAGATATTCTCAAGCTCAGAGATTCTTACCTTGACAACATCTAGTCTGGGTAAAATCATCAAAGGCATTCTTCATTTCTGTGATAGTGATTTTGATGTCTAGCGTTTCTTTTTGATTCTTTCTTGGGATTTTCTCCTCTCTCCTTCTGTAGCCCATCTGTTCTTGTATGCTGTCTACTTTATCCATTAAAGCCCTTACCAATAATATTAATCATAGTTGTTTTAAATTCCTGATTTCATGATTCCAACATCTCTGCTTATATCTGAGCCTGGTTCTGATGCTTACTCTGTCTCTTCAAACTGTGGTTTTTGTTTTGCCTGTTAGTCTGCCTTGTGATTCTTCTTATAGCTGGATGTGATGTACTCTGTGAAAGGAACTGCTGTAAACAGGCTTTTAGTAATGTGGTGGTGAGGTGTGGGGGAGGGGAAGTGTTTATAGTCCTGCGATTGAGTCTCAGTCTTTCAGTGAGCTTGTGCCTTTGGACTGTGAACTTCACACTTGCTCCTTGGCACCCGCTCCCCCATACATAACTCAGGTGGATAAAATGGCTGGAATGGGATGGAATTGAGAATTTCCCTTCCCCTAGCCCCTAGGCCAGTTAGGTTCTGATGGACCTCCAGCAGGTTAGGTTCTGGTTAAGTAGTTTCTCCTGAGAACAGCCCTTGAGAAGAACAGAATACTCTGGAATATTTCAAAATACTTCATTTTGCCCTGCCCTTGCACAAGGGGATTTTTTTCCTCTCTATATTGTGAGAACCTGGTAGGCCTCCAGGAGGTAATGCTCACAAAATTGTGGGGACCTCCTATTGACTGGGTCACCTAGAATTTTTAACCCTCAGACTTGTCCACATTGAGCTTCATTAATTACATCAATTCATCAATTATAGTTCAGATTTTCCTATCCGGACATTGCTTCCCAAGGAAGTTTCAGCTCTAATAAGTTGTGATTCTCTGTATCTTCCTGACTCTTCAATTTTAGGGGCAGCAGTTTGCCTGGTCACCCCACTTCTCTTACAAATCTAAGAAGCTATGTCAATTTTTTTAGTTTGTTCAGCTTTTTCATCTGTTAGGATGGAATAGTTTCATGCTTCTTTCCTCTTTTTTATATAGTTAAAAAAATCTTCACATTGGAATTAACCATTCTTTAACTGTTTCTTTAAATTTATTTTGAGGCTGAAACACTTTTTATTTGAGGGAGGAATGACATTACGCTTTAACTGACTTTTCCATTTTTCCTGTGGTTATTGGTTTACATTGCTTTACTACTTGTTTCTGAAACAATTTTGGTAGTGAACATTTTTACTAAAAAAATCCATATAATTTTATGCATTATTACCTTTTAATTTCTAGATTCTGTTCCCTATTTTTTAACATCCCTGGTTTCACCCCTAATGGTTTCTATGTCAGTCTTCTCTCCTTTTCTTGTGATGAAACTTTCCAAAGACTTTACTAGTCTTTTCTAGGAAGCAGTTTTCAGTTTTCCGCATATTTTGTGTTTCATTGATTTCTCCTTCTGTAAAATTTTAGGATATTATTTAATTATATTTCTTGATTCTTGGGTTGTATTTGTCTTTCATTTGTTTTAAATATTTATTATGTTCCAATAAAGGCATTAGTTGCAAGAAAGTTTCCTTTATTTTTTTCATATTCCACAGGTTTTAATTATACCTTCACTTTTGTTCATTGCTAAATAACTGCAATTTTAGTTTTGATTTCCTTATGTAACAAAGCTGCTGAAAGAAAGCTAGAATATATATGATTTCAAATGAAGATGGAGATTTCTTTAGCAGGGGTGGGGGTGAGGCAAGGTGGGAGAGACAATGTGTTTTTAATTGCTATTTTTGTTGCATTTTGGAGCATAAGAGTGGCCTATATGATTCCTTTTTTGTGTAATTATGTGTCTTTTCTTTGTAGCCTGATATATGGTCTATTTTTGGAAATGTTCTCTGAGTGTTTGAAAACAATGCATATTCTTTGTAAATTGATAACAGCTTATGGTGGTTTTTATTATTCAAATCTTCCTAAATCCTTAGTTATTACTAATTTTCTCTGTGGACACCTGAGGAAGGTGTCATAAATTCTATCAGTATCATTGGATTAATCATGTTTCCTTTATTTATAAAAGTTTTTACTTTTATACCAACTGTGCCTTGTATATAAGGAACGTTCATTAATTTTCTATCTTTTCACATTAAGATTTGCCTCTGTATAAAATACAAAAGAATTTCCTTTAATCTTTAAGATCACAAAAGAATTTATCCTTTTATCATTAATATATTACACTGTAATTTAACTTTAATATTTTTGACTTTAAATTTTATAATATCTGATATTAATATTGCCAGTATCCTTTTATTTTGGCACTTGTTTTATATATTCTTGCTCATTCCTTATATTTGACCTTAATTAGAAATTATTTTTAGGTGTGATTCTTGTTTCAAGTTCTTATATAAAGGATGTGAGATGTGTGTGTATATGTGTGTATATATATATACACACACACATACACATAAAAATTTATCCTTAAATGTCTATACTTTAATAAAATTTCAACTCAGTCACATTTTATAACTTACATTTTTAAATTTTATTGAATATTATTTGTATTTATATTGTGCTCTCTTGTGTTTCCTCTTTTGTTGTTCCTTATTTAATTAAATTATTCAAGAGCTTAAAAATATTTTATGTTATAGCAATGTGGGGAGTTTACTGGCCAAGAGCATGACTATAACCTCATGAGAGCCCCTGAAACAGAACGATTCAACTAATCTGCTCCCCAACTCTTGACCCAAAACATGTGAGATCATGAGGGTTTGTTGCTTTAGTCTGCAAAGTTTTGGGCTAATTTTTAATGTGCAAATAGATAACTGTAACAGTGAATATAACAATATTTATTTATCCATTTTCTTGTTTGATTTTCTGTTATCCCTAATTTTTAGAATTAAAACGATTTTCCCATGAACAGTAGTCTATATGGTTTTTTGATATTCCATATACATTTACAAATTAATATAAAAATAAAAGTTAAACAACAATACCTTATTAGGAATTCAATGAGGATTGCTTTAAGTTCATATAATTGGTTAGGGAGAAATGACATCTGGATGACTTTGCGTCTGACTCAGGATTAATATGGTAAATTCTAATTTAACATAGACTGAGCAGTAAAAGGGATAAAGAGATTATTTTAAGCCAGTTTTTCTCAGTTGTTGATATACATTAAAATCACCTGGAGAGTTTTAAGATCTATCAATACCTCAACCACACCTAGGGAGGTGCTGATTTAATTGGTCGGAATTGAGAAGAAGTGATGCTTGCTTTTAAAATATCCCCAGGTGATTCTAATGTTGTGGTCAAGTTTAGGAGCTACCAATGTAAGACAGAGATATGATTACAAACAGGTGACTTTCCAGCAATAAATCTTTTTGTCATTCAAAAATACTGCATCTTAGCAAAACTTAGTATCTAGCAAATTAAAATGTATCAAGTTATAGTTGATTAATAGTCATTACTTTGTCCCTATTAAGATCTGTTCTTGTTTTAATCTAAAAGAAAAAAATGATATAAAAATAACCCAACCCATGGAAAGTACAACACCCAGCCTGCACCCTAAGGTAAGCTATGGACTTTGGGTGATTATGATGTGTCAACATGAGTTTATCAGTTGTAACAAATGTCCCACTCTGGTGAGTACAGTTGATAATGGGAGAGGCTATGCATGTGTTGGGGCAGAAGGTGTGTGGGAAATTGCTGTACCTTCAACTCAGTTTTGCTGTGAACCTAAAGCTGCTATGTAAAAAGTCTTAAAAATTAACTCAGATAGTTCATTAATCAATTTGAAACATATTTATTTGTTAGGTTTTATATCCCAACTGCTATTTCAGTTAATGTGACTGTTGCTGTAAAAACCATATACTGGACTTCATAGAGCTTAAATTACAGGGATGGGAGTTTATTTTCTAGTTTTTTAAGACACAGGCATATTTAAAATAATATTAATAATGCAAGTATAATGAATAAAAGTAAAACCAATTAGGAGGAGAGTGTTCTCTGCAGAATGCTCTTTTAGGTGGGGTAGTCAGGAAAGTCATCATTTGTGAGCTGACATTTGAATAGAAATATGAACTCATTCAAAATGATTGCAAATTTATTATTTAAAAAAATAATTATCTGTATCTAACAATCATGTTTTTATTAAAATGAGCAAGTGGATTAGATGCATTAAATCTCACTGTGGCATATGGATAAGCTTAGCAGCACCAGGTGTCAGCAGTTTAAAGATCAAAACATCTGCATCCTTGAGGTAACCCACCTCTAAGCACTTTGGATCAACATTTCTTAGCAATAAACTAGGAACATTTCTCTCATTTCTTTATATACAGATGATGTTACACACCCAGGCCCACTTGTGCTGAATGAACTGCTTTAGAATAAGAAACTAAGTATCATAAATTGCATATTTTTAAATTGAATACGGACATGAGAATATGCTTTGGCATCCCAAGAGAACACTGTGGGGCTGAAATTATGTAATAGACACTGCCACGTAGAGGGAAATAACAAGAAATATACACAAGATTTTTCTGATTCTTGGTTACTCGTATCTCAGCCAGGAGAGTACAAGTTCAGTGACCATTGTGGCAGAACCAGACAGTAAGAGTGGAAAAGTAAGTGCACGGGACACTTTCAGTTTAGAAAATGGACCACGAGGAGACTCAAGCACCTTTTCTTTCATTAGTAAATGAAGGAAATGTAACATAGTGCCAGAATCCTTTTGAGAAGGATTTCTTACTGAAACTGGTTTTCTTACTGAAATTTAAGCCTTTGAAGTTCGTATTGTAATGTCTATATCAGGTGTGGTACAGGTTAATGTGCTGTAACAAAGAGATCACCAAAAACAGTGGATTAAACCAAAGGGAAGTTTTTGTTTTCTTTCACATAGAGGTCTGATGTTAGCAGATTGGGCTCTGTGGGGCAATTCTACCTTCTTCACCTGTGGCTTCTATTTCTTAGCCCATTATGGATGTCAGCTCTTACCATAACCCTGGGGAAAAGGGAAAGGGACCAAGGTACCTTGCTCACATCCCATCCCATTGGCCTGAACTTAATCACAGGGGCATGCCTAGCTCCTAGGGTAGTTGAAAATATAGTCTTCAGATGGCCAGCCATGTGTCCAGCTATATCGTTGATTGTACCTAGCTTATGCTGATTGTTATTATTAGTTACCAGGAAGATAATATCTATATAATTAAAGACTATGAATGCTTTGGATGAAAGGATTATGCATAATAATCTAGTTTCCTTGGTACATGTCTGTCATAGTCAATACTAAATCATTCAATACTAAATATTTTACATCATTAATAGTGTATCAACCCTCCTAGATGTATTAACCAGGAAAACTTCCACATGTGTATAAGAAAATTCCAAGATTGCTCATCAAGTGTTTTTTTCTAATAGTGGAAAAAAATGGAGACACCACAGAGAACTATCAATTGGAGAATAGAAATAGATTTAGTTATGTGCAGGTTAAAATGAAATACAATACACACACAAAAATATACTAGCTAATAAGTTCTAATTATATAAATAGATAATGAGGGATATTTCAAAAATGATTTGAATGAACATTTTAAGCTTCAAAAACATCTTGTAGAATAGTAGCATTTATGTAAAATTTCAAAGGCATGTACTAAAAATTGCGAGTAATAGAATAAGTAGGGTGTAATAATTTAGACTCGCTAGAGAGTGAAGAAGAGGGAAGGGACTCTGAGTGTAATAGGGAAGAACAAACCTGACTCCATATTAGATCTGTTCTGTTGCCTTTGCTCAGTCATGCTGGCTCTGCACCTTTTGTAAAAGCAAGTTGCCTATCGCATGAAATATACAGGATAGCCTATTCTCAGGGCTCTGATCTTTAAGAGTCCATTCATATAGAGATTTAAAAGTTCCAGAACAGAGAATAACATTTGTTTTGTTGGAGGTTTACAGGAACATCATGACCTGACCTACCAACACCAACAAGTTTGCAACAACTAAGTACATCCCTCCCTCACCTTGCCTTTAAAAGTGCTTTACTGAAACCTTTCCAGGTCTGAGCTTTTTTGGGGCACAAGCCACCTGTCTCCTTGCATGGCCCTGTAATAAACCTTTCTCTGATCCAAACTCTGACATTTCGGTTTGTCTGGCCTCACTGTGTGTCAGGCACACGAACTTGCATTCAGTAACATGAGTGCTATTTCAAGGGGAGATTGGCTTATTATGCAATGATTAACTTTTTCTAAAATTTCTAGAAGCAGTGTGATAAAACTTAATCCCAGCTAATGGAATTTGGATGGCTGTCACAATATTTTTTGAATGTCTTTTATTTAAAACAATTTTTCTCAAATTGAATTACAAATCAATAAGTTCTTTTAAAATACACTATTCATTTGAAACCCTTCCCAAATAAAAAAAAAATTAGGAAGTATTGCCCATGATTGATTTATTATGGGAATTCTGGAAGAGAAGTAAGTTAAAGGTAACTGAGATTTCTTACCTGAATTTACTGGAAGAATAGCATTGTTATTTTATGGGAATGGCAAAAATTTAAAAATGTGAAGTCACATATGATGACAAATTGTTGAACTGATTAGACTGAAAGGCACTTGAAATTCAGGATAAATGCCAAATTAGATTATGTGAAAATTAGAGAAACAATGTTTGAAAACTACACATACATATTTCAAATCATATTTATAGTTTAAAAGTATATATATATAGTTTAAATATGTAAACATAGTATAGTTTTAAATATATATACAGTTTACATATGTATTTATATGTAATTTAAAGACATATGTCATATGTATATGTATAGTACTCAGAATAATTGTAATGACAGAATTCAAGAAGGGCTGCTTCAGTAGGCATTGTAATTGTTATCCTTAAAGGTGGCCTCTTAGAGCTGCCTTTAGGACTATTCAGGAAGCCAGAGAATCCTATTCATGACATCTGCTGTAAGTCATGTCCCTTACGTATTTTTTAAAAGTAGTAAATCTTTGAGCCTTTAGATGCAACTTTTATATGTAATTTTGATCAAAGAAAGGTCATCTTTTCATTTTGCTTTGAAATGACTTTCTTTAGCATAAGAACTTTTCCTCAGATATATCTTAAATTTTTCATTTTGCTATATTTGACATGATCACATCAATGATAATATAAATTGTATGTATGTTAATTATGTAGATGTGATTATGTCTAATCATCTATTTCTAATGAATGTCTTCCTGCTGCCATTTCCTCTGTCATTAATTTTATACTTCATGTAAAGAATTCCTGCTAGAACATATGGAAATTTAACTCACTTATGCCAATTACCCTCCATAGTACTTACCTTTATTTTCTCAATACAACCAAACTTATGTTTTTAGTTTACTTTATAAGTTCACATATTATTTCTCATGTATATTTTCATTCAAAATTTGTTTTAACATTTGCAGTTATTTTCAAGACTCAGTTTTAATCAGATTTTAATATCTTAAGTATTTTCTGTGCTCAAAGTTTTTAATACAGTGATTTTTCTATTTTGATGATTAATATTGCCTTTTCTCCTTACTGCTGATTGTAAGTTTTAATAACTCTTTTCCCCTGTGAGGATGGTATGTGTGTTCTACTTCTTGATTGTCTGTATCTGAGAGTGTCTCTTTCTCACCAACATACATGAAACTTTGCCTAAATTTTATATTCTTCATTTGTAGTATTATTCCTCTTCAAATGCTGAACGCGTTGATCCATTGTCTTATGACAGTTTTGCATGGAGAACTTTGACACTTGTATACCCAAGCTTTCTCCCCAATTTTAATAAATAATACATCTAACAGAATGTTTATAGGGTTCTTTCCAGCTTGTGTATACAATTCATAATTATTAATGATACCTTTAGATGCACTCTTGGCATCTAATTTTCATCAGTGAAGTGCCATCCTTTCATTTTCCTAAGAGATGGCTTTCGTTCACATAGAACTTTTCCTCGGACGTGTCTGAGCTTATTTTGCTTTATTCGATCTAGTCATTCCACTGGGAATATAAATTATATATATGTTGGCATTTTCCTCCCCCACTTTAATATCTTTTACTTTCTCATCAGTTGCATCTGTTTGCTCTTCTTCCTCTGTAGTAAATTTCATCCTCCACAGTGTGGAGTACATTTTTTGTATTTTAATAATCTTCCAACTCTCAGTTGAACTTAATTCTGCTTTTTGAACTTTTAGTTTCCTTACAATATTTTCTTATCTCCCCCTATTGCTTTTTATTTCAAACCATGCCTTCTCATCTCAATCTGTGCTACTTGGATTTCTCCATTAATTATAAAGTGAACACATCCTTGTATAATTTTTTAAGGATTCCAAAGAACTTCCTACGGTTTTCTTCTTGATTTTTCAGAATATTATTCTAGGGAAACTCTCCTTTAATCCCTTACTTTCAATAATTATGCAGTGTTTTTCCCCCAACATGCCAATGTTAACATTTTTCCTCATTTCCAATTCTTGAAATATTGAGATATGTTAAGGCTACTGTCAGTCAACACACGATAACCCTCTTTCAATTATAGGGAAGAGATATGGGAACATATGTATAACTGATTCACTTTATCATAAAGCAGAAACTAGCACACCATTGTAAAGCAATTATACTCCAATAAATATGTAAAAAAAAATTATACTGTTGAAGGGAAGGTTTTTGAACTTTTTAAAAACTGTTTTTAAAGGACACTTCTCTTTGACAGTGGTTGTATCTTTTTTGTCCTTATTCCCTAAATGTTTTAAGAGTCATCTTTCACTGTCCTGTAACAAAGCCTTAAAATTTGTACAGATTATAGGTATAAAGCTTTTAAAGAATTTTCAGGGTAAAGACACCCATAAATGTAACTAGGGAATACAAATAAGAACATTAGGAAATCCTAGAAGCCTACCTTTGTGCCCTTTCTGGTCACTAACCTCCAATGGAAAATACCTGACTTATAATGCCACAGATAACTTTTTCCTATTTTGTACATTATATAAATGGAATATTATAATATATATTCTTATATCTGACTTCTTATTCTCAAAATTATAGCTGCAAGATGTTACATGTAAGCGTACTTCATTTATTTTCATTAAGTGAGGTTTTCCCTTGTATAAATATATCTGCTATGGATTGAATGTTTATGTCCCTCAAAATTTATATGTTGAGACCCTAATTCATAATGGGATAGTATTTGGAGGTGAGGCTCTTGGGAAGTAATTGGGTTTGGACGAAGGCATGAGGGTGGAGTCCCATGAATGGATCAGTGCCCTTATAAGGGGGTGAAGGGATCAGAGCTCTCTATCTCCCAGACATGTAAGGATCAGTTAGAAGATGGCTATGAAGCAGGAAGAGGGTTCTCACCTGAACCCAATCATGCTAGCACCCTGATCTTAGACTTCCAGCCACTATAACTGTGAGAAATAAAATTCTGTTGATTAAGCCACTCAGTTAAAGGTAGTTTTGTTATAGCTGCCCAGGCTGACTAAGATAGTACAATGATTTATTTTTTTATCCATATTTCTGTTGATAGACATCTGAGTCATATATAACTTTAGATATATATGTATCATTTTCTTTTAGCTATATACCTAGGAGTCAATTTGCAGAGTCATAGGAATGGGTATATTTAGATTTAGTAATGACTAATGAGTTTCAGCAACTTTTCTCATGCTATTGGCAATTTGGATCTCTTCTTTTATAAATATATGTTTAAGACATTTTCCCATTGTTTTATTAGCTCGCTTGGCTTTTACTTATGATTTCTGGAAGTTCTTTGTGAGTCTTCTGTTAGGCACATGTGAAAATATCATCTCTTGGTCTGTGGTTTGTCCTTTCAATTTCTTAATTATGTATTTTGATGAGAAGTTATTAATTTTATGCCATTCCATTTATCATTTTCTCCTTTATGGTTAGTGATGTTTGTGTCTTGTTTATGAAATCCTTCTTTAACCTCACTCACAAGATTTCTCTAATCATAAGCATCACCACATACTATGATATTTGTCATAATAGTGGGGTTCTTCCCCCTTGAATCTGCTCCACATTCTCAATCTTTTAGAGCATGGTAACAGTTGGGAGAAAACTTCTGAAATAACAAATGTACCACTTTAATTCACCTTACCCTTTGCTTTTAGCCTAGTTGTTTTTTGGGGAGTTGCTGATTATAATTAATACTGTAAAACTGTAGGAACAACTGAGATAAGTAGAGTGTGAAAGGAGTTTGATGTTTGGGGCTGCTTCATAAATAAGCTCCTGCGGGGTAGACTGATAATGATTCAATATTTTAGTGGTTAGAGACCCTAGGTCTCTAAGTCAAGAATCAGGAAGGTACAAAGTATTTTAATATTGTGCTGCAAACATTCTGAGTCTTATGAAACAAATCTTAAATATGCTATTATATAAATTCTGGATAAGGTTGTGTAACTCATGTGTCTTCTTTTCAGTGTATATTTCTTATATATATCAGAATTGTATGCTGGTATTTGTTTTCACTGCATATGAACTATATTTTCAGAGCTCTGTTGTTGCTTATTTTTAAAATGTCTTTATAGTTATTGTAGTGGGAAATGTCCCCTCCATTTTTCTTAATGCCAACAATATTTTTTTCCTCTAAGGATATCTAAGTGAAATATCACAAAGCCTGAGGCACTCTGTGTAAGTGTGTGTATTTGCTAGAATAGATTCTCAAGAGATAGTCTGATAGATGATGATGTGAGTCTGAATGAAAATTAGTCTCATAACTTCAGAAAGTACCATAGGGACATTTAAGAATCACTTCATCAAGGTAATTTAGTAATAAAAATTTCGGGAGAGGCTAGTGACCTGGAAAGGAGTAAACTTGAAAAATGCAGTGAAGACATAGAATTTAGTGTAGCTTTTAACAGGGTAAACTGCACTAATGTCAATGAGGAAATACTCAGGTTAGAGCCAATGTTTATTTAAAAATCCATAAGGGTATTTAACTAATTTAAATATACTTTCACTCTGTTATTGAATTAAAATACTAAGCCAGAGGAGTTAAAATAGAAGTTTCCTCTCATTTTTTAAAGGGTAAATAAAGATTAAATGAATTATATTTCATTTATGTTTTCTCGCAGGAGACTGAATTAAGACCAACCTTGTGGCTGATACATTATCAGATTGATTTTTAAGATTCTAATACATGTAATAATGTTAAAACAAGCAAGAATCAGTTTGTTATTTGGCAATATTTTCATTTTCCAATCCTTGGTACACTATTCGTATCATGACTGCAACATACCCGATAACCTTTGCTTTAAAGAATGTGAGAAATACAAAACCTAACTACTGTATATGTCTAAAAATTTTTCTACATTTCTTTTAATATATATTCTCTAAATATAATCTTTGACTTTTAAATCAAAGCTGTGATAGATTTTTTAAGGGATTTGAAATAAGCTGTAACTTAAATGTGAGTTATAAAATTTTGAAAATATTTGCATTTGAAAGTTAGTTGAAATAAAAAATAACATTAAACATCTAAGAAAAAATGCAAGAGAGTCAATATTTGCTTAAATATGTCATGGATAAGAGTTTACTTCTCCCAAGATGATCTTCAGAGTAAAGTATTACTAGTTGTGCTTCTGAGACATGGAGTGGTAACCTCAGATCCATTACCTGTCTCTGGGAAATCAAAACAGGCTTCTTGACAACCAAATGCCAATCAGCACCCCATCAGGACTGAGGATCCTTACAGACTGTTGGACACATCACATGAACTATTTGGTTTTGCTGCTTTCTTGGTCAGTTGCACTGAGACCTCTCCTTATGCAAGTTGAAGCACATTAAGAGAAAATTCCTCCCTATAAGCCTACCTAGGTGTGTTCCTTAGAACATTTTAAAGTTAGCAAAACTATGTGTCTTTCAACAAGTCCAGGGTTTTCAAATTAATTGACTCGAGGTCATTTACTTTGGGTGTATGATTCACTTGAACCATTTTAAAGATAATCTATATTAATGTTGAATCCTTTAGAAAGAAACAGACAAATAGGATAATCAGAGTTAGAACAAGGAGTAAGATTAGTTGAAAAAAATATAACATCTCTACATTTCAAGAGTGTGGAGTTTCCCTCCCCTTCCTTCTCCTCCTCCTTTATTTATTTACTTTTTATTTATTAAAGAAATTAAAATGTTATATTGGAAAATATTCACTTAATGCAAAAGAAAGCAGTTATTGACAGAGGAACATAAAGAATGGGATATATGCAAAATACAAACTAAACTACAAGCCATAAATCCAATTATATACATAATAACATTAAATGTGAATGGATTAAATAATCCAGTCAAAAGGCAGATTTTGTCAATATGGTTAAAATAATCAATTTCTGATTATATGCTGCTGCAGGAGACACACTAGCAATTTGAAGATATGAACAGATTGAAAGTAAAATGATGAGAAAAATATACAACCATAGAAAACAAAAGCGGCTATCTTAATCAGACAAAATAGACTATAAACAAAAACATTATTAGAGATAAAGAAAAGCCAGATAAAAGAGAATTCATCAGAACATCCATTGGATAAGAGGAACAAAAATTGAAGTTCATGGTGTATGAACAAATTCTTGAGTGGAAAATCTTAACATGCTTAGAATTTTTTTTTTGAATTTTATTTTATTTTATTTTTTTATACAGCACGTTCTTATTAGTTATCTATTTTATACATATTAGTGTATATATGTCAATCCCAATCTCCCAGTTCATCCCACTACCAACACGCCTAGAATTTTGACTAGGAATGTTTTGTCTAAAGATTACATGGATCAGAATCTTCTTAGTAGTTGTGTAGATTAAGATAATTCAGGGTTGCCAGCGTCTCTGACCTCTAATGTAGAATGCAGCAAAGTTTAGGTTCTAACAATTTTTTTTCTTACAGTTTTATCTTCAGAATATCTTCAATTCAATTCAAAAAATTATGCATACAAGGAGATGGGACAGCATGAACGAGCCCCAAAGAGACCATGGAGCAAGAGGAATCAGATAAAATGTTATAAGAGCATATTTTGAGCTACTTTATGGCAATAGGTAAGAAAATTTAGATAAAAATATAAAAATCACTGGTAAAATATTAGTAAAACTTATGGAAGGAGAAAAAAGGAAATCTGAATGACCACTAAAGCCAGATTCAATAATCAACAATCTTTCCAAATAAAGAACTCCAGACACAGTTGGGTTCACTGATGAATTCTATCAGATGTCTGCACAGCAAATAATCCAAATCATATACAAATTTTCTCAGATTTAGGGAAAAAAATAGTGAAATTTCCTCTAAATATTTTATGAGGCTAATCAGCGTCTTGAAACAAACAATAAGGACAGCAAAAATAAAGGAAAATCCAAAGCTGATAAATTTTAAGAACATTCATACAAAAATCTTAAGCAAAATATTAGATTGTAAAGAATGTATGAAAGATAATACATCATGACCCAGTTGGGCTTCAACAAGGATTTCATTAAACTTAACCAATGAACTTTGCCATATTGCAGGTTAAAGCAAAAAAATATATCTTTTTTTTTTTTTATTTTTGTGGTACGGGGGCCTCTCACTGTTGCGGCCTCTCCTGTTGCGGGGCACAGGCTCCGGACGCGCAGACTCAGCGGCCATGGCTCACGGGCCCAGCCGCTCCGCGGCATGTGGGATCTTCCCGGACCGGGGCACGAAGCCGTGTCCCCTGTATCGGCAGGTGGACTCTCAACCACTGCGCCACCAGGGAAGCCCAAATATATCATTTTTATATAGTTTCAATTGCTTTCTATTCAACCTATTGTTAAGGATGTAAATCCTGCCCTGGGGTTATGGGGATAGCAAAACATAGCTTTGGGGAGGATGACCCAAACCTTGCAGGGCCAAAAGGGTATTGCACTTGCGAACAGGGTGAACAAGCAGGGTCCACGGGAGGTACTTCTGTAGTATCAAGAGGGTAGGGTGCCCCTTGGTTCCCATGGAAAAGTGTAATCGGATTGTTGAATAATTCCACGGACTGTCAAGAAACATACCCACTTTCCAAGATAATCAGGAACTGTTCCTGGTACGTTTTATAAGGAGGGTTGTTTGACAGATGACAACCCATATAATATTGAACCTCAACTTTAGGCCTTACACCACAATTATGGAGAGAGTAGAGTTAGGGTACACTGTTCACTGCGAGTAAATTTTACATTGATGTGTTATTTTTAGCTATAGTGTGAACAATCCCTACATCACTTAATTTTATCCTGAAGTAGTAGGAAGGTCCAGATAGGGGTGAAGAGAAATGTTCAGGTTTCAATAATAAAATCATAACTTGCATTTACTTCTTTTCTCCATCTCCATTTTATCCTTTGTCAAGAATTTCTGGTTTTATCAATGTTTTCTGTGCAAATTCATCTCATGCAATCTTACGTGTGTGAAAATGAAAGCCAGTGAGGTAGGTAGATGATGATAATTTGTTTCTCTGACCTATAGACAAGGTAAAATATGACATCATTGCAATGCATTCAATGCAGACAAAACCACAGCCAGATTTAAGTAAAATATTGAAGGAGATCAAATTTGATTTTCTCAATCCTTGCAAAATCGATCTCAGGTCATTCACTCTTGCCCCCTCTCACCAGGTCTTATTCTCTTTGTACTGATATGCCTAATAATTGAGGTCATCTGGTTTTCCCAAGTCCAAGTTGATAATACATCTGGGAGATGTAGTTTGGAGGATTAAACATTGACACTTTCAAGACATTTTAATAATTCATAAGAGAGTGCATAAGACTTCTTGATATTTCTACTATTTCAGAAATATGGTGCATTTTATTAGTGTCCCTGAGTCACAACATTTTGCCTCACATCCATATCAAAAATTAGCTGATCTGAGATTATTAAGGCAGAAATTAGTAGGAAAAGACAACCTCAGTAAAGATTACTGATTGTCAGGGTTTTCAGAGTATTTAAACTAGTTTACATATTAACCCTAATGATTCTCTGATTGGTGAAATTTATAAAAAAGTGAAGTTACAAAGCTGTGTTTTCCTGTGATTAAAGGTTGAAATGTTTCTGAAGATAACATATTTTATCTGACTTCCCTGACACACACAGCTCCATTTAAAGGATTTCTCCTTAACTCGCCATTTAAAAAATGATCCAAGTATTTATCCATTAAATAGTTTAAATTACCTTGCATATAAACTCCTTTAACAGTCATAACCAGACATATCTTAAAGACTATCTAATTTTGTGAAAGTGGACTAGACAGTTTTACTTCCATTTAATGCATGTTTTATATATTCATCTGGAAAATAATTAAATCAGTTATTAAATATTAATATTTAAAATGTTGACAGGAGTACCGTTGAGGGTTAGAACACGGTTTAATTTTTAAACAAGGACTTTCATATCTATTCTTGAGACAAAGAAGTATTCTTCAACCTATTTTTACTATTTATGTGGAAACTGAAATCACTTTGAGTAATCGCCATGCACTGTTTGTTTATAAAATGTTCTTTACCATGAATTGTTATCATGACTGGCAAAGACACATTCAAATATACTGTGGATTATTCATCTCTGAAATTGCTTTGAATTGGGTGCAAATGCCAGATGAGGTTCATATAACATGTCACAATTTATTAGGTGGAACATTCCTGCTGAGCACCTTATTGTAGGCAAAATAAATGTTTTTCATTAACTGGTAATTAACCTGGCTACATTATGAAGGTCAAAAATTAGCCTATGGCATACAATACCTTATGTACAGGTTGCAAAAGATAAATTTATCAATTTAAATACTCTCTGGATAATACAAGCAATGACAGAGGCAGAATCACAGTAGATCAATAAACAACAATGGCAAAATTCCAAACAGAATAGAGTTACATGTTATACAGTGGAAGAAAATAAACTTTTATTGACCAGTTACTATGTTTCTTGTATTAACATATCATTATCTTATTTAATTTTCTACAGAAATGTGAAAGATGACTCTATTACTTCCAAGTTTAATCCAAGGAATTAGAGGTACAGAGATGTCATTTTTCCTAAGTCACAAAGAATATAATAGTTGGGAAATGATTCTTTTCAGTAGTCTACCAGCTGCCAAATTTGCACTGTCCTAGTAGAAGAAAAAAAAATTAAAAAAGGAAATAGATGCAAAGACTGGTGTATGAGTATACAAATAATAGATTGAACAGTGAGTAAATGAGCAAGGTAGTATGTATATTAATGTATAAGTGGACAAGCATAGTTTTTCATAAGCAATTTGACTGCTACTTCTCTCTATATGTAACATTTTAAATAGTGGAAATTATAATGGTGGGGAAAAGTAGGGAAATGGTGGAATAGGAGTAAAAGCTAATGCCATAGTATTGCAACTAATATTAGAAAAGTGAACATTTGGCATTGTTTTTAAGATTTAACTTTAAAATGATGACTATAGGGGACTTCCCTGGCAATCCAGCAGTTAGGACTTTGCCTTCCAATGCAGAGAGTGTGGGTTAGATCCCTGTTCAGGGAGTAAAGATCCCATGTGCCCGGTGGCCAAAAAACCAAAACATAAAACAGAAGCAATATTGTAATAAATTCAATAAAGACTTTAAAAATGGTCCACATTAAAAATATCTTTAAAAAAGTGATGACTGTAAATAACTTTAGGGTTCATAGGTTTATTTGTTGAGAATCTAGGAAACATGCATATCAGTTTGGAGTAGAATTTTTTCATGATGTCAATTAAGAACACTATTTTTTAAACGTTGTTAATTTGGGGGAAGAAATCAGAGTGGAGGGATGAATTGTTTTCTACAAGGTTAAGAGGGGTAGAAAGAATGTTCACGGACAAGGAGAGAACTTAAGTAATTCTGATACCATGTATGAGCAAGCTGTTCCTTAGTCTGTAGGGGAAAGTGATAGGATCTTTATGACTTCATTTTTATGTGTGTCAGTGCCAATAATAGAAGCAGAGGGAACGGTAGCTACGGAAATAGTAAGCTGAACAGATATTCAACCTACATTTGGAACATTCATCCTCTGGGGTCATGGTATTGAAATCATTTAGCATCAGCAAGGACCAGTTGGTCAGGGCATTAATGTTCCACCACACTGGCACACGGTATTAACAACCAGGCCAGAATCAGACACCTCGTCTTCTCTGAGAATGGGTGAGACTCATGGAGAGACAGATGCAGTACTCATGTGGGGTGCAGAATTTAAGGGGCTGTTGATGACTCCAGCAAGCAAGACAAATACTATTTCAGCACATAATTTAGAAAAATAAAAGTCAAAATTTAGAAATCTAAAATCAAATTTAAAAATTGAAGCTAATAAAAATTTTAATAAAGTTAATGACAATTTAAAAAGCTAACAGTGGGCTAATGTTTTTAAATTACCTTGAAAACTATTTCTTTCAGAAGGAAAACAAACAGTATCTAGAGTCTTTATGATGTATCGTTCACGATGTCAATCATACAATCTGTATTAGTCGAATTTTCCAGAGAAACAGACCAATAGGATAGATAGAGAAATATATGAGAGGCGATTAATTATGGGAATTGGCTCAGAGAAGAAGCTGAGAAATTCTGTGACATGCCAGCTGCAAGATGGAGAACTAGGAAAGCCAGTTGTATAAGTCAGTCTGAGTCCAACATCCAGAGACTTGGGCATTCCAATGTCTAAGAGCAGGAGAAGATGAATGTCCCAGCTCAAGAAGAGAGGGAAAGAATTCCCTCTTTCTTTACCTTTTTGTTCTGTTTGGGCTCTCAGTTGATTGGATGATGCCCACCCATATCGGTGAGGGCAGATCTTCTTAGTTTACTGACTCAAATGCTAATCTTTCTTGTAAACACCCTCATAGAAACACCCAGAAATAATGGTTTACTGGCCATCTGGGCATCCCTTAACCCAGTCATGAAGACCCATAAATTTAACCATCACACTATCCAAAATCACTACTCATATGAGCGCTAGAAATAGGTGATTCATACTGGAGAGACCAAGCAATCAGTGGAGGCTACCCACAAGATGACCAGGCTGTTGCAATTACCAGACACAGGTTTTTATAACAGACATTAGAAGTGATGACTGTAAAGAAAAATATGCACAAAGAAAATGAAAATATAGAAAAACTCAGACGAAAGGAAAAGTATAAAGAGAAAGATTTGAAGGGGTTGTCTCATGTGCTGTGGGGCTAGCAAGTCCAGAATCTCTAGAACAAGCAGGCAGACACTGGCAGGTCAGGGAGGAGCTGATGCTGCCATCTTGAGTCTGAAATCTCCAAGGTGGAAACTCAGGCGGGGTTTCTATGTCACAGTCTTGTGGCTGAATTGCTTCTTGCTCTGGAAACCTCAATCTTTGCTCTTAAAAATACCTTGCATCTAAAAACTACCTTCAAAGCAATATCAAGAATGTGTTTGATGAATCAACTGGGTACAGCCAAGTTGACACATAAAATTAATCATCACAAATGGTTGTCTTTTATTTTTTTAAGTATACGTATAAGCAGTGTGCATCAATGGAATGGGTAAATCAATAATTGCCTGTTATGGGCACTATTCTGGTGCTCTTTATCAGCATGGTATGTATTGATAGAGAAAAGATACACAAAAAATGAAATTGGATAAAAGTGATATTTTTAATTGATGATGTATTCAGTATATTTTTAAGATTTTAGTCTTCAGATGCATCAATTTTCAAATCAGTTATTTGCATTTTACACTTTTGAATTTTACAGTTTAAAACACCAATTATTGGAGATGCTAAACATATCTTAGCTCTAACTCCCATATGTTTTTTGTTTTTTGGGTTTTTTTGCGGTACGCGGGCCTCTCACTGTTGTGGCCTCTCCCGTTGCGGAGCACAGGCTCCGGACGCGCAGGCTCAGCTGCCATGGCTCACGGGCCCAGCCACTCCGTGGCATGTGGGATCTTCCCGGACTGGGGCACAAACCCGTGTCCCCTGTATCGGCAGGCGGACTCTCCACCACTGCGCCACCAGGGAAGCCCTCCCATATGTTTTTATAACAGATATTATAACTTAACAGGTTTTCATTAAGAATTATAATCCTAGAAAAAGCTATTTCCTCTTTCTTCTTCTCTTTGCTTTTTTTTTTTTTTTATCCTTTATGCATGTAGGGTGAGTAGAGTCAAGCAACTGCGTGTAAGAGTCATGTGCTAAGAAGAGGCATTAGGAACTTTGCAGTTCTAAAAAGCAGTGAAGAACTTCTCATTAGCAGGATTGCAGGTTGAGTCCATTACACTTCAAAAACCTCACTGCTTTTTATTCTTTTATGAAACAAGAGTAAAGGACATTTTTAAAGGAGAAATAAACTTTACTCGTCACCACAGAGAGAAATGCTTTACACTTAGCCTCAGAAAAGTTACAATCTCGCCGCTAGTAAGTTATCTGAAACTAATTATTCATTTATTTATTTGGCGAAGACACAGAAGAGATTATGAAGGTAAAATGTGCACCCCCCTTTTTTGTTTATTGCACACATTTAGAAGCTTAGAAGCAGAAAGCAATGACCCTGTGACCCAGGAATTTGACAACTAGAGAAAATACACCCTTGAGAAAATTGTGTTCACGGTTTTAGGAGAACTTCATAAAGATCTTCAATGAGCAATGCTTTCAGTAGTAAAAATCTGGAAGGAATAAATATTCTTCCATTAAAGAATGGATAAATTTAGCATGGTCAAACAATGGAATCAACTGAAATAAAGGGTATATTCACCAAAATCAGTAAACTTCAAGTACATAATTTTAAGTAAATAAAAAACATTGCAAAACGATCAGACCATGTTATATAATAACTTACGTAAATATTATTGACAATATATTTTTTATAAACATGTGTGTATACATATACATATATATATATACACATACACATAATCATGAAAGAAAAGAAATACATTCTCTCAGCATCTCTGGAAAAAGATAGAAGGAGGTATGATGGGGGCAGGATAGAATGTCTGTAGTAATATATCTACAAAGCTTTTTTTAATAGATGGAAAATACATGAAAATGTACATTACAATAGTTAAATGTGGGTAATCATTTTATGGATCTCTGCTATATTAATGTCCATACATATTTATCTTTGCAGAAAATCATAATTTAAAAAATGTTAATTTAAAGTAAGCAGAGGTGGCAGAAGGCTCTTTTGGGAAGGAGGGTCATAGCTACTGATTAGAGTCATTTGTATCCAGTTGGACCTTTCACAAAGGAACTCAACAACAGGCAATTCTGTTTTATTTTAAATCAACTCTGTTTTCTTGCCTGAAAAATATGTATTTTGTTACCATCAAAACCCCTTAAGCTATTTAAAAAGGAGAGGTATGAATGTTACAAAGATTCTTTGAAAATTTAAAAGTCTAACCAGTATACTTTATGAGACAAACTGAACACATTACACTAATGATGAAAAATTAGTGATCAATGTGCATCTATGATTCAGTAATACATTCAGGTACATGTTAATATTTAACCTAACATATATCCTTACTTAAAACTCAAATAACCATAAATATGTTTAAAAATGGTATAATCTTCATAAACCAGGTCCAAAGAAAATATTTCCAATGAAGCAGAACTTTCTGGAGCCCTGTGCATACCAATAAGAGCATGAAATTCTATAAACTGGAAGGAAAAAACCTACATGGATGAAACTAATGAAATCTCTCAGCTTGCCTATATAGAGTTGCCTACAGAGAATGAGGATTGAAGCCTTATTTCTCCTGCAAACATGTACTTTTAAAATGGGATTATTTAATAGCTCCCTGCTGGTTTTATTGGAAAGGCAATTAGAAATCATTCAAGTTCCACTTATTTCATCTCTCATGCCACATTTCATAATGTAATCTCAAATAAGGTCACATGGTGAGGCAAAATTCTCCCCATGATAAAAAAGTGCCATTTTCAGAAGACACTCATGCTTAGTGAAATTGTTCTCACATACACAAAGCTGGCTTTATGTATATTTTTTATCACTAGCATGTAAAGTAGGCAAAACTCAAGTTATCATCAAACAGTGCAATCACTGGAAAAATGTCGTTTTCTTTGTAGATGAGAGAAATTACTTTAAAAGTATTAACGTGGCTATTCTACTAATAGAAATTAACTTAAATCACAAATTATTTGTTTTTTCAGTGTCAATGAACTGATTCACTAGATTAAAATAATAGAATGTAAAAATGGAAAGAAAAAATGGACAATAAACCAACTGGATTTTTCCCAGCTGCTTTGGCATATTTCTCCAGAATATTTTCGCAGTCCTAGAATATTTACTAAAAAACCACCAGGAAATTATGCATGGGTTTATAATCACACATAGCTTCTATAAAGTATTTACAATGTAAAATATTACACTGAGATGGAATCTTAGTCCTCATCTGTCCATGTCTTTGATTTATAGATGAGGAAATTGAGGTCCAAATAAGTCCATGGTCACAGCTCTTTGGAAGCGGAACCAAGAACAGAAATACCCCATGTTTGTGTTCATTCAGAAACACCTGGACAATTTTCTTCTTAAGAAATGTAAAAGAGAAATAAGTCAGTGGAATAAACCAACTTTAAAATTCCACTAAAAACCAAATAGTTACTCTATTACTAATGAGGGTAATTGTTATATAACTAGGGAGTAAATGTTCTCATGTCAAATTATCATTTTAGAAGGAGATAAAAAAGACTTTGTCAGTCAGAAACAGTAACAGAAGAGAGTCTTGAAAAGTTTGTTCTCTAGTTGTGTTTAATAACAATTTATAAATGCTTTTATGTGAAAAATGGTTTTATGCCAAGGATTGTGCTGGTCGTCGTGCATACACAAATGAATAATGTATTCCCTGCCTTTAAGACTGTCAAAAGCTTTTGTGTGATATAGAGAAACATGTTAAGGGCAATGAGGAAAGTGCTATAATTAAAATTTGTAGAAATCTCGATGGAGATATTTTATTACATGTGGAGATCAAGGAAAACTTCACTGAGTAACCTTTTAGTAGTCTTGAAAAGTGGGGAGGATTAGCAAAGTGTAAAAATGCTGATGTGGAGGTTAAGGAAGAAAGTAAAGATGGAAAACCAAAGAGCGTCCTGAAAAAAGAGAGGAGAAAACAAGTGAGAGGGACCTGAGGGACTGTGGAATTGGCGAATTCCACCAGCAGTGGTTCAGGAATGCAGCACAGGGATGGCAAAGATAAGACACCATCACCTGGTTAAGTGGGTCTGTGGGGACCACACTTCATGCCAGAACTGGGCACACAGCAGGAACATAAAAATATTTCAAAGAGCCTTAGAGGCCAAGCATGATTGGATCTCTGCCTACATTTCTAGCCTTGTCTCTCTGTGATCCCATATCATTGGCTCTCTTTCAGTTATCCAAATGTTTGTAATCTTTCCTATGAATGCCTCAAAGGTGTACATTGAAAGGAAAATATCTATAGTTATTTCTAAGATTTACTTAAAAGTTACTCTTTAATTTTTTGATAGATTTTTAATTTTTTGATAGATAGCAGGAACAAGGGAGCAAGGCCCCTCTCTCACCTTCTAAATGTTTCCTGCCATGTTAAAGATTGGAATTTACCTTGTGATATGGGGAGAGGGGCTGAAGGATCCTGAGCTGGGCAATTACTTGCTCGGGTTTGAGATTTAGAAAGCTGACCCTGGTGGTACTGAGGAGGATGAACCTAATGTGGGAGCAGGGATGATGGTGGTGGTGGTGGTGGTGAGGATGATATTGGAAACACGAACTCAGACTGAGAATTTTTTCTCAAAATAGTTCCATGGTCCAGGAAGTCTGACAGTGTCTGGAACTGAGGAAATGCAGGTCCTTTCTGTCCCCTACTGTACTCCCTGCCCCATCCTCCTCCCAAGAAAACCTCCTTGTTATTGAAGGAGAACCTTTTTAATTACTCTCTAAGGTGTGGGAAAGAAGTGGGAATGTTCCTAAGTGTTGAAGACACTAAATGTTGAAGAAGAGACAAACAGAGCTGCTGTGTCTATGAGCTCTGGGGCTCAGAAATGTTATATTGATTCCAGGAGTGTTTGGAAATGTCACTGTCTTGTCTTCCCAAACACCGATGTCTCAAGCAGCCTTAAGGGAAGGTTTTCATCTTCCTGTCTCCTCTCTTAAAACTGGATTCTTCGACCTCCTACCTCTGAAGTTTGACTTGCCCAGAATGACCTTCCTTTTCCCTCTGCCCTTATTTTTCTGTTGTTTATCCAAAAACCAGTTTATATCTACCTTTTTCACTTACCTTTTTCTAATGTCCTTAGTCCTTAGTCCTTTCTCTGAACTTCTGTCACTTACTCTCCAAATGCTTTTATGTTTTTTTCCCTTCATTTACCATTTTGGAATTCCAGAATGTAATGTGGTGAATCAGACATAATCATTACTTAGAAATACTTGTGTAAAACAAAGGGTATAAGATAAGAAAGAATGGGTAAATAGTCCTGAGGTTTGATCCAATTGTTAGGCAAAGGCTCACTTTAATTCTGAATCTGTTTATGTGAAGATTTTTCTTGAGTAAAAATAAGAATATTTCTTAACAATTGGATCTCAATACTAAATATATGACTGATATATACAATGGCCTATAGCATTAGAACTAGAGATTATCTAGTTCAAACCTGGAGACTGGGACTTCTCTGTGGTTAAGTGGGCAAGACTTTGCACTCCCAATTCAGGGGGCCCGGGTTCGATCCGTGGTTGGGCAACTAAATCTCACATGCATGCCACAACTAAGAAAAAAAGAAAAGAAAACTGGAAGCTAAATTTATGCAGTGTGCCAAATTAATCAATATGAAATTGGGCATAGTTTTATTTTTTTAAAAAAATATGATAAAACTGACTTTATTTCAGAAAACAATTGTGCAGTTCATAAATACACTTGATGTTTAAATTAAAAATATTGGGCTCGATTTTTAATTTGACAGTAT